>NC_137800.1:8874694-9474694 GCF_963383645.1 Muscardinus avellanarius
CTGATCTCTTTCCAGTGTTGTATGCAGGTTTAGTGAGAAATGAGAGACTCCAGTGTCCAAGGGAAAGTGCCAATTGAAGCCTTTATCAGCTGGCCAGCGGTGGTACCCTCAGTCTAGAAATCTGACTGGAGGGGCGCTGACTGGCTGGGGTAGGTGTTTATTTATTTATTTATATTTATTTATTTTGGTGGTACTGGGGTTCCTGGAAACCCTTCTACCTCCAGGCTACACTCCCAGACTTATTTTATACTTGATATTTGGAAACAGGGTCTCTTAAGCCAGCGCAGCTGGCTTTGAACCTGCGCGATCCTCCTGTCTCCGCCTCCCAAGCGCAGGGATTACAAGCGTGCGCCACCATGCCCGGTGGGTAGGGGTTTATAAAGACAAAAACCACAGATGTTACATAAAAGACAATAGCAGGTGCTCATTTCAGTTGAGGTGGCTATCAAACCGTGTCGGACATTGATTAGCTACCGTGGAGGTTCAGGATGCGTGGTCTGGGAAACAGAATGTTGGTTAGTTTTCCAGGCCCCTGGGGATCTGACTTTTAAGCTGATTGGCTGGCAAGTGTTCAGGGACATTTTCAGTTACTGCAGGTTGTAGGCGGGGCATGAAGGTAGGGGCAGACATGGAGTCACTCTGGTTTCTAGGCCTTAACATTGTGGTTTTTACAGGGTTACTCAGGACAGAGATGGAGTATAGTTAGGTTAGGTGGCTTGCCTTTTACACTAGTGAAAGGTTGAAAATAGAGCAGAGGAGTTTAGGAGGGAGGTAAAAACACCAACCGGGTTATCGGAGACTGCTGTATTATTCGGACCCAACCCTGGTGCCCTCCGGGGAGTCAGCCGGCTGAGGGGGAAGGGACCCACAGGCGTGTCTGGAGAGTTGTGCATAGTCCTGATTGGCCGGCTGAGTCACGTGGTGGATGGAGGCACCAATGTTTTATAGGCATGCTGATTCTCTCACATCTGTAGTCTCGGGATGTTTGGAGTCTCGAGGCACCTGGAGTATCGCAATATCTCAGCTTTTGGCTTCCGGGGTTCCGCCTCCTGTTCCCGCTGGGAGATCATGTGGGGGAGGGACCCAACTTATCAACTAGTTTACTAGTTGTAGAGAAAACAGGAAGAGGAGGAGAGGAGGGTAGGATCACGATACTGAATTACTCTTTTCTCTCCTGAGCTTTCCACAGTGATAGCTCACTTAGCAGAAAAGGAGCTCAGCTACAGGGTCCCGCTTTCATAAGTCAGTAGCAGAGGTGCTATTGAGCGATGAAGAAAATGGTCTTTGCTGGGAGATTTGCAAAGATGCTTTGCTTGTGACAGTGACTAGTCACAGAATTGTCCTTGTGTGATTGCCAGTAGTACTCAGCGCCTGGGAATAGGGATTAAACTTGTAGCCCTAGAATCTTCCTGATCTGGGTCTGAGATTTGGACTCATAGGCCAGCCTGTTCTGTATCACCCAGTGAACCTTGCCAGCTTTCACCTTCTAAAAGCTCAGCAGGTTCCTGTGATGCCCCCTCGCCTGAACACTTGGGGCCAGAGGCTGAGACTGGCACCTGGGCACCTCCGCTCTGGCTGCTGGCTCCGCCCCCTTCACCTACTTCACCCTCCAGCCACAGCGAGAGCAGCCAGGCGAAGGTTCAAGGTCCGCATGGCAGGTGTGGTCATAGCAGCTATTGGTAGTGTTGATGGAGTATTAGCGACACCCCTGGCAGATAATTCTTATCAACTGTACTGAGTTAGATGTATTGTCTTCATTTTATAGATGAAGGAACTGAGCTTCGAGAAGATCAAGGGACTTGACCAACGTGAAGTGTAGTAGAGGCTGGATTAGGAGTGAGGCCGGCTGACTCCAGTCCTGTCTTAGCCACACAGCCCCCGCCTCGTGTGCTCCCCTCCACACTGTCCCCTCTGGCTGTGAGTGGCCGTGCCTCCCGCACTACCGCAGCACGTGTCCTGCACCTTCCCAGAAACCTTTGCTACCTTCTTTTTACTGAAGTGGTTTTTTTTTTTTTTTTTTTTTGGTGGTACTGGGGTTCCTGGAAACCCTCCTACCTCTAGGCTATACTCCCAGACCTATTTTATACTTTATTTAAATTAGGAAACAGGGTCTCTCAAGCCAGCACAGCTGGCTTCGATCCTGTCTCCACCTCCCAAGCACAGGGATTACAAGCGTGCGCCACCACACCTGGCCTGAAGTTTTTAAAATACTTCCCTCTCTCTTTGGAGTTGTGGAAGGCAAGGGCCATCACCTATTTGTGTTCGTACCCTCCATGTAAAACCTTGGGGTTTTTTTTTTGTTTTTTTTTTTTTTTTTTTGGTGCTGAGGATTAAACCCAGGGGCACTCTACTGCCAAGCTATACCACCAGTGCCCATTTTTTACAGAGTCTCACTAAATTGCTGAGGGCTGAGGCTGACCTCAAACCTATGATTTTCCTGCTTCAGCCTCCCAAGTATGGCTAAAACGTTTTATTTCGAATAAACCTTTCAAACCTATAGGAAAGTTACAAGAAAAATACAACCCCCATATATGCTTTTCATTTAGATTCATCAGCTTTATAAATTTTTTCATTTTTAGTTGCTTTATATATGTCATACTTGTTTACTCTTTACCATCAGAAGGAAAGTTGTAGACATGACCCTTCCACATGTCTCCTAAGAACAAGGACGTTGTCTTAGGTGACTGCACTAAAATGGTCAAATTCATGGACTTGACCATGAACAGAACCCTGCTGGACTCAGCGGTACACGCCCAAGTCCTGTTACCTGGGAGGCCGAGGCAGCAGGGTCACACAGTCAAGACTAGCCCGGTCGACCTAAGTACCGAGGGCTGGGAACGAGGTTCGGTGGCACAGAACTTCCCTGGCATGCACGAGACCCTGTGTTCTCAACCATACACACAAAGGAGGCGGCGGAGACTCATCTGGTAGAGTCTGTCTTTGCATTTTTCGGGTGTCCCGCTTCTGGTTTTTATAGCTTTTGTTTTTTTCTCAGATCCAGGCTCCCACGGTGCGTTTACTTGTCATTGCTCTGCTCCCCTCTGATCTGGAAGTGCTTCTCTGTCCCACGGTGTGGGTCTGTCTCCTGTGTCCTTTTGACTGGGACCACAGTGAGCACTTTAGAGCAGGAGTGATGAAGGGGTCAGGGGTCGGCGCAGGAAAGACCCGAGCCAGCCGTCAGAGATAAGCAAGCAAGCAAGCAAGCAAAAGCTTTATTAAGACAGCCCAGCTCCCTTTTATATCAGGCAGGTGGGGATTTTCTGAAAGGAGGGGCTTCCGCTCACAGCGGAAGATCACACAAAGTACAGGGTGTTTACTGATTGGATGGTTCATACCCCAGTGAGTGTGTTATCAGGGGACTGGTTGTTGGGCATCCCGTGGCCCCTTTGGCAAGCTATGAGGTAACCAGCACAATCCGGAAGAGAAGCCAGAGAGGTGCCATCTTTGGCATGACTGGGCTGCTTATCCTAACAAGTGATGCGTGAGTGAAGTCCCACACATTGCAGTCAGGTGGAACATGATGTCTTCTTGCCCCATTTTGGTGATGTTCATTTGACCACTTGGTAGGGTTGTGTCCTGAGCTTTCCCTGGTGCACGCTGGGATGTAAACACTGAAGTCTGTAGCCATCTAACATGGGAGGACGGTGGAGAGCGATTCTCGGAGCTGTTGGGTGGGGACAGCCCGTGGGGAGGGGACAGGGTGCCCAGCCCCCTTTCATCCAGGGCATCTCTGTGTTGGTGACTTTTTTGTGCTTTCTTTGGTGAAAGGGTCCCACTGCTAAAAGAATAAATATAAGTCCTACTAGTCCGGTTTCTTCATATTTGAGATGAGATTCAGAGAGCCCTGGGGACGTTTCCAAGGCGGCACAGCTGGTTCATGGTGGTGCCAGCAGAGAGTCCAAATCTCAGGTTTCTGGACTTCAGGGCCACGGGTTTACATGGCTGCTTTACTTTTACTGACTCAAAGACTTCTTTGAGAGTCTGAGGAAACTTCTTTGCAAACTTACTTTCTCTTGAAAAAGTATCCATGGTAAACTTTGCATTCAACTCTAGGGTGTTCTCAGAAGTCCTTGAAGCCAGACCATGGATCCAGGCTTTCCACCATAATACTTTGGTCTGTCGTGTCCGACGCCGTTTGCCTTTTGTGGGAGGTTTCTGGAAAGCGTCTGGTGGGCTGCGACAGCGGAGGCCGGTCCGTCCTCAGCCGTTTCCTGGGTTGGATGACGGCCGCGTGCAGCGGGTGAGGGGCGCGTTGGCGTCTCAGCCTGCCTGCGTGTTGAAGACAGTCTCTCTTGGCAGGCTGCAAGATGAGCAGCGTTAATGTGGTGTATACGCCGTGGTCCAACCTGAAGAAAACAGCCGACATGGATGTGGGGCAGATAGGCTTTCACAGGCAGAAGGATGTAAGTGCTTGGCGCCCAGCGGGAGGCGGGTCCCAGCACAGAGCAGATCCTGCCTCTTCTGCCCGGCGCCACCGTTGTTGAGGACCGAGCATGAGGTGGCTTTCTTAAGGGAGTTAAGCCGGGTTGCTAAGCCCCTGGAGAGCCTCGCCCCTCTTCTACGAGAACACAGCAAAAGAAGAACTTCAGAGCTGTCTCCTCTGTCTCCCTCACAGGTAAAAATTGTGACAGTGGAGAAGAAAGTGAATGAGATCCTGAACCGACTGGAGAAGACCAAATCAGAGCGTTTCCCAGACCTCGCAGCAGAGAAAGAAGGTCGAGACCGTGAAGAGCGGAATGAGAAAAAAGCCCAGATTCAGGAAATGAAAAGGAGAGAAAAGGAAGAAATGAAGAAGAAGCGGGAGATGGACGAGCTCAGGTGTGTGGGTGCGTCCCGTTGATGCGGACCTCAGGGGGCGTTCGCTGCTGACTTTAATCACAGAAAACCCCTAAGGATGATATTAGTGTAGTGAGGCCTGTTCTGATGCCCTACCCTTAAAATAATGGTTAAAATGCAATTTGGCTTCTAAAATACCAGTGATACAGCCAGGCATGGTGGTGCTGAGGCATGGTGGGCATGCGAGGCTGAGACAGGAGGATTGCAGGTTTGTGGCCAGCTACCACTGAGGCCCTCTGCAACTTAGTGAGACCCTGTTTCAAATAAAAAAGAATAAAAAATAGGGCTGGAGGTGTAGTTCAGAGGTAGAATGCTCCTGTGTTCAATCCCCAGTACCAAAAAATAAAATGAATTACCAGTGATAAGGCCATGACAATACATACCGTATCAGTTTTCTATTGCTTCCATAACAAATTGCCACAGATGTAATTGGCTAGAGCAACACTGATGTATCATGTTACAGTCTTGTCAGTTAGGAGCCCAGCCAAGTCTTGGTGGGCCAAAGTCAAGGCGTTGTGGGGCTGTATCCTCTTCTGAGGTTGCAGGGGAGAATCGTTCCTTTTCCACCATGTAAGGACTGCCCATATCCCACACCTTGTGGCCACTTCTTCCCTCTCTGAAGCCATGGTCACTGCTCCTCTCTCACCACAGCCTTCCCTGCTCTTAAAGAAAAAGCAACTCTCCCATTGGACAACTTACTCGCTTCCCTGACTCTGCGTCCTCACATATATAGCCGCATAAAAACTCCTTGTCATAGAAGGTGGTTGTGGGGATTAGCAATAATTTTGAAGTGCTTAACAGAGTTCCTAACAAATAAAAGGTACTTGGTAAATATTTTTATTGCTAACTGATCTTTTCGCCTTAACCTCTTCTCCCTCTTTCTTCTATCTATGCTGTTTGCTATAGATTATTCTTTTTATTTATTTATTTATATTGTGGTACTGGGGGTGGAACCCAGGGGCTTTTCTACCTCCGGGCTATACTCCCAGACCTATTTTATATTTTATTTAGAAACAGGGTCTCGCTAAGTTGCTGAGAGCCTCACTAAGTAGCTGAGGCTGGCTTTGAACCTGCGCGATCCTCCTGTCTCAGCCTCCTAAGCGCGGGGGTTACAAGTGTGCGCCACCACGCTTGGCGTTTTAGATTATTCTTTTTAAAATAAAGTAGTTTTATTTTACTTTGTGTATTTTTTAAAAAGAACTTTCTATAATGGTGCTTGCCGAGTCGCTCTTACTCTCCTTCCCAGTGGATCCTGTGGGGCTAGGCTGTTATATTTGTCCTGGTTTTCTCCCCGCCCTCTCTTCTGCCAGGACCTAGTGGCTATTTAATGGATACTCATGGAGCCTGGTCACGTTTCCCTCTGCTCAGTCACTACCGTGGCTCCTTGCTGGTCACGTGGGCTTCACTCGGGCAGCTAGGACAGCGTTACACTCTACATCCGGACTGACTGTCGTTCTGAGTGTCTCCCTTAGCTCATGCCTGCTGTAGTCTGAACACACCACACTCATCCTACCCCTGCCAGGCTGGGTTTGGGTCCACCCTCTATGGACAGTCCCTGCCCACATCAGTGAGTCCCTGCTTGTATTCCCGTAGCGTTTGCGGTCTGGCCTGTGTGCTTGGACTGTGGACCGCTGATCTGGCTGTGAGTGAAGCTCCTGTAAGGGACAGGATGGTGCCATCCACCTCACAGGGCTGTGGAGGCAACACGAGCCAGTTGAGAAGCGCTCTGTAAGCCGAAGTGCTGGGGGCACCTCACTGTCATCCATAGGTCTTTACCTTTCTAAGGTGCCATCTCTTTGAGGGCAAGGATCATTTCTTTTATTTCTTTATTTTGTGGTACTGGGGGTGGAATCCAGGGACTTTTCTATCTTCAGGCTACACTCCCAGACCTATTTTATACTTTATTTGGAAACAGGGTCTCACTAAGTTGCTGAGAGCCTCACTAAGTAGCTGAGGCTGGCTTCAAACCTGTGTGATCCTCCCGTCTCAGCCTCCCAAGCGCGGGGATTACAAGTGTGCGCCACCAGGCCCAGCTTTTGGCAAGGATCATTTCTGATAGCTTTAATGTTGTTTCTGAGGCCTCTTGGTGGTGCTTGGTATTTGCTAAATGTTATGAAATGCTTGTTATTTTAAATGCTAACCTATTTAAATGTTTTCTTTCAGGAGCTATTCATCCCTAATGAAAGCTGAGAATATGTCTTCAAATCAGGTATGCTTGAGTTTACTTGCTCGAGTGTTGTGCCTTGAAATAAGTAATTCAGTAAGGTGGTTGTTGTTCTTGTTTTTCTGTACCAGGGATGGAACCCAGGGCATTCTGTCTCCGATCCTAGTTTTTATTCTTTATTTTGAAACAGGGTCTCACTGAGTTGCAGAGGGCCTCACTAAGTAGCTGAGGCTGGCCGCGAACCGCGATCCTCCTGTCTCGGCCTCCTGACTCTTGGAATTACAAGCGTGGCCACCACGCCCGGCTTTCAGTAAGAGTTTCTCATTATTGAGTTTCTGGCCATTACAGGGTTGCAAACTGCTTACTGTGGCTGTCAGTGGTGCACTCATCCCAGCTATTAGGCATGACCCCTCCTTTCCTGTCTCCTGCCTTTATTTTTAAATAGGCCACCTCATGGAAAGAGATTGTTAGGCCATACCTACTGTGAAATGCAGGTCTGCCAGTATTCCGGAATGTGTTAGTCAGCTTTCTGTCACTGCAGCAAGACAGTTGAGATACCCAAATCCACAGCTGCTCAGGTCCTGGTGCGGGATGGAGGTGGAGCGCAGGTGCACCTGCGCTTGCATGGTTCTCCCAGGCTCTTACCGTGGCCTGGCTTCACAGAGCACAGAGCCCCGAATGAACTGGAGGTAAACCAGACTTCAGGAAACCATTGTTTTCACCAGTATCTCCTTTGCCTGGTGTCTCTAACAGGGCTGGGAGGAGGCGAGCCCTGAGCCCGGTCCTGCTTATCTCTAGTCACAAGGAGAGGAAGGTCACACGGCAGTCAGTGCTCTGGTGCTGAGGTGGTGGCGGCAGCCAGTCCACCAGGATGCACACTGCTGGTGTTGATAAGACCAGGGTCTTACCAGGGTCTTATCAGCACCATCAGTGATGCCTTTATCTGTCCACTACCCTTGTCAGGCCCTGGCCAGCCAGACAACTTGGTAAGAAGACTACATTTGGCTTCCTAATGACTTCCTAGTACAAAGAGTCAGCTGGGTTGGTGGCGCACTCCTGTAATCTCAGTGCTTGCGAGGCTGGCGCAGGCAGATCTCAAGTTCAAGACCGGCCTCATAAATTTAGTAAGAACCCGTCTCAAAATAAAAATAAAGCCAACAACCTAAAGGAGGAGAAAGGAGGGGGGAAGAGGAAAATCTCTAAAACACACAATGTACTTAAACATATCGAAGTCAATCACTAAGCCAAGCAAGGGAGGGAGGGACAGGGAGGGAATGGGGTGGGAATTGGGTAGGGGTTAAATCAGCGACGAGTACATGTTTGTACACACAAGTTTTTTACCCCAATAAGTTGTATGAATATAATGCACCAATAAAAAAAATTAAAAAATAAAATAAAAATAAAGCCAAGTGTGCTGATGCATGCCTGTAATACCAGTACTTGGGAGACTGAGACAGGAGGATGACAGGTTCAAGGTCAGCCCTGTCAACTTAGAGAGACTCAGCAACCTAGAGAGACCCTCCTTCCAAACAGAATTTAAAGGGGGCTGGGGTGTGGGTCAGAGGTCGAGTGCCCCTGGGTTCAATCCTCAGTGCCTCAAAAATAAATTAATTAACGTTAAAATTTTAAAAATTTTTATTAAAATGTATTATATATCTTTTTAAATTTTATTAATATTAAAAAAGAGCTGGGGATATGACTGGTGAATACACGTAGGTTCAGTCTCAAGTACTTCACACACACATGCGTGTGCACAGACACACACACACACAATGACAATAGTAAGAATAAAAAGTCAAAGCCATCTTGGGAAGTCAAGATGTGAAGTGTTTGTTGAAGGATTAATCATGTTTTCTTTTTTAAAATTTTATCATGTATATTTATGGTATGGAACACAATGTTATGGTATATATGTAGAGACTAAAGTTACTACAGTGAAGCAAATTATATCTATTATCTCTTACCTCACATACTATTTTTTTAAATGGGGGGTTTATGCTAGCTGTAGCTGCTCTTACACAGAGATTTAGCTTGTAGATTTAGCAATTTAGCTGCTCGTACACAAAATCGCATTTTCTTATGGTCACGTTCACTGCGCCCTGCACTAGGTCACCCGGGCCTTCTTCCGGGAGCCCTGGTGACCAGTGGCTGTGGCTCACGTCCCCCGGCGCATCACTCTAGAGGGTTTGGCTGCTGGTAAAGACAGATCGGAAGTGAAGAGTCAGTTGATTCGCTTCTTATTTTCTGAATCCTGAGATTAGGGATGAAAAGAAGGCCTGTCATTTAAGATTATAATTGAAAATGTAAGAAATTGAGGTATTTATTTTCAAGGCGCTTACAGTTTCGCTTTTTTGTTTCTTCTAGGACGGCAATGATTCGGATGAATTCATGTGAAAGAAGAAAAGGACTGTGGAAAGATGGGGCTGCAGAGATAGCTGCAGACCTCTGGGCTTCGTCTGTGTTCCGAATTATAAAAAAACAACCACCAAAATTCTACCTTTGTTCTACACAGATACTGTTCATTTTGGAGTTTGAAAAAAAAAAAGTTCCTTTTCTTGCCGACAGAAAAGGAACAGATATATATGTGATATAGTTGAACTTGAAGACAACATATAACTCTAGGAAAGCAAAATTATTTTTTGCCAGAACGTGTCTCGGAACCTCCTGAAAGCGGGCTGACCTTATCCTTGAGATACGCATTAGAGCAAACCAGCTCTGAGAAGTATTTCTGTGGCTTTGGTTCATCCCTGAAAACAGATATGTTGAAACACTTTTCACATCCTAAAACATCTTCACTTCTTTGTAGAAGAATGTGTTGGTGGGCAATACAGGCCAGCGTTTCCCCTGGGCTGGATTGCCTGCTTAGAAAAGCAGGCAGATGGGCTTTGAAGATAATCCCAATACCTCAAAAGAGAGCTGGCTTCGATACGCACAGTGTCGCGGTTCCCAGCCTGTCCCAGCTCCTGTGTCCTCACTGTCTTAGAGTGAGGGCCTCTAACTTAGTAGCTTTGTATTTAAAGAAATAGTTGGTCGTCATCAAGTTCATGGCAGTTGTTACCTGAGAAGCAAGTAGCAAGAGTTGTTACTGGGTACAGGTGTGACAACTTCAGCTCAGAGGGAGACGCAGGAAGGGGCGCTCTGTGACTTGTGCGGGATGTCCAATGTGCCTGACTTTTGTCTTGCAATACGGTGTGAAGCAGAAGTCCATTTTGATTTACGATTCTGCAGAGAATCGAGCGTTTCCCTAGGCAGCCAAGTAATTTGTTTCCTTACCATTGAATTTATTAAAGTTGTTACCCCAGAATTCAGATTTCTCGGTTGTAGGCTTTTAACTGAATACGTAGCATTGATAATCATCTAAAACACCTGCTGTTTAATGTGATTCTGACGAAAAGAGACATTTTAACTGCAGAAAATAAGGCCACCCAATAGGAAGAGGAAAAAATAAAACAGTAAAAGATGAAGAGAGTGCAGGCTGCAGATGTGGGCTGCCCCGCCCAGAGCCCCGCCTGGAGCTCCCTTACCCTGACCCAGTAATGACAGCCCGTGGCAAACGTTCTAGCTGTGTCAGCGCTTTGGAAGACCAGAGAGTCCTTTCACTCCAAGGCATGTGTGGGGTTGAACTGGAAAGCTCCCTGAGGCATCACTCATTGGCCAAATTTTGAGGGATATGAAGACAGCACCAGAGATCAGTGGGTATGTGTGTGTGTGTGTGTGTGTGTGTGTGTGTGTGTGTGTGTGTGTCTAATGATATTTAGACGAGTTCAGCAATTAAAAATTATAATAAAGTATCATTTTTACCCTGGAAAGACATTGATACATGAATTCCTAGGATTGGCAGCTCCATTCCTAGGCTGGTGGTTTGGGTCCCGAGGATTGAACGCAGGGGTATTTTTGTGCCTGCATCCTTCTCCCTCCTGCCTGGTGACCGCAGCAGTCTGGTTAGACTCCGGCAGGAGATGGTGCCCCTCCACCTCTGCCTCTGCGGGCGCTGTCTCCCCACACTGCAGCACACGTAGGCAGGGCTTCTGAAGAATTCATCTGATGTGAGAGGTCCTGGGGTCCAGTCTAAACTACTTGACTCACTCATTGCTAGTTTCAGATGCCGGGCCCAACGTCTCAGTTCTCTCCGCTGAACTCCTGGTGCTCTCTGCTAATTTCTTTCCGTTTCTGCCCATGCTTGGCTTTTTCCAGCTCCTTTGGTCCCAGGGGGAAGCAAGGACTCTTTTTCTTTTTCATCTTCCTGTACTGGAGATGGGACCCAGGGGTGCTCTACCACTGAGCTCCGTCCTTAACCCCTTCTTTACATTTTGTTTTTAGACAAGGTCTTACCGAATTGCCCAGCCTGGCCTCAAGCTTGTGCTCCTCCTGCCTCAGCCTCCTGAGTAGCGGAAATGACAGGCATGCCACAGCGCCTGCCCAAGGACCGTCTGAGGACACAGATTGATTGCAGACAGGTCAGACTTGGTATCAGAGTGCTCTCATTCTTTGCTGTTGGCATGTGTCCTAAGCATTTACTATTGTGATGAGCTGTGCCCTTGATTACACCAGGCATCCTGAGCGCTGGGCTGTGGGTCTGGTCTCTTGGCCAGCTCTGGTTCCAGTTTACGCCACCCCAGTCTCACGCAGGCGAGTGGGACGCTATCAGATTAACTGCACAAAAACTGCGTTTGTACTTGGAAAGCCCTGGACTGCACATTTCTGGACCACCTTTGTCCATGGTGGACGTGATCCTTGGGCAAGGGGAGTTCGTCAGTGTTGGAACAGATACTGAAAAGCTTACCAAAACATCAGCTACTTTAATTTTGGGGAGGTGTATGCATGGTGCTGGGGATTGAACCCAGGGACAGTCTACCTCTGAGCTACACCCCAAGCCCTTTTTATTTTTTATTTTGAAACGGTCTCTCGCTAAGTTGCTTATGCTGCCTCGAACTTCTGAACCCCCATCTCAGCCTCCCAGACACTGGGATTGCGGGCTTGTGCCACCACGCCCGGCTGCGTCGGTGATTTTGACATTAACCACACAGGTGACCGACTTCAGGTGCAATAATTTTGACATTAACAACAGGCAGTCGGCCTCAGTGGGACCTGCGCAGTGGGCTTTGTTGTATCCGTTTTAACTCTAGAAGCACAGGGTTGGCGCACCTTCTGACTGGTCAGTGCCAGTGGTGTGAGCCGTCACGCCAAGGCTGGAGAGGCAGCGCTCAGCTCCAGCCTCCAGGTGAAGACCCAAGCCGATCTCCCACCCTGGCCTCCGTCTGAGAGGGCAAACTTGTTCTCTGAGCTGCAGCAGCTCGGGGGAAACTGAGACAGGTGGCGAATGGAGAAATGGAGTAACATTGCATCGCTTCCTGAGTCATGATGCTGAAGCCTACTTTTCTTTTGTTGGCTCAGAGTATAGCCTGTGAATAAGAGTCCCCGTATTCAGAATGGTCCTATTAGAGTGAGTGAATGGGTGACCTTTTGATTTTGAAGTAGACGGTAAAGAAGGATCAAGCTGTCATCAAAAGGTCAGAAACTTCATTCCAGACTGAGCCGCAGTCTCATCCGCCTCACTCCTGCGTGAGAGCGCTCAGAAACAGGACAGCGTGGCCGTGGTCCAAGCAAGGCCCCTGCAACCTACACCTGGAGCTGTTCTCTGTCAGGCATGAGTGAGTCCAGCGCGGATGGGAATTTTTTTTTTTTAATGTACATTCTGTCATTTAAAGAATGATGTAGTGCCAACTGCAGATACAGCATGTCCTGGATGAGTGATCTGTAAAATATAATAAAAAAGCTTCTAGTTTGAATAAAACCATATGTGTCTGGGATTTCGCTGTCCCCCAGGGCTCAGTCTGGAGCCTGGGCTGTGCCCGCTGGTGTCAGGAATGTAGGGAAAAGGAGGTTCTGTGCCACAGGAGCTGAGTGAGGCCTTCCAGTCACTGCTTTTTAGCAGCAGGAGAAGGGCAAGTCAGAGAAATAAGACAAGATTGCCAGAATTTCAAGGAAACTGATGATGCTAGAGCTGAAAGGCCAGATTTGAGCAGCAACATTTGAAGTTTATCATTGGACTCCCTGCCCTCTCAAAATTCTTAGGGATCTGCCTAAAAATTTGGCTGCTGTGTTAATCCACTTGGGGTTGCTGTAATAAAAAATACTCGAGGTCAGGTACTTGAGGAGTGAAGAGGTTTCTTTGATTGGCAATTGTGGTGGAGCTGCAGGCCCCAAAGAGCATGGTGTCGGTGTCATGGTGCGGGGAACAGCTGTGTGCTGAAGAGGTGGTGGTCTTGCTTTGTGACAGCCTGCATTCCAGGACTACCCCCAGGGCGCCCCTTGAATCCATTCATGAGGGTGGAGCCCCAGTGACCCGATTACCTCTGACTAGACCCCACCTCTTAAAGGTGCCACCACCTCAGAAGCGCCATAGGGATCCGGCTTCCAGCACAGGGCCCTGTAGGGGCACAGCACACCGGAGCCATAGTGGCTGGGGGGAGGGCAGGAATGTAAAGACTTCTTAGAATGGGTTCACTGGTGAACGCAGGGCTCTGGACTAGTGCTCTTTCCATTCGATTTTCACTTCATCATTACAGAATTTTAATGTTACTCAGTGTTGTTGGTGGGGAGGTATTGGAGATTTCTCCCAGATGTAAAAGCATATTTTTTTATTATTTTTTTTCCTGGTTTGGGGATTGAGCTATATCACTGAGCCCCATATGTGAACTCTTAAATGTTTATTAAACAGTTAATGTTTATAATTTGGTTTATTTTTTTCTCTAGGCAGGGCAACACCTGGAACCCTTTTTTGTGGTACTGAGACTTGAACCCAGGGGCATTCTGCCTCTGAGCTATACTCCCAGCCCTCCAACCTGCGATCATCCTTTCTTAGCCGCCCAAGTACTGGGATTCCAGGTGCCACCATACCTGGCTACCCTTTGGTTTTTATCTGCCCTAACTACTGGGGTTTGAATATTTGAGTAAATTATAATGAGACTGTAGTTTGAAATCAGAACTTCCATACAGAAAAATTTAGAAATTCATGTCTATACCAGGTGGCTATGCCAGTAACCGAAAATACAAATACTGATCAAACACTATCTAGACGTGGCTTGTTGTGAGATTATGTACGCCCCTGTTTCACGCCAGTGCTTTGTTCTGTATTTCGATGTCAAGGTTGTGTCAACTGTTTGAGGAACTTTCCACCCTAGTGGTGGTGACCAAAGATCTGCACTCTGGCTGGTCCTAAAACAGAAGCTGATCCCTGAGCTGGCATTGGCCTGCCCGGCACTGACTCAGCATTTTCTGCATTTATAAACGGCCAAGAGATGGCGGCCAAGGGAAACGACTGCTCACGGAGCTGGCTTGCTCCGACTCTCAAAGCTGGGGAATAGGTGTCAGTCTTCAAGGCTGGAGAAATGGAGGGAGTCTTCAAGGTCAGGATTGTGTTTCCTTTCCGTGACAAGCCCATCTTTACCAACAGCAGTAGAAACAGAAGACTAAGGGCCTGGCACTCCGCACCCTGCCTGAGGCGGCCCCTGCTGTCCGGCTCCTGCTGGCGTTTGGATTTCTGCATCAGCAGTTTGCGGCCCTTAGAGAAAGGCCTACGTTCACTCAGGGTTCAAAAGAGAACCGGAACTTTAGGTGGTAAAAGCTGACCCGTCAGCCTCGAACCTTTTCGATCCTTGGTGAAGATATAACCCAGGGGCAACAAGTTAAAACTATGGAATGAAAAAGATAAGTTTTATTTATTTATTTTGCAATTTTATTATTACAGAGGCAGAAAGAAGGGACAGACCAAGGCACTGCATTAATAGGATGCAGCGAAGTGACTTGGAAGTAGTCACTCAATAAAGTTTTTATGTTTGTTTGGTTGTTGCAGTACTGGGGATGGAACCCAAGGGGCATTCTACTTCTGAACTACATCCCCAGCCCTATTTTTTATTCTTGACTTTGAAACCAGGTCTCACTGAGTTGCAGAGGGCCTCACTAAGTAGCTGAGACTGTCCGTGAACCGCAATCCTCCTGTCTCAGCCTCCCAAATTCTGGAATTACAAGCGTGTGCCACCACACCCGGCTGATAAAGTTTTTATTAAGAGGTGCTGTGTTAGCCGGGCGTGGTGGTGCACGCCGTAATCCCAGCATTCGGGAGGCTGAGACCAGCAGATCGCGGTTCGCGGACAGCCTCAGCTGCTTCGTGAGGCCCTCTGCAACTCAGTGAGACCTGGTTTCGAAATAAAGAATAAAAAATAGGGCAGGGGGTGTAGCTTGGAGGTCAAATGCCCCTGGGTTCCATCCCCAGACCCGAAAATAAAAAGAGGTGCTGTGCAGTGCCTTTTAACCAACTCCGTCTTGCCAGACTGTCTTCAGTTGTGAAATCCCCAGCCTCATGTAATGGATTCCTTTGAAAACTCTGAAAATCTAATTATTTTATGGTTAACATACTCGGCCTTGAGGAAACTTACTTGGCTTATTTCAGTACCAAAATTGTATTTATGGTGCTGGGGATTGAACCCTGGACATTCTACTTCCAAACTACTCCCCCAGCCCTGTTTTATTTTTATTTTGAAACCAGGTCTTGCTAGGTTGATAAGCATCTCACTCACTACTTGCTGAAGCTGTCACTCACTACTTGCTGAAGCTCCCAAGTACTGGAATTACAAGTGTGTGCCACCATGCCCAGCTTAAATGTTTTCTTCTTAATTAGCACACAATAGTATATTATTATTACTATTGTTGTTATTATTATTAATTATTATTATTATTATACTGGGGATGGAACCCAGGGGCTTTCTACCTTCAGGCTACACTCCCAGACCTATTTTATATTTTATTTGGAAACAGAGTCTCACTAAGTTGCTGAGAGCCTCACTAAGTAGCTGAGACTGGCTTTGATCTGCGCAATCCTCTGTCTCACCTTCCCAAGTACTGGGATTATAAGCGTGTGCTATCCCGCCTGGCTAACACACAATATATATTTATAGGGTGCTGCATAATACTTTAATATGTGTGTACAGTGCGTACTTATAAAATCAAGGTAATTAACATTCCCTTTCCTTATAATTTCTTTACAGTTAGAACCTTTGGGCTCCTCTCTTCTGGTTTCTCATGAAATATATATTAGTTTTTTTGTTTGGTTTGGTACTAGGAATTGAATGCAGGGGCATTCTGCCTCCATGCTACTTTCCCCCTTCTCCCCAGGCCCTTTTTTAATTTAATTTTTTTATATTGAAAGAGACTCAGCCGGGCATTGTGGCGCACGCTTGTAATCCCCGCACTTGGGAGGCTGAGACAGGAGGATCGCACAGGTTCGAAGCCAGCCTCAGCTACTTAGTGAGGCTCTTAGCAACTTAGTGAGACCCTGTTTCCAAATAAAAAATATATATAATTAAAAAAAAAAAGGTCTGGGACTATAGCCTGGAGGTAGAAAGCCTCTGGGTTCCACCCCCAGTACCACCAAAATAATAATAATAATAATAATAATAATAATAATAATAATAATAATATTGAAAGAGACTCTTGCTAAGTTTCTGAGGCTGGCCTCAAACCTGTGTTCCGCCTGTCTCAGCCTCCCATGTCCCAGGAATACAGGTATGTGCCAACGCACCCAGCTATAATAGGTTATTGTAAACCATAGTCACCCCGCTGGGCTGGGGACCACTAGAACTCTCCTGTCTAACAGCATTGCCTTAGAAGAGTCTTTGGAAGGAGATGGAATGTCTCTGGTGGTTTGGATATGGCTTTTTTGTTTTTGTTTTAAAAAAAAAAATGCATGTTCTAGAAGCTTGGTTCCCAGTATGGAAATACCAAGATGTGGCAGAACTTTTTGGAGGAAAGGCTTAGTGGAAGCTGGTTGGATCACTGGATGTGTTGCCTCAGAAGGAATTCATTTAAAGCCAGGTTTGGTGGCGCAGGCTTGCAATCCCAGCATCTGGGAGGCTGAGGCAGGAGGATCACAGGTTCAAGGACAGACAGCTTCAGCTACTTACTGAGGCCCTTTCAATTCAGTGAGACCCTGTTTCAAAATATAAAAAATAAGGCGGGGGTATAGCTCAGAGGTAGAATGCCCTTGGGTTCCATCCCCAGTATTGCAAAAAAAAATATATATATATTATATATATATATATAATATATATATTTATATTATATTTATATATGTAGAAGGGATTTGTGTAGTTCTTGTGGGACCCAGGCGTCCTGTCTCACCGTGTGCTGTCTCCCTCTCATGTACACTCCCCCCGTGATGCCATCTGACATGTGTGATGCAGCTTCAGAAGGCCCTCAGCAGAGCTGAGCAGAAACCGTGCCATGCCATGCTCTTGCGCCTCCAGAACGGTGGGCTAAGAAAACCTGTTTTCTCTATCAAATAAGCAGCCTCAGGTATTTTGTTATGTCACCATAAAATGGACTAAGACATTTTATGAAGTAGATAAAGCTTAAATTTAATTCCCAAGAAACTTTCTCGGTGCCTATGACTAGAAAATGTTTTCTGTTTTAAGCAAGAATGGGGAAAGTAGTCCATGTTCCTCTCCCTGGCCCAAGGTAAGCTGCTTCTTTGGTCCTTTTTTTGCCACTAGGCCTTGTTTAAAATCAGTGATTGACAACACAGAAAAATCTTGGTCTATTTAATAGAACAATGCATCAGTTATCCAGTCATTTTCTTCCTTACTTCCATCAAAACAAGAGAACAGATGAATCAGAACTTCCCTGTCAGGACCAAAGGATACGCACAGGATCACCATAGAGCCATCTCCCCAGGCCCTCTGTTAATCCCTCAGAGGGCCTCCTGGGCCCCAGGATCGGAAAGAATTATTAAGTTTTCTCACTTACATGAGCAGGTACACGTTCAGAATTCAAAAGGTAGAAGCCAGGCGTGGTGACACATGTTTGTAATCCCAGAACTCGGGAGGCTGAAAAGAGGATCGCAGGTTCCCAGCCAGCCTCAGCTACTTAGTGAGGTCCTCTGCAACTTAGTGAGACCCTGTTTCAAAATAAACAACAAAATAGGACTGGGGTATAGCTCAGAGGTAGAATGCCCTTGAATTCAATCCCCAGTACCATACACACACACTCTCCTTCTCCCTTTCTCTCTCTCTCTGTAAATGTGAAAAATGGTCCCAGTTCCCCATCTTGGGCAACCAATGCTCCCAATCTTTTCTTAAAAGCAGAAGCTCCTGATGTGGCTTATGTGAACCCAGGGTCTCTGCCAACTCCTTGCCTGGAAGTGTCAGCGTCTCAGCCAAAGGAGGAGGGGAGAAGGGCTTCTCTCTGCCTTGCCTCCTGGGACATTCAACCCAGGAGAAAATGCCGCAAGCCTTCCCAAGCACAAGCATGTGGTAGTGTCGCTTGTAATCCCAGTACTTGGAAGGCTGGGACAGGAGGATTGCAGTTCACCGCCAGCCTCAGATACCTAGTGAGACCCTCCAAAACAGTGAGACCCTGTTTCTGGGGGGAAAAAAACAAGAATAAATGGGGCTGGAGGTGTAGTTTGGAAGTAGAATGCACTTGGGTTCAATCTCTAGTACCACAAAATAAATAAAATAGGGCTGGGGTGTAGCTCAGAGATTGAATGTCCCTGAGTTCATGAATTCAATCCCTAGTACCAAAAAAACAATCCCTAAATCAGAGTAGAATTGGTCTCTAGGTGCAGGCATGCCCCAGCAAGTGCTGAGATGCCCATGTTCTGACTTGTACTCCACCACCCAGGCCACCCACAACCTCTTGAAGGCCTCATTTGGCCCGGGGCCTGGGCGTGGAGGACTTGAAGGTTCTCCCCGGGTCTGTGGATTCACCTGTATAGAGTGACTAGTTTTGTTATCCCTGGGTAGGCCCTGCTTTGGGATGTCTTAAAATTGGAATATAGATGTACTCACCACTTCCTGCTCTGTTTTGAAACTTTGTGATTATCCAATAATATGTTATAAATCTGGAATTTTAGGTACATTATAAATCTGGAATTTTAGGTAAAATTTTTGTTTCTTTTTTTTTTTAATGTTGGCTCAAAACTCACATTTCGTGAGCCGAACAAGGCCTGTCTTGTCTATGGCTGTGCGTTAACCGTGCGCTATCAGTTTTGAGGGCTCTGGTTAGAATGAGCTCTGAGGTCTCTTCCACCCCTCAGCATCTGAGAATTTGTGATTTTTCTAGAACTTCGTAAAGCTCTTGGATGGAACTCTGGGTAGGCAGGGCTTCCTGGAACTCTATTCTGAAGGACACCATCAATGTCCTGGAGAAATGAGAGTTGGAGGGAAGGACCAGCAGGTGGCAGGAGAGAGTCAGTCCTGTCTGCTTCTGCCCCATGGGTTCTGAGAGTCCATAGGGCGCTATCACGATGGGTGAGAGGTAGATCCCACAGTCCTGCAGTGTCTCCGGAAAAGCTGAGCTCTAGGGGTTGGGGAGTGGTGTTTTAAAGCTTTTTGCCATTGAAATAATAGGAATGTGGGATTCAAGGTGTCCAAAACTTCTAAACCTATACTGTGTCTAAAATTGCAGACAAGCATGGTGGTGCATGCCTGTAATCCTAGTACTTGAGAGGCTGAGACAGGAGGATTGCCAATTTGAGGGCAGCCTCAACAATGTAGTGAGACTGTCAGCAACCTAGCAAGATCCTGTTTCATAACAAAACATTAAAAAGAACTGGGAGTGTAGCTTGGAGGTAGAATGCTCCTGGTTCAATCTCTAGTACCAAATAAAGTAAAATAAAAATTGCTACCAAAAAACTGCTCATTTTTTAAAAAATCTGTTCTGTTTTGGAATCAGTGTCTGCCTTTCCTTCACTCGTGTCACGCTGAGGTCCTGACATTTGTGCTGACCCTGTCTTTGTTCTTCAAACCCCCCATGCGTGTTTCACTAATCAATATATTGTTTGGTTTTACCTATTTTGAATTTATCTATATGGAATTTTACTATTTTTTTCCTGTGACTTATTTTACTCAATATTTTGTTTTTTGCCAGGCATGGTGGCGCACGCTTGTAATCCCCGCGCTTGGGAGGCTGAGACAGGAGGATCGCGCAGGTTCGAAGCCAGCCTCAGCTTCTTAGAACTCAGTGAGACCCTGTTTTCAAAAAATAATGAATTAAAAATAGGGCTGGGGGTATTGCTCAGAGGTAGAATGCCCCTGGGTTCCATCCCCACAAAAGAGAGATACTGTGATAAAAGTTTATTTACTTACTCATTTACTATTATAGTGCTGGGAGTCGAAGCCTGGGCTTTTATTTTGAACATTTTTATTTTTAAACAGGGTCTTGCTAAGTTGGTGAGGCTGGCCATGAACCTGCGATCCTCCTGTTTCAGCCTCCCAAATACTGAAGTTACAGGCGTGTGCCATTTGCCCAGCATAAGGCAAATATTTTTTGCTTTTATCCGGTCATCCGGGCTTTGGAAACTCTGCTTTGTCCTAATGAAGAGGCAGAGCTCTCGCCCCGCGGTGTCTTGAAGAGCTACTTTTACATATCTGATGTCGCATCTTTTGCAGCCTGATTTTATTTCATACTTCTGTATACTTTTCCGAAGAAATACTTTCCTGTTTCCTAATGGGTGGAGAGCTGTGCCCTGGACCTGCTTGTTTTGAAAACAGTGGAGCTGGAGGGAGGAGTCCTACTTCTGCGCACTCGGGGGTTCCCAGAACTCCCAAGTTCATCTGAAGGCCGCCTTTGCCCAGGACCTGGTCTCCCTTGAGGCCTGACTTTTTGGGGAGCACTTTTCTCAATACAAATGAGTTAGGCAAACGTTCCTGAGATACTTGCCCCTTTCGGGCCAGGCCGAGGCCCAGTTGAAGTAGAGAACTCTTCCTGAGGCCCCTCGGGTTGCTGCAGGTCGCTGTGTCAAAGCTGCCCAGGGGCCAGACCACAGAGGGTCCAGGTCGCTGTGTCAAAGCTGCCCAGGGGCCAGACCACAGAGGGTCCAGGTCGCTGTGTCAAAGCTGCCCAGGGGCCAGACCACAGAGGGTCCAGGTCGCTGTGTCAAAGCTGCCCAGGGGCCAGACCACAGAGGGTCCAGAGAGCGGGAGACGAGGATGCGATGCGCTGGGCTGAGCCAAGGAGGTTCCCACCGTGCAGGCACCGAGGGGTGCCCAGAACTTACTGGGGGGGGGAGGGGCTTTCTGACCAGGGTCGGGCAGAGAACTGGCAGTGTGTGCATAAGATAACTCCACGCATGATCACGTGTGGGGCATTTTGCACAGCCTTGAGTCGTAGTAAATGTCTCCACCTGTTGGTGGTACTGACCGCCTCTGGAGGGCTGGAAGCATGACGGGGAGGAGACCAGCAAGGAGAGCTAGAAACGGACAGGACTGAATGCGAGCCTAGGCAGAAAGGGGTGGAGAAAGATGTTTGTATGTAACTGTTTTTTTTTTTTCTTTCCTTTTCTTTTTCTTTCTTTTTTTTTTTTTTTTTTTGTGTGTGTGATATTGGTGATAAAACCCAGAAGCATCCTACCTAGGCCGTACCCAACCCTTTTTTTTCCTTTTCCTTTTGAGTTTCGGAGGCTGATCTCAAATCTGCCATCTTGGCCTCAACCTCCCAAGTACTGAGATCACAGACATGCACCTCCTCACCCAGCTCACTGATTTATTTCCTGAATAAACAATTTTATAGTTTAAAAATAAAAGTTATATTAAAAGATGTACTTTGAAAAGTCTGGTCCCAGCCCTGATTCCCTTCATGATTCCTCATGCTCTCACATAAGGTGGGTAGTGTGTGTGTGTGTGTGTGTGTGTGTGTGTGTGTGTGTATGTGTGTGTGTTTGTGGTACCAGGGATGGAACCCAGGGACATTCTACCTCCACTATACCCCCAGCCCTATTTTTTAATTCTTTATTTTGAAACAGGGTCTCACTGAGTTGCAGAGGGCCTCACTAAGTAGCTGAGGCTGTCCTCGAACCAAGATCCTCCTGTCTCAGCCTCCCAAATGCTGGAATTACAAGAGTGCGCCACCACGCCCGGCTGGGTATTTTTTTTTTCTTAATGGCTATTGTAATTAAGAAAAAGTCTAATTCTGCTGCCACTTCATAAGACCAATAACTCAAGAGACAGTGTGACGGAGAAGAAAGCGCTTTATTTAATGGCTAAAGACTGGAGAAGAGGGAGCTGTGCTTGTGAACCAGCTTCTCAGCTCCAGGGAACTGAAGGGTTACAGACACAGGACAGGAGTAATGAGGGGAGAGGGGCACAGCTAATGAAGGGGAGGGATGCTCGTGGGTTTTCTGGGAATAGGCGGAGATCTTCCAGCAATCTGCTGCCACCTCTTCATTCCTTTTACGGTCTGGTGTTTCCTGTAACAGCGGCTGTTAGGTATCTTTTAGCCCAAAGGTTAATAAGGCACGATACGAACACCAGTGCCAAGCTTTTACATTTTGTTCCAATCACCTGTCATCTGACACAGTGGGAAGGACAATCAATGTTTTCAGCCAGCGTGGCCTCCATGTCCCTGACAAGTAACCTGGGCAACCTTATCACTCACTCATTACCCGAGGCAGAGGTGTCTACAGCAAGGCTGGGGGAGACCGATACACATTGCCCCAGCGTGCGACCTCCAGAGTGAGTGACTTAAGTCAGCTGAGATCGAGATGAAGCAAGGGGGTGCTTAGGGTCATCCTGTGCCGCCATCTGTCTAGCAGTTATTGATTGCTTTGTCTCCGTCTAGACCTGCATCCAGGCCCAGGTCACTCTCTGTGCAGTTTTATTTTGAAAGATTTTGATTCTACAGCTGGGCATGGTGGCGCACTCTTGTAATCCCAGCATTCAGGAGGCAGAGACGGAGGATCGCAGTTCGCAGACAGCCTCAGCTACTTAGCGAGGCCCTTTGCAACCCAGTGAGACCCTGTCTCAGAAATAAAAGAGAGGGCAGAGGTATAGCTTGGAGGTACAGTCCCTGGGTTCCATCCCCATTACCGAAAAAAAAAAAAAAAGATTTTTGACTCTACAAAGAACTTCCTCAAACACCCAGTTTACATTTTATTTATTAGTTGCCCTTAGGAGATTCTAGCTAAGGACCCGATCCAGTCCAGGGTCAGATGTCCATGTCACACCCAGCTGGTAATCTCCCTAGCCCCCTTCAGTCTGGAATAGGTCCTCAGAGTTTTCTTGGATTGGGGGCCCTTGACATTTATTTTGAGGATTTACGGGCAGCTTTGTGGAAGGTTCTGCAGTTTGATTCATGCACAGTTTCCTTGTGATTAGCCCCCGATTACACATTTCTTTGGCAAGGATTTCACAGAAGTGACATTGTGTTCTTTGTGTTGAGCCCTGTGAGGTTTCACACAATGTGGGTTTGTTTCATTCCTGGTGGTAGTTTTAAAATCACCTGATTAAGATGGGTTCCCGGACATCGTGACGCACACCTGTAATTCCAGTCCTCGGGAGACTGAGGCGTGAGGATCTCAGGTCCAAGACCAGCCTTGGCGACTTAACAAGACCTTCAGCAACCTAGCGACATCCCCTTTCAAAATAAAATAAAAAGGGCTGGTATGTAGCTTGGAGGTTTAATCCCCAGTAACACAGATACACACACACACACACACACACACACACACACACACACACACGTATGTTTGGTGTCTACTAGATTTCTCCACTCTAAATTTAAGTTTACTTATTTCTTACTTTGTCTTTAAAATGTATTTGGCATACTTGGAAGCAATATAAGTGTCCTATTATCTTTCACTTATTAGTTTTAGCATCCATTGATATTTTTGCCTGAATTATTACTGTAATGGCTATAAAATAATGTTTTTGTTGTTGTTGTTTTGTTTTTTGTGGGTCTGGGGATGGAACCCAGGGGCATTCGACTTCCAAGCTACACCCCCTGCTCTATTTTTTATTCTTAATTTTGAAACCGGGTCTTACTGAGTTGCAGAGGCCTCACTAAGTAGCTGAGGCTGTCTGCGAACCGCAATCCTCCAGTCTCAGCCTCCCGAATGCTGGGATTACAAGCGTGCGTCACCACGCTCGGCCTAATGTTGGGGTTTTTGTTGTTTGTTTGATTTTTTTGTTGTTGTTGTTGTTGTTTTTGTGGTTCCTGGGGTGGAACCCAGGGGCTTTCTACCTCCAGGCTATACTCCCATATCTCTATTTTATTTGGAAACAGGGTCTCACTAAGTAGCTGAGGCTGGCTTTGAACCTGCACGATCCTCCTGTCTCAGCCTCACAAGTACTGAAATTACACGTGTGAGCCACCATGCCTGGCAAAATAATGTTTTTTAAAATTTTATCCCACCTTATACATTTATATGTTTGACATTTTATCATAAGGAAGAGCTTTGTCTTCTTCACATGTAGTTATTTGTCTGTTACTTTTATTAGTGTGGATTTCCTTTTTTATCCAGTCAGTTAAAGCCTAGCGTTTTCTGATGCTCCCATTGTCACACACTTAGCCACTAGGAGCCCTTCCAAGGGACTTCTGTGTCCTTTGACACCTCCCCATTATTCTTTGAACATTTTCTTACTTTCTCGTAAGATAAAAAAAGCCCGGTCTTATCTCTGAAAGCAGTCACCTCGCCATGGATTCTTGGCTCCTTTTAGTAGAGTGATATTTAATTACCTCGTCTTGCCAGGTCTCTGGAGCGTTGTCGATCTCAACCTTCCCGGTGGAGTCTCACTCATGCATCTGTGTTTACTTTTCAGTCTACGGTCTATCTGTCTGTCTGTCTGTCTAGCTTTTAACAGCAAAGTCACACTACAACTTCCATTTCCAATCCAGACAACGGGGTTCATTTTTTATATTTGTACCCCTTTTCTTTTTTATTTTTTTGGTGGTACTGGGGTTCCTGGAAGCCCTTCTACCTCCGGGCTACACTCCCAGACCTATTTTTACATTTTTATTTGGAAACAGGGTCTCCTAAGCCAGCGCGCGCGGCTGGCTTCGAACCTGCGCAATCCTCCTGTCTCTGCCTCCCAAGCGCGGGGATTACAAGCGTGCGCCACCACACCTGGCCTTTGTACCCCTTTTCTGCCTTTCACAATTGTCTCTATATAGCCATTTCTCACCCTTGGCTTCCCTGCTACCTGCTCAGATGTCAGTCTTGTGTGGCTTGCCATGGCCGACCACCTCTGGCCAGTGACAGCCAATCACTCTTACTTATATTCTTTGGGTCAAAGCTCAAGCAATAGCCAGTCCTGTTACAAAGGAGGCCGAGAATTGGTGCTTAGCTGTGCCCAGCAGAAAACAGGAAACGCGGACAACTGTTAGCCAGTGTCCAACATAGACTCTTGCTGTGCTGAGATTACTCATTCAGAAGCCCTGGAGGTATTTACTGATACACGAAGAGCTTCCTCATTCCTTAAAAAAAAAATCAACAGAATATTTCACTTTCTAGATGTGCCATGGTTTAATAGTTTTATCTAGATAGGTATTCAGATTAATTCTAATCTATTGGAATGTTGAAATGAGTAACTCTGAGTACAGTCATTTTGAAAATGTACAGATGGGCCGGGCGTGGTGGCGCACGCTTGTCATCCCAGCATTCGGGAGGCTGAGACAGGAGGAGCGCGGTTCGCGGACAGCCTCAGCTACTTAGGCCCTTTGCAACTCAGTGAGATCCTTTTTCAAAATAAAGAATAAAAAATAGGGCTGGGGGTGTAGCTTGGAGGTAAAATGCCCCTGAGTTCCATCCTTAGTACCGCAAAAAAAAAAAAAAAAAAAGAAAGAAAAAGAAAATGTACAGATGAATCTGTAGGAGAAATTCTCAGGACAAGGATTACTGGATCAAAGGGGAACTGAGCCAGGTGGTGGTGCATACCTGTAATCCCAGTACTTGGGAGGCTGAGGCAGAAGAATCACAAATTTGAGACAAGCTGGAGCAATATAGCGAGCCACTGTCTGAAAATTATAAAATTGAAAGAAAAAAAAAGAGAAAAAGGACCTGGTTTCTTTTACAAATAATAATGAGACACAGAGAGAGGCAACTCGTACATTCTAAAAGACTTGGGGGAAATTTGAGCACTGACTGAGTATTCGATGGTATATGGATTTGCTTCTATCCACGGTGGTGATGGGAAGTGGAGCAGGTTACGATACAGAGGCAAGAGTGGTGCTGGGGGCTGATGATTTTCTTATATCGGTGTGATTGGAGCTTAGTGGCTCAATGCTCTTTATTTTTGTTACGTGTTGAAATTTTCGACAATGCGTATTTTTAGACGTCACTAAAACCAGGTAGCTGACTGGCTGCCGATGTCTGGGTTACTCGAAGCCTGGTGCATACCTTCACCTGGCTTCCACTTCTGAGGAGCAGGCGGTTCTGTTTCATGTATTAATAGTGTTTACTTTGCAGACAACCCTTCTTTTCCCCCAGGCGGGCAGCACAGGGTTTATAGGGTTTAGAGTCTTCAATAACAAACTTAAAGCGTGGCGGTGCGGCTCAGATGGCCGAGGTAATGTATGCAGCAGCGTCTGGGTATAAAGTGATAGGAACATGTAAGACGGTCTTGTTTTTATTTTCAATTCCTTCTCCTCAAGATGGTTTTTCTTGGCTCCAAACTATAAGAATATAAGGAAAAGTGAACGTGGGGCCGTTATTCAAACATAACAAAGTCTTTGATTTTCGGTGAGCAAATTCCATTCAATCTGCTGATCCAGGGACGCTGACACCTGGTGCTGGGGCAGAAGAGCGGGTGCCAGGCCCTCAGCCACCTGCGGGGCGGCCATCTCAAGGGAAGGAACCTGGAAGAGCCGTGGGGTCTGGCCCAGTGACGAAGCATGAGTCAGAGTTGGCTGGAACCTGCATGGGCCATGGGCAAACGGTACAGCTGCGTTTTCTGGCTCCAGCCCGGGCCGGCACCCAGAGAAGGGCATCATGGGGGGCCGAGGACCTAAGCGCTGCTCGCCTGGGGTTTTGGGGGATTCTCCCTCGGGTGGTCAGGTCAATCGCAGCTGGTCTGTGTGGACTTGGACTTGAACCTTAATCCTCTCCAGTCCCTTCCTCTGCCCCAGGTTGAATTATTTATTTATTTATTTTCTGTGTGTGTGTGTGTGTGTGTGTGTGTGTGTGTGTGTGTGGTACTGGGGTTACTGGAAGGAGATATTGCCATTCCTTTTTTTCTTTTTGGGTACTGGGGAATTGAACTTGGGCATTCTACCTCCAGGCTACACCCCTAGCCCTTTTTAGTTTTTGAAATACTCTCACTAGATTGCTCAGATTGGCCTTAAGGCTTTGATCCTCTTGTCTTAACCTCCCTTCTCCTGGGATTATAGGTGTGTGCCACCAAGCCCGCTGAGATTTTTAAACAAACAAACAAACAAACACCCACAGTGTGATCATGTGCTTCCTAACATGTTCCAGGCCACATATCTAACAGTGGTCTCAAAAGAAGCTAACAGAGTTGCCTCATTTGCATTGCCTCGTGCCCACGTAGCTGGTGTGACACAGGATAATGTGTTATGCATGTATTTGTGATGATTCTGGTGTAAACAAACCTCCTGTGCTGCCAGCCTTGTAAAAAATATAGCATTTACAGTCCTGTACAGTGTGCGAGATTGAGAGAGATCATAAGTGGCTCTGCTGCTGGTTTACATATTTACTATACTATTATCATTATATTAGAGTATGCTTCTTCAAATTATTAATTTTGTGTGAGTGGTACTGAGGGTGGAACCCAGGGGCTTTTCTACCTCCAGGCTACACTCCCAGACCTATTTTATATTTTATTTGGAAACAGGGTCTCACTAAGTTGCTGAGAGCCTCACTAAGTAGCTGAGGCTGGCTTCGAACCTGTGCGATCCTCCTGTCTCAGCCTCCCAAGTGCGGGGATTACAAGCGTGTACCACCGTGCTCGGCTTTCAAATTATTTTTAGAAAGCTTATCGTAAAGCATTGTATTGGTAATAGCCTCATATAGCTCCTGTTTATTGCATCTCTCTCTCTTTTTTAGTCATTTATTTTTTAATAAATTTTTATTGGTGCATTGTAGTCATACATCTTAATGGGATAAAAATCTTGTGGAGATATACATGTATGCATCACCCAATCAGCCCTTACCCAATCCCTAGCCCTTCCCTCCCCCTCCCTCCTGCCCATGCTTGGCTTCCTGATTGACTTTGATGTGTTTAAGTACATCCTGTGCTTTAAAGAGTTTCCCTTATCCTCCCTCTTATCCCCTCAGATAGGTCACCTTCATTGCTCCTCTAGAGGGTCCCGTCTTCATCTAGAGTTCCTCCTGTCACCCATTTCTCCCTAGTTTGCGCACATCAGGGAAAGCATCTGATTTCTTATTTTTTGCATCTCTCTCTTTTTAAAGTTTTAGTGCTGGGGATGAACCCAGGGCCTCCCAGTGCTAAGCATGTACTCTTCCTGAAGGCAGCATCCCCACCTGTGCCACTTCACTGATGGTACCACTTCTCCTGTGCTTGATTTAATCCTGTATTATTTTGTCCATCATGGCTCTAGGAACAATTGGCTATATCACAAATACACACACGCACACACACATGTACACACACATGCACACACCGTATAGCCTAGGTGGGTAGTAGGCTACATCATCTAGGTTTGTGTAAGTACACTCTACAGTGTACACACAATGATACAATCACCTAACGATGCGTTTCTCAGGATGTAGCCCCATCATTAAGCATCGCATGACTGTGTTTGGAAGTTTTATTACTTGGGGACGCTTCTGTTTCTCTGAGGAATTCCATGTCCTTCTCTGGGGAAAAGATGATCAGCAGCAGGCAGGACGAGAGGAAAGGCTGGAAGCCTGACTGCGCTGGACTTGCAGTGGGCATCTCCTTTTTCAGCTTGGAATCTCACTATTGATGCTTGGAGCCCCAAGTCCATAACCTCTTCTGTTGTTGTTGTTGTTGTTGTTGTTGTTGTTGTTGTTGTTGTTGTTGTTCTTCTTCTTCTTCTTCTTCTTCTTCTTCTTCTTCTTCGTCTTCGTCTTCGTCTTCGTCTTCGTCTTCGTCTTCTTCTTCTCTCCGTCTCCTGCAGTAGGAGCAGGCATCTTTCTGCCAGCACACTGAAGGCAGACTGACTTCATCCTGGGTCCTCCACTCCCCACTGACCTCCTACCTGGGCCTTCTGACTCTCCCCGGAGCTCTGTGGGTGGACTGGCTCTTTCCGCGTGTTACTCCTCCCCAGAGCTGAGCTGCTGCTCCTCCCATCCCGAAGCCTCCTCTTCCTCCTCTGCAAGGGTCCCCAGACCTGATCGCTCCTCCCCCACCTCTCAGGCTGATGGCTTCCGGCACTTCTGACTCCTGCTGTCTCTGGTTGGCTCCCTCCAGTAACCTCCTTTAATGGTCTCTTCTTCCTCTGTGTACCTTTCCTCCAACCAACCAACCGTGCCTCCTGCAGCCACCCAAATTTCATCTTCACATTCGCCCCATTCACGTGTAGACTGTGAAGTCTAAGCTCCCGCCGGGCCCAGGTGGCCGCCTCTTTCCGCCCTCTCTCCCTCCAGCTCATGCTTCCCCTCCAGGGCGCCGCACTTACTCAGTGCATGCTTTAAGCTGTGCTCTGTGCTGCCTTTCCCAGCCTCCAAACCAGTGCCCGTGCACTGTCCAGTATGTAGACTGAGGGTGGCACTTCTCAGTCTCTTCAAGAATTGCCTTTTCGTTTGTCCTCACTAAGCTACAAGCACCTTCACAGCAGAAACAATAGTTTGGTTTCTACTGTGCCCCTGTACCTCATACAGTCTGTTACGGCGCTCAGTGTGAGATGCAACTGTGTGTTCTTGCTCTTAGCTCTTTTAGAAAAGAATAGCCAGAACTCTTCTGCTGTAGGCTTGAGCAATTTTATTATCACAAAGGCAGAAAGAAAGGACAGCAATTTGCAAAGCACTGCATTTAGAGAAAGAAATGCAGTGGATTTACTTGAAAATAAGTTACTGAAGGTTTTGGATACAGAACAGTTTTTATAAAGAGACATTATTCTTCATCTTGCTCAACCGATAATCTGACCTAGGTGTGAGCCCGCCTATTAACTCCGTGCAGGCCCCTTTTATGATTAGGAGGATTACGGTTATGGGGATTTCTTGACCAAAAGCCTTCTTTCCGCCTCGAAGCAGGTGTAGGCCCAGGGCTTTGTTAGGACCAGAATGATTAAGAAAGTCAGGGGTCACGTGGTATCTGCCCCCCTTGACAGAGGCCTGTACCCCCCTCCCACATTCTTGGGGAATTTTAACCTATCTACTAGAAGTTATTTATTATGTAAACCTACCTTTAAAATATGAAGGCCCTAATCCAGGCGTGGTGGCGCACGCTTGTAATCTCCGCGCTTGGGAGGCTGAGACAGGAGGATCGCACAGATTTGAAGCCAGCCTCAGCTACTTAGTGTACTTAGTGAGGCTCTCAGCAGCTTAGTGAGACTCTGTTTTCAAATAAAATATAAAATAGGTCTGGGAGTATAGCCCGGAGGTAGAAAAGCCCCTGGGTTCCACTCCCAGTACCCCCTCCACTATATATATATATATATATATATATATTCAAGGCCCTAGGTCCCAACTCTTCTGTGTTCTTGCTAATTACTTTTAGTGAGAGAATTCTGCATTATAACAACTGCCTGAGGGCCTGGCAGCAACCAGGCCCTGACTACTTTTTACATTTTGAAACTAATTTCTGATACATTAATACCAAAGTCATTTTCCAAAACCGGCACACAGTCCCTGATGCATGTAGACACCCGATGGATATTTGTTAAGCAAATGAAGGCAGGAATAAATAATTGGACTCCCATGTTCAGATGCAAAAAGTGAGGTTTGAGGAGGCCGGGAAGGGCCCGCAGTCACCAGGCTGGGCTCAGAACTGGTCCCTCTGGCCTGAAGCCTGTTTGGTGACGGGCGTCTCCTCTTCAGATCCGCAGTTGCTTTCTGGGTCCCTGGTCAGAGATGTTGACCTTGGCTCCGTGGCCAGTGGGGATGAAATTCCCGAGGTCCTTGGGGCAGCTTTACCATCAGCAAGGATCCCTAGCTGAGCCTGCCTGGGTCTGCCAAGGTCCTGCAGAGCACCTCCATCAACCATGCGCTCACACGAAGGATACTAGCCCTGGTGGGGTCAGGCTCCTGAGACCGGCCCTTCCACTCCCTCAAACCCGCACCCTAACCCTAACCCCAGAGGAGCACGGGCTGGGAGGAGTTTTCTGGGGGCCGCCCTCACTAATTGGTGCCCACACCAGCCACTCCCTTAAGGAGCAGGGGTGTGAGTTCCTTTCTGGCCGATTCACAGGCTGCTGGGCCCTCTGGGAAGAAGTCAGGGCTGAAAGTTTGGATTATTTTGCAGCTTTTGAAGCAAACATCCACTCAAAAAACATGATGTCACCTTGGACTGTTTGACTAGCCCGCGGGGCGCTGGCAGCAAAAACCCCTTCTCAGCCCCAGCCCGTCCTCTTGAGAGAAGAACTCTCACTTCTGCACAGGAATGGGGCTGCTCCCCATGGAGCTGGCCAGCATGTGTGTGTGTGCGTGTGTGTGTATGTGCGTGTGTGCGTGTGCACACGTGACAGACCTGCAGAACTTATGTAAATTATTTTCTGTAGTATTGAGCTTTGACTTCAGGGGCATTCTACCTCCAATCTACACCCCCTGCTCAATTTTATTTTTAATTTTTGGACCATCACTGAGTTGCCGAGGGCCTTACTAGGTTGCTGGGACTGATCTCCAACCTGTGTTCCTCCTGTCTCAGCCTCCCAAATATCGTGATTACAAGTGTGCACCACCTTGCCTGCCTACCTGCTAATCATATGCACGGTACATTGCTTCATCAAACCCTTGTTTTCTTTTACATTATATTTTACATAAGTCATTCTTGCTCATTGTAAAATAATGTTAGAAGCAGGGTGTGGTGGAGCATGCCCGTAATCCCAGCACTTGGGAGGCTGAGCCAGGAGGATCACAGGTTCATGGCCAACCTCAGCAACTTGGCCACTTATTATTTTGAGACCCCGTTTAAAAATAATAAAAAGGGGATGCCAAGCATAGTGGCACATCCTTGTAATCCCAGTACTGGGGAGGCTGAGACAGGAGGATCACAGGCTCAAGGACCGTCTCAGCAATTTAGAGAGACTCTCAACAATCCAGATGTTTCAAGACAAGAAATAAAAAAGAGCTGGGGGCGAATCTCAGAGGTAGAGCCCCTGGGTTCAATCCCTAGTACCAAAAAAATAGATAAATAAATCAGAGAGTAAAAAAAAGAAAGGAAAAAGAAAAAAACAAAGCACAGTTAAGCAACAAGAAAACTCAAAATAATTGACATTTTGGTGTATGTTGTCCCAGATGTCTAAGAGTGAGCACTACTAGTAGGAGATTGTCTGGAAGCCAGAATGCCGGGGCTTGTGTTCAGTGTAGTTGAAGGAGCTGTTCAACCTGGAACAAGCCACCACCCTTGGGTCTCAGTTTCTCCATGTGCAAGGCCGGCTGTGCCAGCTGCTAACCACGCCCGTCGCAGGCTGAGGGACCAGATTTCTCTCCCCAGGAAGCCGGAGGCTTTCCTGCTCAGCTATTTGGAGAACCGCCCTCAGTTCAGGGCCCACTGCCCACCGCTGCGGGCCTCGCCCTGCGCCCTGCCATCTCAGTTTTCAAGGTTTCTGCCAGGGCCTTGGGAACTGCCTTCTTTCCACCTGCACTAACAAACTCCCCGTCCTCCGCCAGACACAGGTGCCGCACAGTGGCGTGTGGAGGGTGCCTGGGCAGGGCGCCCTTCTCCCCCTCCCGGTGCTGGCCCTGGGAGACCCCTCCTGCAGGGCTCAGGGCTATTTTTCCCAGGAGCCTTGCGGCCGGGTGTTAGGGACCCTGAGCCCGCGCCATGGGCGTGGGTAACCTTGAGGCCCCAGTGCCCTGTGGGCGCTGGGCAGGAAGGCTTTCATGTGGATGGCGGCTGGGCTCCAGGGCCTGTGCCTCCGGCCTGGCAGGCAAAGCTGCAAGTGTGAAAAACTCTGTTTGGGAGCTGGCCTGTGGGACGCAGAGGCCAGAGGGAGAGGGCAGCGGCAGGTCGCAGCACTCCTTGGGAATGAGTACAAGAGCCTGCTCACCCAGGAAGAGAAGCTGCCACAGACACCGGGAGGGCCAGGGCGGCTGGGGTGGAAGACTCCCTCTGCGGCCCTGGCCTTAATCAGGCCAGCAGGCTGCTGCTCCCGTGCAGACAGAGTGGCATTGTTTAAGAGAGCCCCCCCCCCCACCTGCCCCTCTTCCCCCTGGGAAGCAGTTCTGAAGAAGAGGCCTGAGGGAGGAGCAGAGAGGACAGAGGCCCGAGGCCTAGGCAGGCCCTCCTCTGGGCCTCTCTCTTCTTTACCACAGGATGTTTTTCTGCCCCCAACCTGAGGGAGAAAACAAGCCCCCCTGGAAGGCCAGCTTGGAGGCCAGGTCTTGCTGGGACTGGGCGGCCTTGGGGAGGTGTGGAGAGGGGAAGCTGGGGCCACTGGGGCTGGGTGACTTCACCATAGCTGGAAATGGCAGGCAGGGCCCTGGGAGGGGGACTCTGGAAGGCTGGCGACTCCATAAAACCTAAATAAGGCCTCATGTCAGCAGTGTGTCTGCCTTCCAGAACGGCCAGGGGCCGTGGTCAGAGGCTGGAGCCCTGGGTGGGACCGGAGTGAGCCCCACATCTGGGGTGGATCAGCCACTGTCTTTGGCGTCCCTGTCTTTAGCCTCAGTTTGCATCTGAGGTAGAACTCGGAGGTCTATCTGAGGCTTCCAGCAAACATTCACACAACACACACACCACAGGCAGGCCCGACAGCGTGCTAAGCCCGGGAGTAGAGAGATAAGAACCACAGGGCCCAGGGAAGGTGGCAGTGGTCCCAGTCTGCGGGGGATACAGTGAACATCCATGTGTCAGGAAGCCCAGGAAAACTCTTGGCTCCAGGCAGGCTTGGAGAGCTGGCCACTTTAGCCCCAGAACCCAGCAGCTCCTGACCCGGAACCATAGAGATCAAAAGCCATCAATCAGAGAGGGTGTGCAGGTGTGGAGCTCGGAGAGGGGAGCCAGGGAACGTATCACCTGGATGGTGATCTGTAGGCAAAGGGGAGCTGTGGGTGGTATTAAAAAAAAGTCATTTACTTTGAGGCATAGTTTACATACCATACAATGCATACATTCCGGTATACAATTTGATGATTTTTGACAAATGTATTTAATTGGGTCAATTGATCGGCATATATCAGTTCAATATTATTAGTGTACCAATTTGTTCAAGTTGATTCAGATCTTTTGGGTACCTATCCTACACATCTTTCTCTTTTCCAAAGCCCTGCCTTTCAGATTCCAGTAGTTTCAGGAGTCTCAAACTCCAAGCTCTGACTCCTCAGCTAAGAAAGACTGCTGCCTCTAAGAAAGACCCTGTCCCCAGGGTGGTCATGAGGCCATGACTTGTTTCTCTCGGTGACAATAATCTCACCCTGCCTGTTGTACACTGACTAAAAAAAGCTGTGCTATACATTTTGATCAGCTGTTTACGGAGGGAAGACTGGGTTGGTCTCAGCCACCATGTTATATCCAGAAGTGAGACTCATCTTTGGATTTTCAATAAGTAAGTCTCAGACCACCTTAGTCTGTGTCACATGGTGAGATATCGATGGTACCCTGTAGGACACCTGGGGCTTCTCTGATATGTGGATGGATTACCTTACTGAACACTTCTGCATTTCCTATTCTCTTGATATTTCATCTTTTCTTTTCCAAGGTACATTCTTGTACTCTGGTGACTTGGTCCTTGTAGAATCTGAGGTGAGATACAGAAGTGCTTCATTCCTACTTCCAGTAGGTCCCGATGGCCATTCGCTGCTCACAGCCCTCTGTCAGGGTCAGTTTCCTTCTCCACATCTTCTGTTATCCTGGATGGGACAAGTTCACGGGTTAGGGTGAAGGTAACCTGCGCTTCCCACGCTCTTTTTTTTTTTTGTGGTACTGGGGTTCCTGGAAGCCCTTCTACTTCCGGGCTACACTCCCAGACCTATTTTTACATTTTTATTTGGAAACAGGGTCTCTTAAGCCAGGGAGGCTGGCTTCAAACCTGTGTGATCCTCCTGTCTCTGCCTCCCAAGCGCGGGGATTACAAGCGTGCGCCGCCACGCCCGGCCTCCCACGCTCTTGATCAGAGTTCTGATCGCGTCTGCACCCATGTCCTCTCCTGCTTTCTACTTGGCCTCCTCAGCTGTCCATTTCTCCAACTGACCACTCCCCCTTCCATCTCCTCCTCCTCCTCCTTCTTTTTCTGGTATTGGGGATTGAACCCAGGGACATTCTACCTTCGAATTATACCCCCAGCTCTATTTTATTTTTATTTTTACTTTGAAACAGGGTCTCACTAGGTTTTTGAGTGTCACTACTTGCTGAAGCTGGCTTCAAACCTGTGATCCTTCTGTCTCAGCCTCCCAAGTATGGGGATGACAGGCATGTGCCACCATGCCTGGCTTTTCATTTCTTTTTCTATACTTGATTTTCCTTAGCCTTTCTTTCTCTCTCTTTCTTTCCTTTCTTTCTTTCTTTCTTTCTTTCTTTCTTTCCTTCCTTCTTCCTTCCTTCCTTTCTTTCTTTCCTCCCACCCTCCTTTCTTTCTTTCTTTCTTTCCTCCAACCCCCCCTCCCTCCTTTCTTTCTTTCCTTCCTCCCTCCCTCCCTCCTTTCCTCCCTCCCTTCCTTCCTTCCTTCCTTCCTTCCTTCCTTCCTTCCTTCCTTTTCTTTCTTTCTTTCTCTCTTCTTATTCCTTGGGTCAGTGAATACCTACCTATATATCTATGCAGACCCATATGTATATGGATAAGCCTGCAGTAGATGTCCCAGCATGCGCTGGCGAGTGCCTGGCATAGCTTCTGTGGGAGGAAGTTGGCAGAGTGAGGCTGGAGGATGTGCAGGGAAGATGCCACCCTCACCAAGCCTCAGCTCTGAGCCGCTCTGAGTCGTGCCGTTTACACACGGCTTGTTTCATCCTTGTTACTTCCCTGCAGCGTAAGGTCTCTTGCATTCTCCTTTCAGAAAGAATTCTGGGGCTTAAGGAGGTGAAAGTATTTTGCTCAGAAACCACACTGCTGGTGACCGATCGAGCAGAAATTCAAACCAGCATCCCTTCAAATCTGGACTCTCCATCACATTATTAGAGTCTGTCAAGAAGTACGATCGAGTCGGGCATGGTGACGCACACCTGTGATTCCAGTGCCTGGGAGGCAGAGACAGAAGGATATCACAGGTTTGGGGGCAGCAATTCAGAGGGACTCTCAGCAACCTAGTAAGACCCTGTTTCAAAAGAAAAATAAAAAAGGGCTGGGGGTATAACTTGGAGGTAGAATGCCCCTGGGCTCAATCCTCAGTATAAAACACACACACACACACACACACACACACACACACACACACACACACCACACCACACACAGAGAGAGAGAGAGAGAGAGAAGAAAATCATATGTATGTTCCAACCTTCCAGACTCACGAGGTTGGAATGAGGGGCAGCAGACCCTCAGGCAGCAGGCACACGGCTCGGCATTGCCTTCCTGCAGCCGGGAGAACCTTAGGGTCCTCTATTATAACCTCGTACCTGGCACCTGTGTCGTCTGGTGAGGGTTCCCAGAGGTTTAGGTCATTGAAAGGGAACGGTAGGACTCACAAGGAAATGAGCCCAGGTCTGGGGGTTGAGGAGGAGGCAGAGGAAGAACAAAGGGCCACGGGGCCAAGTGTGCACGGAGACCTGCGGGAATCCCCGGGGGCAGGCGAGCGGCAGCCAGGCCTTCCCAGAAGGCGAGGCTCTGACCGCCACCAGAGGCCCCGGGCCTCAGGGGGGCCAGCGAAATGTCACGCCAGGACCCTGAGAGCGCATGGGAATGGAGCCTGCTATCAGCACAAGCTCAAGAAGGCAGGAGCTGGGAGTCTGAGCAGGCAGAGAGCTCTCCTTAGTCTGGATGGAATGCAAATAATTCTCCCTGGTTGGAAGAGGCAGCCTGCCTTCCTGATTCTCATATATATATATATATATATATATATATATATATATATATATATATATTTTTTTTTTTTTTTTTTTTTTTTGGTATGGGGGATTGAACCCAGGGGCACTTTACCTCTTAGTTACACCCCAGTCCTATTTTATTTTTATTTTGAAATAATGTCTTGCTGGGTTGATTAGAGTTTCACTGCTTGCTAAGGCGGTCCTCAAGAACCTGCAATCCTCCTGTCTCAGCCTCCCAAGTACTGGGATTATAGGTGTGCGCCACCATGCCCAGCTCACAATATCTTAAAATAAAAAACAATTTCATCATAAAATCCAGGGGGCAAAAGAGTATCCAGGGAAATGTCATCCTTCCTCCTCCTCCTGCTCCCCAGGCCCCTGTCCAGAGGCCACTTCTGTTTCTGGTTCCTGTGAATCTTCAGTATTTAAAAGCTTCTGTGTACATTGAGTGTGATGGTGCGTGTCTGTATTCCCAGTATTGGGAAGCTGAGACAGGAGGTTTGAGGCCAGCCCTCGGGTACTTAGTGAAACTCTCAGCAAATTAGTGAGACCCTGTTTCAAAAAAAGAAAAAAGAGAGAAAAAAAAATAGGGATGAGGGTGTAACTCATAGGTAGAATGCCCCTGAGTTCAGTCTTTAGTAGTGGAAAAACAAACAAACAAACAAACAAACAAACAAACAAACAAAGGTTCATTCAAATGAAAGCCTACTGCACCTTTCTTTCTTAATTATAATATACATGTATGAAATTATTCCTTATCAGAACAGAGAGAGCTGCCTTATTATTTTTGTTTTTGTTACTGGGGATTGAGCCCAGGATTGTAGCCCAGGCTACATCCCCAGTTCTCTCTTACTTTATTTCGAGACAGGATCTCGCTAAGTTGCCCACGTTGGCTTTAACTTTGCCGTCCTCCTGCCTCAGCCTCTCAAGTTGCTGAGATTGCAGTGTGTAGCACTGTACCTGGCTGCCTTATCACTCTTAGTAGCCACATACATTTTCACTTTTATAGATGTATCATAATTTGACTAGTCTCCTTTTATGGGAAACTCAAGTTGAAGACATGTCTGCCCCCTTTGTGCATTGCTGTTGGCTGCTGTGTGTGTAGGTGGGGCTGGCCCATAGACTCTCTGGTAAGAGAAAACTGAATCAGAGATAGCATTAAGTCTGCCCTTTGTCTCAGCTCTTCCTCCGACGATACTGGGAGGCCGTGTGTGAAGTCGTTCCTATATGTTGACCCTCTATTTCCCCGAGCTCAGAAAGCCTTAGGAATCCCAGAGTAACTCTGCCGCCGTTCATCAGTCTCTCGGGGACTCTACTGCTAGGTAAGTTACCATCTCTCTGGACAAAAGGCTCAGCTATTTGGTTTCTAGAAGTGTACATTGCTCATGATAAATGCCAAAGCCAGGTATCTGGTCCAAATTGGCCCTGCGCGTGGGCCCGGGATCCCCTGCCGGGGTCTGGCTTCCTCAGAGCAGAAACGAGCCGCCTGGGTCGGCTCCTGTCCCCCAGATCTGTGAGGCCCTGCAACTCTGAGATGACCTGGCAGGGCCACCGCCAGACAGGGCCCTCCAGAGCCTGGCATCCTGTTTCCAGAGCCTTGGGGAGCTGTCCCCCACCTGCCCTCGTCTGCGGCGTGGGCAGATTATGAGAGACAAATGCTCTACGGGTTAGTGCGTAGGGCGCTGGGTCACCGCTTGGCCGGGAAGGGTCACGGAATAATCGGGCTTTTGATCAGCAGCTCCTGTTTCGCTTCCTTGTTCTGCGGGGACTTTCACCCCCAGCAGGGCACAAAGCCCTGTTCCTCCTGGATGCCAGGCTCGGAGGAACCTAGAGCAGTTCCCACTGTCTCCCTGCTACTCCTAGCCCACCCAGTGGTCAGAACTGGGGGAGTCTAGAGACTTCTGAGTGGCTTGAGTTCCCTGGATACTTCCAGAACCGATCCATCAAAACTCTCTCCTGCCGGCACTTTCAGGCTGCCTAGACGCCTTTAAGACTGTCTCTGGCCAGGTGTGGTGGCTCAGGCTTGTGATCCCAGCATTCGGGAGGCTGAGACAGGAGGATCGTGGTTCGCAGACAGGCTCAGCTACTTAGTGAGGCCCTTTGCAATTTGGTGAAACCCTGTTTCAAAATAAAGAATAAGCCAGGCGTGGTGGCGCACATTTGTAATCCCAGCGCTTGGGAGGCTGAGACAGGAGGATCACACAGGTTCAAAGCCAGCCTCAGCTACTTAGTGAGGCTCTCAGCAACTTAGTGAGATCCTGTCTCCAAATAAACTATAAAATAGAAGCCAGGCATGCTGGCGCACGCTTGTAATCCCCACGCTTGGGAGGCTGAGACAGGAGGATCGCATGGGTTCAAAGCCAGCCTCAGCTGCTCAGTGATGCTCTCAGCAACTTAGTGAGACCCTGTTTCCAATAAAAATATAAAATAGGTCTGAGAGTATAGTCTGGAGGTAGAAAGCCCCTAGGTTCCATCCCCAGTACTACACACACACACACACACACACACACACACACACACGCACACACACGCACACGCAGAATAAAAAATAAGGCTGGGGGTGTAGCTCTGAGGTGGAATTTCCCTGGGTTCCATTCCCAGTACCACAAAAAAAAAAAAAAAAAGATCATCTCTGACTTGCAGCCACTTCTGACCGACTTGCTCTGGTCAGGGGTTCAGAGTATTCCCAGTGAATTTCCATTACCTAAGGAAAACTTCCTTAGCTTGGTGTGATGGTGCACACCTGTAATCCCAGTGCTTTAGGAGACTGAGACAGGGGGATTGCAGGTTTGAGGCCAGCCTGGGCACTTTAGTGAGACACTCGCCACTTAGCAAGACCCTTCTTCAAAATAAAAGAGTAAAAAGGGTTGGGGTATGTATTGGAGAGAGGATGCTGCTGGGTTGAATCCCCAAAACTAAAAAAAAACAAGAACAACAAAAACCCCTGTGAAGTGGATATTTGAAGAAATACAAAAAATATATGTGCATTAAAAAATAATTATGTAGCCGGGCATGGTGGCGCATGCTTGTAATCCCCACGCTTGGGAGGCGGAGACAGGAGGATCGCGCAGGTTCGAAGCCAGCCGCGCTGGCGTAAGAGACCCTGTTTCAAAAATATAAAATAGGTCTGGGAGTGTAGCCCGGAGGTAGAAGGGCTTCCAGGAACCCCAGTACCACCAAAAAAATAAATAAATAAATAAAATAATTACAAGCCAGGTGCAGACGACTGCTCCTGTCCTATAACCTCAGCAACTGGGGAGACTAAGGCAGGAGGGTCACAGGTTCCAGGCCAGCCTGGGCAACTTTGTAAGACTCTGTCTCAAAAAAAAAAAAAAAAAAAAAAGGCTCGAAAGGTAGCTCAGTGGTAGAGCTGGGTTCGAATCCCAGGACTGCAATAATAATCATACTATTAATTTTAAAGACGATGCCTCTGCAACCTTCACCCAGGTAAAGAAGAGAACGGGGCAGCCCCCTCGTGGCTCCAGCCGGCCTCCCTAATCTGTGTTCTATGTTCCTTTCCTAAGTAAGTCTGAGAAATACTGAGCTTAGCGTGTTCACTCCTGAAAGCCTCCGTAGCCATAATTGTATAGACCCCGCCTTCTCTCCAGGTCTCTGGGACGTGGGTCTCTCTCAACCCTTGACCTCTTTCCCACCACACAATTGGAAGAAGTATGAGTTAATAAACACACACACACACACACACACACACACACACACACACACACACACACACACACACGTGAGGGAGAAGTGGTGGTTTTCCCTGGCAAATCTTTGCCTTTTGTTTCGAAGGCATTTTGAGGGCCACTGGCACGGTTTGGGAGGCTCCTTCCCTCTATCTGTGCCCTTTCTACCCCTCTTCTCCTTCCTTCCCCACGATGCCATCACTGACCGCCAGTCATGAGCACAGCACATTCTCTCTCCTGTAGGTGGAAGTAACCACAAGGACCACTAATTACAGGTACAAAGACTAGCTACAGAATCCAGCGCTGTCTGCCATTTTTAGTTAGAATACCTGAAATACAGGAGACATTTAGTACACATTTTTTTCATGAATGTAAGTTTCTTGACTCTACTCCTATAATTTCTTGGTCTGGAATTTTCTCCCTCCTGGACCCTAAAGATGTCTAGCAGATTCCTAGCTCTCCCTGTGTCTCCTTGTTGTCGCAGCCGAGCATCCTCTAGTCCTCTTAGCCTCAGTCTTGATGGGATGGTCTGATTTCCCATTCTTCATCTTGTGGGTTGTTGTCCCAGCAGGGTCCAGCAAGAACCACACCAGAAGCCAGGCGTGGTGGCGCACGCTTGTATCCCAGTACTTGGGAGGCTGAGACAAGAGGATCACAGGTTCGCAGCCAGCCTCACCTTTTTAGTGAGGCTCTTCACAACTTAGTGAGACCCTGTTTCAAAATAAGGACTCAAAAATAGGGCTGGGGGTGTAGCTCAGAGATAGAACACCCCTGGGTTCCATCCCCAGTACTGTAAAAACAAAAACAAAAACAAAACTCCGAAACCCAGAGGAGAGAGACTCAAAGAGCTGAAAAAGACCTTGGAGGAGGGGGCTCAGCGCAGCTGATTCTGGTGCCTCTGATCCTGGAGGAGGATCTCTTTGGGGCCACCAGCTGGCTGGGCCTGGGGTCCTCAGCAGGGGAGGAGGGTGCAAGAAGGCTGATGATGCATTGGAGAAACTTCAACCGGATTCAGTTGCTGCCACAGGAAAGGACTGTTGCTATAACTGAGGAGTGAGGTCAGAGGCCAGATAATGCTCTTGGGAACCCAAGAGCCTACAGCTGCAGACGGCAAGGAACGAGTCCCTTGTCCTGCTCCGAGGTAGCAGTCTCCTTCTTGTCTGCAGAGCCAGGGGGTAAGAGGAATGAGGCTGGGCAAGAGGAGGGTCCCACCCACGTCATAAAGTGGGCATAGAGCAGAAGACAGATTGTGGGCTGAGAGACCCCAGCCTGAGGAGTGGCACAGGTGGAGAGGAGGGCAGCCCAGGACTGTGTCTGGACTGTTGATTCACAAGGGCTGAGCACACCTGGAATAGTACAGATCAGTGTGTAGAGCTTGCTTGCTGCAGGGATGCTGTGTAGTGACAGGGCACGACGCACCACACAGATTACCATAGTGTCAGAAGTGCATGTGAAGTGCTGCTCCCTACAGCTCCCCGCCCCAGGCCATTGGTTTCTCCTATTTTAGAAAGAATGACCAGGGAAGCCCTGCTCAGAGGAGGGAGTGACTTTTTTATTTTTGTGGTACTGGGGATGGAACCCAGGGGCATTCTACCTCCGAACGACCTCCAGCCCTAAGTTTTTATTCTTTATGTTGAAACAGGGTCTCACTGAGTTGCAAAGGGCCTCACTAAGTAGCTGAGGCTGGCCACTAACCCCCATCCTCCTGTTTTGGTCTCCCGAATGCTGGGATTACAAGTGTGCACCACCACGCCCGGCTCAAGGAGTGACTTTTGAATAGGCCTCTGAAGGAGGGTCAGGGCAAGAGAGTGGCGGCTAAAGGACAGAAAGGCTGCAGAGGTCAGTGGGTCTGGAGCAGGCAGAGCCCATGAGCCTTGTCAAAGAGTGTGGGTTTCATTCTCTGATGGGAAGTTTGAGAAAGGGGTTTAGCACAGAATATAAAATGCTAAACACTAACAAAGAAAGAGCACATTCTGGTTGCCATAAGCAGAACAGCAACAAGAACGGGAACCAAAAGACCAGATCACGTCAAGAAGTATGATCACACGTGCTGTCACGTTTAAATCTCACGGCAGCCCCCCAGGGAGCCACCATTACTCACTTTTCAGTAGGGAAAATGAGTCTCAGAAAGGCACCCAGCTGACCAGAGCAGGACTCAGATCTAGACAGCAGGGTGTGCTTCCTCCGGCCCCTCACTGGTGCTGCCCTGCTTGGCTTCTGAGATAGGGCAGAGGACCTGGGGACAGGGAGGGTTAAAAGAGGCCATCTCTTTAAAGAACAAAACCAGAGGAGGTTAATAAGATAGAGGGTAACACTGACCAGGCAAGGACTATGGGACTCAAAACAAAACTCCAGCCCCTTCGGGAGCTGCCTGCTGAGGACAACCTGTGTAAACAGGGATGGGGAGATGAGCAGGCAGATGCCCACAAGATAAAGATTCAAATTAAGGATTGAAACTGGGCAGAAGACATTGGGTCCCAAAGACCCAATTCCGACCAACGACAAAAGAGTGGACCAGGAACCGCAGAAGGAATAAAAGCTCACCTCCCAAGGACGTCAACGGTTGCTCTCTTTCAGGGACCTCCCTGTGTGTGTGCGGGGGGGCTGTTTTTTGTCTTTTTCTTTGGCTTAAACAAAATCTTTGTATTTTTATACCCATCCTTCTATGGTTTCTTGACTTTTTTTTGTGTGTGTGTTGGGGGGAGGTCTGGAGATGGTACCCAGCGGCATTCTACCTCCCAGTTACACTCCAGCTCTATTTTTTATTCTTTATTTTAAAACAGGGTCTCACTGAGTTGCAGAGGGCCTCACTAAGCAGCTGAGACTGTCCGTGAACTGCGATCCTCCTGTCTCAGCCTCCCAAGTATTGGGATTACAAGCATGTGCCATGACACCTGGCTTCTCTTGACTTTTAATTACACAGACAAGAACCGAATAAGAAAAAAAACCCTGCATCTTTTGGGGCAGCAAAGGAAAAATTCAGTTACACTAGTAGTACACAGTTCTAGTGGGGAGTAGGGGGTCAAGAAAGATCTCTTTGGAGTTATTGTGCAGGTGATAGGCTGTGAGACAAAGGAGGAGGCCACCTTACTCGTGGTACATAATCTCATAAAGCCCTGGTGGGCTCAGATCCCACTTAAAGGCAAATGGTAAAAATAAAGGATGTTGGCTGAATTAACACAGCGTTGGAAAAAATAAGAGGTAAAAATATCTCATACACCAGTCAGCACCTTTGTATCTTCACCATTTATTTTTTATCTTTATTGAAATTTATGGGACCTCCAGTTCTGTGTTGAATACGCAGGTGACAGCAGGTACCCCTGCTGTCCTGCCCTTGATCCTAAAGAGAATGCTTTCCACCCTTACTCCTCCTTCTGTCTGTCAGACTTCCTTTCTCTCTCTGTCTCTCTGTCTTTTCTTCTTTTTCTCATTCGATCATCACCATCACCCTCTTTTCCCTTTCCTCTAACCTGCTCTGCCTTTCTCATTCTTTCTCTCTCTCTTATTCTGTCTCCTCCTACAACCTTTTCTCTCTAGCAAAAAGTCCTTAACTAATTAATACACTGGAAGGGTGACGGGGAGGCTGGATGGGAGGGGAGTGCGGCCATGTTCCACAACTCTAATACTGGCACCAAGCTCTGTGTGTCTGCTTCCTTACAGCAGTTGCTTTCTTGGACAGGATCTTCTTTCATATTTAAGGCAAATGGCCACAAGAACGCCTTCTGAACTAGCAACCCAGGGGGAGGGGGGATCGTCTCTTTGCCAACACTCACAGCACTGTCAGTCCAGGAGCTGACACTCTTTGGTCCAGTCTGGGCAATGCGCCCTTTCCTTCCGTCACAGTGCTATCATCGCTGAACAGACCTGAGTCATTTGCCCACCTCTAGGGGGATGTGGGTGGTGAGATCAGCTCAGTTTCAACCATATGATGTAATTAGAGGTATTTATCCACAGGAAAATAGAGGTGTTGTTACCTGTAGAAGAGGGGGCGGGTGCTTGGTAAATCAATGTAATAGCTGTCGGCAATAGGTAATGTTTGAGCTGGGTTTTCAGTAATAAAGAGGAAAGAAATTCTGGGAAGAAATGGACAGGTATGAGCTGTGGCTGGAGACAGATTAACTAGCAGTCTGGCTCCCCTGGAAGGCGCCATAATGGTGACTAAAGAGAGAATCCTTACGCGCTCCTGGTTTCCTTTCAAAATAACATTTGTTGCTGTTACTATCAACATCATCATATTTTATTTTGTCTTTGGAGATTTTATTATGGAAGACTTTAAACAGACACAAAGATAAGTAGACTAAGTAATGATCCTTCAGGCACCGGTCACCCAGTTTTGCAATGATTAATGTTTTGCCAATTGCATCTATCTTCCTCCATGGAGTGTTTTAAGGCAAAACCCAGACCTCACATAAATATTTAGCCCTAAATATTTCAGGTGTGTGTCTTTAACAAATGGAGACATAAAATAGCATAATCACAATACATCACCACAGTTAACTTCTTAATATAGTCTGCTAAAACTATCGTTCGGATAAATATCCAAATACATTCACACGTGGCATTTGTTGATGTGTCTAAGTCCTTTCATAATTTTTTTATTTGAAAATTAGATTTCTTTTACTTTATGGGCTTCTCTCTATTCTTTTCCCCCTTCATATGCCATTTATTTGTTGAAGGAACTGGATCATTCTGAATTTGACTGGTCAACACTTCCATATTATGAAGATGTTGTTTAATATATTTCTGTCTTTGGATGTGTTGCCTATAAACTGGAAAACAGATCTAGACACTTGATTGCATTTTGGATCAGTGTGTGTGTGTGTGTGTGTGTGTGTGTGTGTGTGTGTGTGTGTGTGTTGATAACCCTCAGGTCAATTTTCTATTTTTCTATTTTTTCTATGATATCCTCTTATTGGGCTCACAAGGTCTAATTCTATTAAAAGAAAGACTTTAAATTCTCACCTTTAGCAAAGATGTTTGCTGTGGGATTTGGGGGGTAGAGCCTATATATGAGTTTTCCACATTCCCTTTCATTCTTAGTTTAATAAGACTTTTTAAAACTGTGAATAAATGCTTAATTTGCTAAGTTTCCTCTCAGTCTATTTATCTGTGTTTTTCCTGGTTTGGGTACCTGGGTTTTCTATCCTGGTAGAGCAAGCTGGGGATGCTCCTGACTTTTTCCGTTCCCTGGAAGAGTTTGTGTTGGATTGGAGCTGGGTCTTCTTTGAGTGTTTTGGTAGAATTTGCCTTATAAGTCTTTCTGCATGGGCCTGATGTTTTTCTTGTGGAATACTTTAAGCCACCCATTCAATTTCTTTCATGGTTTCAGGCTCTTCAGGTTTTTTCAACTTCTTGAGTTAATTTGGTGTGTTAGATTTTCCTATGAATTTATTTGTTCCATCTAAGTTTTCAAAGCCATTGGCATCAGCTTTTCATAATATTTCTTTTTAATGTCACCTTTCCTATGCTAACATTCTCTATTTTTGCCTCCTTGTACTTTCTTGATCAACACTGCCCAGAGCTTACTAGTTTTCTTAGTCTTTCAAAGCAGCCAACTTTTGACTTTGTTGATTCTCTCTAGTCCAGACTTTCTTCTTCCCATTTCACTAACCTCTACCCTTTCTCAGCTCTTCTTTCTACTTCAAGTATGTTCTGGTGTGTTCTGCACATTATGTTGCACACGTAGCTCATTAACTTGAGCCTTTCTACTTTGTCTAATTTATTTAAGGCCATTATTTTTTCTCTTGGAGTCTCGCCTAAGCCACAACTCCTAAACTTCACAGATGTAGTCTCTTCATTAAAAAATAGTTACCAAGAGCCGGGCGTGGTGGCACACGCTTGTCATCCCAGCATTTGGGAGGCTGAGACAGGAGGATCGCGGTTCGGGGACAGCCTCAGCTGCTTAGTGAGGCCCTTCGCAACTCAATGAGACCCTGTTTCAAAATAAAGAATAAAAAATTGGGCAGGGGTGTAGCTCGGAGGTTAAATACCTCTGGGTTCCATCCCCAGACCTGCAAAAAAAAAAAAAAAAAAAGAAAAAAAAGTTAGCAAGTATTTTCTATGTTTTTAATTAATTTAAATTATAATTTTTCCCAACTCAGGAGCTTTTGAAAACAAATTTTTATTTTTATGGCTTTTAAATGAGCTTTAGTTTACATTCAGGGACATGCACAAATCATGTCTACTTTGATAAGCTTCACCAAATGCATGCACCTGTGCAAGTCATACAGCTATCAACATACAGCTACCTCTAGGAGAGCATCAGCTTCTCAGGCTTTTCAATCAGTGCTTGCCCTTTCCCTGTGCACCCTGAGGCAATGGCTATTTGGATTTCAGTGTCATAGAATAGCTTGGCCTTTTCCAAAATTTAATATAAATGGAATCATATGTACTCTTTTGTGTTTAGTTTTTTCTTCATTATAGTGTTTTTTCTGTTATTGCTTCTTTTTATTGTTGTTGATTTTCCTCTTGCCCCTTTTCCCTCCCCCTCCTCCCCGTCCTCCCCGTCGTCGTCGTCGTCGTCGTCCTCCTCCTCCTCCTCCTCCTCCTCCTCCTCCTCCTCCTCCTCCTCCTCCTCCTCCTCCTCCTCCTCCTCCTTCCACCTCTTCTCCCTCCTCTCTCTTTTCATGGTGTTCCACTGCAGGTAAATATCACAACTTATTTGCCCCTTCTCTTGTCGATGGATAGATGGGCTGTTTCCAGGTTTGGGCAGTTACGATTTGCCGCTGTGAATGTTTTTGTACAAGTCTTTGTGGGCAATGTTTTTTATTTCTCTTGGGCAGGGATGGAAATGCTGAGTCATATGGTAGGTGAGTGTTTACCTTTATAAGAAGCCAAACAGTTTCCCAAAGAGGTTCTTCCAATTTACACTCCCACCAGGAAAATCCAACCTAATATTTGACATTTTAAGTATTTGGGGCTTGAATTACTCTGATGAATAAAATATGGTATCCCTAGTTGTTTTTTTTTTAATCTATGTTATAGGGTATGATTTACTTTGCAATAAAATGTACACATTTTAGGCGTATAGTTTGGTGAGTCTTGACAAATGTATAACATCCTATCTAACCACCACCCAAAATCAGGATCTAGAACATTTCTATTACCTCATGAGCCTTTATAGTTCATTACACTGCATTTCTGCCTCAGGTAACCACTAATTTTAAATCTACCACTCTAGACCAACTTTGCCTGTCTCGAATTTCATGTAAATGAAATCACGTATGATGTACTGTTTTTATATGGCTTCTTTCCGACAGCCTAATTTTTTTGAAATTCATCCATATTGTCATTTAATTGTATGGATATAACACGACTTATTGATCCATCCACCCAGTGACAGACATTTGGCTTGTTTTTAGTTTGGGTTATTATGGGTAAGCCTTCTATGAATATATTTCACAAGTATTTTTCAATACATGTTTTTATTTCTCTTGGAGAAGTTCCTAGGATTGGAATGTCTGGAACATTTGGGAGGTATATGTTTAATTTTTAAAGAAACTACCAAACTTTTTTCAAAGTGATTATATAATTTTACAACCACATCAGCAGTGGGTGGGAGTTTCAGTTCTTCATATCCATGCCAATAGTCAGTTGCTGTGGTGTTTTCATTAATTAATTAATTAATTAATTAATTCATTTCTTTTCTTTTCTTTTCTTTTCTCCCATTGGGGATTTGAAACCAGAAGTCTACCTCTGAGCTATACCCCCCACCCTTTTTATTTTGAAACAGGGTCTCACTAAGTTGTTAAGACTGACCTTGAACTGTGATCCTTCTGCCTCAGCCTCCCAAGTACTAGGGTTACAGGTGTGTGCCACCGTGCCTGGCTTGACAAATGCTCTTGATTTTAGCCATTTCAGTATGGGTATAGTGCTTTTAATTTGTGATGTTCTGATCACTAGGATATCAGCTGTCTTTCCACATGCTATTATGTTATTTTGTGAAATGTTGGTTTAAGTAGTTTTACCAATATTTGTGAATTATCAAGTTATAAGAGATATTTATAGATTTTACTTATAGGTTGTCAAATGTTGTCTCCCAATGTGCAATGTGTCTTATTTATTTACTTGACTAGGTCTCTTAGTGAATAGATTTTAATTTTAAAAATGTTTTTTACAGTTCTGGGAATTAAACCTGGGTTTGACACATGCTAGGCAAGTGCTCTACACAGAACTATACCACTAGCCCCGATAGATTTTAATTTTGGCAAAATCTAGTTTAGTTTTCTTTTGTGGTTAATGCTTTTCTTATTTGAGCTGAAAAGATCTTTGCCACCTCCAGGTCACGATAGTGTTTTCTTAGAGAAGTTTTCTAGACTTACTCTTTATGTAAGGTCCAATCTATCTCAAATTAATTTGTTGTAGAGCATGAGAGAGAGGTCAAGATATATTTTCCCCACAGAGATATTTAATTACTTTTGCATCATTTCTGAAGGATCTTTTTTTTCCCCATTGATTTCTTTCATTGCCTTTATAAACATTCAGTTGACAATTTAATAATAAGTTTATTTTGGTCTCTATTCATTTATTTTGGTCTCTATTCTCTTTCAGTTTTCTGTATATCTGTCATTATGCCAATACAATCACTGGAGTCCTAAGCCAGAGGCTCGATTCTGGAGATCCCAACAAATCATATCCAGGCACTCATCCCAAAAAAACAAAGTGGAAAACAATGGTGAAAAGCAGGAAAGAAACTTTACTCGCATGACCATGACTGAGAAGACAGAAGACACCAGCAGCTGGGCCTTTGGGGTGTTGATGTGAGCTTCAAGATCATGTAGCCGGAGGACCAGAAATATGCATGGTCAAGTAGACTTGGTCAAACCGTGGCATGGTTGATCATTATCTCAGGATGGTCAGGCAGGGACTTGTCAGAGATGATAAGACAGTTGCTATTGCTAGGGGTAGTTTCAATTCATCGCAAGATGTTTATCTATCAGACTTGCTGTTCCTGGAATCCAGGGTGACTCGAAGCAAAAGAGACAGATGCAGAATGGAGGCAGAAACGCCAAAGTTTTTACATTTGTGGACCCAAGTTAAGAGCCAGTGTTTGTAGCAAAAGCAGTTGCTAAGTCTTGTTAAAATACCAAACTATCTTGTCTATTATTTATTTATTTTTTTGTACTAGGAATTGAATTCAGGGGTATTCTATCTCCAAGCTATAGCCCCCAACACTTTGTATTTTGAAACAGGGTCTTGCTGAGTTGCTTGATGGGCTTGCCAAGTTGCTGAGGCCAATCTCGAATCTGTGATCTCTCTGTCTTAGCTCTTCAGGCCTGAGATTACAGACATGCCTGGCTTTGTTTCAGTATATTTATAGTAGCCATCGAAATCACGCAAGACAAGTTCTCCAGATTGGTTCTTTCTTCAAGACTACTTTTTGGACCAACATATATATCTTATCAACAGGTTCTCAATTTCTATGAGAAAAAATATGCTGGAAAATGTACGTTTTAACAATATTGTATCTACCAATTTATGAGCATTATATATTTCTATGTATTCTTGTCCCTTTTTTTGGGTGGTACTAGGGATTGGACCCACAGATGTTCTACATCCAAGATATACCCCCAGCCTCTTTTATTTTTTATTTTGAAACAGGGTCTCTCTAAGTTGCTGAGAGTCTTGCTACCCTGCTGAAGAGTACTAATTCAATTTCTAGAATATGTATAGGCCTATGGACTGTTGTTTATTGTATTCGTTTCTGAGATTTTTGTCTTTCAAGAATTTGTCCAGGTGGATGCTATGGTACATATGTGTTATCCAGTACTTGGGAGGCTGAGACAGAGGATTGCAGGTTTGAAGCCAAAGAGCATAACTTGGCATCACCCTGTTTCAAAATAAAAAATAAAAAAGGGCTGGGAGGTATTAGTGTTAGAATGCCCCTTGGTTCAATCTCTAGTAACACAACACACACACACACACACACACACACACACACACACACATACGCACACACACACACACATGCACCCTGCTAAGAATTTGTCCATCTCATCTAGGCTGTTGCATTTCGTGATATAACCTTGTTCAAAATATCCCTTTATTATCCTTCACTGTCTATAGGATTCATAGTGTTGTCCTTTTTTTAATACTAATACTATTAATTTATATCTTTTTTCCTTTTCTTTTTTCCCTTTGGTTGTTTAACTGGGACTTTATCAACTTCATTTATCTTTGTAGAGAAACAACTTTGGTCATGTTGGTTTTCCTTAATGTTTGTCTCTTTTCTAAGAACAGTCTTCACCTTGGTCCCAATGTTTTGGGAGCATTTTTGTCAATCTAAATGGATCATACAAATGTTTTAGACAACATTCTCACTGCTATCATCCAAAGCAACTGACAGCACAAATGGAAGGAAAATTTATTTGCTCATAGCTTCGGAGATATCAGAATTTCAATCCACGTCAGGGTGGGTTTGTGGAGCTCAGGGCATGGCGGCGGGAAGCAAAGGAGAGAGCAAGGCTCTGCTCTCACATCATGAAGGCCGAAAGCAAAAGAGAGAGAGAGTAGATTATATAGAGAAACTATATATAACCCCTGAGGCCACATCCCCAGGGACCCCTTCTTGGCAATCAAGCCCCACCTCCAACATGGCTACCTTGTTTTCGTGAGGGATAGGAGGACATTCTAAGTCCAAACCATACGGCAAATGTTCCTAAGGCGCCTTCCCCTTGCAGGCCTGGCTTACGTATCTAGTAAAGTTGATAGCTTTTCCTAAAGAACGCCTGAGGTTGCTCCAGGCTGATACATCAAAGCTGCCCAATGACCAGATGACAAAGTACCCCGTGAATGCAGAGGAGGGGCAGTTCCCCAGGCTGGGCTCTGGCGGTTCCCATGGAGATGGAACATTTCATTTGGATCTTGAAGGGCAGCTCTGAACTTCCCAGGCTGTGGAGAAGCCTTCTGGGTGAGCAAAGGTAGAGCCTGGCAGAGAGCACCCATGGGTACCGCTCCTGTGTGAATTCTGCTTCTCTGTGGGGCAGCTCGGAGAGAAGCCCGGGCAGGACCTAGGGAAGGACCTAGGGAAGGTCTGGAGCTCACCTTTCCTGATACAGTCACAGCTCACTAAACTCTTTGCTGGATGAGTAAACAAAATCAGTGGTATCCTCACGCTGCCTATGAAGGTTTGAGATGTTTCTATGTCTGGAAGAAGGAACCTCATGAAACTGAAATAAGGACGCTGATGGATGATTATCCAAGTGTAAATTTGGGGCCGGGCTTTTCTGGGGGATTCAGAGGACCTGGGGATTGTGCAGGAGAAGGACCATCAATTTCCAAGTCTAGATAAAATCACCATGTATAGATTCTACTACCTTCCCCTTATTAGGTAAAATAAAAAATAATGCGAGTAAAATAAAAAATATGTGAGTGTGAAAAAAACACGAGAGAAGTCCAGTACACGTGGCATGTAAAGTTTTAATGGCACGACTCTCCCGGGGATCAGGGCGAGGCACCGTGGGGCCGGCGCGCCTGTCCGAAGCTAGAGGAGGCGGGCTCTCCTTTTCAAGGTATGCATCTTGCAAGAACGCCCAATTCTCGCGGGGGTTTCAGCCCCCCCCTTGCCTGTGCAGAGGTCATGTGACGCAAAGTCACACGAGTGCAGGAACCAACTTATCACCCCTGTGTCTGATGACGGGAAGATCAGAACCAACAGAGCTGGTCTGGGGTAGTGTGGTGCTTAAATATTTTTATTACAATACCCATCAGTGAAAAACAAAAACCAAACATATTTATTTTTATTTTTGGTGGTACTGGGGTTCCTGGAAGCCCTTCTACCTTAGGGCTACACTCCCAGACCTATTTTATATATTTTTTTAAATTTGGAAACAGGGTCTCTTAAGCCAGCAATGCTGGCTTTGAACCTGTGCGATCCTCCTGTCTCCGCCTCCCAAGCGCGGGGATTACAAGCGTGCGCCACCACACCTGGCAAAAAACCAAACATATTTTAGCCATCTTCCTAATACACAAAATCTGTTCATTTCTAAATTCTTTTGTGAAGCTGGGCATGGTGGCGCACGCTTGTAATCCCAGCACTTGGGAGGCCGAGACAGTATCGCACAGGTTCAAAGCCAGCCTGAGCTACTGAGTGAGGCTCTCAGCAACTTAGTGAAACCTTGTTTCCAAATAAAGCATAAAAATAGGTCTGGGAGTATAGCCCAGAGGTAGAAAAGCCCCTGGGTTCCACCCTCAGTACCACACACACAAACATTTTTTTTAAATTAAATTCTTTTATGTGTGTGTCTGTGGGTATTAAACCCAGGGGTGTTCTACCACTGCAGTCCACAGTCCTATTTTATTTTTTGTTTTGAAACAGAATCTCATGCACTTTAGTGAATCTACGTTGTCTCTGCCCCCTTTCCCCCGGGGAAGGGTCTGAATGTGCCTCTGCAGGGAGGTTAGCCTTCCGATATCTCTGCTTCAAGTCCACCCAGTCTACCCTATCTGCTAATGTTAACTAGCTACCTAACGGAAACAGAACAGAGGGAATATGATAAGAAGTTCTAGCATTTCATGTGTTCCTTGCCCCCAGGATGCAGTTGGACTCACATCTGGGAGAGCCTGAGCTTGGGGACGGCAGTGGCCTGGCCGAGGGTGGGCACCTGGCTTCCTTGGAGAGGCCACCGGCTTTCACGGCGAGGCACGCGCCATTGCTAGCTCCTGCCCTGCTCTCGCTGTTCAGCAACAAGGCAGCTGGGACCAGGGAAATGATGGGCCTTTCTTCGGGGCCTTGTGACAGCCTTGTCACGAGCTTGCTCTAACAAGGCCTTGAGCATGGCCCCTTCTGTGGATTTCAGCTTTCCCATTTGCAAAGGCAGGACTCGTTGAATTTCCAGTTCCGCCCTTCTGCCAGAGGCAATGCAGTCCAGCTCCTAAATCCTGGCTTGAGACCTACTTCATATCTATGTGGCCCTGAACAAACCACTTGCCTTTTTGGAGCCTTGGTTTTTTTTTTTTTTTTTAAACTTAATTCCATAGTTTTATTATTCAATACAATATCTGATACATAATAAATATAACATCTTTACAGCCACTATAAGGAAAGCACATCTGCCCCAGGTTCCTTCTGAGCCCTGTCTTGTACACGGTGATGCTGTGTTACATGTCCTGGAGGGAGAGTTTTTTTTTTTCTTCTTAAAAAAAAAAAAAAAGGAGTGTGATGGTGTACGCTTGTAATCCCAGCATTTGGGAGGCAGAGACAGGAGGATCACGGTTCGCAGACAGCCTCAACTATTTAGTGAGGCCCTTTGCAACTCAGTGAGACCCTGTTTCAAAATAAAGAATAAAAAATAGAGCTGGGGGTGTTGCTCAGAGGTAGAATGCTCCTGGGTTCCATCCCCAGTTGCAAAAAAAAAAGGAGTCATATTTTTATAATTCTGTTTCATGAAGTAAAATTAGCAGCTCTTCCAAAAAAAACCTTTTATGACATAACAAAAGATTTATTTATTTTTTATTTTTTATTACTATTATTATTTTTTGATGGTACGAGGGGTGGAAACCAGGGGCTTTCTACCTCCAGGCTATGCTCCCAGACCTATTTTCTATTTTATTTGGAAACAGGGTCTCAATAAGTTGCTGAGAGCCTCACTAAGTAGCTGAAGCTGGCTTCGAACCTGTGCGATCCTCCTGTCTCAGCCTCCCAAGCTCAGGGATTACAAGCGTGTGCCACCACGCTAACAAAGTATTTAAGATTAACCCGGCTAACAAAGTATTTAAATAGCTATCTAAGGCTGTGAAAAACCCAAATTCAAGGAAAACTTCTCTATGAGCCTTCATTTTCTGACCCGTAGCAGGCAAATGCACTTTGCTTGTGATTAAATAATAATATACACAAATTAAAAAAAAAACAATAATAAGTTCCTTTCTTTATCTCCTGCATCTGTGGTTCTCAAATTTATGAGGCATCAGACCTCCCTGGGAACTTGGGTAAAGGTCACATTCCACCCAGGCCACGCATCCCTGGGGTTGCAAGTGAGGGGGTGCCAGGTGGAGATGTATGATCTCAGCCCGCAGTGCTATGGGCTGGGTGGTTGTGCCCACGGTGGCCCCTGCTCTGTGCACCAGCCTTAGTACATCTTCTGCCACATCCAAGCAGAGCCTTGCACTCAGCACTATTCAAAAAGAAACAAAGGACTGACCAGCTAAAGGCAAGAAAACAAACGCCTGCACTTCTGTGGGTCAGGCCGTCCCAGGAAGGCACCCAGCCACAGGTGGGTGGGGCCAGGCTTTCGGGAATCGCTGGCTCTGCCAGCCCAGCCCTGCCCTGCTGGAAAGCTTGGTGCGGTCAGACCATGTTTTCAGCTCCCAGCTCTCCTCACCCGTGGTTCTATTTTGACAGGTGTACCCAGGGCCCGGGGCAGCAGAAGTTGCCAGCTCAGCCCTGGTTCTGGGGAGAGGAGTGAGAAAGCGGGAGGAAGGGAGAGAGGTTGTCCCAGCCCTGCGGGAGAGGCAGTGAGGATGCTGGGGTTTTAGAGGCCCAGGCCTCTGGCTTCCAAGAAGCCTTTTGATTTTCATAGGGGCCCAGGAGTGACCTCAGAGCTTCACAAATCTAGTAGAGATTCAAACTGCCCCAAAGGCAAAGCTTGTGCTTCTCGTGCCGTGACTGAAATTACAGTGACTGTCACCTCTTATTTTGGGTCCAGGCTTTATTGCCTGGACTCTGGCGAGTACCAATAAAACAACCGAGGAGGAGGAAGAGTGCCAGGTTAGAACTGCGGGACGAGGAGTGTGTGGGCCAGGCCCAGGGGAGTCAGGACCGGCCCACTCCCTCTGCTTTCTGATGAAGCCGCTGAAGGTCTGGGGGCTCGTGCTGAGCCTGTGGTCTATGAGGATAAAGGGCCCAGCATGCCAGAAGCAACACCTGTCCTGGTTCTGTGTCCGCTGAGGGGCCTCTATCCTGGAGCCCACACAATTCCTCCCATCTCAGAACATTCTGAAGCTTTTTTTTTTTTTTTTTTTTTTTGCAGGTCTGGGGGTGGAACCCAGAAGCATTTGACCTCGGAGCTACACCCCAATTTGTTTTATTCTTTATTTTGAAACCGGGTCTCACTGAGTTGCAGAGGGCCTCACTAAGTAGCTGAGGCTGTCTGCGAACCTCAATCCTTTGGTCTCAGCCTCCGGAATGCTGGGATGACAAGCGTGCACCACCTCGCCCAGCTCTGGAGCTTATTGATTCATAGAATTTGCTTCAGGCTTTATGGTCCTGACTGCCCCATGGCCAGCTCTTTGGAGTTTCAGCAGTACATAAAAAATGTCCAGACACTCTGAGGGGCCAGTACTACCAGCTACGAGATGATACGGGACAGAGAGGGATGGGGTGGGGTCACTTCCGGGGCGTGTGCAGCAGGAGCCATTCAGTGGTCACGGGTTCTAGCCCCAGATGTGTGGCAAACACTTCAGCCTCTCTCCAGCTTGAGTTTTTCTCCTGAAGAGTAAAGGTGTTGAGGTCGGTGGCTCACCATGTCTCCCCTGGCTCTCACTGGGCAGGGGGTCATTTGGGAACAGGGCTGTGCAGGGGCTCGTGTTCTGGCCACTCATCTGCAGAGGAGAATAGTGGTGCCCTCTGAGACTCAAGAAGAGGCTCCGCTTCCATAGGACAGGCACCCTCAGGACAGCAGCTGATGTTTATGGAGCGCTGACCATCCTGCTTCTGCACACCGAAGTCTGTCCTGAAAGATTCCTCTGCTGAAGCTGGAACTCCTAGTGTGACTGCACTGGACACTTGTGTCTTTAGGAGATAATTAAGAATAAGCAAAGTCATGCTGGGCGTGTAGGTACACACCTGTAATCTCAGTACTTGGGAGGCTGACACAGGAGGATCACAAGTTCAAAGCCAGCCTCAGGAATTTAGCTAGGCCTTGCTTCAAAATAAAAAATAAAACAGGGCAGGGGGCATAGTTCAGAGGTAGAATGCCTATGAATGTCATTCCCAAATACCAAGTGAAAACAGAACAAAATAAAATTGAGTAAGGTTCTAATCTTACAGGACTGTGGCCTTATAAGCAGAGGACACGGTGAGGAGGTGGTGCTCTGCAAACCAGGAGGAGCTAGCCTTGCTGGCCTTTGGAACCTTGATGCTAGCCTTGCTGGCCTTTAGAACCGTGAGAAAATCCATTTCTGTTGTTTGTGCCACACCATCTGTGGTGTCTTATTGTGGCAGCCCGAGCAGCCTAAGACCCTGGGCAACCAACTGGCCAGAGCATCCTCTCTCTGCAACCCTGAGGCTGGAGACTGAAGGGACTCACCCCAGGCTGCCTTTCAGCACAGACATGCCTAAAATCTCATGATCTCTGTGGCTTTGGGAAGTCAAGGAATTTCTCGGAAACTCACTTTCCCCACCTGTAAAGTAGGGGGTAGCAACAGCAGCGAGGTCGTCCATGTAGAGAAGACAAAATGAGTCACCAAACAGGACGTGGTGGGCACGCTCGTCATCCCAGCACTCGGGAGGCTGAGACAGGAGGATCGCGGTTCAAGGACAGCCTCAGCTACTTAGTGAGGCCTTTGCAACTCAGTGAGACCCTGTTTCAAAATAAAGAATAACAAATAGGGCTGGGAGTGTAGCTTGGAGGGAGAATGACCCTGGGTTCCATCTCCAGTACCACACACACACACAAAAGTTACGATATGTGAAGTGTTCAAAACAGTTCTCTGCTGTCATTAGTACTACTAAGCTGCTTTGACCTTTCTACAGCACCCACGGGGTTTTTCTCCGCCATCGACACTCTTGCTTCCATGTCCTCACTTGATCTTATGTTCCTCGTCCCTCCCTCCATCCCTCATTACATCAGGACCACCTGGTGCAATTCAATGGCTTTCTCACCTAGGAACTGGGGAGTAGGAGCCGTAGGGCCACGTCCACCAGCGGTGGAGAGTGCAAGTCCTGTTCAGTTGGGTTTTGTGCTAACAGAAGATGCTGGGCGAGGGAACAGAGAAAGGTGCAGAGCGGGGATCAGTGGCTGCCAAGGGCCAGGGAGGCGAGAGGCCGGCCAGTTTTCCACAGCAAGAGTGTTGGAGGCCGATGCATCTCACCTAAAACCATGGCAGCCCGGAGCCCACCTGCCCGCGCCCTTCCCACAAACACCCCTCCCTTATTTTCCCGAATGCACTTCAGGGCCCCGGTAACCGGGTGGGTGGGCTCAGTAGTATCTTCCTCCATCCTATGCCCTTAAGTGAATTCCCCAAACTGTAAGACCAGGGACTGGTTTGTGGCGGTTGTCGGAGTTCGTGAATTTTTCTCTTCTTTGCGCTTATGTTCTCAGAGCTATTGTCCGTATCCAGGTGGCCCTGTCTCTCATTCTGGCCCCAAATTCATCCCTTGGACTTGACCCCAAATCCAGCTACCCTGGCCGGCCCACGCACTTCAACTTTCGCTGCTCCCACAGGGTTGCCCAGCTGTGCACCCACCTTAGACAACCAGCAGTTTGAGTTCCCTGGAGATTTGCTCAGGGCCCAGGGTGTGGTGGGTTGAGTCCTCTGGCACGTGTCCTGCTTGTTCTGGTGCCATTGTCTGGATGTCACCTTCCTGGACCTGCTCAGCCTCTCGAGGAGACTTGACCCTGGGGACTCCTCTATCCCAGCCCCGGCCTGTTCTGTCCATGGCTCTAGGCAGACAGCTAGCACTTACCACGTGCTCTGCTCCCCTGAGATGGGTGTTCTGTTGGCCCCTGCACCCCCAGGACCCCTACATCTCTGGTGCTGGTGGGTGGAGGGACCTCATGTCACACAGATGGTTGAGGAGGCAGGAGCCCATATGTTGGGGCCCCACACAGCCCCCTCCCACTTTTCCATCTCGTTGTTTACTTCTTGTACTAAGTGCTCACGTACAAACAAACAAACAAAAATTTTTTTAAAAAGTGCCCCAGGCTTGTGCTAAACCATGTTTTACCAGCAAATTTGATTACTATATCCTACAAGTCTTCCCTGAGCAGGGACTGGCTGATTTCTGCTCCTGCGGACAGGTCTGACCTGCTCTCTTCCTCCTTTCCCCTCCTATTCACCTGCTTTTTTTTTTTTTTTTTTTTTTTTTTTTGGCACTGGACTTTCAACCCAGGGGCACTCTACTGCTGACCTACCACACAGCCCTTTTTATTTTTAAATTCTTTAACGGGGTCTCACTAAGTTGCCGAGGATTTCACTAAGTTGCTGAAGCTAGCCACGAACCTGCGATCTTCCTGTCTCAGTCTCCCAAGTACTGAGATTCCAGGCCTGTGCCAACATGTCTGGCTTCTATCTCCTTGTCTTTGAGGGGGAGGAGGGGGAGAGGGAAGAGGAGGGGGAGAGGCACCCCTCAAGTGTCCAGGCCTGTTCTATTTCTTTAACCACAGAACTCGGGGGCAGTTGTAGGATTCACGAAGCTCACCGGGCTTTGCTCGGTCCCTGCCTTGGGGGGTCATTCTCTTGGGAGCTCTGAGTTCCTGGTTCCACTGCCAAACCCTGGGAACTCCCTGTTTAGACCCAAGTTCCACAGCATGACCCTGGGCACTGATGCCCTTCAAGGGTCAAAGTGAACCAGAAGCCAGTTTGAGCAGAAAGGACTAGACGACCCCTTCCTTCTGGAAACATCTCTTTACTGGGTCAGTTATACCAGGCTGCGTGGTGTCATCATACGGAGACGGGAGAATTACATGGCAGCAGGGGAGGGCAGGTGGTGCAAACCAGTTGCACATCTGTGTCAACATGAAGGCTTTGAACAGGAGGAGGACAGGGGCCCGAGGCAGTGCTGGGGCAGACAGCTCCATGCTTCACCTGAGGCGTCTGGATCTGCTTGAACGTCAGGGGGCGGGGTGTAGCTTAGGGGAGTTTAGCCAACAGGGACCTTCTTCCCAGCCCTCCCTCTGGCCGCCTGTGCAGGAAGCGGCCGAGTGTAGGAGGTGCCGTCAAGGTCTCCTGTGGGTGTCCAGGCCCTTCCCACGCCTAGTCTAGCTTGCTCCTTGTGCGGAGACATCCCCAGCCATTCTGAGATGCCGGGGGCGAGGTGAGCATGATGCTATAGGCAATCGGATGGCCAGGTGCAGGAGGCAAGAGCTGCCCCGTTATCAGGGCTGGGCCCTCCTGCAAATGGTCCCTGGCCACCACGGACTGCCCCGCAAGGACAGCACTCATCAGCCTTGGGTGGAGCCCGGAGCAGCTTTGCTGAGAGGACCATGGAGCCCGCCTCTGCCTCCCATCTCCAGCTCGGCCGCCTCCCAGGGTGCTGGGTGGCACTGAGGCAGGGTGCTCCTGGGCTGCAGAGTCACCCATGCAGACGAGAGATTCTGCTGCGTGTATCCCCTTGGACTGCTCCTGAGCCGTGGAGGCAAGATTGAAGCAGAGAGTTTTCTGGACACATGAAAATACCAACAAAAACCATTGAACTTGTCGAGGGTTACCAAACAGGCCTGAGCATGGCCTTCAGGGCAGAGTCCCACTGCGCTGTGGCTACAGCAAGGGACAGCTCCCCGCAACTCTGTCCCCATGCCACGGGGAGGGGCTTGCTCTTGCAAAGTCACCTGGTCCCTGGAATCTTAACTAGAATGCCCCACAAAGGCTTCCCTGGGGCCTTTTAGCCAGAGGGAGCCCCAGGAATCTGCTGGTAAAGACACGGAAAGATGGGAACATATCACCATCTAGAGACAGGTTCAAGTCCTTCTTCCCAAGGTAGCCAGCTCCCTGGCAGGTTCAGTCACAGGATGGGGGGGGGGGGCTCTGCCCTCTCTCCTGCCCAGCCAGGGAAACCCAGTCGGCCCCTCTGGCCAGCAAGGAAATGTGTGTGCGTATGTAGAGGGGCTACTTTCCTATGGTAGTCACTTTGGGACGCCAGCTCCGGGGGAAAAACCCACACATTGGAATCAAACGGCCACAGGCCCCCGGGAGGCCAGCTGGCTCTTGAGCTGCTCTGGGCCCCTCCGCTTCTGTGTGGCAACGTCTGGCCCTGGGACCCTCCTCAGTAGCTGCTCAGGCTTCCTGGGGGGCCTGGGGGCCCAGGCAGGCCAGGGGGCCCCTGGATTCCCGGTTCACCCTTCGGCCCCATGGCGCCCCGCTGGCCTGGTGACCCCGTCTTCCCTGCAATCCCTGGTTTTCCCTCAGGCCCTAAGGGCCCTGGAGACCCTGGAGGCCCCTCTGGTCCTGGAGGCCCCACATCCCCCTTGGGGCCTGGCTGTCCCCTCTGCCCTACGGAGCCAAAGCTGCCCTTTGAGCCTTTGAGGCCGGGGAAGCCTCGCGGGCCAGCCGGCCCCCTTTCTCCTGCGGGTCCGGGCTCTCCAGCCTGCCCCTGAGGACCCTGGGGCCCTGGAGGGCCCAAGCCACCAGGGTCTCCTTTGGGTCCTCTGCTGCCAACAGGTCCTTTTACCCCTGCATCTCCTTTGAGTCCTCTTGGTCCTGGGGGGCCAGGGGCACCTAGGATAGGAGAGAAGAAGAGGCAGGTCAGTCATGTGGGGCTCCCACAAACCGAGAGTGCACGGCGACAGTGAGGTCCCAGGCAGCCCTGGGACCTCCAGGCAGCCCAGGCAGGCTGATGGCCCTGCCATTGATGAAGTGGGGATAATGGTCACAGATGAGCCGGGCGTGGTGGCGCACGCTTGCAATCCCTGTACTGGGGAGGCTGAGACAAAAGGATCGCAGGTTCGAGGCCAGCCTCAGCTACTTAGTGAGACTGTCGTCAACTTAGTGAGACGCATTTTCAACATAATAGTAAAATATAAGCCGGGTGAGGTGGCGCACACTTGTCATCCCAGCATTCGGGAGGCTGAGACAAGAGGATCGCGGTTTGCGGACAGCCTCAGCTACTTAGTGAGGCCCTTTGCAACTCAGTGAGACCCTGTTTCAAAATGAAGAATAGAGCTGGGCATGGTGGCGCACGCTTGTAATCCCGGCGCTTGGGAGGCAGAGACAGAAGGATCGTGCAGGTTCGAAGCCAGCGCGCTGGCTTCAGAGACCCTGTTTCCAAATAAAACTATAAAAAATAGGTCTGGGAGTATAGCCCCGAGGTAGAAGGGTTTCCAGGAACCCCAGTACACCACACACACAAAAAATAGGGCTGGGGGTGTAGCCCCGAGGTACAATGCCCCTGAGTTCCAACCTCAGTACTGCAGGGGAAAAAAAGACTGCAACGGCCATGGTTTACTTCCCAGCCCCAGGACGGGTGCAGAGCCGGCACACAGTCAGAAAGCTGTTTGCTCAAGGAGGATGAAGCATCCGTCCATCAAGCGGCTGCAGGCCTCTGTGACAGGCCTGGCTCTGGCCAAGGGGCCTGGGAAGATGCTGGGATGGAGACATGGCCTTCCTGATGGAGCCCATTAGGTGAGCTTACTTACCAGCTGCTAGATCTGAGAGTCACCCCTTCTCAGAGCTGTTCCAACCCTGAGAACACACTGGCTGTCGCTCTGCCTGGGCACCTCGGAAAGCCCCAGGGGTGCAGAGAGACCCGTCCGGCCTCACGGGGAGGGTCTCTGTGGGGAAGAGCAGCCCTGCCTTTGTTGGTGGGTGCAATGCACGGGAGCTGTGAATCCCAAGGCTTCCCCAAGAGCCCTGCTCATGTTTGTAGCTCTGTGCAATGGACCCCTAAATCTTCCCAGCCTGGTGGATTCTGATCCAACTCCTTTGTTTTACAGAGCTGGTGACTAACGTGCAGAGCCATGAAGTGGTATCCCCGTGGCTTCCTGAGCCGAGCAGGACCCAGGTACGCCTCTCGGGAGGAGGGTGCTGTCTGCCAGCATCCGGGCCTGTGGCATCAGGGTCCGTTCACCCAGCCGATGTGCCCTGCAGTATACCCTCTGCAATTCCCTCTCGGGTCTTCTTGGAGCTCAATAAATACGGTCCAGTCCTTGCTTATGACCTACGCCTGGAACCAGACCCCGGCAGTTAGCCCCACCAGAGCCAATGAAAACCCTCCAGTCTGTTGCCTGCCATAGTCCACCTAGGGGAGGTAATGCTGCCTTGGCTCACATGGTGTGCCAGCCACAGAGGCTGAGATTCCGCCGGCGGGGCCCGGGGCAGCTGGGGGTGATGGCAGCGGCCTGGCCTTGGAGAAGCCAGGAGGCAGGACCTGCCCTTTGGTGGCCCACGAGCCCCTGGCAGTGCGGGAACAGCTGCCCGCGCCAGGGCCGCCTCCCCCAGCCTGCCAGGCCTTGCTGGAAACTGACAAAGCCACAGTGTCTGTCTTCATGGCCGCCCTGCCCCCGGCACCTGAGTCCGCTGAGTTCTGGAAGAACAGCCAGCCCGAGGCAGAGAGGCCCGAGAGGAGAAACAAGTCCCTCCCGGGTCCAGAACTCAGACCTCAACTAACTGAGAATGTGCTTAGCGCTACCAAGATGCCCAGCCGGTGGCACTGAGTACACCTGGCGACGTATGCACTGAATACCCTTGAGGGTTGCGCTCAACAGTTTCCACGAGCCCCTGAAGCTCCATGCCCCTCCAGCTGCCTTCCTCCTCCCTGGCTGGTGGGCACTTGCCCCCTGCCCCTGCCCCTGTCCCTTCCTGGGAGTTTGGGCTCATCCTCTGCGCTCTGGGAACAGAGCTCCCCCAGTTCCCTGGCTCTCCCCTCTCTACATTTGCTTTTAGATTTTGGTACTGAAGATCGTGCCCAGGTGCATTCTACCTCTGAGCTGCATCTCCAGCCCTTTTGATTATTTTGTTTTGAAACAGGGTCTTGAATTTGGGATCCTCCCATCTCAGCCTCCCCAGTACTGGGATCGCAGTCATGCACACCCAGCTCCCCTCTCTGCTCTTGAGCTGTAGGCAGAAGCGGCTAAGATCCCCATCTCAGCTGAGACGCCTCATCTCCACAAGGGTGCTTGGCCCTGACCCTGGCCAGCGGACACTCTTCACTCTCTGCTGCTGGGACCCTTCTGATGCCACCATCTTTGATGGGCGGCCTCTCCTCCCTGCCTCGAGGGGCACAGTGTCTGGCTGTGAGGGTGTCTAAGGGTCTGCAGACCATCAGCGAAGAGAAAGGACAGAGAAAAGGCTCCCTCGCCCCCCTCACCACCACTGCCGTGCTGACTCCTCTTTCCTGGGGCGTCCCGCGGTGTCTTTTCCTGGATGGGAGGGACTGAGTACCAAGTGCTCCTGCTGGACCTTATGGTCCTCGGTCACACCGGCCACTTCACTGCCCTCAGCCTTAGCAGAGGTAGGGCTGTGAGGCGATCACTCTCCTCTCCACATCCACCCCCGTCACAGCTGCCGCCCTAGCTCGTCTCTGGGAAGCCAGGCATGGTTCGCACCCAGGCCGCGGCTGAGCAGTCAAGTGGAGGGGCGCCATCGGGGCCTGTCCGCCTCTGCCGGGCAGCGGTGTGGCTCCTGACAGGTGCTGGTGCTGCAGACAGAAGCCCCCTCAACCCCCATGCCCCTGGCCGGCAGGGGGAATCTGCACAGTAAGACGTGTCTAGCTGGCTGGGCAGTAATCAGTCCCGGCCCACCTGCCAACTGCCCTGACACCCTCAGGGCAGGGAGGGGCCACAAGAGCAACTGGCAGTCACAAGAGCTGCCAACTGAGTGTCTGCGGTGACCCGGGCCTTAGGTTGTTGGGCTTTGTTTTGCAGAATGGTGCAGAAGGAGCCCCCCAGGCTTGAAAGGGTCTGAGACGCCCTCCTCACACCTGGCAGGGGCTCCGGGGCCTCTCCCAGCCTCCCAGTGCCAGGCCATCTGCCTGGGTCCAGCCTGGAGGAGCAGGGGGCCTCAGTCCCTTTATCTGAAGAGTGTGGAGTTCCTAGGGAGTGGGAAGGGGACTCTCCTTCCTTGGGTAGGTAGGGCATCTGCCTGTCCTTTGGGCTGTCCAGGAGGAGAATGGCCAGCCAGGGGGACCAGGTCTGTCTGGGGATAAAGTCAACAACCTGCAATGGCTGGAGGCCCAGGTCCGGGGTGAGGGCAGGGGATGCCTGAGCAGAGGGGAGAGTTCTCAGGCCAAAGAAGAAGCTCCAGCGAGTTGGGAGAAGGGACCAGAGTGCCCTGGAGTCCTGGGGAGGCCCGTAATTACTCAGGAAGCCACAGGCTGTAATTAGGCTCTCGGGCCCCTTAGGCTCTAGCCACAGTGACTGCATGTCTGAGATAAGTGGGGTGGTCAGCTCTGCGGTCTGCACTCAGGGTGGGAAGGAGAGGGCAGGAGTGGCCGGGAGGATCCAGTTGCTCTGGACACAACACTGCCCACCCATGGGTGGGGTGGACTGGGCCCACGTGCCTCTCACCATCAGAGACAACCAGCCAGCATCCAGGGGAAGAAGAACCTAGAAATGGAAGTGGTGAGCCCTGTGGACTGGGCCAGTGGAGGGCGCCCTGGTCTGGACACAGCTCCTGGGCTGGCGCTGGTGTCCGTGCAGTGAGTGGCTGGGCTCCGGCTCCTGCTGTTCCGTGAGAATACTGGCCAGGCCGGGAGTCTTAGTCCTGGCTCTGGTCACCTGACAGCCACTGACAAAACGCCGATGGCCCTGTACTTCTGCCAGGGACAGACTAGTTTATGATGGACGAAACCACCCACTGAGAGCAAGGTTAGGGAGAAGCCAAGACATCTTTCTGATGGCTCTGGACAAACAGCAAGGGCGAGATCGCAGGAGAAGGGCTCCTTGAAGCCAGCCCCACATCCTCCGCTTTCCCTCCCTCGAGAGGATCTGTGGGTTAGTAATTGGTCTGGGCAGAGAGGCCCAGAAGTCAAACGAGAGGCTGCAGCTCTGAGGCTGGGGTGCCCAGGAGAGCTCTCAGGGAACAAGGCAAGAGCTCAGCTAATGAGTGTTGATGGTTTTGGTCTCCAATTGCCAAAGGATATGCCTAGCCTAGACATTGTCTAGCATAGACACAGAAATTTTCCTACAGAGTAGGAGGCAGGAACGCCAGGAGGGCACTACGGGCTTTCTGTTGACTAAATGGAGCTGAACTAGGCCTCAGGCATCTTAGTCCTTTATGTACAGATGTCAAAGAGCAGAGGCCCAAGAGAGATGAAACGATTCTGCCTGGAGACCCCGAGCAAATCAGAAGCCAGTGCCCTCCATCCAGCATCCTCCTCGTCGCCCATGGCCACTGTCAACCTTCTCCTTGTATTTGAGACTCCAGCTGGGCTCTGCACACAGGGAGACCCCATTGCTAGCCCCAGGGTCAGGGCCTCAGCACCTGTCTGTGAATGAAGGAATAAGTGACCGTGTGGCATGGGATGTGCACCGTGCCCTGAGATTTTCTTTCAGATGTGAGAGATTTTACATGTGGTGATTTAATGCCTGTGAGGAAGGCTGGCCAAGAGGCACGCTTGAGGGTCACATGGAGCTCAAACAGATGGCTAATTTTGCTCTCAAACTAGGGTGAGGCCCTCGGATGAGAACGCTACCTTGGTCAGGACAGATACCAATGTAAATCTCTAAGACTGTTCTGTTCACACTCTTGGTGTGGTCTCCTTCTCCTCTCTCTGTCCTACACCCTGCATCTAAGCAGGTCCTGAGCAGAAATGCCCTTGGGGTATCTGCAGGCTCACCCTCAGCATCCCTTTTGCTAAATGGGCAGTGGACATGTGCATCTAAGAACTATGGTGAAGGCTCCTGGTGACTTCACTCCTTAAGCACCTGGTCTCAGCTACCTTTCTGTAAAGTAGAGCACCAACCTGGCTTCCTTCTCTACAGCAATCCCTCCTTTCCTGCAGAGGATAGATCCCAAGATCCTGCAACCATGGAGAACACCAAGTTTCATACGTATTATGTTTCCTCCTCTATATACATACCAATAATAAAGTTTAGTTTACAAATTAGGCACAGGGAGAGATTCACACCAATAACTAATAAAATAGAATTATTACAGATGCACCGTAGTAAAAATTATACGACTGGGGTTCCTCTCTCTCAAAATATGGAATTTTTCATTTAATGTTCTTGGACTGTGGTTGACTGTGAACCACTGAAACCATGTAAAATAAATGGGTGGATAAGGGGGGACACTACACAGGGGTTCTTATGAGGCTGCCCTGAAACACTGTGAGTGGGCTTTGTCATCAGGGAAGCATTAGGTTTCCTTGGTTCTGAGGCTGAATTCACCACAAATCACAAAACTGGCAGATGAGCCATTAGGACTATGGACTAATGCCCATCACAGGAACCTTGCACCCAACAGTCCTATGGGAAGATCTGAGTTTCCATGAAGATGCTCAGTTCCTGGTTTGAAAAAAATAAAACAATGAGTAAACAGGGTCTCTTCCCTCTATGCCCACCAATCTGGATTAAAGGAAAAGCTTAGCCCTAGTGGTAATTGAAATGACCAAGAATATAAAGTGAAATCGACACAGGCTTGAGACTAAATGGCCGAAGAGAACCTGCAGATGAGAGACCAACCTGCAGTTGGTTGGTTGAGCTCTGTGGAGTGAAGCATTGGTTCCGATCCACCCACCTTCCTTCCTCTTGGAGCTCTCTGGATGACGGGACAAGATGGCGAGCTTCTGAGACCACTGGGTCACAGTGGCCACTTATCCTATTCTCTAGAGCCAAGATCTACTACATTTTCAGGTTTAGCATTCTTCCCACAAAGACATACACTTTCAGGGGATGGATTTAAATAGTCATCCAAACTCCCGGTGTAAGAGAATCTGGTTTAGCAGTCTTTTCAATGCTGAATCTAAGGGCGATTGGACGTAGCATTGCCCCAGGGGAAGAAGAAGCTAATCCTTGTTGAGATTTGGTGGAAGGTGAACGAGAGTTGACCTCAGGATTATGCTGATTGGGCCTAGTAAGCAAGAAGTAGCAACTACTCTGGACTTATTGGTAAGACTTTTGCATGTCAGAGGGTAGGAAATAAATCCTATGGAAATTCAGAGACCTTACTGCTCAGTGAAATTTCTAGAGGGCTAGTGGTGTGGACATGCCAAGATGTCTCTTCTATGTAAAAGATGAGTTATTGCATCTGGCCCCTCCTACAACCAAAACAAGAAATTTGACGCCTACTGAGCCTCTGGCTTTTGGAGGTATATTTCTTATTTGAGTATGTTACTCCAGCCCATCTTCCTAAGGGCCTGGAAAGATGCTATGTTAGGGTGCATCACCACACAGAAAAAGGCTCAGCAATAGGGCCAGACTGCATGCAGGCTGCTTTGCCATTTGGGCCGTGTGGTCCAGCAGATCCAGTGGTTCTTAAGATGTCAGTGGCAGGTAGGGATGCTGCCACTGCTTGAAGTATTTGTCAGGCCCCTGTAGGTGAACAGTAACACAGTACCTGAGGATTTTGGAGAACACCCTCCCACTGCTCTCTTCAGATAACAGCTCTTGGCCTGCTACTGGACACTGAACACGTGACCATGGGCAACCAAGTCACCCTGTGACCTGACCTGCTATAAACCGAGTACGCGCAGCAATATTCCATCATCGAATGGAAGCTGTGATTGGGCCCAAGCGGACTCTGAAGAAGTAGCCCAAACGCCCACAGTCTCCATTCCTGTTACAACAGCCTCCCTCTCTCAGTCTGCACTTACGGCTTCCTGGAGAGTCCTCTGTGATCAGCTGGAGAGAAAGAGAGTAGTTGGACCTGTTTTACACATGGTTCTGCCTGATATGCAGGCAACACCCAAAAGCAGACAGGTGCATCTCTGTAGCCTCTTGCGGGGGCATCCATGAACTATGGTGCTGAAGAGACATCCTCCCACTGGACAGATCTTTGGGCGTGGTACCTGGTTTTCATTTCTCATGGAAAGAAGTGGCCAGATGTGTGATTATATACTGACCCATGGGCTTTGGCCAATGGTTAGTCTGGATAGCCGGGGGCTGGAGGGAACATGATTGGGAAAACTTGGTAACAAGGAAATGTTAAACAAATTTGCCCCTCCTCTAATGGGCAAGAATTGTAAAGATATTTGTGTCCTACATGAATGGCCACGACAGCAGCCTCAGCAGAGGAGACTTCAATAATCAGGCGGATAGGACGGCTTGTCTTGTGGCTAGCAGTCTGTCTTTTTCCTTTGCCACCCCTATCATTGCTCAAAGGGCTCATGAATAAAGTGGCCATGGTGGAGAGAGGGAGTATTTGAACTATGGGATGTGAGGAGAGGAGCGGAAACCACTCTTCTCCTGGAGACAGGGTTAGTGCATTTTTGGTTGTACACAGAAGTTGTCTCATGCTACACAGAAGTATATCCTTGTTATTATCCTTATTGGGAAATTAGGTGTGATGGTCTAAGGAAATGTGGATAGGTACCAAATTGACAAGACTAAGAGGACTGTTTCAATTTTACTGGGCCATGGAGTAGTACCCATTTGACATTTGGTCAAACATCAGCCTGGATGTTTCTATGAGGGTAATTTGGAAATGAGGTTGACATTTAGATCAGGAGACCAAGTATAGAGATTGCCTTTCCCAAAGTGTGTGGCCTCATCCAAGCAGTTGAAGGTCCCCCCGCAGCAGGAGACTTCTCCTTACCTGATGGACTTCTAAATGGAATATCAGCTCTGCAGATTTTATACGTGTCAGCCTCTGTAATCACCTGGGCCAATTGCTTATAATATCTATCTACCTATCCATCCATCCATCCATCCATCCATCCATCCATCCACACACTTTCAGTTTGGTTTCTCTGGAAGATTCTGACAAATACAGAAGCTCGTTGGGCGAGGGGGTATTAGAAGAAGTTACATCAGAGAAACTGATCTCTGAGGGGCAGATGAAGGCATTAGTGAGGGAGAGGAAAGGGAGAAAACAAAGATAGACTCTTCCCAAAAGACAAGGCCTGCCTACGTCTCCACATGGGCCACATTAAACAAATGCATATACGTGATAGAGAAGCCAGAATACTTTTTTTTTTTTTTTTTTTTTTGGTACTGGGGATTGAACCTAGAGGCATTCTATCTTCCAGCTACACCCCTAGCCTTTTTATTTTGAAACAGGTTCTAAGTTTCTGAGGCTCTTGTTAAGTCACTGAGGCTGGCCTTGAACCTGCAATTCTCCCATTTCAGCCTCCCAATCACAGGTGCATGCCACTGTGCCTGGCTAAGCCATAACATTTTTACAAAACAGATTTGCAAGGATGTTTCTTAAAGCTGCCCGTCGCTGTAGGCATTTGCTACGGGATGATGTTAGCCCACCAGGAGTGTGCCCTCAAATCAGGTGCTTCTGTGCCTGGCAAGACCACCAAGGCCCCCGACAGTCTGGTGGCAGTCCTGCCTGATCTGCCGCTTACCTCGTAGGATGGTGACGTTGCGGAGGATTTCGCCATGCCTCGTGTCCACAGCTTTCATCTCCTCCACGATCATGGACAGGTTGCGGACGTTGAAGTCCAGACGGGCGCTGAGCAGGCTGAAGCGCTCCCGCAGAAGGTCCGTGGTGCCCAGCATGAGGGAGACGGACTTGTTCAGGTAGTAGAGCTCCTCGGCGTGCGTGTGGAAGCCCAGCGTGCAGGACAGCCGCACGTCGTCCAGGTACTTGAGCATGCTGTGCACGTGGTTGTCGGTGGCGTTGATGTTGGTGAAGATGGTGCCGATTTCGATCTCATGAGAAGCCATGCGTCCTTCTAGAGACTCAAACCTCTCCACCGTGCGGTTCTGGGCATAGCGGGTGTGGTACTGGAGGTCATGCATGTTCTCCTCGTGGTCGTCCAGGAAAGACGAGATGTTATCCAGCTGCAGCTGCAAGCCCATGACCTGGAGCACCAGGTCGTGCATGCTCTCGGAATTCTGGCTGATGCGCTGTGACGAGGAGCCCAGGGTGGCCTGAATGTTCTTGACCGCTTCTCCGGTCTTGGAGGAGGTGGTGCGCAAGCCGCTGAAGAGCCGGGTGTAGTTCTGCCAGTCAGTGACAATCTTTTGGAGGGTCAAGGTCTCCTCGTCTGTCTTCCGCTGGATCCCATGGATCCACTCGGTAGTCTGGCCCACGGTGAAGTTGATCTGGTGCACAGCGGCCTTGACGTCGTAGCACTCCTGGGTGAGGTCCTTCAGAGAGAGGTCCAGGCCAGTTGTGGTGGCCTGCCAGCCCCTCACCTGCGCCAGGAAGAGCCCCAGAGACTGGTTGACCTGGTGGACGGAGAAGGAGCAGCCACCTGTCTCCTGGGAGATTTGACTGCTGGTGCTGGAGAGCAGTTCATGGGCCTGGGAGGTCTGGTCCAGCTGGACCTCCTGGGCCAGCAGCATCTTCTGCAGCCCCTCCAGCTCCTCCTGCAGTTTCCTGATCTCTTGCCCCAGCTGCCCGGCCTCGTGGCAGAAAGAGCAGTTGTTCAAAGCTTTCGGGTCTTTAGGAGAAAGGGGCGACATTTTGAGTTGCTAAAGAACCATGAAGCAATGGTGTTCCTTCCCTCCCTCGTTCTCTCCCTTCCTTCCTGAGCTACACTCCAGCCCTTTTTATTTTAAAACAGAGTCTTGTTAAGTTACTGAGAGCCTCACTAAGTTGCTGGGGCTGGCCTTGAACCTACAATACTCCCAAGTAAAAGGATTATAGATGTGTACCACTGTGACCAACAGTTTTTTTTGTGTGTGTGTGGTACTGGGGTTCCTGGGAACCCTTCTACCTCTGGGCTACACTCCCAGACCTATTTTATATTTTTATTTGGAAACAGTCTCTTAAGCCAGCGCGGCTGACTTCGAACCTGCGCGATCCTCCCGTCTCTGCCTCCCAAGCGCAGGGATTAGAGGCGTGGCCACCACGCCAGACCAACAGTGCTTTTTTAAACTAAACATTTCACAGTACTTGGGAGGCTGAGACGGAGGATAACAGGTTCAGAGACAGCCTCAGCAACTTGGTGAAGCTTTCAGCCACTTAGTGAGACCCTGTTTTTAAATAAAAAATAAAACAGGTCTAGAGATGTAGCTCAGAGGTAGAATGCCTCTGGGTCCCGTCCCCAATAACAAAATAAATCTTTACTTTGTAATCTAAAATGGAGAATCTTGGAGGGATTCTCTACTCCACTACTACATTCTCAAGAACAGATCTTGAAGTGGCTGAGAAGCTCCTATGAATACTTTTGCATTAAAATTTCTCCAATTATTTTCATATCAGTTATCCAATACTCTCACAATAGCCCTACAGGGAAGGAGGGATTTTTGCCTTGTGCCTCATGAGGCACAGCAAAGTGGCTTGCCAGACAGCCCTCAGCTAGTTAGCGGACGACCAGGACTTTCTGTTGCCTTTTTTTTTTTTTTTTAGGGGGATTGGAGATGGAGCCCAGGAGCATTCTACCTTCGAGTTTCACCCCCAATCCTTTTTATTTTGAAACAGGATTTTGCTAAGTTGCTGAGTGACTTGTTAAGTTGCTGAGGCTGGCCTCAAACCTGTGATCCTCCTGTTTCAGTCTCCCAAGTACTGGGATAAGAGGCATGCACCCAGCTTTAGTTTACTTTTGGCACTGAGGATTGAGCCCAGGGGCTGTGTACCTCTGAGCTCCAACCCCAACCCTTTAAATTTTTTTATTTTAAAAAAGCGTGCCACTTAGCTGGGCATGGTGGCGCACGCTTGTAATCCCAGCATTTGGGAGGCTGAGACCTGAGGGTCATGGGCGCGGACAGCCTCAGCTACTTAGTGAGGCCCTCTGCAACTCAGTGAGACCCAGTGTCAAAATAAAGAATAAAAAATAGGGCAGGGGTGTAGCTCGGAGGTCAAATGCCCCTGGGTTCCATCCCCAGACCTGAAGAAAAAAAAAAAGCATGTCACTAAGTTACCACACCATGACCTCTAACCTGCAAACCTCCCATCTCAGCCTCCCAAGTACTGAGATTATAGGCATGCACCATCTCTTGGAAAGGCCCTGGCTAACAGGGGATAAAGAGCATCGGGAACTGTACCGTGGCTGCAGGGAGGCTACGGCTACAAATGGTCTAAAAGTCCTTTCAGATGCATGGGGATATTTGGGGAATGGGCTCTACTTGGCTTACTTTCCTACCTGAGACTGGCTGAATCTGAACCCTCCTCAGAACCCTTGTGCACCACGCATGTATGGCTCTGCCCCATCCCAATGACCTCTGCCCCACACAATGCTCATCTGCACACATCTGCATTTACCCAGTCCTTGAAGATTGTCCTGCATCGACACAAGCTTCTTGTCATAGATGGACTGGGCCAAGGAGATGTCTTCGGAGAGAGAATCCAGTTTCCTAAAAACTGCGGGGAAACATGAGACACTGGGGCAGGCCTGGGCTCAGAGCAGCCACGTTCATTTGTTGAGAAGGTGTATTTCTCAGCCCCTCTGCGAGCAGAACCATTCTCCCTTCTCCTAGGAGGCTTTCCGGGTGGCAGCAAGGGAAGGTGATGCTTCCAGAGTCTAACACACACCCCTTTCAAAAAGACAGCAATTCAGCCGGGCGTGGTGGCGCACGCTTGTAATCCCCGCGCTTGGGAGGCGGAGACAGGAGGATCGCGCAGGTTCGAAGCCAGCCGCGCTGGCGTAAGAGACCCTGTTTCAAAAATATAAAATAGGTCTGGGAGCGTAGCCCGGAGGTAGAAGGGCTTCCAGGAACCCCAGTACCACCAAAAAAAAACAAAACAAAAAAACAAAAAAACAAAAAACAACAACAACAACAACAACAAAAAAGACAGCAATTCAAGCCAGGCGTGGTGGGGCATGATCGGGAGGCCTAGACAGGAAGGATTGCAGGTTCCAGGCCATCCTCAGCAATTTAGGAAGACCCTTAGCAACCTAGGGAGACTGTGTTTCAAAATAAAAAAATAAATAAAAATGAATAAGGGCTGGGAGGTTAGCCTGGAGTTAGAATGCTCCTAGATCCAATCCCTAGTACCATACAAAAGAAAAAAAAAAAAAAAAAATTCACCTCCTACTCCAGCTTTTAGAAATAAGAGCTGATCATAAGACAGAAGAGGAAAATTTGAGAAAAAAGTAAGTGAATAAAATAAAAATTATTCCTGATCCTGCCACTCAGAGATTGCTGTCATCAATATCTTTGAGTATTTTTCTAGTTGTGTTTACATTGATACCCATTCTACATCCACACAAATACATATTTGTTTTTTAGAAAACAAAAGCAAAATTGAAATGCCCTGAATATCTCATCTATTTTCTCTGGCTTTATTGATATCATGTCATGGATATTTTCCCATCAAAGCTTAATTCCCCTTAAGCTGTGTCAGATTCTACATAAATGGCACACCAATGACTCAAAGTTCCCATGTTGTTGGGGACTCATAGGCACTTTCTCTTCTGAGCTTATAAGTAAAATTTAATATGTAAATATGAATAATACTTGATCCTAGAAATAATCCTTATATATGATGATTGTGGGATTTCATTCTCTTTCTTTCTTCCTGTTTTTTAAATTTTTTAAATTTTTTTGCGGTACTGGGGATGGAATCCAGGGGCATTCTACTTCTGAGATACACCCTCAGTTCTATTTTTTATTCTTTATTTTGAAACAGGGTCTCACTGAGTTGCAAAAGGCCTCACTAAGTAGCTGAGGCTGTCCTTGAACCATGATCCTCCTGTCTTAGATTCCTGAATGCTGGGATAACAAGCCTGTGCCACCACGCCCAGTTATGTGTGGGATTCTTTTCTAAGAATGAATTACTAAACATAAAATTGCAGCTAGGCACGGTGGCACAAGCTTGTAATCCCTGTTTTTGGGAGGCTGGGACAGGAGGATTGTAGGTTCATAGCCAGCCTCAGCAACTTAGTGAGGCCCTCCTCAACTTAGCAAGATTCTTTTTTTTTTTTTGGTACTGCGGATGGAACCCAGGGGAATTTTACCTTCAAGGTATACCCCCAACCCTATTTTTTCTTTATTTTGAAACAGAGTCTCACTGAGTTGCAAAAGGCCCCACGAAGTAGCTGAAGCTGTCTGAGAGCCGCGATCCTCCTGTCTCAGCCTCTCAAATGCTGAGATTACAAGCGTGCGCCACCACGCCTGGTTTAGGACCCTGTTTCAAAATAAAAAATGAAATAGGGCTGGGGGTGTAGCTCAGAGACAGAATGTCCTTGGGTTTAATCCACAGTAGCACAACAAAAGAAGTAAAATTGCTGGTCCAAGGATATTATCATTTTGAAGTCCTTGGTACAAGCTGCCAAATTGCCCTTCAGGAAAGATGTAACTGGTTTACAGCCCGCACATCTGGATGCCTATGATTCTCAGGGCATCGCGCTGGCTGGGGGTAAGCGCACATCTGCAGCAGGTCCTGGGTGGGCCTGGCAGTGGTGCAGGTTGGACTGACCGTGGACAAGAAGCTTCCCACTGGTCCTCAGAAGGCCAAATGTGGGGGATAGAATTGGGGTTGCCAAAAGATCTGGGTCCCACGGCTTCTAGATTGTTCAATAGGAGCTTGTTGGGTGACTTTGGGCCAGGTAATTAACCTTTCCAGAGCCCAATTTAATCATCTACATAAAATGGAAATAAGGCGCTAAGTGATGGCTTCTAAGGTAACTTCTGAGTGACTTATCAGTCACAACGTTCTATGATTTCTGTGTGCGTGTGTGTGTGTGTGTGTGTGTTACTGGGGATGGAACCCAGGGGCTTTCTACCTCTTGGATACACTCCCAGACTTATATTTTATTTGGAAACAGGGTCTCACTAAGTAGCTGAGGCTGGCTTCAAACCTGCGCCATCCTCCTGTCTCAGCCTCCCAAGTCCTGGGATCACAAGTGTGCGCCACCACACCCGGCTTATGATTTCTAATTATGTGAAATATCTGGGCTCTAGTTAACATTGCATGTCTCAGAGATGCCAAGACACGCGCCTAATTAGTAACCGCGACATGTTGTAAGAATACGGGAATAGTCACATGCTGTTATATTGGGTCAACACTTGACAGTTTACAATAGTTATTATTCCATTAGATCCTCCCCTTGACTACCCATGCATAGATGGAGGAGGAGAAGTACAGAGAGACTGAATGATTTCATTTCCTAGTCTCACACTTTATAAAGACAATTTCCAAGCCAACTGTAAAGGGGCTTACACCGTCTAATCCGTGCCATTTATTGTGCAGTTCTGACTTCATCGTGATATATTATTTTATTTGTTTAGACATTTTCCTTACTTTTTATACCTTACTGTTTTCAAGCTAAGAACATTAGTTACTGAATAGCCCCAATCAGGGCCAGGCCCAGGTGCCTCTCCTAGGGAGCTGCTTTCAGCGTTGGCACCTACAGCAAGGGCAACCTTGGTGTGTCTCCATCACCCCTTCCCACTCCCAGCTTTGCCATTAATATCTAGGAGATTGGAAGGAGCATCCCTACTGGAGCCTGGACCACACCTGCAGGGCTCTCATTCAGGAGGTCTCTGCAAGACCCACTAATTTGCATTTAACACATACTGGGGTGATTTGGATGCAGGAATGTGTCCACCGTCACTTTGAAAAACACTGACATAGACCTTGGAAGAAGCTTAGAAATCACTTGACCCAGTGATATCAACCCTGTACAACAGAGTCATCTGGAGACCTGAGAGGAGCTGGGACAATTCCATTACCCTGGATGGGGCCTAGGAATCCATATTTTTTATGGTACTGAGGATCGAACCCAGGCATGTTCTATCTCTGAGCTACCCGCCCTCCCAGCAGTATTTTATTTTTTACTTTGAAACAGGCTCTTGCTAAGTTGCTGGGGTTTCATAAAGTTGTTGAGAATGGCCTCAAACCTGTGATCCTCCTGTCTTAGTCTCCCAAGTCCTGGGATGAAGGGCATGGGCCACCACACCCAGCTCCAGGAATCAGTAATTTTTAAAGCTCCCTGATCATTCTAATATGGAGCTGAAATGGAAAGCCACTAATCTCATCCTACCATCTCATCTTACCAACAGGGAAACTCCCAAGTACCTTGCTTAAGGCCACACAGCTAATTTCTGACCTAAAATTAGAAGCCAGTCTTTCCAGTATGGATTAGACACTAAGATTTCCTGGCCAGAAATATGATGGTTCTGGGTCCCAGGCTACAGGTGTTAAGCGCTTGTCTTTGCAGGAGATGTTCTGGTGCCGAAGCCCGGATCAGACACTCCCCAGCAGCCCGAGGTGGAGGAGCCCTGGACTCACCCAGAGAAGCCAGCACGGCCACAGCCACAAGGAGCAGAGCCAGGAAGAGATACAGGATCCGCACTGACATGTGCAAAGACAGGTTCTTCTGGCAGCGGCTGCAACGGGGACCTGGCCGGCCTGTGGGGGCAGGAGAAAGTGGCTTAGGCCAGAGGCCAAGGCCAGAGTGGAGGGGCGACTCTATGTCCCTGCTCTGGTCTGCCTCAGCACAGTTCAAACCAGGCTCGCAAGGGGAGTTCTCCACCCTTGTTCTCTACCTGTCTTACTACCTTTTTCTAGGTTCTAGAACTTTCTAGAATAACATTAGAGGTGGGGTTTTCAAAGAACACCCCCACCTCATCTTCATTCCTCCATGGGGCATGGAAACACCTCTACCCTCTGCACCAGCCCTTCAGATGACCCCGGCCACCTTGTCATGCCAATGGGTGGCCAACTCATCCCAGTTTGCCTCGGACCTTCTGGGTTTTAGCACCAAAACTATCAAGTCATGGGAACTCCTCAGTACAGGCAAACCATGATGGCTTGCAGAGACTGCCTCTGTTTTATAACTAAAAGTCCCACACTTTGGGAAGCCCCTGAGTTCCAGGAAAAACAGAAGGTTGGTCACAAGTCCCCAAACTGGACAGGCAACCGGCATTTCTCCTGGAAAGCAGACAAATAGTTATGGTCCACCAGTGTAGGCTGCTACACTGGTGATAGAGGAAGGAGGAAGCCAGGTGTTCCTGGAAACTCTGTCCGGTGACCAGTTCTCAGCGGGATGCAGTGACAGGCCTGACGGTGAAATTCCTGAGCTGAACTCAACCTCAGCTGTGTGTGACACACACCAGCCATGATGGAAAATCCTTCTGCCTGGTTCACACTCTAGCCCAAAATAAATCTGAGTGCCGGGGGTGGGAGGTGGTCTCAGATATGGCTGGGTGATCGCAGTGCACAGCCAAGGTGGAGAATAATGACTCTGATTCATGCCAGCAGCCACTGAGAGCCCTGGTCTGTAGATCCATGCAGGTGCCATGGGAGGCAAGGAAGAGGACAATCAGGGCCAGCTTGAAGGTGTGCCCTGGGCACAGGGTTTCTGGCTGGGAGAGAGGACAGAGGTCCCTGGCAAGGCTCAGGAGCCCTAGAGACAGATGGTACTTGTGTCAAACATTGTCTTCATCCATCCCCAAAGCCCGGGACATGTAGCTCTGCCCTTCACTCTCAGGATGCAGTGGGGAAATGAGAGCCAGGATCTTGAAGCTACACAGTGAGACAAATCTCTCATCAGCCTGGAAATGGGGCAGAGAGTCTCAGCCAAGACAAGAGACGGAGCCCCCCAGAGCCCTTACCCTCCTGGGTACATGGGAAGGATGGCATGTCTTCGTCTTCACCAGCCAACTCCTCTTCAGTGACGCACAACGCATCCCCGTCGCCACCAGCCGACCTCACTGCAATGGAGCCAGTGTCGTCAGACCCCAGGCTGCACCCTGAGCCACACCCATCCCCTTCCAGCTGCCCATTAGTCCCAGGCCCTGTGTCCCATACCCACTCCACCTCTGAGCCCCAGGTGGCCTGAAGTTAGCCAAGAAAAAACAGACAGAGGTAAGGTTTAGGTAACTGAGGAGCTGGGGCATCCAACCACTCTGAGTAAGGAAATCTCCCCATCTCCCATGAACTGGGAAGGACACAAAGGCATCCTCAGCGACCTTAGCCACCTGCGTCTTGCTCAGACCTCTGGGGATAGAGCAGGAAGAAATAAGAGCTGGTTGATGGGTCTGACCCCGGGTCCTCTTATGCCCAGACACAAGGTAACCGAAGCAGAATTCCTCTTCTCCAGGCACAGGGCGGAATCTGGGCCCAATACAGTCACCACAAGACACTGTGTCCAGCCCGGCTTGGAGGGGCCACAGAGAGGAGGAGGAGGGGGCAGAGGGCACAGGATCAGCACAGACCCTGCCTCTCTGCTTCACCCAAGACCCACCAGGGTGTCAAAGAACTGTGGGAGGAGGAGGAGCAGGAGGAGAAGGAGGAGCAGGAGCAGGAGCAGGAGGAGGAGGGAAAAGGAGGAGAAGGAAGAAGAGGAGAAGGAGCAGGAGCAGGAGGAGGAGGAAGAAGGGAGGAAGAGGAGGAGGAGGAGAAAGATGAGGAGGAGGAGAAGGAAGAAGAGAAGAAGGAGCAGGAGCAGGAGGAGGAGGAGGAAGAAGAGGAGGAGGAGAAAGAGGAGGAGGAGAAGGAAGAAGAGGAGGAGAAGGAAGAAGAGGAGGAGGAGGAAGAGGAGGAGGAGGAGGAAGAAGAAGAGGAGGAAGAGGAGGAGGAGAAGGAATAAGAGGAGGAGGAGGAGCAGGAGGATGAAGAAGAGGAGGAGGAGGAAGAAGAGGAGAAGGAAGAAGAGGAGGAGGAGGAAGAAGAGGAGAAGGAAGAAGAGGAGGAGGAGCAAGAGGAGGAGGAGGAAGAAGAGGAGACGGAGGAAGAGGAAGAGGAGGAGAAGGAGGAAGAGAAGGAGGAGGAGAAAAAGGAGGTCTCCTGTCTGAAGGCCAATTTGGTGCTTCTGCCCTGAGATTACATGATCCCTAAATAAGACCGAAATGATGTATTCTCTCATTCCGAAGATTGCGTCTCCTTCCCCTTGCAACTCCTCCTCCTGGTGAGACCTGGTCTTTTACGGGCAACAGGGAGGAAGATGCCTTAAAATAGAGCAGAATGAGCCAAATCCCTGGGCGGGGTGTGTACAGAATGAGAGAAAGTCCTGGCTGAGCTGACCAGGGCTTTCTGGAAAGTGGGGATGAAAGCCCATGAACCCAAGTTGCTTGGGAGAGATCCAGAGAGGACATCTGAACAACCAGGCCTCTGAATCCAGAAGCAATGGACGATCCACGTGATTAGTGACATGTCAATAAATAAAAACACTTTTGCAGCCGGGCGTGGTGGCGCACGCTTGTAATCCCCGTGCTTGGGAGGCGGAGCCACGAGGATATATATATACATATATATATATATACACACATATATGTATATATATACATATATACATATATATATACATATATATACATATTATACATATATATACATACATATATACACACACACACACACACACACACACATATATATATATATATATATATATATATATATATATATATGTATAATAGGCCTGGGAGTGTAGCCCAGTGGTAAAAGGGCTTCCAGGAACTCCAGTACCACCAAAACAAAAAACAAAAAAACCCCAAACAAACAAACAAAAACCACTTTTGCAAACAAAATAAAACAAAACACCAACCAAAACTCCCTGTTTGTCTTTTGTAAATGTAAAAACATTTACAACATGTGTCTATACCAAACTTATAAAGTGTGTGTGTGTGTGTGTGTGTGTGTGTGTGTGTGCGCGCGCACGCTGGGGATTAAACCCAGGGACATTCTACCTCCGAGGTACACCCCCAGCTCTATCTTAATTTTACTTTGAGACAGGGTCTCACTAAAATAAAGGGCCAAAAAGTCCTGTAGAAAATGAGCCAAGACCTGCTGAGATAGGAGGGTCACAGGTTTGAGACCAGTGTCAAGTAACCTAGCAAAACTGTTTCAAAATAAAATAGGGCTGGGGTGTAGCTCAAAGGCAGAATGTCCCCTGAGTTTAATCCCAGTACAACACACACACACACACACACACACACACACACACACACACAGAAAAAACATAGGAGAGATAACCCTCGGTCCCCCCCAAAGATTTCTCTACCAGGGCTAGGGCAGAGGAAAGGGTGGGAGAGCCACAGAAAGAAGCGACAGTTCTCGGAGAATAACTTTTTGCATGGTTTGGCTTTGAAAACATATTACTATTCTATATATTCAAGGAATGAAGTTGGTAAAATTTAGTCAATAAAACTACAAAAGTGGAACCAAATGGGTCCTATTATATTTCAGACAAATGCAATGGCTGTACTCGATAGGAGCAGAGGAAGACGAAAAGAACCAAACTTAAGTAACTTAGGACACCGACCGCGTCAACTCGCCCTGGGGCAGGAAGAAGTGAGAGGTGGGGGGATCTCGACCTGAGGCAGGTCTGTTTATCGCTGCAGCGTGGCCGAAGCAATTCTGAAATGGCTTTAGATGACTACAGGACTGAGCAGATGGGCACACGTGCTGATGTAGTTTGGACCCTGAGTTCTTGCTGTGCAAAGAAGGAGAGGGAAATATGGAGAGAGACAATCAAGAACCTCTCAAATTTAATGGGCTCAAAATTATAGTTTCAGAGTGGACTTGAAATTTCTAATAGGCTCAAATTTAGAATGGACTGAAATTTAAAGTATCAATCTGGACTTAAAATTTCTAAAACCTTCATGTTTCTGTGTAAAGATGTGTCTATATTTGTAAGTATGTGTATGCACGCAGCGCTGTGTGGAAAGGCTCAGGAAGCAAGGGCACCGGGGCAGCAGTGGCCCCCGAGTGAGCCAGCTCTTGGCCTCTAACACCATTTCCCACTGAAAAGAGCCGGGGCTCCAGGGAGAAACGGATGATCCTAGGGTCGGGATGGGGTAAGCAAAAGATAAATGCAGAATATTTTGTTATTCCAGAAAGAGCTAAGAAAAAAAAAAAGGAAACAAATGTTACAAGAAACAGAAACCAGCTTAAAGATGTCTCTGTTGGCCAATCTGGGACAATTTGAGTACAAAAATAATTACCTAATAGTGCAACTGCGTGTCATTGAAAAAGTAGGAATTTATGAATTCACAGTGATAGAGATATAGACACACAGAAAGGAAGATGGGAGGACTCTTTCTTACAGTAGTGCTAGAGTTGGGAAATCAGCATTTTGCAATCACAGTAGAGATGGAATAAAGAATACTGGGTACTGAGGTCTCTGGGAACATCTTGATGAGAAGCAGGAAATGTGCACAGTCCTAAAGTGTCTCCTCACTGGGTCCTTGACCAGGTGACCAAGGAGGGATAGGTGGGCATCTTAAGAAGCATCCGCCATCCTGTAGGTATTTAATCAACCAAAAATGCATAAGAAAACAGTAGGAAAATGCAAAATAAGGATCACTCCATTAACAACAACAGCAAAAGGACAGATTACACTATCAGAGTCATAAGAGACAAGAAAAGCTGACTCGTGGCGGCAAATGCTATCCTTTCTTGAGGGGGTACTGAGGATTGAACCGAGGGGAGTTCTACCTCTGGGCTATTCTCTCAGGCCTTTTTATTTTGAAAGAGGGTCTCATTAAGTTGCCGAGGGTCTTGCAAAGTTGCTGAGGCTGGCCTGGAGCCTGTAAGCCTCCTGTCTCAGCCTGCCAAGTACTGGGATTACAGGCATGTGGTACCATGACCAGCTGGCAAAAAGACTGGATGCTGTACTGGAGGGTGATGGACAGTCACAGAAAATACTATTCGGTCAACTGACAAAACTGGAATATGAACAGTAGATTAAAGAATCAAAGTAAACTCATAAAATGTTGTTTAACTACTATTTGATTACTCCAATCTTAGAACGTACATACTAAAATATTTTATTTTACTATTTTGGTACTGGGGGTTAAACTAAGGGACATTCACTTCTGAGATCTACCCCCAGCCCTAGGTTTATTTTTTTAATTTTTGAAACAGGTTCTCGTTAGGTTGATGAGAGTCACACTACTTGCTGAGGCTATCCACAAACGTGTGACCCTCCAATCTCAGCCTCTTAAGTACTGGGGTTATAAGCGTACACTACCACACCTGGCTAACTACAATTTTTAGAGATAAAGACGCATAATGTGTCTAAATTATGCTCATGTGCTTTAGAAAACATTATGTATAGTCAGGCGTGGTGGCGCACGCTTGTAATCCCAGCATTCAGGAGGCTGAGACAGGAGGATCGCAGTTTGTGGCCAGCCTCAGCTACAAAGTGAGGCCCTTTGCAACTCAGTGAGAGTCTGTTTCAAAATAAAGAATAAAAAATAGGACTGAGGGTGTAGTTTGGAGGTAGAATGCCCCTAGGTTCCATCCCCAATACTGCAAAAAATAAAACATTATGCATATATATGTATTTGCATAGGCATATATATATGTGCATAAATAATATTGCAATGTGTACAAATGATGGGTGGAAATTCTTACATAAAAATATTACATAAACACACACACACACACACACACACACACACACACACACACACACACTTAGAGAGATTTCAGATCAGAGTATGCCTGGAGTCTCTGGAGGTATCAGGCTAGCTGATCAGCTCTCTGGTAGATGAATCTTTGCCTCTCGCCTCTTGCTTTCCCATTTTTCAAAAAGCAGATGAACCTAGTCAAAACCTTTACCATCAGTATGGCCTGGCACTGACCAATCAGAAGGAGAGAGATCCATCAGAGGGACTGCACTGCCCCAGGGGTAGCCTGGGAGGGGCCTCCTTCAGGGCCCACAGGCTTCACGGTAGGAAACGCTGGTCCAGCTGCCTCCACGGACCACTCAAGCCCGCCTCTCAATCTTCGTATGCATCCAAGACTCCGCTCCTGATACCCAGCTCTATATTTATTTTTCCATCTTATTTCAGTGCCCAATTTAAATGCTTCCCTTTTGTCTTGTTTTGTTTGGGCCTTAGGGCTCTGTCCTGTTCTCCCTCAGCTTGAGCTGTGCATTTAGTAGTATGGTTGTCATTTCTCTAGCGCCCAAGTTTTATAGCCTGAGGGTATTCTAGGCCAATCATGCTAGAAGCAGAAGCTCTGTGTGTGCTTTTCTCTGTTTTTCATTTTTTAAAATGTGATGAAGTGCGGGATCTTGCCTGGAGGCAACTTTCGCAACAGTCCTATAAACTTTACAGTCTCAGCTATCACTTTTATGGACAAAAGGGAGAAAAAAAAAAAAACCCCGATGTTCAAAGAAGCTAAGCATGCTTCTTAACAGCACACAGATTACTAGTGGTGGAGCCAAGACCTGGACTCAGAAGTCTTCCCACCACATCTACTACCACTTGGGGTAAGGAGCAAAGTTGCCACAAGGTGCTCAAAAGTCTCACTTCTGCCACTATGAGGTCGGCAGGTGGACAGAGAAGGGACGGGAACTTGACGGGGCACGTGAAGCCTCAAGGTCTCTGCCAACGGCCAATTGCTGCCTTGAGCTGCGCCCCGGGACTCTTCAGACCTGCTGCGCAGGGCCTGCTGCAATCCACCAGAGCTTAAGAAACAGAGCTGCCAAGAACACTGGATAAACAAAAGCGGCCCAGAACGGGCTGAGCAGGGAAGGATGTGAGGAGGACCCCAGACTAATGGCACCACCGTCATGGCCATGAATGCCCTCTGGTCAGGTCCCGGACGTGGTTAAAGGACAATTCTCAGTGAAGCCTCCCGTGGTTGCCAGCCAAGAGTAAGCCCCTGTCGCTCACACGTCCACGTGCTCTGCATCCCCCTTGCAGCACGCAGAGTGCCTTTCCCGGCTTCTCTGACATCCTCTTGCCCGGGCTCACACTCGAGGGCAGAGACTGCATCTGTCCTGTCCTGCGCTTTACCCACAGCCCCTAGCACAGTGGCTGGTGCAGAGCAGGGCCAGCAGACACCATGTCCAGTGAGCCGTGAAGGGGTTTGAAGTATGCTCTCTGGTAGTGGCCAATTCCTGCACCTAGAGCTAGTCCACGAGCTCGCAAGGGACCAAGGTCAGGGCTCAACGCAGAGATTCCTAGTCGAGGTGGCTGGGGACGGGACTTCAGGACTCAGAAACCATTCCCATCACACAGTCCCATCTCATCCCTCCAACTAGCCCAGGGGAGATGGAGATGGAGATGTCAGTCTCCTGATATGACAGGTGAGGAAACCTCAGAGAGACAGAGAGACAGACAGACAGATGGACGGACATGGAGGGAGGGAGGGAGGGAGAGAGAAAGAGAGACAGACACAGAGGGAGGGAGGGAAAGAGAGAGAAGGGACGAGAAGAGAAGAAAGAGAAAGAGATCACTCTTTTATCAGTCTTTAAAACTTGGCTAAACTCACAGAGTAACTAGTAGTAAATCTCCCTGAATCCTGGCTTTTTTTAGGACTTTTCTTCCTCCCTCCCTTTTTTTTCCTTTTTCTTCTTTTTATATGGTGCTGGGAAATAAACCCAGGGTCATTTTACCTCTGAGCTACACCCCCAGCCCTTTTTATATTTTGTTTGGCAACAAGGTCTGGCTACATTGAGGAGGGCCTCTCTAAATTGCTGAGGCTGGCCTTGAACCTGCAATCTTCCTGTCTCAGCCTGCCAAGTACTGAGGTCACGGGCGTGCTCTGCCACACCCAGCAGCGTAGCCTCTTCCTGATGGCACTAGCCTGTGTGGGTGTGTACATACGTGCTCTGGGGAGAGATATAAAGTGGTAGGAGGGACAAGAAGAAGGATGTGTGGGTTACAACTGATGTCTCCGCATTTCCCAGGAAACCAGCCTTTGCTTTGTGATGCTGCTTGTGACTCGGGCTGTTCCCTCTTCATCAATCGGCCAAGTTTACGAGGGCAGCCCCGCCAAGGGGTTCCGTATCTTTTCAGTGCAGCAGGCTGGAATCCTAGAGTGCCTTCTGTGCTTTTCTGACCTATACCTTGCCCAGCTAGCTAGGGTCTCTCAGCCCACAAGCTCTGCAAAAGCCCTCTGGGCAGTGGATCTGCTGTTGACTGGACCCCTTCCAACCCTTGGGGCAGAGCCGCCTTCCTGCCCCTCCGTCCTCCCCACCCCTTGGTGCTCCTCTGCCCTCCCTCGTGACTGGGCCTCCTCCCCATTCTGGCTTCAAGGCCAATTTCATCACTTTGCTGTTTATAGCCTTTGCAGGGAATCTGGGATGGCTTAAATCAAGCAAAGCTGAAGGCAGCCTTCAGCAAACACCCCACCCGAGCTCACAGCTTTGTCAGGACCTCGCCCTCCCAGTGAGAGCTCCCTGCCTTGGTTATCCTTGGCAAGTGGGAATTAATAATGGCTGCTTTCCGGTGCAGCGAGGAGTGGCCCCGGGGAAGGGAAGCGGCAGCTGCCAGGGCGAAGCTCAGCTCTCTCCAGACTCGGGGCTCATGAGTGTTTGGCCATCTTCCTGTGCTGACATCTCAGCCATAACTCACAGCCCTCCCAGTCCCCAAAGACGGCTTCTCCTCTTCCTAATCCCTGGATTTCCGCTCCCCAGACCTGGGGACTCCTGATTTACCTATGTCTGGAATGTGGCAGCCACTCACCACTTTAGCCTTGTGCAGTTTAACGAGAACGTAATCCAAGCATTTGTAAGGTGCGGGCGAGCCCAGCCCTTTGCAAGCACCAGTGCCTTGCGATCTGTTCCATGGAGCCGGTTCCAGTCAGAGAGCAGATGGACTGACAGACGGAAGGAAGGAGAAAAGCTAGGCAGAGCCGTGATTGATCAGCGGGCTCTGGTTGGACCAGAACCTGAGCTCTCCTCTTGCACTGGGACAACAAGGGCCGACCCAGAAGAGAGGAGAATTTTTAGCCCTGGCCCGCTGTCCACGCCATTACCTGCTGCTCCCTGGGCCACCTGCCTTCCTGTCCAGTGCGCTGGCTCTCCAAAGTGTCTTCAGCTAACAGACTAGGGGCTGTTATCAGCAGGTGGGGATGTACACGTCACCGGGTCCACCTCCCCCCGGGTTACAAAGGCACAGGGGCGTTAAGTGGCCTGCCAGCCGGCTAGTGGTCCAGGTGGCCCTTGATTTTCAGCAAGATCAAAACGTGCATAAGGCAGGTGCAGAGGTGCACAGCCCCGGCCGAAGAAGGCCGCAGCGCTGGGACAGACCTTGCCACCCAGGCCCGCATCGTGTGTGTGTGTGTGTGTGTGTGTGTGTGTGTGTGTGTGTGTGTGTTTTACTGGGGATTAAACCCAGGGGTACGCTGAGTTATACCCCCAGCGCTATTTAATTTTTAATCTTGAAACAGGGTCTCACTAAGTTGCAGACGCCCTCACTCAGTTGTTGAGGCTGGCCGTGACTTGCAATCCTCCTGTCTCAGCCTCCCAAGTACCGGGATTCCAGGTGTGCACCGCCGCCGCGTGAAGCTTCTACATCTCTTTATATGTCATGCCTCCAGCAGACTGTCACCTCCCCAAGGTCAGGAAGCCTTCCTCTGGGCTGATGCCAGGCGGATGTTCAGTAAAGATGGCTTGCTGACCCTTCGAGAAGGCCTGTATCCCTAAGTCAATTATTACCCTCTGCTATTTTAATCGTGGCTTGTTTTCATTGAAACACAAAGACTAATGATTTAAAACATGCTTTAAATCTGGTATATTCTTAGAGCTCTCTGTGGCTGGCGAGTGTTGTTGCCCGGAGCCTGTGAAGGCTTCATAAGCAGAGTCAAAATTAGCACAGAGGCCTGAGGTTTGACCTGCCAAGAAATGAGCTAGTGGGGGTGAGGAGGGACAGCAAGACTTGGGGTCTGCTTCCGCCCCCTCCACAGCGGTACTTTTAACATGGGGTGTGGTCGTTTTCTCCCAAAGCTAAAAGGGCTCTTGTTTAGGTATGGAGTAGAAGAGGGTTTTTTCCCCATTGTGGTGCTACTTAATTTTTTTTTTTTAGAATGCTGTTTGCATTTCCATTGCCCACTGAGATAAGGCTGTGGTTCTCATCTGTGGCCTGCATAAACATCCAGGAAATTTAGGGTTATTGACATGCTGAAAGTTGTGGAGCCGACCTCACCGTAAAACACATGGGTTGCTGGATGTCAAAGAAGGCAGCCTGTTATAACAAGTCACAGGTGTCGGGAGAGGCTGTTTCTAGGAAGGTAGAAATAGCCTCTGTTGCAGGCTCTCTCTCCCTATCCCTCTCGCTCTTTCTCTTTTCTATGTATGTATGTATGTATGTATGTATGTATATATGCATGTATGTATGTATGTATTTGTTAGCACTGGAGACTGACAAGGGGCATTCTACCTCTGAGTTACACCCTCAGCGCTATTTATTTATTTTATTTTATTTTGCAGTAATGGGGATGAAACCCAGGGGCATTCTACAGCCCAGCTACACCTCCAGCCCTATTTTTTATTCTTTATTTTGAAACAGGGTCTCACTAAGTTGCAGAGAGCCTCACTAAGTAGCTGAGGCTGCCTGAGAACCGAGATCCTCCTGTCTCAACCTCCCAAATGCTGTGATTACAAGCGTGCGCCACCACGCCCGGCTTATTTTGTACTTTGAAATAGGGTCTCTAGCCGGGCAGGCATGGTGGCGCACGCTTGTAATCCCCACGCTTGGGAGGCGGAGACAGGAGGATCGTGCTGGTTTGGAGCCAGCCTTGCTGGCTTAAGAGACCCTGTTTCCAAATAAAAATATAAAAATAGGTCTGGGAGTGTAACCTGGAGGTAGAAGGGTTTCCAGGAACCCCAGTACCACCAAAAAAAAAAAAAAAAAAAAAAAAAAAAAAAAAAAAAAAAAAAAAAAAAAAAGAAAGAAAGAAAGAAAAAATGAAAAAGAAATAGGGTCTCTAAGTTGCTAAGTGCCCCAGTCCCTTTCATAAACAAGCCATCCCCTGGGTTAGCAGTAAAGGCACAGCCAGATACCAATCTTCATGAAGCCATTGTGCCCAAATCACAGGCAGTAAGTATGCCTGGAAAAAACACAAAATCAAATAGCCTTTGAAGGCCGGGGTTGAAGGTCCAGACCCATAAACTAGTGGCAAGGCTGAAGATTTGAAGGGGCCTCTGTCCCTCCCATACCTTAGATTACAATATCCAACTTGAAGGACGGCCACAGAAGAGGAATTCCATTTTTTAAAAGACTTTTCTCCTCCCAACAGAGCCACTTAGGTGGTTTGATTGAAGGTGCAGGTCTTGGCTCAGAGCTCCGGGAGGCCTCCGACTCTCGGGGCTGATTTTGGTTCACCTCTCCTTCTGGGGGTAGAAAACAGCTTGGACCTGCTAACCAATCACTAACTCATCTGCGGTCGCGGATGCCGGCTTTCTTTGGGTTGCCCAAAAAATGTGTGGTTGATTTACTTTTTCGCCTTTCTGAGACTGCATTCTTCCCTCCGAGCCGGCGAGGGGGAGAGATTCGAGGAATTGAATAAAAGGTCTTTCTTCGGGCCCTTCAAGAAACATATTTTGATGATTATCTGCAGCGGAGTTCACAAGAGTGGGTTTTTAAAAACAGCCAATTGGATCAGGAAAAGTAAAGATTCCAGAGTTTTCTCGGGAGCCCATGCTATCTTTAAAGCTGCACAGCTATAGTTTAGGGTTGGAGAATGCTATAATTAGGTTGCAAGACTGTTTTCATTAGGGCCCTCCCCCACCGCCCCCTCCGCCGCTTCCTCTGCGGGCTCTTCTGTGTTCCGGTGGGAATCGTGTTGCCCTCTCGGCTCCAAAGAAGTGGGGCCTTTCCTTTCCGATTCTCCAGCTCAGCAAATTGTCACTGCTGACTCTTTGGTCCTGCCACTCTCTCCACAAACTTGCCTCAAGTTTTTGGTCCCTGTTCTTACATCTGTGACTTCCTGGGACAGAGGTCCCCTCTCCAAGTCCCTGTTACCTCCTTCAGAATCCTCCTCCTGCTGCCTTCCACAGTGCTCTCGGTAATCGCGAAGCTGGGGGGTAAATTTCCTCTTTATCCTGAACCTTTCTTCTCTTAAATGACTTCCCTCTGTCACACCCCTGGGTTTTCTCACTGGGACACCACTGGCATTTTTTGGGGGGGGGTGATTTTTCATTAGATAGGATTTACCTACTCTGCCCAGGCATTTCGCGTATCTGCTTTCGCCATGAAGTGTCAGGAGCAGTCCTGGTCACTGGGACAACACCCAGTGGTCACTCCATTTTTTTTCCTTTTCTCTTTTTCTGCATGGGAGATTGAAACCAAGGCATTCTGCCACTGAGCTACACCCCCAGCCCTTTTTATTTTTAAATTTATTTTTTTGCGGGTCTAGGGATGGAATCCGGGGCATTTGACCTCCGAGTCACACCCCCTGCCCCATTTCTTATTCTTTATTTGAAACAGGTTCTCACTAAGTTGCAGAGGGCATAAGTAGCTGAGGCTGTCCGTGAACCGCAATCCTCCGGTCTCAAAATCCCGAATGCTGGGATTACAAGCGTGTGCCACCACGCCCGGCTCTTATTTTTAATTCTGAAACAGGGTCACACTAAGTTGCTGAGAGTCTAAGTTGATGAGGCTGGCCTGGAACCTGCGATCCCCCTGTCTCAGCTTCCCAAGCACTGGGATTGAGGTGTGCACCACCCTGCCCAGCTGCTCATCCCATTTCTAATAGACCCCTCTAGGGGTGGAGTCACCTCTGCTTGAGAAGAGAGCTTGGGCCCCTCACTGCAGACTCTCTCAGCACATCCACACTGAAGCCCTCGGAGGGCCAGCCTAGCTCCGCTCCTTGGGACCCCTTGCTCCCGTGGGATGCGAGGCTGGGAGCCTCCGGCCACTTGACCTCTGCCTCCTTTCTGGTCCCTCGAGCTTCGCACACTCTGTTTTCACCGCACAGTCTCTCCCAGAGCACCTGGTGTCCCTTCTCTGAGCTCTGATCCTTGTGCGTAAGGCAGGAGGAAGACCCCTGCTTCTCAGAGCAGCTGAGCTGATTCAGTGAGACACTGAGTGAAAAGTCCCTGGTGCACGAAGTGCTCAAGTAGCAACAGATCCTTTTTATTAGAATTATTCTCCCTCTCTCTCTCTCTCTTTCTTTCTCTTCTCTCCTCTCCTCTCCTCTCCTCTCCTCTCCTCTCCTCTCCTCTCTCCTCTCTCTCTCTCTCTCTCTCTCTCTCTCTCTCTCTCTCTCTCTCGTGCTGGGGATTGAACTCAGGGACATTCTACCTCTAAGCTATATCCCCCAGACCTATTTAATTAAAAAAAAATTTTTTTTTTTTGGTGGTTCTGATGTTTCTGTAAACCCTACTACCTCCGGGATACACTCCTAGACCCATTTTTATATTTTTATTTGGAAACAGGGTCTCTTAAGCCAGCATGGCTGGCTTCGAACCTGCGCGATCCTCCTGTCTCCACCTCCCAAGCGCGGGGATTACAAGTCGCCACCACGCTCGGTGTTTAATTTTTTAATTTAATTTAATTTTTTTTTTTTTTTGGTGGTACTGGGGTTCCTGGAAGCCCTTCTACCTCCGGGCTACACTCCCAGACCTATTTTTATACTTTTTTATTTGGAAACAGGATCTCTTAAGCCAGCGCGGCTGGCTTCGAACCTGCACGATCCTCCTGCCTCTGCATCCCAAGTGCGGGGATTACAAGCGTGCGCCACCATGCCCGACATTTAATTTTTTAATTTTGAAATAAGGTCTGACTAAGTTGCTGAGACTGGTCTTGAACCTGCAATCCTCCTGTCTCCGTCTCCCAAGGACTAGAATTATAGGCGTGTGCCAACAGGCCGTTTATTAGGGTTATTTTGCTATCTTTCTCCAAATGCTGCTGCCATCTATTGCCACATCCCAACCCCTGTCACCAGGACCCATTTCCAACTTCCAAGAAATCTATTTTTCAAAACAAGCCCTGTGGAACAGGAGTTCCAAGATGTCCTTTGGGAGAAAGTAAGTTGGAAAAAATGCTACATATGCCATCACAAGCAGTAACATTAGCATAGTAAACATTCTGAGAAGTCCTGAAAAACAAAAAGCCTACTTAAATCTGTGTTTAATTCTATGCTTCTCAGACTTTTGTGACCACAGCACTTCCTGCCAATCTAAAAAAAAAAAAAATGTATCTAAGTAATCCCCCACGACCAGTCTTCGGACATACCTCTCCTCTGGGGAGCATTGTTCTGGATGAGGACATCGCTGGACTGAATTATTTTTTCATCCTGCCTCTTGCCAGCAACATGAATGGAGGTGCCATTACTGTTGAAACTTGAGGCTCCTTGACCTGGAGTCGAGGGGTCCCAAATCCTTAATTTTCCACTAGCTCCCAAGATCACTGTAGTCGAGGGGATGCAGAGACAGAGACCCTTTGCTGCACTTGGCAGCCTGGAACTTCATTCCAATATTACAAGTGGGTGCCCCCTTTGACTCTGAAAAGCCCTTCTAGGAACTTTTTCTAAGAGGATAATTATGCAGTTAGGCACATGTGCAAGTGTAGAGAAGATCACTGGGTGCTGGAGCAAACCCAAGGGAGAATGTGAATCGCTTCAACACTTATCCATAGTGGGTAAGTTATTGTAGAGTCCTGTTCTGGAAAGTTACACAACCATTTAAAAAATAATGTAGGGGGAGTGGTGAGTTGGCCCGGGCCGCCCTCCCCCCTCATGCTATTTTGGCATAGGGCTGTAACTGTTTTCTGTATTTCTATTTTCTGTATTTCTATCTTTTTAATAAACTTCTTTAAATCTTCAAAAAAGTGCTTGCTTCGGCAGCACATATACTAAAATTGGAACGATACAGAGAAGATTAGCATGGCCCCGGCGCCAGGATGACGCACAAATTCGTGAGGCGTTCCATATTTTTAACTTTCCCTCCAAATTCTTCAATAAAAATTGCTTTAAATAAATAAATAAATCTTCAAAAAAATAAAAAATAAAAAACAATGTAGACCTAGCTGGACATGGTGGCATAGGCCTGCGATCCCAGTACGTGGGAGGCTGAGACGGAAGGGTTACGGATTCAGGGAGGGCCAGCCCCAGCACCTTAGCAAGGTACTCAGCAACTTAGTATGACCCTGTTTCAAATTAAAGATAAAAGGGGTTGGGGTTGTAGCTCACAGTAGAATATCCCTGGGTTCCATCCCCAGTACAAGAAAAGGAAGAGATTTTTTAAGGGACTTTCGTATTTTTATTTATTATTATTATTGTAATTATTATTATTTGCAGTACTGGGGATAGAACCCAGGAGCATTCTACCTGCAAGCTGCACCCCCAGCCCTGTTTTTTTATTCTTTCCTCTTTTTGTGTGTGTGTTACTGGGGGTGGAACACAGAGGCTTTCTACCTCCAGGCTATACTCCCAGACCTATTTTATATTTTATTTGGAAACAGGGTCTCACTAAGTTGCTGAGAGCTTCACTAAGTAGCTGAGGCTGGCTTTGAACCTGTGCAATCCTCCTGTCTCAGCCTCCCAGGCGCGGGGATTACAAGCGTGCGCCACCACGCCCGGTTTTATTCTTTATTTTTGAAACAAGGTCTCACTGAGTTGCAAACAAGGTCTCACTAGGTAGCTGAGGCTGGCTTCGAACCATGATCCTCCTGTTTCGGCCTCCTGAATGCTGGATTGCAAGCATGTGCCACCAAGCCCGGCTTGTATTTTTACAAGTTTTTTTTTAAAGGACTTTTGTATTTTAATTAATTAATTAATTAATTTAGTACTGGGAATTGAACCCATTGAAGCATTCTACCTCCAAGTTATACCCCTAGCCCAATTTTATTTCATATTTGGGAAACAGTCTCACTAAGTTGTTGAGGCTGGCTTTGAACCTGCGATCATCCTTTCTCAGCCTCCCAAGCACTGGGATTACAAGCGCGGACCACCGTGTCCAATTTTTGTGTGTGTGCGTGTTCTAGGGATGGAAACCAGGGGCTTGAACATGCTTAGTCTTAGCACATGCTCTACCACTAAGCTACACGTCCAGCCTCTTTGGCTTAATTTTTTAAACACAGAATAAAGTGGACAGTATCATCTCGCCCATGTGAGGTGTGGAAAGAGTCCACGTGTAAATGAACACACAAAATTTCTGGAAGAATGTGCATTCCAATTTGTGCTCTATTATCTCTGACGGGTAGGATTGCATGTGAATGGTTTTCCCTTTCCTGAATTTTTAAATTCTTTTGAAAGAATGAATATGTATGATGCAAAGATTAAAAGCAGTCCGGAATGCACGGGCCTGTGTGCGGGTCCTTTCTCCCTCCTTGGGCCGTGATACAGAGATTGCTTTCTCTTCCTTCAAATGAACACAGGCCACCCCAACCTCGAAAGTCCCTTCGTGACTGGCCCTACTTCTCACTCCACCTGTCTACCTCTTTATTTTTTTCCTGAAACATCCTAAACCCGAGGTCCTTTTTGTCATTGCTTCTATCTCTGCCCCATCCGCAACCTGGCTTTCTCTCAAGCAGCCAATCCCAGGCTAACTCTGGAGGTCAGCTCTAGTGCGTGGACCATTTCCTCTCTCCTGGAGTCCCCTCGCTTTCCACGGCAATGCTCTTCTGATTCCTGCATCCCCAACCGCTCCTCTTGGCTCCTTCACAGACACATTTTCTTCCTCCCACTCTCTAAAAGTAGATATTTCCCAACGTGGGCTAAAGTCCTGAGACGATGTCTTTAGGGAGAAGGGCAAACAGTCCTTCCGGACACTCCCTTATAGGGCCGTTCGTGACCACCAGGGCACAGTTGGAGGCCCTTAGCCCTTTAAGCTACCCTGGCCTATGGCTCTCAGTTTCTTTTGGAAAACTCGGAACTCTGGGCCAATTTCTCTACCCATCACCAGTATGCACCTCCCTGGAGACCGAATGCCCAACTCCACTTCCTGTCTCTCCTGCCTGACCTGATCCAAGCCTCCTCCTCCCTCCGACTCCTCCCTGAAGCCTCTCTGCACAGCTCAGGGGCTCTCTGGGGACTCCTGCTGAATCCGCCCTCCAGGGATTCAGGTTTTTGTTTTTGTTTTTGGTACCATCTGCTTTGATTAGCCACTTCTTGTCTGAAGTGTGCTGAGCTTGTCTCTGCTGATGTATCTCCTCCCAAACACAGGTACTCCATACCTGCTGGCTGACCGAGGAAGGCAGGGCGACATCCCAGAATAACCAGCTGGCCCTCTGGGGTTCGGGTGGAGGTGAAGAAGGTGTCTGTGGATCGCCAGCAGGAGAGGTAGAGCACTGCTGGGGGTGTGGGGCAGGGGCCGAGAAGCACGGCTGGTACCATCAGCCCACTGATGAGACTGGAGAGATTGTTCAGGGAAAGAGTAAGAACCCGGAGTCCACATCTGAAGAGCCAGGGCCCACGCAGAAGAAAAGCAAGGGAGAGAAGCAACCGCACCTTCAGTGCTCTCCTGGGGACCCCTTGTACCACGACACTTTTAGTCTCCTTTGAATGACTTGGGCACAGATCTTACGCGTCCCAGCAGAGGGTAAGCGCCTCAAAGGACAGCAGTGAGCTCTTCTGTGTATCTCTCTGGCTGTTAGACGTGCAAACTCTGGCATCTGATAGTTGGCCAACAAATGTTAAACAGAAACGTGCATCTTTATCAGATACCTGTTAGGTCCTGAGGGTACCATGGTATGATCCTTGCAGCCAAGGATCCAGCCCAGTGGAGCACTCACACTGAACAAATGTTACCGACACTCCCACTGCCGGGGAAGAGGTGGGCAGAGGCACCATGTTCGTGAAACTCGCATCCTGGTACTGCCCTGTGGCAAGCCTACTTAGATGAGAGGCCCAAGGCCCAAGGAGGCAGGGGACTTTGTCTCAGAAATAAAGCTGGTCTGTGACAGGACTGAGATGGCCCTTAGGGGACACACGCACACACACCATAATCAAACACAGGCGGTATGTACGATTGGCAGAGACTCTGTCCTGGGTGCCAATTCTAACACCCAGAACAGCTGCCTGTCCCTGGAAGCTGCCAAGCTGTCCACCAACGCCTACTGCAGACTGCGTTTCCCTCTCCCGAGTCAGCTATGGGATGTAAGTCTTCTGCTATTAAAACTACCCCAGCTGGATGGCAGGGTGACTATGTGTGAGGATGTCTGAGGGTTCAGGGCTGATTTCCAGCGCCAAGCCCCCGTGACCCCAGAGGCCCCTGAATTGGTCCGTGGTGGCTTTTTCACTTGCGACATCTGCTTTGGTCTGCTGGCCTGGGCTCTCCTAGTACTTGGAGGCCTGGGATAGAGGACCCGGCCTGCCTGCTCAGGAGTGGATGCAGTCTCACCAGCCAAGCCGTGGGGCAGACACAGAACTGGACTTCCACAGCCCCTGTCTGTCTCTGCCTGCCCCTCACCTGGTCACTCCTCTTGCGCTCAGAAGCAGCCCAGTCCCAGGCAGGCGGGCAGGTGAGCTCTCTTCCCAACACCCACCACGGACTCACTTCTGCTCCCCAAGTAGCGGTGGGACCCAGCGTTGCTGGGCCTCAGGGACCACCCAGGAGGAGACTGAGACCTAGAGAGGGATGATGCCAGGACCGGGAATGGAGCCCACACCCTTGGCTCTCAAATCAGGCATCTTCGTGGCAAGCCAGGCTGCCCCTTGGGTTTCTGGGAGGGCTCTTCCATCTAGACCCTCTTGCAGGCGGGGTGGACGCAGGTGTTAATGGCTTGGACAAGGGGTAGGAAGCTCCAAGGTGGGCTTGTCACCAAGGGGCTGGTGGCAGCTGCGCGCCCCTTAGGCTTACACGTGTGTGGGACCAAGTGCCAGCTTACATCAAAAGCTGTGGCTGCCTGGGAGGCCTGGCTGCCTGGCTCTCAGGCAGGAGGGGTCTGGGGGTGGAGCTGGCTCTGCTGGAAGTGGGGGCCCTGGCACTCGGCCACTGGTGTGTTTGCTTGTGTAAGCACGCTTTCCTCCAACGCCCCTTCCCCACAAAACATCACATCACCATGTTTGTTTTGCGCAGGGACCGTAATGCTGCCGACAGATGTGACTGAAGGCTGGCCAGGCCAGCCTGCTCTCGGGGGAGGGCCTCTCTGGAAGGGGCCATAGCCCAGCTCCAGGGGCACTTTGCTTTTTCTACTTGGGTGAGAAAAACCCTGGCTCTTCGCACTCCGCAGATCCCAAAGGCCAAATATTTACTGTCTGCTCTGCCGATTCCATCTCAGGTAGAGGTGGCGGGTCCTCCTGGCTGCTGGGGAGGGAGGTGTGTGGGAAGGCAGCCCTGGCCTTTGCACCCCGAGGGGTCCTGGGGGGTCACGGGAGATCACTGAGGGTTTCCAAAGAGCTGCCTTAAATGGCCAGTGCTGGAGAGGCGGCTGGAGAGGAGGCGAGAGATCAGGGCTGGGCCTTCTCTCTGCCTCCTCGCCCCACAAAGGAGGTCCCTGAAACCCAGCGACACATCGACACACCCGCGGCTCCATGGGCACGCCTCCTATTTACTCACCCTGGCCCTCTCCTCCTCCTCCCACGGGATTTTGGCCCTGCCCGTCCTGCCTTCGCTATTTTCTCTTCCAGGGTTTGTGTGGAAAGTTAGTGGAGTCAAAGCCATGCTGAGAATGTACTGTATCTTACGGCCCTGTCGTGTCCAGGGCATCCAGGGCGCCCACGGCCCGCAGGCTCCAGCTTTCCAGAGCCTTTTGGTAATGGTGTGCCCGGGGGCCTGCCAACCCAGGAGGGGAGAGTTCCAGAGATGTGGCAGGCTGGCCAGAGAGCCGGAGCTCAGTGGGGAAGGCTCCCTCTGCCTGGCCAGGGAGCTCCCGGGCTGATTATAACTTGCTGGGCTCATCCCAGCAAGTTATAATCCAAGACACTGGGAGGCCTTGAGGATGCGCAGGCAGAAGGGGCCAGAGGGGAGGGGGCGGCAGAGAGGCGGGGGCGTGTTCAGGGCAGGATCCCTGGTCCCCCAGCTAACTGTGAGTCCTAAGCTCGTCTCTTCCCCAGCTACATAGTTTGTGGGGCCAATGCAAAACAAAAGAAAGGGGAGGCCCCTTGTTAGAAAATGAAGGATTTCAAAACAGCACGGGCAGGGTTTTAAACCAAGTGTGGGGCCCTGTGGGTCTGTGTGGGTCACGAGAGAAGCCAGCCCTACGTCGCTGCCGGGGTCTCGGTTTCTTCAACTCCACAACGTGGAGGATGCGGTCAATCAGAGATCTTTCCGTGGTGCTTTCAAATGAATCCCCAGACTCTCAAGTGTCAGAGAGGCGCAGAGCTGCTCAGGTTGAAGCAGGCTGGAGATGCCCAGGCCGCCTGCTGCCCCATACCTTCCTTAGCAACACTGAGGGTAAAGTTGAGAGCCCTGCAGATGGCCCGAAGGTCCTCGTGGGAGAGGGGTTCTCACTGCTGAAAACACAGCATCAGGGGGCCCCTATAAGATGCCAATTGAGCTGCACTGGGAGGGTACTCACCCCCTCCCCAAAGGGTCTCTCTGTCCCATAGCATGACTCAAAGCTTGCCTCTCCTTTAGTCATAAAATGAGCTTGAAGACCATGCATGCTTTCCCTGGGGCCTCAAAAATGCTAGGCCTGGGAGCCAGCACTGGGGACCACTCTACCTGGGGAGGGCTCTGATGTGGCTGACCACTGCTCTGTCCCAGGTCAGAAGGCAGGGTTAGAGCCGGGCGTGGTGGCGACGCTTGTAATCCCCGTGCTTGGGGGAGACAGGAGGATCACACAGGTTCGAAGCCAGCCTCACTGGCTTAAGAGACCCTGTTTCCAAATAAAAATATAAAATATAAAATAGGTCTGGGAGTGTAGCCCGGAGGTAGAAGAACCCCAGTACCACCAAAAGAAGGTAGGGTTCGAAGGTCGGGAAGGGCAGGGCCCTCTCTGCTCAAAGTTCTGTCTGAAGGGTCTCTCTTGGGGAAAGGGCTGGGATTGGTGAGAATCCTATCCCTAGGGGGCTAGGGGGTGGTAGCAGAAGGCTGGGTGGGGCTGGGATGGGCCCTGGGGGTGGAGACACTGCGAGATTGTGCAGGTGACACCTTCCGGTGCTAGCTGCCTAACGGGATCAGAAAGTTCTCTGGACTTTTAAATTTGTTTTTGAGCAATTGTATGTGGTGGCCGTCGCCTGTGACCCCCAGTATATGGGAGGCTGAGGCAGGAGGATGGAAGGCAGGGTTCAAAACCAACATTGGCAACTTAGCGAGGCTCTCAGAAATGTAGCAAAGTCCTGTTTCCAGAAAGTAAAATAAAATAAAATAATAAAAATAAATAAAATAGGGATGAGGGTGTGGCTTGGAGGTAGAATGCCCCAGCATCACCAAAAATAAAAATCATTATCATAATAAAACCAGTTTTGAAGGATAGGCAGGGCTTCCGAGGGCCAGGGGCCTATGTGATTACTCGGGGGCTCCAGCCTGGTCCCCGGAGCCTTTCGGGGGGATAATGCCCAAGGCAGGGGGAGCGCCGGAAATCCTGCCCGGACCCCCTGCTCTCAGCCCGGCTGGTCTGCCCTGCAGCTCCGCTTACCTTTCATGGTCCCCGCTGCCCGGACCTCGGGAGGCCCGTGCCGGCGCTGCAGCCGGGTGGACGAGGGAGCCGCTCGCCGCCCTGAGGCCGCCCGCGGGGCCAGGCTGCGGCTGGGGCGCGCCCTGGAGGGTCCCGGGGTCTCAGCCCGGGGACGCCCCGCCGCGCTGCCCGCCGAGCCCGCGAGGTCTGCGGCCGCCGGCCCGGGCTCCCGCCTCGCGCATCCCTGGCGCCCGCCTCCTGCTCCTCGTCACTCCTTGGGCCCTGGCCCAGATCAACTTCCTCGGTAGTTTCAAAACTGCCGCGGCGGCCCGGCCTCTTCGCGGCTGCAATGGGGGCCCCAGGGGGGCTCTGTCGCCCTTGAGGCCACTTACTGGGACCTCCCCCGCTTGTGGCTGGGTCAGAGACCCCGGATTTTATAGCTCTGCACGTTTCTCTCACCCATCCATCAGATCGAGGGACTGGGGGCAAAGGAGACCCCGACCGTTCCCCGTGCTACCCCTGAAAGTCCCCATCCCCAGCAGCCCCCCCCGGTCCCCCAGACCCGCAGAGTTGGCACCCTGGTTCTGCCAGCGTGATGCTGAGTGACCCGCGGCATCCATTAGTCTCCTGGTCCCTGTCTCTCTCAGAAAAGTGGTCCAGGAGCACTCCCAAATTCTGCCCCTTTGGGCTGGGATGTAGAGCTGCAGCTCAGAGGCACCCAATCTCTTAGGTAATGCAGTGCCCTGGGTTTGACCCCCAGTGTGCAAAAGACAAAATATTTAAAAATTTAAAAAATTTAAAAAGACCAAAAATCTGCCATTGTGTGTGTGTGTGTGTGTGTGTGTGTGTGTGTGTGTGTGTGTGTGGTGGGGGAATGAAGTGTTATGTAAACACCGACATCTGAGAAGTGACCTCAAGCAGGGAGCTGTGACTGCTGCCACTAATGCTCATGGACTGAGCGAACAGAGGTCCCAGGCCTGGCCCTAAGGGCTGGGGAATATGAGGAGCACGTCACAAAACCTGGACTTTGCAGAGGAAAAGTCAAGGGTAAGCCAGCAACAACACAGAAGCATGGGAACCCACAGGGCCACAGCGTGGGGACCGCCCAGCCTGGTCTCTGGAGGCTACCCTCAGCCCCTGCTCCATGCCCATCCCAATGAAGGCTGGAGCCAGCGATGGGGCCCAGGGGAGAGAGCAGACTCCGGCTCACAGAGCCCAGCACACCCCGAAGGGGCCCTGCTTGGCTCTTCAGTGCTGCAAGGGCCAGGCTGCCTCGCCTCCGTGGTTCAGCAGAGCCACACAGCTGCACAGCCACCATAGCCCACCGTGCTGTCCACTTTACAGAGGCTGAGGTTCAGAGGACATTGCCTGCCTGGTGGTCACGAGGTACTCTGTGACCTTAGATCTAGATTCCCTGCCGCGTGGGCCGGAGCATCCCAGGCCCCTGGCATGGATCAGGGAGCTGCTTTGTAACTCCAGGCTATCACGGCAGCCAGAGGAAGCTAGCTTGGAGGTTACCTGTGCAGAAACTTGCTCAACCTGGCGGGCGGTCCTAGGCGACAGCACCTTGTTTTCATTTTTCAGAGGAGAGGTTTAATCAGATTGCTATAGGAGACCCCATCTTGGGATTTGAACCCAGAAAGATGTGTGCTCAGCCATAAATATACACAGCCATCAGGTGTGGTGATGCCTACCTGTAACCCCAGTTACAGGGGTTACTTGGGGAAGCTGAGGCTGAAGGATCGCAGGTTCAAGGTCAGCCTCAGCACCTTAGCTAGACCTCAGCAACTTAGTGAGACTCTATTTCAAAGTAAAATAAAAGGGGCTGCGAGGTGTAGCTTTAAGGAACAGTGCTTCTGGTGTTCAACTCCCAGTACCCCTCCCCCCAAAAACGTTGACAGATAGCAGTGGCCAAAGCTTCTGAGAGGTTGACAGCCCAGCAGATGGAGCAGGAGCAGGGCCCCGCATCACAGTACAGAGAGGACCCGGCCCCGCCAGCCTTGGGTGGCGCTTTCAGCTGAAGTTTCAAGTCTGTTTTTACCAATAACCAAAGGGTGGACCCAGGGCCAACTGGAGCACCTTCTCCACCTTCCCTGAGTGACCAGATCATGGGGCTTTGGGGACAAGATAAGAGCTGGGACATCATCCCAGAGGCATGGTGGGGCCCAGATGGAGCAGAGCGGGCTGGGGGCTCAGCCTTGTTTTTACCTCGAGCCTGGGTGGCAGCTAATTGTAACATGAAAGCCACACCCAGGCCGGGAAGACATGGCTGAAGAGCAGCGGCCATTCGGAGGGGACACGCTGGATGGCGGAGCAGTCAGCATAGTCGTCTGATCAGTATCCTTTGGTTAGTCCCAGACCCTGCTGTCCCCGTTCCCAACCCTTTCTCTCTTCTGCTTCAGGCCCAAAACATCTCTCTTCCTCCAAAAGCTCAGTGCCTCCACCTCTGCCTGTCCCCTGGGATCCTTCGGGAGGCCCCTCTCCAGCCGTGGCCCCACACGGCATCTCCACTTTTCCTTCTCCCTGTCTCTCTGCCCTCAGCTGGCCTCAGAATGTGGCGTCAGCCCGCAGAGCTCAGAATTGTAGCCACGTCAGCCTCTGTAACCTCTTCAGTCCTATTGTGGCTGTTAACAGAGCTCTCCAGGGAAACAGAACTCATGGAACGGAGGTGTAGTGGTCCCTTATCCTCAGAGGAAGCGTTCCAGCCTCTCGTGGATGCCTGAAACCGCCAACCGCACTGCATCTTACATATACTATGTTTTTTCCTGTTCAGACACACCAGTGCTAAGGTTCAATATATAAATCAGACATAGTAAGAGATTAACTAGTAATATAATTGGACAATTATAACAATATACTGTATCAAAAGTCATGTGACTGTGGTCTCTTAAAATATCATACTGTAGGCCAGGCGTGGTGGTGCACGCTTGTAATCCCCGCGCTTGGGAGGCAGAGACAGGAGGATCGTGCAGGTTCGAAGCCAGCCGTGCGTGCTGGCTTAGGAGACCCTGTTTCCAAATAAAAATGTAAAAATAGGTCTGGGAGTGTAGCCCAAAGGTAGAAGGGCGCTCTCTCTCTCTCTCTCTCTCTCTCTCTCTCTCTCTATATATATATATATATATATATATATATATATATATATATATATATCATACTGTATACCTGGCGTGGTGGTGCACACTTGTAATCCCAGTAGTACTTGGGAGGCTGAGACAGGAGGGTCCAGGTTGACGGACAGCCTCAGCTACTTAGTGGGGCCCTCCACACCTTAGTGAGATCCTGTTTCAAAATAAAGAATAAAATAGGGCTGCTGGGAGTGTTGCTCAGAGGTAGAATTTCCTTGATTTAATTCCTAGCACCAAAAGAAAATAATAATAATCACCATCATAGTATATATACTAATGAGCGGGTAGTACTCATAGTTTCTATGTACTGGGAAAAGGGATGCCCCAGGAAGAACAGAGAAGATGGTGTGAGATTTTACCATGTTACTCAGAAGAGCATGCAATTTAAAACTTATTGTCTGTTCCTAGAACTTTTTTTGAATTTTATAAAATCTTTATTTTTTATGTTGATCATATTGAAAATGGCATACATTCAGATAGTGCTAGAACTTTCTATAACATATTTTCAGACAACAGTTGACTGCAGGTAACTAAAACCAATAGAAAGCAAAACGGGAATATACATGCATATGTATAGACACACATATACATATGTATATCATATATGTGCACCTCTGTAGCTAGATATGGATATATATCTAGATATGGATATATACCCTATAGATATGTATATCTAGGTATAGATAAAAATGTGTATGTATATATATATATATATATATATATATATATATATATATATATTAGAGACAGCCAAAGAGATAGAAGTTTTAAGCCACTGGCTCACATAACTGAAGGGTTAGCAAGTCGAAGATTTGCAGGCCAGGACTGGAGACCCAAAGAAGTGATTTTATCAGCATCCAGAGATAGAATTCCCTCTTTACCAGCAAACCTCAGTCTTTTCCTTAAGGCCTTGAACTGATTGATGAGACCAAGACATTAAAGACGGTAACCTACCTTACTCGAAGTCTATTGTGTCTGTGTCTGTGTCTGTGTCTGTGCCTGTGTCTGTCTGTCTGTCTGTCTGTCTGTCTGTCTCTCTCTCTCTCTCTCTCTCTCTCTCTCTCTTACTGAATGTTGAACCCAGGGGCACTCTACACACCCAGCCCTATCTTTATTCTTTATTTTGGAATAGGGTCTCACTAAGTAGCAGACAGTCTCACTAAAGAGCTGAGGCTGGCCACAAACCTGTGATCTTCCTGTCTCAACCTCCAAAATACTGGAATTATAAACGTGTACCACCACACCGGCTAAAGGCTATTGATCTAAATATCACTTTTATCTAAAAAATATACTTTCTTAGAAACATCTAGCTTAAATGACTTACGAACATACTTCTAAACAGGAAAAGAGAATATAAATTAGTTCCTCCAATACTAATATGTAAATTTAATACAATTATAGTTGCAAGGCCATTTATTTTCAACTGGGAAAATTAATTTTAAATTCATACAGAAGAGTCCGGGGGTGGTGGCGCACGCTTGTAATCCCAGTGCTTGGGAGGCTGAGACAGGAGGATCGCGCAGGTTCAAAGCCAGCCTCAGTTATTCAGTGAGACGCTCAGCAACTTAGTGAGACCCTGTTTCCAAATAAAGTATAAAATAGGTCTGGAAGTATAGCCGGGAGGCACAAAAGCCCCTGGGTTCCACCCTCAGTACAACACACACACACAAATTCATACAGAAGAATCAGTGTCCAAGAATCACCAAGAAAAATTGAAACAGAAGAGTGAGGAAGAATACCTTCCCAATATATTAAAGCTTTATGATGAAAATAATACTGTGTCCATCAACAGATGAATGGATTACAAAACTATGGAATATATACACAATGGAATTTTACTCAGCCATAAAGATGAAAAAAATGATGACATTTACAGGGAAATGGAGAACATTGTGCTAAATGAGATTAGTCAGTCACAAAAAGTAAGACATCGGATGCTTTCCCGAATACGTGGAAACTAGGGAGAAAAAAGGTCAGAGGAGGAACACTCTAGATGAAGGAGGAGAAGCCATAGATGAGCACGTAAGGAGGCCAATCTGAGGGTGATGAGAGGGGGAGAGGGAAATTCCCAATGTGCATGATGGACATTCACAAAATATCAAAGCCAATCACTAAGCCAAACATAAGAAGAACAGAGAGGAATGAGGTGGGACTTGGGGAAGGGCTAAATGAGTGATGTGTGCATGTACATCTCTACCATCTTGTACCCCATTAAGATGTATGACTGCAATGCGCCAGTAAAAAATAAAATAAATAAAAAAGAAAACAAAATATTGCACATGCATATAGAAACATATCAGAAGAATAGACCAGAAGGTCCTGATGTGGATTCAAGTTTATTTGATAAACTACTCATATGAAAAAAAAAATGGCATTTCAACTTGGTTTAAAGAGAATGATTTGATAATAATGTTGATATGATTTGGCCAAACATCTGGAAGAGATCAGTACCCCATCATCCTCTTACAGATGTATATATATACACATATATGCAAATTTCATTTTTGCGTGTGTGTGTGTGTGTGTGTGTGTGTGTGTGTGTGTGTGGTACTGGGGATGGAATTCAGGGAAATTCTACCTCTGAGCTGCATCTTCAGCCCCATTTTATTCTTTATTTTGAAACAGGATCTCGCCAAGTTGCGGAGGGCCTCACTATGTTGCTGAGGCTGGCTGTGAACTTGCAATCCTCCTGTCTCAGCTTCCTAAGTACTGGGATTAGACGCGTGTACCGCCACGCATGGCTACAAATTTCATTTTGATTAAATAGTTAAATATAAAAATAAATATAACAGAAAGCTGGATGAAAATTAGGAAAGTAGCTGTCTATCTTCTAGGCAGGGGAAGACATTCTTAAATAAAATATGAGCAGTAGAAGCTATAAAGAAAAAATAAACTTCACTTGCGTAACAATTGAGAATGTCTCTGTCATCAAAGGCAAAAAACAAATAAATGACAATCCGTGAGGAAAGACATTTGCATCACACAAAAGTTTGCTTTCTCTGTTTAATTAAAAGAGCTCTTACACCGGGTATGGAGGTGCATGCTTGTAAGTTTTGAGACTAGCCTCAGCAACCTTGTGAGGGCCCTGTAACTTAGTGAGAACCTGTTTCAAAATGAAAAAATAAAATAAGGCTGGGGATGTAGCTAGGAGGTAGAATGAATGACCCTGAGTTCAATCCTCAGTACCACAAAAATTAAAAGAAAAAGAGTGCTTATAAATTGATAGGGAAGGCAGGCCTGGTGGTACATTCCTATAATCCCAGTACTTGGGAGGCCGAGACAGGAAGAGCAAAGGTCTGAGGCCAGCTTCAGCACCTTAGTGAGACCCTGTTTCAAAGTAAAAAATAAAATAAAAAATAGGGCTGAGGATGTAGTTTGAATGTAGAATACTCCCGGGTCAACCAAAAAAATAAAAAGAAAGAAAGAAAGAAAGAAAGAAAGAAAGAAAGAAAGAAAGAAAGAAAGAAAGAAAGAAAGGAAGGAAGGAAGGAAGGTTGATTATTCACTACTTCTACTTGTTAACTTTTTCCCCTAAACTTTTGAGGAAGCCAGAGCCAGTGGGTCCTGTGTCTGTGCACTCCTAGCACCATATTCTGTCCTAAAGATCAGCTTAAACCATTAGAAAAGCACAGTATGTTGCAAGATCACACACACACACACACACACACACACACACACACACACACACACACACACACACAGCATGCCTTGGGGACACAGGGGCCAGCACATCAAATCGGAAATAGGAAGTTCTTGTCCTCCTGCCTGACTGGCCAGGGCTGGTGCTCTCTGATTGGACTAAAAGCCACACAAAGGAAACACTGATAAAATAGAGCATCTTCAAGGCAGAGACAAGAGACCAAGGTGTCTGGCAACCTTGCTCTATGACATGGGGTGGAAGGATCTGTACAAGAAAACATGTTGAAAGTGAGATACAATTCCAGCTCTCAAATATTTGAGAAGGGAGGGCTGTCGTACAGAGGAGAGGCTGATTGTGTGTGTGTGTGTGTGTGTGTGTGTGTGTGTGTGTGTGTGTGTGTGATTATTAATATATGTTATTCCTTAGAAATAAGAAAAAAGAGGCTGAGATAGGAGGATCTCATGTTCAAGGCCAGCCAGCCTCAGCAACTTAGCAAGATTCTCAGCAATCTAGGGAGATCCTATTTCCAAATTAAAAAATAAAAAGGGCTGGGGGTGTAGCTCGGACGTAGAATGCCCCTAGGTTGACTCTCTAGTGAAAAATAAACAAACAAAAAACACATACACATACACACATACAAAGGATTAAGAATAAGCTGGGGTCATTTTTTCCTTAGGGCTTTTTTTTTTTGGTGGTACTGAGGGTAGAACCAGGGGCTTTCTACCTCCGGGCTATACTCCCAGACCTATTTTATATTTTTATTTGGAAACAGGGTCTCACTGAGTTGCTGAGAGCCTCGCTCAGTAGCTGAGGCTGGCTTCGAACCTGTGCGATCCTCCTGTCTCAGCGCGGGGATTACAATCCTCAGGGTTTATTAATCTAACAACTGGAGCTAAAGGTTAAAGTTGAGTAGTCTGAACTGAAATCCAGAGCACATAACCAGTCCCTGCACGAGCAACAGTGAAGTCAGAGTCATATTTGTCTACTTCTAGGCACACGATAAGCAACCCAGGACTGGCTGGCTTCAAACCTCGCCCCTAAAAGGTCCTAAGTGGGAAGATAAAGGGGCCAATGATGAAGTCTAGGAAGGCTCAGAAAAGCACACAGGATAGCTCTGGATCAACTGAGGGCTGGTTTTATTTTTTATTTTTATTTTATTTTTATTTTTTGCAGTGCTATGGATGGAACCCAGGAGCATTCTGCCTCCGAGCTACACCCCAAGCTCCTATTTTTTATTCTTTATTTTTAAACAGGGTCTCACTGAGTTGCAAAGGGCCTCACTATGTAGCCGAGGCCGTTCGCAAACCGTGATCCTCCTGTCTCGGCTTCCTGAATGCTGAGATTACCAGCGTGTGCCGCCACACCCGGCTTGTGGGCTGGTTTTACTGTGTAGGATTTTATGATCCGTGATTCTCTCTTGGGTCAGTAATTAATCGACTGTGGCCATTGAAGGGCTGCTTACCTCAGGCCCCAGGATACTGCTCTCATCATTTTTATCTGGCCCTGTTCTGTTCATGGTGGCTGAGCGGCATGCCGCTGGTGCTGAGCTGGGTAATGGCAGGGATGTCGGGGGCCCAGCAAGGACACTGCACGGCAGACCAGACCTCAGGCCATTTGAGCAGCCAGAGATGGTGGGTAAAGCACGAAGCTCGAAATAAAGTCCTTACTCCCCCAACACGCTCCTCTCATGAAGCCCCAAGAAATCAAGGTGAGGACGTTCACCGGGGGAGGAAAGAGACTGGCCAGCAGCCACTGCCAGAAAGATGCCATTCGCTTTGGGTGAACCAGCCAATGACTCAGCAGCTGAACACAGGCTCATCTGAGTGTTTGGGGCAAGGGAAAGACGTTCTGCTCCATGGCCGGCTTACTCCTGGCACTGGAGGGCCCAGTGCTGGTGCCGGGGTTTCAAGAGAAGCAAGGTCCAGAAAGCCCAAAGGACAGGGAAGAGGCTTCGAAGAAAAACCAGACAAGGAGCCTCTAGTCTGAAGGCACAGGGAAGACCAGCTGGAGAGAGCTGGGTTGGGTTTTTCTCTGTATGCTTCTAGGGGTCAGAACTGGGCTAGCCTTTACAGAAACCGGACTGTGCTTCTACCAAAGATGCGCGGACTCCATCAGCAGCTGTCTTAGAGAACTGCTTACACGGTGGGTAGGGAGTTCCCAGCTATAGGAGGCATTAAGGAGAAGCAGAACGACCCCCAGGTGGGGATGTTGGGGTGGATGTAGGAATTGAGTCATATGTGAGGGTTGAGCCAGTTGACTCCTGCAGTTTTCTTGAAATATTAAAAATTCAGGGATGCTGTGTGGTGTTTTCAGAACTGACCTTTCTTTTCTTCGAGTTTTATCTTCTGAACCTCGTTTGCTTGGGACCAGGAGCGATCAAGTAATCATTCCCAAAGGACACAGTCATGGCTGTGAATCATGCTATTTTCTTCCCAATCTTTTCCTCTCCTTCTCTCTTCCCCTCCTCTAGCTGACTAAGGCAGATTTCCCTGCCTGACCTCCAAAATCCAGTTTTTAAAAATAAAATTATCGCAGATCTATGCCTCCTATGCAGAATGCCAGGGGAGCTACAGAACAAAACGGTTGCAAGGATTGGCCTCAAAAACAATGTTTCTTACCCCAGGCACTGATATGCTAAAGAAGAGGCAGTTTCCCCAGAAAATGTAGCTGTTACTATCAATACAACCTCATTTTTTTTTTAAAGGAAAACAAAGAGTTTTTTTGTGAGAAGCAATATTGCTCCAAGATCTTGCTGCGTTTGTTTTTCTTCTAGGCTAATGATCTTGCAACTTGACACTGTATCAAGTTAGGTAGAAGGTGGCCTTAGAGATGGTCCAAATTCCTTCTTGTCTAGATAGAAGAAACAGAGGCCCAAGGCCAAGGTCAGACGCTGGGATTACAGTCAGGCTTTCAAGCCCAGGGTTTTCCAGCTTCTTAATAGGTCTGGAAGCTTCCACCAGGCTGCATCCTACAAAGGGATGAGGTCCCAGTACCCCCGGACCTTCGGCAGCCGGAAACTAGGTCTCAAGGTAGTGCCTCCATAGACACAAAGAAGGAAACGCAGGTCCTGGCCTCACGGCTCTTCTTTCAGCATGGCTTTCAAATTCTGCCACCCCAAACCAGGCTGCCTGGTCCTGCTCCATTCACCTATCTCCCCACTAGCATGAGCGCAAGGCCAGCCCCTCATCCTCTTTCCAGGCGGTCCCACAGCCTGGGGTCCAGAAGCTGAACTCAGCTTCTATCCCAAGAAGTGGCCTGTCTCAGCATTCGAGAGGCTGAGACAGGAGGATCTGGGTTTGCAGACAGCCTCAGCGACTTAGTGAGGCCCTTTGTAACTCAGTGAGACCCTGTTTATAAATAAAGAATAAAAAATATGCCGGGCGTGGTGGTGCACGCTTGTAATCCCAGCATTCCGGAGGCTGAGACGGGAGGACCGCAGTTTGTGGACAACCTCAGCTACTTAGTGAGGCCCTCCGCAACTTAATGAGAACCTGTTTCAAAATATGGAATAAAAAATAGGGCAGGGGGTGTAGCTCGGAGGTCAAATGCCTCTGGGTTCCACCCCAGACCCTAAATAATAAAAAAATTATAAATAAATAAAAATAAAAATAATAAAAAATAAAAAATAGGGCAGGGGGTATAGCTCGGGGGTCAAATGTCTCTGGGTTCCACCCCAGACCCTAAATAATAATAAATAAATAAATAAATAAATAAAAATAAAAATAATAAAAAATAAAAAATAGGGGCTGGGGGTGTAGCGGAGGTAGAATGCCCCTGGGTTCCATCTCCAGTAACACACACACACACACACACACACACACACACACACACACACACAACCAAACAAAAAACGGTGGAGAATTTCAAGTCTCTGCCAATAGCACTTTAAGGCAAAGGGGAGGGGGACGACTGTGCTGGTTTCCAGGAAGCACTCTGCTTGGCTGAGTCCCAAGTGGACGGGGACCATAACTGCGTAGGTGTCCTGGATCAGGGCGCCTGGGGAGGCATTCTGGTGCCCCATACGCCCCGCTCATCCTTAAACACATTCCTACTTCTTCCCGGTCCAGCCAGTCCGCCCAGGGCGCAGCCGCTCCGCGCCCGCTTCACTAATTCACGTGCCTTCTTCCCTAGCCGGCGCTCTCTCCATCTTCCTTATTATTCCAGACACTTTCGTATTTAAATAGGAAAGGAGAAGTGGAGAGTGTTAAGTGTGAAAGGCGGGCGGGGCCCGTGCGACAGTATTTTGGGCTGGGGACCGGCCGGGACCCCGCTCAGCTCGGGTTCCCGGCCCTCCTCTCTGGGCGCGGTCCCTGCGCCCTGAGCCCCTCGGGTGCCGCGAGTCGCGGGCGCAGCACCTCGGGGTGCCCGCGGGAGCCGGCTCGCCGTGCGCGGTGTCGCTGCGCCCCCCGGTGCCCCCTGCCGGGTGCTGCAGGCGCCCCCCCCCCCCTCCTGTTCCAGAAAGCTCCCGGTGATTTCCAGGGCGTTCTTGGGGCGTGAGTCATGCAGGTTTGCAGCCAGTCCCCAAGGGGGTGTAAGCGAGCCCGGCGCTATAAATAGGCGCGTCTCGGCGCTCGCCACCCGGCGTCGCCAGGAGGAGCGCACGGGAGCCGGCGCCGCGGACCGGTGAGAAGCCCTCCTCTTCCCTAGTCTAGCGCAGAGCCACACAGGGCCGACGGGATGGCGGGGCCAGCAGCCAGGTGGGGAGAGAGAACAGATCTAGGGTCCTGAGCTTTAGGCCGGACTCCCAGGAGACCCGGGGCCGGGAGGTGGCCGGTGCCCCATCCCCAGGGGGCTAAGCCACGGGCCGAATCTGGAGGTGCGCAGGCTGAGTCGGGAGCCCCCTGCGCGCATTAGCGCCAACCACAATTTTGTGGCGGCGATTCGGTGCAAAGATTCAGGTGTAAAGATTCCTCTTTTGCCAAAGTGGGGAAACTGAGTCTTGGAGGCCGGTGCGCGCGTTGCGGAGGCTCCGGGGCGTGGTGTTGGGCTGCGTGTGGGGGCTGCCCGCGGGGCTGCCTGATGGAGGGAGGAATGAGTCATCTAGTTCTCTCCCGTGTTCTAGTCCTCGGGAGAGTGTATTATAAGTACGACGTTGTGGATTTAAGTATATGTTGCAGCCTAAATCCCACTAACTTGCGCCTGCTAATCCATTGAGGTGCCTTAGAGAAAAGACACAGGCTCACCAGGCCCCAGACGTCTGCCTCTGCCGCCTAGTTTTATAACCTGACAATCGGAGGTCTGGGGAGGCTTAGGGAGTTCTAGAATCGGAATGGGAACTGCTGCCTCTGGACGTTCCAGAGTTTCTGGACCCCCGTATAAAAAAGAGCCAATGCCGCTGCTGAATTTTTTTTCTTTTCTTTTTAGAAAGGGAGAGGTTAGGAATTTAAGAACAGATACTATAAAAGGATGCTCAGGAGAGGGCAGCTTACATGCCCACTTTGCCAGGACGGTGAAATAATCTCCCATATGTCAGTAAGTAGAATATTATCCAGCCACAAAAGCATGTCTTTAAAGAAGGGGTGAAGACAGAAGATAAAAAGAATCTTATGTATAGAAATGCATAGGAATAGAAAGAAGTCTAGCCCAGAGGTTGAGCCGAGTGCCCAGGAAAGGAGATCCTTGGCCTTGATGTGGGCAGCCAGCAGCAGGCCAGTCCAGAGGAGATGAAGGGCAGCGGGTGGAGAGGGACGCGCCGGCTGCGCCACCCACATCTGTGTGCCGTCTGGGACCAGTGGTGTCCATATCCCCTGCCAGCTTGGAAGGGAAGCAGGTTCTGACTTGGAATCAGCATTAGCACAAGACCCCAGGAAACTTGTGAGTGCTTGAAAAAGTACTCCGTCATTTCACTCACACAAGCGTTGGGGGGGCACAGGTGGCTCTGCCCCTCTGCAGACCTGCCAGTTAGCTGCTGCTAACACCCAGCTAGGTCCTCCAGTCAGGTTTTGAATAGTCAGAATCTACTATGATTACATAAGACCTTTGGTTTTATAGGGGACGTTCACGACTCTGAGATCTGGTATTAGGCTCCTTTGAAAGATAAGGAAGTGGAGGGTCACAGGTTTAAGTGACCTGGTGTCAACGAATACTAGACAGGGAGAGCGGGGAGCAGGGAGGCTGGCCGCTCCCCCTGGGGTGCCCCAGCTCACTGTGGTCTTGGGGTGCTCCGCCCGTCTCTGGGCTTGGGCCCCACAGGGAGCTGGAGCAGTTGTGTGGGGGAGTGACCCCTTTCCCAGCTCAGAGCTGGTGGCCCCCAGGCCCCAGGCTCCTGGTGACTGTCCCGGAGCCAGGCACTCGTGTCTAGACTCCACTGGGCTCTGCCCCTGCTCTGCCCCCTAGCTCTTCAGGGTCCAACTCTGCCTTCTGCTTGGAATGGGTTTCCCAGGGGTGTTGCTGTGGGGAGTGAGGGAGGACCTTTCCCAGAAGGTGTTTTTGGCTGGCTTTATACCTCTGGGGAGACAAAGGTTTTGTCCCGGCGGAGGCATTTGAAGCCTCAGTGAGCTGCGGCGGAGTCCTTCCCGATGGGCGCCCTTCCCGATGGGCCTGAAAGTGCGCCAGGCTCAGCCACCCACCCTGGCTGGGGAGGGCACCGCGCTCTCTCCCACCCACTCTGTCCCTTGCCCTGGGCTCCTAATTGCATCAGGGAAGGCTTTCCTCGTTAATGATCTACCCAGGGTCCAGCCGGGTTTAGATGGGCACCCTTTTAGGACAGGGGACCCACCTCCCCCTTCCTTCTGCCCTGGGATATGAGTGAGTCCAGAGAAGCAGCTCAAAGTGGGGTGCAGGGGGTACAGGGGGAGGATAGGGGCTTCCGCTTTGGCTTCTGGGAAAGGGTCCGTTGTGTAAGACCCGTGTCCCCTGGCTCAGGGCAGCCAGCCAGTGGAGGAGGCTGGGGCCCCTTGGCAGGACACACTGGTGCAGGCTTAGAGGGACCGCTGTGTGAAAAGGAGCTGGCAGAGCCAGGGGCCTGTCCCCTCCTCTTCCCAAGGGACTTTGCTGCAGAGCCTGCTCCTCGGGCTCACAGTTAACCCTTGGCTCCCTGCACCATCTTCCCTCCTCCACTCCCCTCTTAATTGACACCCCGGATCCACCACTGGCCTGGCTCAAGTCTCTCACTAAGGACGGCGAGTGGATTTCATTTCCTGTGCCAAACAAAGGGGATGGGTGTTCTGGGGCTCGGAGGGGAACGGAGCTGTGATTGATTGGTAATGTCTGCTGTGGGTGGGGGTGCAGGCCCACCTGAGGGACCAGGGGAAGGACAGATGAGCGATGGAGGGGGGGGGTTCCTTATCTGATGCCTAGATGTCTTTCTGGAGGAGGAGGGAGGCCGGGAAGCGGAAGCCAGTGTGCCCTGCTTAGGCAGCGATGGCTCTGTTGCAGAGGAGGCTTGGCCTGGTGCCCAGCCCTGCTGACTCCAGGGGCCTGATGTCCTCTGTCCAACACTGCCGTCCCTGTTCCTCCCATTCCTCCTGTACCTCCTCTGTCTCTAGGAAGTGTCAGTAGCAGGTCTGATCTTTGCTCCCAAGTTCCTCAGGGCTAACCTTCCAGGGGTGCTGGCTGAGGAGATGGCCGGTGGCCCCATGTCCCCACATCCACAGGCCACAGCAGGCGGCAGGCCAGGCAGGAAACCAGCAGATGGCCGGGCCGTTACCATGACGGTCTCCGTTCTCTCCAACAGAGGCCAGCTAGCATTCCAGAATTGGAGCAGACGGCACCATGAAGGCTCTCCTGCTGTGTGTGGGGCTGCTGCTGACCTGCGAGAATGGACAGGTCCTGGGAGAGGACCTGGCTTCCCCCAAGGAGCTTCAGGGTGAGTAGACCCAGGGCGAGGCCCCGGGTCGTGAGGCCTGTCCTACGCCCTTCAGCCTGGGCCCCGCCTCTCTGAGCCCCACGTCCTGGCTCTGCAGTCAGGTAACTTCTAGGCTACAAGCCATTTCACCATTGGCATCCCTGTCCCCTGGAGGCTCCTGTGTCTCCGCTCAAAGCTGTGGCCCCCCACCCCCGCGTCCCTAGCTCTTCCCGCAGTCTTTATCTTCCACCCAGGAACGAGGTCCACACTCTGCTCAAGGACAGGAAGGGGAAGTTCGTTTGGCAGGAGGGGTCTTTGAAGCCTCTGGGGCTCCTCCAGAGGTCTCTCCTGAAACCTGTCCTCCCTCCAACTGGCCTTCTGCTCCTAGCAGACCAGTTCTCTGGGTCATAATGAAAAATCCAGACTTCTATCCCGGGGTGGTGGTGCACGCTTTCAATTCCAGTACTTGGGAGGCTGAGACAGGAGGATCACATGTTCGAGGACAGCCTCAGCAAGCAATAAGGCTCTCATCAACCTAGTGAGATCTTGTTTTCAAATAAAAATAAAATAGGGTTGGGGTGTAGCTAGGAGGTAGAATGCCCTTCGGTTCCATCCCTATTACAAAAACAAACAAACAAACAAACTCAAAAATCCACATCAGACCTGAGGGTGCGTCTCCCTGCCACCGGCTTAGACCCCGGCTACTGTCTGAGTCCCATGACCCTCCTTGTCTTCTGCCCTAGCTTTATTGGGGTTAGCTGACAAGTAAAAATGCTAACATTAGGGTTTACAACTGGCTACTTCGATATCGTGCCTACATGGTGAGAGTTGCCAGGAGCTAACCAATTAGCATCACAGCCATCACCACACCACGCGTCTACCTCTCACTTGCTGGTGAGAACACTTAACATGTGTTCGCTAAGCAAATTCCAAGCATAGGACGAGTGGCCCTAACTCTGGGCGCTACTATCCAGGACTTGCTAGGGGCTTCTTTTCCGCCCGCACCTCCCTCCCCCACTTCTTTTTCCCCACGGCTGTGCACGGCGATGACGTGTGAGTGTTTGGCCAGGGCTAGGCACAGGCTAAGCACCGGGCAGGTGGCGCCGCAGCGACAGTGTCTTGTGGCCTTTATCACCCGCTGCTGTGCTCTGGGGGCCGTCGCCCTGGTGACAGGGCCATCCAGTCATCCCCCTGTCCCCGCCACCTGGTGCTGAAGAAAAGAACATAGGTTACACGGAATTCCAAAAAGATCTGCTTAAAAGTTTGCACACTCAGTTTTTTTTTTTCTTGGAAATTTTCTTCTGCAGGTGGTGAGAGCCCTGGGCACTCGGAAACGGGCAGACCTAACACCTCTCTCTCTCTCTCTCTCTCTCTCTCTCTCTCTCTCTCTCTCTTTTAGGGTAGGAAGAGATTTAATCCAAAGGCTTTCTGCCTCTAAGCTATACCCTCATTTCTATATTATTATTATTATTATTATTATTATTAGTGGTGGTGGTACTGGGGTTCCTGGAAGCCCTTCTACCTCTGGGCTACACTCCCAGACCTATTTTATATTTTTTTATTTATTTGGAAACAGGGTCTTTTAAGCCAGCGAGACTGACTACGAACCTGCGCAATCCTGTCTCCGCCTCCCAAGCGCGGGGATGACAAGCGTGCGCCACCACGCCCGGCTTATTTTTTTATTTTGAAACAGGATCTCGTTAGGTTGTTCAGTCTTGTTACTCTTTGCTGAGGCTGTCCCTGAACCTGCCATCCTCCTGTCTCAGCCTCCCACGTACTATACTGGGTGTAGGCGTGGGCCCCCGCCTGGCCTGCGGTCCCTCCTTTGAGGTGTGCCGTTCCCGAGGGAGGCTGGCACCACCGCCGAGCAGTTGGGTGGAGCCGCCCAGGAGCTCCATGATGGAGCTATGTCCCCTGAGGCAGAGTGGGGCGCCCCAGCCTTGACAGCGCCCGGACCGCAGAGGCGTTTCTGACCCTTCCTTCCCGTTGGTGTCCGGATTATCGCCCCAGCGCTTCTTCTTCTCATCTCATCTCTTCTTCTCATCTCATCCCTTCTCCTGCCCTTCTCTTGCAGAAATGTCCACCCAGGGGAGCAACTACATTAACAAGGAAATTCAAAATGCTGTCAAGGGGGCGAAAGAGATAAAGAATCTAATAGAGAAAACCAACGAAGAGCGCAAGTCACTGCTCAGCACCTTGGAGGAAGCCAAGAAGAAGAAGGAGGTGGGGATGAGGGGCCTCCCTGAACTCTCCCTGCTGGGGGCCCGAGCTGGTTGTCATGGCGACACGCGGTCCTCCCTGGGACTCGTCACCTGATGCTCTGGCTGTAGTGGGAAAGTTTATTTGCTTTTGAAAGACTCGGGGTGAGATCTTGGATATGGTTTTGTTACAAGCCTGGCCCAGGGCCTCATGCCCAGATCCATTTCAGTAGACTTTTCTAAACCCTGATGGGGTAGGGTACAGGCTCCAAGTGAGGTTCTGGTGGTGGCAGGGTTGGGAGCAGGGAGCTCTGGTAATGCCAGATGTATTTCTTACTACTCTTTTTGACAATGGCTGTATTCAACACTGTTTTTTGGTATTGGGGATTGAACCCAGAAGGCATTCTACATCTTAGCTATATACTCGGCCTTTTTTATTTTTTCATTTTGAAACAGGGTCTTGCTAAGTTGCTTAGGCTGGTTTGATCCTCATGTCTCAGCCTCCCAAGTACTAGGATTATAAATGTGTGCCACTGTGCCCAGCAACATTATGAATTTTTAACCTAAAATGCTTACCATAGTATTTAAAACTTACTAGAAACATTCCTTGTGATGATGTCCTTGTCGACCCTTTGTACATATAGTGGTCCCTTGTTAACCACATAGGGTATGTTCTAAGACCCCAGTGGACGTCTGAAACCAAGGGTAGTACCAGGCTCTGTAGAAATTATATTTTCCCCCTATGTACATACATATGATAAAGTTTAACTTATAAGTTATGCACAGTAAGAGATTAACAACAGCAGTAATAACACAGAACAGCCGGGCGTGGCACGCACGCGGAGACAGGAGGATCGCGCTGGTTCGAAGTCAGCCTCGCTGGCTTAAGAGACCCTGTTTCCAAATGAAAATTATAAAAATAGGTCTGGGAGTGTAGGCCAGAGGTAGAAGGGCTTCCAGGAACACCAGCACCACGAAAAAAATAAATAAAACAGAACAATTATAACAATATACTTTAATGATAATTTTAGGAATGTGATCTCTCTCTCTCTCTCTCTCTCTCTCTCTCTCTCTCTCTCTCAAAATAATTTCTCACTGCTGCTTGGTAATATTTTTGGACTGTGACTGACCTTGAATAGCCGGAGCTGCTGATAAGGGGACTATAGTTCTAGAATTTGTTTAACTTGTCCTCTACTTTTTTTTTTTTGGTACAGGGGATGGAACCCAGGGCCATTCTACCTCCAAGCCACACCCCCCCCCCAGCCCTATTTTTTATTCTTTATTTTGAAACAGACTCTCACTGAGTTGCAGAGGCCCTCACTAAGTAGCTGAGGCTGTCCTCAAACTGCGATCCTCCCATCTCAGCCTCCTGAGTGCTGGGATTACATGTGTGTGCCACCATGCCCAGCTTAACTTGTCCTCTACTTTTGAGCCTTTGGCTTTATTCTGGAGTGTGTGTGTGTGTGTGTGTGTGTGTGTGTGTGTGTTGCCAAATGAATACTGGAGCAAATATCTTTCAGTATAAGGAGTTTTTCTTTACTTTGGGAATCCCTTGGGGTACACTCGTAGGGTTACTGGGTCACGTGGCATGGGCTTGTTAGTGAGCGTTGAAGGTTGACGTGACTTTGTTTTCCTGGCCTGCTGATAGCTTTGCATGCCAGAGGCCATGGTTGCAGTATGATAGGAGGTCAGGGTAGGCGGCAGTGAAAGCACTCAGGTTAGAGCAGGGTGGAGACAAGCTTGTTGTGGGCAGCACCACGGGGAGGTCTGTGGGCGTGGTGGGCCGGAGCATCTCGGGAGGGTAAAGTCGTGGTCCCTGTGGCTCACCTGGCCTCGTGCCTTTCTAGGATGCCCTAGAAGAGACCAGGGATTCTGAGATGAAGTTGAAGGCATTCCCGGGTGTGTGCAACGAGACCATGACGGCCCTCTGGGAAGAGTGCAAGCCCTGCCTGAAGCAGACCTGCATGAAGTTCTACGCACGCATCTGCAGAAGCGGCTCAGGCCTAGTCGGCCGCCAGGTAAGAAGGGTCTCTGAGTGGGGAACGAGAGGAGCCCAATGAAACAGGCTCCGTTCTGCACACCAGGTACAATTGATTAGTACTGCCTGGCTGCGTGCCCCACCCTGTGCTGTGATTGATTGGTGATGTCTGACACGGGTGCAGGCGCTGGTAGTCATCACTAGTGTGTGAGTCAGGTGTTTAGCCATCGCATAGGAGACCTTTATCCAGCAGCGATTAGCTGTGTACCACAACAAACAGCTTCAGGTTGTGACAGAGCCCTGCACCCACGGAGGCAAAGGAATTAAGAATTTTTAGTGAATTAATGTTGATGCTGCCTTCACCGTTGGTCCTTGGTCTGGACTCAGTGAACTTTGCTGTTGCCTGAAGGCTGAGCAGCCGAGCAGGGCTGGGTATCGTGGGTGGTCAGAGATGACCGGGGACCTAGTGAAGTGAAGGGGCTTGTGAATCTCCTGATCTCCGGGTGCCTCTAAGCGTTCCCAGTTTAGCGTGGTAGCTGGAAGGGAGCAGACTGACAGTTGGGGTACCGGGGGCCCATCCAGAGTGGCCTTCAGTCACCCGCTGCGTGACTCAAAGGGAGGGGTGGGGAGGCGAGGCCCCAAGGAGCACCCGCTCACTGTGCCTTTTTGGGGTCTAGCTCGAGGAGTTCCTGAACCAGAGCTCGCCCTTCTATTTCTGGATGAACGGCGACCGCATCGACTCCCTGATGGAGAATGACCGCCAGCAGTCCCACATGCTGGACACCATGCAGGACAGCTTCACGCGGGCCACCGACATCATGGACACGCTGTTCCAGGACAGCTTCTTCAACCAGGAGCCCCAGGACACGCTCTCCTTCCTGCCGTCCCGCTTCCCCTACCGCAGGCCTCACCACTTCTACTACAAGTCCCGCCTGGCCCGCAGCTTGCCCCTGTCCCCGTACGGGGCCCTGGGCTTCCACGACATGTTCCAGCCCTTGTTTGAGATGATACACCGGGCCCAGGAGGCCATGGAGGTCCCGTTTCACAGCCCCGCTTACCAGTCCCCGAGCGTGGACGTCATAAAAGGTCAGCGATGTCTCTTTCTTCCCTAGATCTAAAAACCACTTTTGTCATCTCCGTTTCTCAGCGCCCTGTGAGGGTGGTGTTACCCCATTTAAAGAGGAAAAACACTTAGACAGAGGTAAAGAACCCATCGGAGGTTTCCCGGCTGACAGTGTGAGGTCTCTTCCAATGCAGGGCTGTGCTCTTTTAGCCACCTGTGTCCATCGACAGCTCCTCCTACAGGATCAGGCCTCTTTCCCTTGCGAACCCGGTGGGGTGAGCGGGGGAGCCAGACGCTTCCTGGCAATGAGTTCTAGCCCAGTCTGTATCACACTCAGGGAAGCTGAGCATGGCTGAGACCTCGGGGCTTTGTTCAGAATGGAATGCGCAAAGCATATATTTCTTTTAAAGAACCAAGCATAAGCCAGGCATGGTGGCTGTAATCCCAGTATTTGAGAGTCTGAGACGGGACGATCACAGGTTCCCGACCAGCCTCTGCAACTGTGAGATGCTTAGCAACCTAGCGAGACCCTGTTTCGAAATGGCAAATAAAAAGGACTGAGGGAAGCCAGGCGCGGTGGCGCACACTTGTAATCCCAGCATTTGGGAGGCTGAGACTGGAGGATCACTGTTTGCGGACAGCCTCAGCTACTTAGTACTTAGCGAGGCCCTCTGCAACTCAGTAAGACCCAGTTTCAAAATAAAGAATAAAAAATAGGGCATGAGGTGTAGCTCAAAGGTCGAATGCCCCTGGATTCTATCTCCAGACCTGCAAAAAAAAAAAAGGACTGAGGGCAGCCGGGTGCAGTGGTGCAGTGGGCACGCTTGTCGTCTCAGTACTTGGGAGGCTGAGACAGGAGGATTGCAGGTTCACGGTCAGCATCAGCAACTCATGAGGCCCTCCGCAACTTAGGGAGACCCTGTTTCAAAAGAAAGAATATAAAATAGGGCTGGGGGTGTTGCTTGGAGGTAGAATGCCCCTGGGTTCCATCCTCAGTCACACACATACACACTGAGGACTTGCAAAGCCAGTACTGTAAGGAGTGATTTCCTTCAGCAAAGCTTGGTCGGCCGACGCCATGTCCTACGTGGCATGGCTTAGCTGGGAGCAGGGTGCGGTTCTCAACGCATTGGCAATACTTCCACGAGGGCCTTGCCCTGCATGAGCCTGTCCTGCAGCTCCATGGGGGTGGAACCCTGGGGTGGCAGGAGCTCTAAGGAGGACGCACTCCTGACTTCCAGGACTTGCTGAGCGGCCAGTGGGAAAGCCATGGGCCAGGTAGAATGCGGAGGAAGGCGGGTGGGATGCCAAGGTGCACAGTTAAGAGAGATGGCAGGAATGGAGGCCGGATCCAGCCGGAGTCCATAGACGCCCCGAGCAAAAGCCTATCTCTGTGGGCAGACAAGCAAGTTCAAGCTGCTCTGGCCGCTGCTCTGGTCTTAAAGGGCCAGACGTGGTGTGAAAACCGGTGAGCCGGGTACTTCACCTCCCCCTTTCTCCCCTCTCTAGAAGGCCATGATGACCGCTCCGTGTGCAGGGAGATCCGCCACAACTCCACGGGGTGCCTGAAGATGAAGGACCAGTGTGGCAAGTGCCAGGAGATCCTGTCCGTGGGTGAGTGGGGGCCACCGTGCAAGCCGCCCCTGCGATCACCCGTGTCCTTGGGTCCTCGCTGCCTCCCGGGGGCTCTCAGAGTCCAGGTCTGTGCTTCTGAGCTGTGGCCCAGGGCAGGTCCTGGAGCTCAAGTAGCCTGGCACCCTCATCTGTAGACTTGGGCTGAGATGCAGAGACACATGGAATGCGCCCACCACCCTGATGTGCCGAGAGAAACAGGCCAAACAGTTGGGTGCTGCTCTGGTGTTTAAAAAGCCACTCTCATTCAATTTCCCCAGTTCTTCTTGTTCTAGTGTCGGCATGGTAGACATACTCATTTTCTGCTGTAGGTTATGACTTTTTTTTTTTTCGGGTCTAGGGATGGAACCCAGGGGCATTCAACCTCTGAGCTACACCCCCTACCCCATTTTTATTCTTTATTTTGAAACAGGGTCTCACTAAGTTGCGCAGGGCCTCACTAAGTAGCTGAGGCTGGCTGTGAACCTGCACTCCTCCTGTCTCAACCTCCCAAGTACTGGGGTTTCAGGCGGGCACCACTATGCCTGGCTTTGGCTTCTGTTCTGAAGCTGCATGCAAGACTCGCTCCCCGGGAGCCCTAGGGAGCTGGTCCACATGGGTTACTGGTAGTGATACTTGGCATCAAGCAATATTTATTCTTTTTGGTGGGTTTGTCTCCCAGGCAAGGGAAGTATTTTCCATCAACTATTTCCCTCCATCTTATCAGATCTGGAATTGGGTAAATTCTCCCTACTTTGCGGTCACAGTTCTACAGGGCTTTAGGCTTTCTGGACTACAGGAGTTCCTGCTCAGAAAACATTACCCCGTCTCCTGGTCGATGCCTGTTGATCTGTGGCTGCCTTCTGCGTCACAGCCTTGCGTTTGCCAGGCCAGGCCTTCAGAGCATGGTTAAACATTCCTAGCCTCACTCAGCAGCTAGTGCAACATAAATACTAGAGCTTTCAGAGGAGTGCGAGAAGTTGTAGATGAATACGTGACCCAGCCTGAAGGCTTTCCCATATAAATAGCACAGATGAGCACAAATGGCATAGAAGCACATCACGAGAAAGTGGCCTCCTCGAGCCGGGCGTGGTGACACACACCTGTAATCCTGTTTTTTTATTTTTTTGTTTTTTTTTTTTGGTTCGGGGCTCAAACAAAAGATCACAGATTCAAAGCCAGCCTCAGCAACTTAGCAAGGCTCTCAGGAACTTAGCAAGACTCTTTCCAAATTAAAATAATAATAATAATATAGGGCTAGGGGTATGGCTTGAAGATAGGATATCCCTGGATTCATTACCAAGCTTTCTCAAAAAACAAAACAAAACCCAAAAGTGTTAACCTTAAGGCCTAGACCCAGATTGGGCTTTTAGCACCTGTTTCTCTGTCTCGTTTTTCTTTTCTTCTTCTTCTTTTTTAATGGTCCTGGGAATTAAACCTAGGGACATTCTGCCTCCAAGCTACACCCCCAATCCTATTTTATTTATTTTTTATTTGGGAACAGGGTCTTTCTAGGTTGTGGAGAGCTTTGCTAAGTTGCTGAGGCTGGCTTCAAACCTGTGATCCTCCCGTCTCAGCCTCCCAAGTACAGGCATGGGCCTCCATACCCGACCCTTTTGCACCTATCTTAGGGGTCATTGATCACAACTTAGCTAAAAGGTTACCTCTTTTCTGCCTTGAGGAAGACTTACCAGCTCTTCATTAAGGTACTTGGACCTATGTGAACATATGCCCAGGCTTTAGCTCAGAATTTCTCCATTTCTGCCTGTTGACGGTTAGGACCATATCATTCTTTGTCACGGGGCTATTCTGTGCACTGCAGGGTGTATAGACCCCTGCCCTCTCGCTGTTTGCTGGCAGCAACCCTCCCCCAGCAAGGACAATCAGAAATGTCTTTAGAATGTGCCAGATGTCCTGGCGGAGGGGGGGGGGCATGGTCCCAGAAGAGAATCACTAGTCTATCTCAACTCTCAAGGACTTTTTTTATTTTTAAATATTTCTAACCTGCCTTCTTATCACTAACCCTAGTTCTGCCCCATGTAACGTTTTATGTATGTGTGCATGTATTATTTATTTTTGAGGTATTAGGGATTGGACCTGGGGCCATTCTACCTCTGAGCTACATCCCCAGCCCTATTTTATTTTTTATTTTTGAAATAGGGTCTCACTAAGTTGTGGAGGGCCTTGCTAAGTTGCTGGGGCTGGCGTTGAACCTGCAATCTTCCTTTCTCAGCCTCCCAAATACTCGAACTACAAGAGTGTGTCATGGTGCCCAACTTACTTTATTTTATTTATTTATTTCTTTATTTACTTTTTTGTGGCACTGGGCATAGAACCCAGGGACATTCTGACTCTAAGCTATACCTCAAGCCCTATTTTATTTTATTTTTATTTTGAAAAAGATCTCGCTAAGTTTTTGAGGGCCTCGCTAAGTTACTGTGACTATCTTCAAACCTGCGACCCTCCTGTCTCAGCCTCCCACGGACTGGGATTACAGGTGCTTTTTATCTTAATATTCATAACTGCCAGCCTCCAGCAGAAGCAGGCTAAGACCTCCTTTCCCCTGACTTGCTTAGGTTTGAGGCACTCTTTCTGATATTTTTGTAATATTTAGGTAGAGAAAGCAGTAGTTTTAAGAGACAGTGGTCATTTCCAACTCTTCTGTATTTGACAATTGGCAGTGAGCACATAGGGGCCAAAAGGAATGATTTCTGTTTTTCCTGCTGTCTGAGCTTGGTGACCAGCCGTGGGTGGCCCGGGGCACAGGCAAGGTCTCCCAGCCTTCTACACTTGGTGGCTCAGAGGCCCAGCCAGCTCGTCTACTGCGTGGGCTCTTGGGAACCAGAATTGCCAGCTCTGCAGGTAGACTCAAACGATAAGCTTGGAGAAGCACAGACCCAGAGTAGGAAGAGCCCAACTTAATGACTTGGGTTCAATCCTGGCCCCTCGATTGATTCTTCTGTGGCTTCAGGCAAATTACTTACTTCCCTGGGCCTCCTTTCCACTGTTGGTAAAAGAGGATTGTTAATACTTAAATCAGAATAGAGCTGACTGTCAGAGAAAGAGGGGCATTCATTCAGTGTACCTTCTGCATGGGTGATGATTCCCCCGGAAGCGATTCTTGGGAGGAATTGGGGTGGCAAGGGTGTCTCCAGGTCTGCAGACTCATTTGAGCTCAGAGTTTTTCCAAGTGTGGTCAACACTGTTATCAGTTGTCAAGGAGATAAGGACTCCTTATCACATCACTAAGCATAAGGTTTAGTTCAGCTTTGTAATTTTTTTGTTTGTTTGTTTTTAGAGCAAAGCTTTCTCAGTGAAGGAACCTACATGTTGACTCACATTCTGGAGAGAGTGCTATTCCACTGGGGACCATGACAAATGGGTTGTTGACCATCGTTTAGGACTGTGATGCTTCAGGTCCTACCAGGAGAGCTAGTTTCCATTTGCATCTTTCTTTATCCCTAACTTTCCCCTCCCGTCTCTGCCTTTTGTCTTCTCCACCTCGGGACAGACTGCTCCATCAATGACCCGGCTCAGGCTCAGCTGCGGCGGGAGCTGAACGAGTCCTTGCAGATGGCGGAGAAGATGACGGAGAGGTACAACGAGCTGCTCCAGTCCTACCAGCGCCAGATGGTCAATGCCTCGGCCCTGCTGGAGCAGCTCAACGAGCAGTTTAGCTGGCTGTCCCAGCTGGCCAACCTCACCCAGGGCCAAGACCAGTACTATCTCCGGGTCTCCACGGTGAGTCATATCCCAGCCGCACACTGACGCGGCCCCGAGGTGTGATCTGGAGACGGTGTGAGCCTCCCAAGGCCAAAATGGGATGGAGGGGTTACAGAAGGCCACCTAGGCTTTTGACTGGGCATTTATCAGATGGCAGGAAAGGTGAAAATCGTGCTCACAGCATTACGTTAAAAGGTACCACCGCGCCAGGTGTGGAGACGCACGCTTTTAGTCCCAGTACTTGGGAGGCTGAGACAAGAAGATCACGGGTTCGAAACCAGGCTTAGCACCTCAGTAAGGCCCTCTGTAACTTAATAAGACCCTGTTTCCAAATAAAAAATAAATTAGGCCGGGTTTAGTGGTACACGCCTAATAACCCAGTTCTTGGGAGGCTGAAACAGGAGGATCAAAGGCTCAAGGACAGCCTCAGCAAGTAGTGAGACTCTCATAAACCTAGAAAGACCCTGTTTCAAAAAAAGTAAAATAAAATAGGGCTGGGGATGTAGCTTGGAGGTAGAATGCCCCTGGGTTCAATCTCCGATACCGCAAAAATGAAGAAAGAAAGAAAAGAAAGAAAATCAAGCAAGCAAGCAAGCTGGGCGTGGGGGTGCACGTCTGTAGTTCCAGTATTTGGGAGGCTCAGATAGGAGGATTGAAAGTTTGTGGCCAGCCTCAGCAACTTAGTGAGGCCCTCTGTCCGCAACTGAGTGAGATCCTGTTTCAAAATTTAGAAAATAAAATAAAATATAAAATAAGAATGGGGGTGTAGCTCAGAGGTAGAATGCTACTGGGTTCAATCTCCAGCACCACTATAACTAGTAATAAAATCATCATCATCATCATCATCATAAAAATAATAATAATAAATAAGAATAATAAATGGGGAGGGAATTCAGGAAGGGCTAAATGAGTGATGTGTGCATGTATGCCTCTATCATCTTGTACCCCATTAAGATGTATGACTACAATGCACCAACAAAAAATAAATAATAAACAAAATATCCCACCAGTGAGGCTGAATATTATGACCCCATTTCCCAAACAAGGAACGTGAGAGGTTCCATAGCTTGCCTGAGATTGGAAACCTGACTCCCCTGGTAACTGAACCTGGCTGCAAGGCCCAGACCCTTCTGGAAGCTGCCTGGCTGCCTGGGTCATGAAGGATGGTCCTGGACTGGCACACCGTCCTTTGCCAATGAGAACAACTTCTCTCCAGCGCTGAGGAATACCCATCTTTATTCTAATTCCTTTTTACCCATAGACTGGCCAGCAGGTGCACACAGAAACACACACACACACACACACACACACACACACACACACACACACACACACATTTGGAAACCACCTTTACTCACAGGGTGCCTACTGGGCTGGTCATTTGTGGGTGGCATTTGTCCCTTCCAATGGGTGTCTGAATGAGGACATGTCTGCCCCCACCCCTGAGTTGTACAGATGTTTAGTAACCAGCAACAGGCCAGCTGTCCAGGTTTCCTCGAGGGGATAGGGGGACTGCCCCTCCATGGGCCTGTGTTCACTGTGGCTGTTGACACTGTAGCTCTTCTCTTCCATCTGTTCCGGTCTAGGTGACATCCCAAACTCCTGACTCAGATGACCCCTCCAGTGTCACCAAGGTGGTTGTGAAGCTCTTCGATTCGGACCCCATCACCGTGACCATTCCAGACATCTCCAAGGACAATCCTAAGTTCATGGACACCGTGGCTGAGAAAGCACTGCAGGAATACCGCAGGAAGAACCGGTAAGTGGGCAGGTCTCCTCTGCCGCCTGCGGGGCCCAGCAGGTCCCCGGGGGCCATGCTGTCAACATGCCCGCCCTGTGGCCAGAGCCCACGGGCAAAGCCAGGAGGCCCCGGGGATGTTATGTTTCCTTTAGGGGATGCGCTGGCTTAGTGGATAAGAGTGTGGGTGTTGGTAGTTATTTTTGGTGAAAACTGATTTCCTTCACCGTAACCCTGACTTTTTTTTTCAGAGAGGAGTGAGAGCTGAGTGTTGCTTTTCTACAAACAGGGGCATCTGAGCACAGCGGCCTGTGATGAACCACCGCCCCCAGAGAGCTCTGCATGTCTCCAAGTGACCAGGCACCCGCTCCACCTGGCCCTCCTCCCTCTGGACTCTCCATGCTAATGCCTGTTTCCGTGTGCAACTAATTCAATAAAACCGCCCTGTGATCCCAGTGCCCTGAGGTCCTCTGTTTTTCTACCACCTGCAAAAAAGAAAAGAAAGAAGGAAAAACAACATAGCACTGGCTAAGGGGTTATCACACAGGGGAGAATAAAATGGATATGTAGGTGACAAAGGTGACCCAATAAAGAACAAATTATTGCTGGGCGTGATGGCGCACGCTTGTGATCCCTGCACTTGGGAGGTGGAGACAGAAGGATCGCGCAGGTTCCAAGTCAGCCGTGCTGGCTTAAGAGACCCTGTTTCCAAAAAAAAAAAAAAAAAAAAAAAAAAAATAGGTCGGGGAGTATAGCCCAGAGGTAGAAGGGCTTCCAGGAACCCCAGTACCACCACCACCAAAAAAAAAAAAAAAAAAAAAAAAATATATATATATATATATATATATATACATATATATATATAAAATAGGTATGGGGGTGTAGCCTGGAGGTAGAAGGGCTTCCAGGAACCCCAGTACCACCACACACACACAAAATATATATATATACACACATATATATATAAAATAGGTATGGGGGTGTAGCCTGGAGGTAGGAGGGTTTCTAGGAAGCCCAGTACCACAAAAATAAGAAAGAAAAAAAAAAGAGAGAAAGAAAAAGAAAAAAAGAAAAAGAAAAAAAAAGAGACCCTGTTTTCAAATAAAATTATAAAAATAGGTCTAAGAGTGTAGCCCGGAAGTAGAAGGGTTTCCAGGAATCCCAATACCACCAAAAAAAAGTTATATATATATTATTAGTTTTTTAGGAGATGTGAGGTGTATTCCAACAAGCCAACTCAGATAAATTCCTGAAACAAAATTATCCCATGCTATTATAAAACCTTTGAAGTACTTTCTGGGCAAGGGCAGTCTTCTGAAGGCACACACCGAGGATTAGGCAAAGAGAGGTAATAGGCTGGGTGTTTTAATACCTAGTCGATATTTTCCCATGGAAACCGTAGTCTGCCAAAGACCAGATGAGACAGTTTTCTTTTAGTTGCAAAGGTTTGGGATCCCCGGACACCTCTCTGACGGTGGAATTCTCAGTCTAGTGTTTCTCCACCCCATCTTTGTCTTTCCTGGGCCTCTGGCATTTCTCTACTTAGGTCTTTATAGCTGAGCCGCAGTACCCACCACTGCCAGAAGGTGGTCCTGCCTCACCAGGCTACACATCTCAGTCAGAAAGCAGCAAGCTAATCATTGATGAATGTTTTCTAATTAAATAGACTTCTGCCCATCAAATACACTGCAAATGGGTAAAAAAAAAAAAAAAAAAAACCCTCATCTGGCTGCATCCCAAGCTTGCAGCAAAGTCCACGTGTACACTCACAGCTTAGAATAGCCTTGGGCGGATGCCCCTCTCTCTCCCCTCCCCTCTCTTCTTTCTTTTTCTTTTTTTCTTCTTTCTTTTTCTTTTTTCCTTCTCCTCCTCCCCTTCTCCTCCTCCTCCTCTTCCTCCTCCTCCTCCTCTTTCTTCTCCTCCTGCTCCTCTCCCTCCTCCTCAAGGACACTCAACCAACTCTGAGGGCTCGGCACCTGTCCTGTGTTTCTGGTTAGGTCTGCTGTGGAGGGAGACCAGAGGAAGTCAGCACACTCACTTAGGCGCACAGTAATCAGGGCTGTGAGCTCGGGGGATTTGCCTAAACAACCATGACTATAAACTGCATATCCCACTAATGTCACATAACATGTTTAAAAAAAATTCTTTGTTTTTCCCATTATTGGGTTGCTAGGTTTGGGCAGTTATGGAATCAAGCGTTTGGGCTTTATTTTTTATTTTCCGTGTACCTATTTTGACCTCTCATATGCTAGAACCCTAAAAAAAAAAGTCCTACAGCGGATTCAGCTTCCCTGGGAGCCCGCGCTCCATTCTCTTTCCCTTTTTGCACAGTGGTGTGCGTTTGAGGTCCGGGTGATACTCCCCCCTACACAAGTTCCAGCCGGAAGCACAGTGCTGAGGTAGGACACCAGGTCATTGAGGTGAGGAGAGAGGCGGCTCCTTCTGGGAAGGGGCTGCGGATAGTCTGCTAGAACTCAGGTGGGAGCCGGGCCAGGTGAGTGGAGCACGGAGGGCTTGGATATCTTTCTGGAAAGAGGACCAGCCGTCCTGTTAGCCCTTTTGTGGAGGCTTGACTATCTTCTGCCAGAAAACTGCACCAAGATACAATCTCTGCAGCTGGACATGACGGTGTCTCCTGAGCAGCGGTCCAGTTGCGGCATCCCCTTAGACTCCTGGGGCTCACCTGAACCCCTTCTTTGTTCAGCTGTGCACCTGAGGAGTATAGGGATGAGGGCCACCGGTAGGGGAGAAGCCGCCCGCAGTGGGTGAGATTGGCTGTTTCCTTTTGGCAGAAAAAATTCAACTTTGGGCCACTCATAGCTTAGCAGCTCCGGTGCCGCAGCAGGATTCAGTTTCATGCCGGCCAGGGAGGCACCGGTGGGTCTTCCTCCTCTCCCTCTCTCAGAACCTTGGATATTGCTGGCATTACCGCCCACCATCAGAAGTCACTCTTGTCGGGCGTGGTGGCACACGCTTGTAATCCCAGCATTTGGGAGGCTAAGACTGGAGGATTGTGGTTTGCGGACGGCCTCCGCTACTTAGAGAGGCCCTCTGCAACTCAGTGAGACCCCATCTCAAAATAAAGGGAAAAAATGGGGCTGGAGGTGTAGCTCGGAGGTAGAATGCCCCTGGTTCCATGTACAGTACCACACACACACAAAAACTCACTCTTCGAGAAGGCTGATGCAGATGGTCTTTTTAATCCCTTCCGTCTCCAGGCCCTCTGTATGTCCCCAGGTCCTGCTGTATGTCCCGCCTCTGCTGAAGTACCCCGAATTGCTGTTAGGGAAATGGGGCAACAATCACACTACCTGTTTCAAGCCAGCAGGGGGCGCTGCCAAAGTACTGCAGTTTAGGGTCTCCAGGGAGGATCATCTAGGGAACTGTGGAAGAAAAAATTCTTTACATGACATTTTGTTTTTACAATCATCAGGAGATAGAAGGCGGAAGGAGTCTGTTAACCTTGGTTCAAAGTCACTCATAGTGGATCAGTCCTGAGAAACTGACACATTAGTATGTTATACAATAATACAGATATCTCACCACAATGTGTTTTTTTTTTTTAATAACCCTTTACCTTGGGCCATCTACCTGTTAGCATTTTAAATTGGAGGCCAGGAAGAGACTGGTGGATACCAGGGGAACAGGGCCTTGACCAGACCACATATAATCATCTAAATTAAGGATTAAAATTGTGCAAAAGTCATTGGTTCCCCCAAGCCCAATTCTGACCAATAATAAAAGGACAAAAAAAACCTCAGGAAAGTTTAAAAGTTCACTTCCCAAGAGCTTCAAGTTCACTTTTTTGGGGACCCCCCCCTTGGGGGGCAAAGCTGCTTTGCTTTTGATCTTCCCCTTACCAAATAATAAACTTTTACATTTCTATTACAAAAAGAAAAAAGAAGTCAGTCTTCAAAGACCTCTTCAGTCTCTGCAGCCAGGATTTCCATCTCCAGAGGTGAGGGAGTGCTGGCCACCAGGGGGCAGAGTTGAGCTGTCGCAGGACCCCTCAGCAATCTGAGGCCACCTGCAGCAGGAGGGGCGCGGCCTGTGGCCACTGGGAGCGGGCGTGGGAGGGAGAGCTAGGGGACAGAGCAGACGGCCCGGCTGGACCCGCAACACACCCGGGAGCCCAACATACTGGCCACGGCGCACCACTCGAAGTCACAGGGACTCTGCCAAGAGAACCTTCTTTTTTTTTTTTTATTTCTTTTTTTTTAATTTTTTTTATTATTTTATTTTATTTTTTTAATTAATTTATTTTTTAAATTGGTGCATTGTAGTCATATATCAATTACATTGGAGTACAAGACTTGAGAGGATATACAAGCACACATCATCCAATTAGCCCTCCTCCAGCCCCCATCCCATTCCCTCCCCCTCCCTCCATCCCACACTTCTTTGGTGATTTACTTTGATACATTTGTTTATGTACCTCCTGTGTTTTAAAGAGGCTCCGTCCTAATGTGACCAAGAGAACTTTCTAAGAAAGATGGCCTTCAGGCATCAGAAAATGTCAGATACAAGAAAGAGTAAGGTATGTTTACCAAAAGGCCAAGCCAAGAAGGGCATGCGGCTTTCCTGGTGACTGCAGTGTCTTTTCCAAAACGTTGTATTCCTCTAGGTTTTACTGAACCTCGGGGTTTCAGACTCCCCCTTGCTTTCTATAACTTTGTCCACTGGGAAGATGTGAGGTACCAAAAGTCCACAGAGAGCCGGGCGTGGCGGCGCACACTTGTCATCCCAGTACTTGGGAGGCTGAGACTGGAGGATCGCGGTTCGCGGACAGCCTCGGCTCCTTAATGAGACTCTGCAACTTAGTGAGACCCTGTTTCAGAATAAAGAATAAAATATCATGCTGGGGCTATAGCTCAGAGGTAGAATGTCCCTGGGTTCAATCTCCAGCAGCAACACACACACACACACACACACACACACACACACACACAGAGTCCACACAGCAGGCATGGCCCTCCTTCCTGGAATGGAAATGACACTTAAATATTTGGAGAATGAAACATTACTTAAAAACATAAAATGTAATAATATAATGGAATAGATGATAACACTCACAGAGTTTAAAAATTAAAATGTAAACTATATAAAATATAGGGGAGCTGGGGGGGGGGGCGCACGCTTGTCATCCCAGCATTCGGGAGGCTGAGACCGGGGGATTGAGTGAGGCCCTCTGCAACTCAGTGAGACCCTGTTTCAAAATAAAGAATAAAAAATAGGGCTGGGGGGTGTAGCTCAGAGGTCGAATGTCCCTGGGTTCAATCCCTAGTACAGCAAAATAAATAAATAAATAAATAAATAAATAAATAAATAAATAAATAGTTAAAAATATAGGGTTAAAAAGCTCCAAAGAATGATCATGGTAAAGAAGCAAGGCACACTCAGCGAGTCCATTGTTGGTCTTTATTAAGAAGAGGATGAGGAGACACTGGCCCTGAACATCCCCTGCAGGTGACATGCTGAAGGTCAGGTGGTGGCAGACAGAGGGCCAGGAGGAAGCTTCCAGAAGGAGTTAATTCCAGGCCTCCATTCTCAATTCCAGAGATGGGGAAAGTCGCACAGGCCTGAGCTTTTGGGAGGCTGCCAAGTGAGCAGAGCGCCCAGCACAGTGTACATCACCCCTGCGTGATTCCTCGGGGGCTGGAGAGGGGACGCCTGAGGCTGTGGACCTCTGACTCTCCCCACCACACCCCGCTGGCAGCCGAGACCTGTCAGCGGCCTGGCTAGTAGACACGTGCTGGGGAGGCCCCGTGTCCAGAAAATGGGGTGCGGCTATTGAAGGCGCAGGAAAGGAGGCCCCTTCACAAGATGTAAACAGGGCCTCGGGGGGCCAGGCCTCCTCTTGCCAGGGCTGCTGTGGGGATAATGGGAGGGAGGTCTGTCCTGCGTGCCAGGGGCCTCGGGGCCTCCATTGTACCAAGCTGGGCCTGGGAGAGGCCTGGGGTGGTTTGCTTTTTTCCTGCTTCAGTAAAACACCTTCTCCAGGTAGGAGTTCAGGAACATCCCGGCGGGGTCCAGCTTCTCGCGGATGGCGCAGAACTTGGGAAAGGCAGGATACATTTTCTCAAAGTCCTTCCTGGTGCAGTTGTGGGCCTGTGGAGGCAACAACGGGCCTTGTTCCTGGAGCCGGGAGCTCGGCAGGGCTGCAGAGCAGGTGCCCCCGAGTCCCGGCCTGCGGGAGATGCGGCTTTCCCCAGCCACAAGCAAGCCAATGTGGAGACCCAGACGAAAGGGAGGGGTCTTGGGAAGTAAAGCAGGAAGGATTAGAGCCAGCACCGGACTGCCTTTTGGCACCCACATTTTCCTATCTGTCAAATGGGCTCACGGAGCCAGGCGTGGTGGCACATGCTCGTAATCCCAGCATTTGGGAGGCTGAGACCGGAGGATCACGGTTTGTGGCCAGCCTCAGCTACTTAGTGAGGCCCTTTGCAACTCAGCGAGACCCTGTTTCAAAATAAATAATAAAAAAAATAGGGCTGAGGTTGCAGCTGGGAGGTAGAATACTCCTGGCTTCCATCCCCAATACTGCATAAAAAATAAAGAAAATGGGCTCACAGATGTCTGCCTTATCTTGCTCGTAGGCTTCCTATGAGAATCAAATGAAGAAAGAGATCCAATAGTTCCTGGGCTGCTGAAAACAGGGCGGGAAGGGGACCAGGCCCGGAAGGAAGAAGCTTAGCTCTGTGAGGCTACTGTGGTGCCAGGCGCTCAGAGGAGTGGCTCCCTCTGCTGGAAGCCACAGTGCACAGCAGCTGCCCACAGTCCTACCTTGGCCCAGTGGGGCCGGCCGCCACACTTCTTCATGATGGTCTCGTAGGCTAGCCAGTAGTCCAGCCGAGGCACGTCCTTGCCATAGGGCCTAGGCCAGGGAAGCAGAAGGAGGTGAGCCCCGCCCAGCTCTGCCGCACTCCACCATGGCCATCCACCACCAGGCCCCTACCCTGTGCCTGCCAAGTGGGGACCAGGGCTGGCTCTGCTCACTCCATCCCCAAGGGATTCCGAAAGGGGTGTGTGCTCAGGCATGACTTCACTGGCATCTGAGCTTGACTGTGAGTTTAAATAATCTTGTCTGGGTGTGGTGACACACACTTGTAATCCCAGTACTTGGGAGGCTGAGACAGGGGGATCACAGGGTCTCACTCAGTTGCTAAGGGCCTTGATAAGTTGCTGAGGCTGGCCTTTAAACCGCAATCCTCCTGTCTCTCCCAAGAACTGAGATTACAGGCAGGCACTACCACGCTCGGCTCCTATCTTTAATTTAAATTCAGAAGTGAGAAAGTTGCCATGGAGATTCAGCTTAACATGTTCAGCCGAGTTTTTAAAAAATGGAGTCAGGCCGGGCGTGGTGGTGCACGCTTGTAATCCTCGAGCCTGGGAGGCTGAGACAGGAGGATTGCACAGGTTCGAAGCCAGCCTCAGCTACTTAGTGAGGCTCTCAGCAACTTAGTGAGACCCTGTTTCCAAATAAAAAATATAAAATAGGTCTGGGAGTATAGCCCGGAGGTAGAAAGCCTCTGGGTTCCACCCCAAGTACCACCCACCAAAAAAAAAAAAAAAATGGAGTCAGAGTCAGGCGTGGTAGTGTGCGCTTGTAATTCCCAGCGCTTGGGAGGCTGGGACAGGAGGATCACACAGGTTCGAAGCCAGCCTCAGATACTTAGTGAGGCTCTCAGCAACTTAGTGAGAACCTGTTTCCAAACAAATAAATTATTAAAAAAAATAGGGCTGGGGTAGCCCAGAGGTAGAAAAAGCCCCTGGTTTCCACCCCCAGTACATACATGCATACATACATACATACACACATAAAAAAAATAGAAAAGCCCCTGGGTTCTACACCCCAATAACCCCCCCCAAAAAAAAAAATTGAGTCAGATTGTGTGGGCATTGAGGCTGACTGGTATGGCCCACTAGGTTATATGTTTTCCAGACATAAAGGAGGTTGTCCCGGGACCTCCAGGCTCTGTCAAAAAGACACTCTGTGTGTGTGCGTGTGCGCATGCGCGCATGTGTGTGCACGTGTGTGTGCGTGCATGCGTGTGTGTTTGCATGCACTCACGCACATGCATAGCCATGCTTTGGTTCACAATGGGATCACGTTCTAAGACACGTGGCATTAGACGATCGTGTCCTGTGGAATGAGTGTGCGTACCCACGCCCAGGTGCTCCTGCTCACTGCACACCTCGGCGAAGAGGTCAGCTCCTAGGCTGCAAACCTATGCGGCCTGTGACCGTGGCAGGCAGCAGCACGTGGTAGGTGTTGGTGTACCTAAGCAGAAAAGCTGTAACAAAGATCCCGGGAGAAAGGAACTTTTCCGGCTCCTCTCTCTTAGGGCACCACCACTGCGTGCTGCTGTGTCATTGACAAGATTATTTATTTATTTTTTCATTTATTTTTGTGGTACTGGGGATGGAACCCAGGGACCTTCTAATTCTAATATCTGCTTCATAAATGGTAGCTATTGCCAGGCGTGGTGGTGCACGCTTGTAATTCCAGTACTTGGGAGGCAGAGACAGGAGGATCATGGTTCGTGGCCAACCTCAGCTACTCGGGCCTTCCGCAACTTAGTGAGACCGTTTCAAAATAAAGAATAAAATCAGGCTGGGATGTAGCTCAGAGGTAACATGCCCTGGGTTTCAATCCCCAGTACTACAAAAAAAAAAAAAAAAAAAACCAAAAAACTAAATGGTAGCTATTCCTAATTAACTCATAAGTAATATTAATATTAAACTAACATACTGTAGGCCAGGCACGGCATTTGTCATGAGAATCTAGAGAGGGAGTGTCATAAGGAAGGCAAAGGAGAGAGAGACCATCTTCAGTACTGCCAGGTTCAGAGAAGTCCCCTAGAGACGCAGGCGGTGCAGCCAGAACCGAGGCTGGGGAAGGGCCCGGGTCAGCGCCCGCCCTCGGCCCTCCGGCACCTGTACATGATGATGTTCATGTAGCAGCTGTCTCTCTGGAAGCAGGGGCTCAGCAGGATGTCGTCGGCCCGGGTGAAGCGCACCTCCACGGGGTAGTGGGCCACCACCTTGGGGTTGGCTTCCAGCATGGCCTTCAGCTCCAGCAGGGCCTCCTTGGTCTTCTCTCTGCCCTCGGCCCAGGGCCACAGAATCCAGACCTCAGGGCGGGAGCAGACAGCTGGGGCCCCACCCGGCTTCCCGGCTGCGGGGCGGCCCACCCAACGCTGGCGCCCGGGAAGGGGCCCACCTGGGAATGGCCCAGTCCTGGACGTGTTGCTTGAAGCGGCACTCGTAGGTGAAGATCTTGTGGCTGAGGTTGCTGTTTTCCTTCTTGCGGGTGAAGAGGAGCCAGAAGAAGAAGCGGTTGATCCAGCCCACGAGGCACGGCACGAAGGTGCTAGGGGACAGTGCGGAGGAGGGCGTCGGGCCGGGCCGAGCGGGCATGAGAATCCTATGCCTGGCCTTTAGCATGCACTCGCTGTGGCCGAGGGCTGGGCTGAGTTCTGTCCAAACCAGGGTCCCCTTCTCAACACCTAGGATGCCTTTATTACCCATCCTTAGCTTTGAACCTCCCCGCCCCCGACGGTGCCTGTGTGAATTAAACAATCTTCCGATAGCCGCCTGGCCGGCTGCTATCTCACCCCACCGTTCACCCCTTGATGATTATCTGCCTGGTTCTCTTGGCCTGTTCAAGTGCGGATGAGCTGAGTCATCTGGATTCTCTGGCAAAGTGCCCCCCGCCCCCGCCCAGCCTGTCTGTCCTCACCCGTCCCGGCCATCTCGATATCTGCTATAAATTTATCCCAGCTGCTCCGAGCACCCACTGTGGGATTGCGCAGGGCTCCAGAGCGGGAGGGCTTGCAGGAGGCACGGGGAGCGCTCGTTTGCCACGGGGAGAAGGAAGGAGAGTGTTGAGCAGATGCCCTTCCTGTGGACTTCACCTGGGATCCGCCCAGAAACTCATCTGTCTCAACAGTTCTGCTTTACGGGTGAACCCTAATTGCTGAGCGATTCGCCTGGAGTCACACAGCAGGAAGTGAGGGTCAGGGTCTCAGGCCACTTGAATCCCCCGCTTGTGCTCTTTCCCCTGGGCCATTTGGCCTGTGTTTCCTGGAACTAAGCTCTGGGCACACGCTGGGCACAGGCAGGGAGAGGGACCATGTCTCTTTTGAGGCAGACACTCTCTGGCGTCTCAGGGGCCAGCTTGGCCATGGTGGGCTTCCATGGGCCCCAGGGCACAGGGTCGCTCTAACCAGAAGCTGAGTGTGGCCTTGGTGCCAACCCAGGAATCTGATGCCCGGGACAGACAGACAGAAGGATGAGGTCAACAAAATGACAGACGCTGGGTGTGGTGGCGTACGCTTGTAATCCCAGCATTTGGGAGGCTGAGACAGGAGGATCGTGGTTTGCAGACAGTCTCAGCTACATAATGAGGCCCTTTGCAACTCAGTGAGACACTGTTTCAAAATAAAGGGGGTGTATCTTGGAGGTAGAATGGCCCTGGTTTCCATCCCCACTGCCAGGGGGTGGGGGAAGAAACATAAATAAAAATAAAACACACCCTCCTTCAAACCCTGCTAATGACTTTTGCTGCCCTTAGAATGAGCTCCAGGCTTGGCAGTTGATTCAAACAAGCACCCAGAGATGAAAACCGCTGCCCCAGACCCAGGAGATGTCCAGCTCGCATGCATAAAGGTGGGGTGTTAGTCTTTGAAGGACCACACCCTCAGCAGTGTCTGGCAGATGCTGGAGGATGGTCCCTTTGCATTCCTACCTGGTCCAGAGGAGGAACTCCAGTAAGTAGAATCCAATGGCGTAATCCCAAAACCAGCTCGTTGACGAGGAGGGGGGCTGGGAAGGAGAGTGTGCCATCAGCTGGGCACCAAGGCTGAGCTGCCTCCTGACCTAGTCATCACTGGCCCCCGAGGAGGACAAGTGTTCCACGAGTGGCTTCGTGTGGGGGAGGGAGGAGGGAAGAGGGCGGTTCATCCACTCGGACAACTGAAGACCTTACTTCTTGGTGGCGTAGCCAATTTCCGTGCCTTGCCTTTCCTGCTTCTTTACATGTTTATGCTTTTATTTTGCATAAAACAGGGATGTTTATCTTTCTTTCCTCTTGAGAGCCCGAGAGCCATGTGTCCAGCAATCACCCTTGAGGGACCCTACGAGGCTGCCTCCACACAGCAGGGGTCACGGTCCCATCTACACTTATCCCAGGAGACAGGTGTGTTTTCTACTGCCTGGAAGCAGCCTGTTAATTCAGGACATGGGAGAGGAACAAATGAAGCTGCCATCAGGAGCTGGGGAGAAGGGGATGTTGGGGGAAGAAGGGAAATGTGAGCAGCTACTGAGGCCCAGACAGCTGCCCAGGGCTCTCAACTGTCCTGCCCTGTCCTGCTGAATTTCAGTCCTCTGCTTCCCTCCCCGTGTCTACGCTTTCCCTGACCACAGCCCCACATGTCCCTACTCTCAGACACTCAGGGACCCTATTCAGCCACCTTCCCCCAGCCGGCCTTTCTGTGTTGCCTATACTCAGCAACACTCCAGCCTTTCTGTGTTGCCTATACTCAGTGACACTCCGGCCTTTCTGTGTTGCCTATACTCAGTGACACCCCATCTCACTGAGCATCTTGATGGTGTCAGGTGTCAGTCGCTGTGGGAGCCAGGAGGGGAAGGCTGTGAAGGGGGTGAGGAAGGGGAGCACATGCTGGTTTGTGGCGGCCCCTGTCTCCAGATGCTGTGCAGGGCTGGGCAGCTACCTTGTTGGTGTGGTCCTGGTAGATGACGCTGACGTTCTCACTGTGTGGGAACCAGAGGAAGCGAAAGTACTCAGATTTCTCCAGGTGACTGTCCAGGTTGTCAAGGACCTGGAGCAACGGGAGAAAAGGGGAGGGCTGTGCTGATCAAAGGAAGATGGTGGGGAAACTGAAAGTCAGCGCCCAGGTGTGTCAGGTGTGCCTCAGTATCCCCTCTTCAAAAGAGAATACCCAGAATTGTCCCAATGTTACCAAAAGGCACGAAATGAGTTTTAAGATATGCTGGGCATTAAAATGGTGTACTAACATGTTGACTTCTCTCAGTAACTTAGAAGGCACAAGCGATATATCTTCCTGTTTCAACCTCCCAGATACTAAGATTACAGATGTGCACCGCCATATATATAAGTACACTCCACCATGTGTGTGTATGTGTGTGTGTGTGTGTGTGTGTGTGTGTGTGTGTATTTATTCTTGGAACTAGGGATTTCTTTTTTGAGCCAGGGGCATTTTATCTTTGAGTCACCTCACTCCAGCTCCATTTTATCTTTCATTTGAAAACAGGGTCTTGTTTAATTGCTAAGGCTGGCCTCAAACCTGCGACCTTCCTGTCTCAGCCTCCCAGATACTGGGATTATAGATGTGCCCAGCATAAGTAGTTCTTATTTGTCTTGACTTAAGCAATTACTACCTGTGTGAGTTTGGGAAGTTAGATATTCTATGCTTTTGATTTCTTCCTCTGTAAGATGGGGGTTCCTGTGTCAGGAATGTCAGGAAGATCTAATGAGCTAATGGCTTGGAAGTGTCTCAGATGCTAGTAGACATCTGTTAAGCACTGTACAGGACTGAGCTCCTGCTCCTAGTACTCCTTCTATTGTCAGCAGCAGCATCTCTTAGCTACTTAGTGAACAGAAGTGTCCCGCTCTGACACCATTACACACACTGAGATGTCTCAGAGCAAACCATGCCTCCCTGAAGCCCACCAAGGACAAGTTTGGGGCCAAAACATATATTTTAGGGGTTGACAGGTAGCTGTGGTTGGGGAAGGGAATACGTTTTGGATTCAAGTCCAGAATCCTAGCAGTAAATTCAATGGTGGCCTCTTCTCAGCTCTGGTTTCAACAGAGGCCTGTCCACCACCTACGATGGCCTCACACTGCAAGAATGCCTTGGTGCTAAATTAGCGTCATGGTTTGCATCTGGACTGTCCTCCAAACCTCATGTGTTCCAAGCGGGGGCTTTTAGGTTAATGTTTGGCTCTGGTGAGTGTGTGTAAGCATGTGTCTGCACGCGTGTGTATGTGTGTGTGCATGCATATGTGCATGCATGCATGAGTGTGTGTGTATACCTGTGTGAGCTTGTGTGCACGTTGGGGTGTAGGGAGGCACCCCAAGACCAGGCTTAAACAGAACCAGCACTATGTTCGCTGGGCTGATGTCGCCCCCCACCCCTGCACTTCACACGCTCATTATCTACAAAGTTCCAGGCCTTGGCTGGAGTCTATTGGGTCCGTCATGGCCAAGTCAACATCATGTTGACAGAAGAACAAGGCTAGCTAGAAAGGAGACAGATAGGGACGGGAAAAGACACTGTAACTTTAAGAAGCTCCATGAACACCTCCACTTTACTCCTCAAGCCTGTTTTCTTCTCGGCCTAAATTCTTTAAAGGCCCTTGAATCTTGGAGTATTGTGAGTCCAGTGATCAGTGGTACAAGCATTGCTGATTTACACAATGTATTTAGTTTAGACTAAATAAAGCCATGGGGAAGCACTGTTAGAAGCACAGGTATAGAGCATGCATTATCCTTTGGCTAGATGACGTCAACCGGAGATCCTGGGAGGACAAGACCACCAGGACCCACCCAAGCTCGGTGAGGATGAGCACTGTCCTCGCTGGGCTGACGTCACCCCTACCCCAGCACTTCCCAAGCTCTCTATCTACAAAGTTCCCTCTACAAAGAAGAGTCTAGAGCTGGGTGTGGTGGCGAAGGCCAGTAATGCCAGTACTTGGGAGGCTGGGACAGGAGGGTCTCGGTTCACAGCCAGCCTCAGCTACTTTTTTTTTTTATGGATCTGGGAATGGAACCCAGGGGCATTTGACCTCCGAGCTAAACCCCCTGCCCTATTTTTTATTCTTTTTTTGAAACAGGGTCTCACTAAGTTGCGGAGGGCCCCACTAAGTATCTGAGGCTGTCGGCAAACCACTATCCTCTGGTCTCAGCCTCCCAAATGCTGGGATTACAAGCGTGCGCCACCACGCCCAGCTCAGCCTCAGCTACTTAGTGAGACCCTCTACAACTTAGTGAGACCGTTTCAAAATAAAGAATAAAAAAATAGGGCAGGGGGTGTAGCTCGGCGGTAGAATGCCCCTGGGTTCTATCCCTAGTACCACACACACAAAAAGAGTAAGTTCTGATCTGAGTGAGAGGCAAGAAACTCGATTCATCAGCCCCGCAGAGTGGCCCCTCTCTGATTGGAAGTGGTCACTGCTGAGCTCTCCTCCTCTCCTGCGACAGCCACCGCCCTTTGCATGCCCAGTGCCGCACTGAGATCATTCCTGCAGAGCTCAGCTACTTGGGCTGGGCACCAGATCCCAATCTTCAGTGCTGTTTATGCACCGAACCTTCCATCTCTTTTCTGAGACTGAGCGGCGTGAGGGAGGGCCGTACCTCCTTCAGGGTGGAAGGGAAAGATGTCTCCTGCAGGTGGAACTGGGGCACGCACTGCAGGGTGACCGTGAGGATGACCCCCAGGCAGCCCAGATGCACCCGTGCAGCCTGGAACACCTCCGCGTTGCTGGACTCGGAACATTCCAGAAGCACCCCATCAGCCGTCAGCAGGGTCAGCGCCACCACCTGGCGGAGAGAGGAAAGCCACTTCCGATCCAGCCCCAGCAGGGTGTGTGGAGAACGCTTGTAATCCCAGTACTTGGGAGGCTGAGATGGGAGGATCGTGGATTCGCAGCCAGCCTCAGCTACTTACTGAGGCTCTCCACAACTTAAGAGACCCTGTTAAAATAAGAAGATCCTGTTTCAAAATAAAGAATAAAAAATAGGACTGGGGGTGTAGCTCAGAGGTAGAATGCCTCTGGGTTCAATTCCCGGCATCAAAACAAAACAAAGAAATCACAGCCCCAAGCAGCCCCTGCTTCCTGCTGGTCCTTAGAAGAGAGGCCGGCTGGTGTCACCTGTTCCCGGGACCCTGTGGGACTTCGATGGTTCTCCTGCGACCATCCTGGGGGCGCTGGCCCTCAGCAGAGCGTGGCTTGCAGCCTTTGCTCCTCCTAGCCTATGGGTGAGCGGCGATGCGTTTCTCCTCCCTCGACTCCCTTCCCTTCCATTTGCAATCAGAAACCTCTGGCTTCTGCCAGGACAGGGACACTGGCTGGAAATAGATGATAAACGTCAGCGTCTCTCCCTGCGGCCTCCACTTCCAGGGGGGCCCCTTTCACTGCCGTTGAAGGCTTTTGCCACGCTCGGCGGCCTGCTGATTTGGACAGAAATTGCTTCTGACGTGAAGTTGGTGGCTGGGGGCTCCCGGTGAGAGAACAGACGCAGGGAACTAATTCTGATTAGCGGTGACCAAAGACCAGAGAGCAGGAAGTGGCAGAAATGGGGCACGGCAGCCAGCTGCGGAAATGAGGACGTCACAGTGATTTCTACAAAGACTAATTCTAAGGTCCGGAGCGCTGAGCGCTGGCCTGCGGGATGTCCTTCTAGCATCTGAAAACCTGTGAAGAGGGGATGTTGTTTTACTGCTTGGGTAACCTCTGCAATCTCATCTGCGAGATGGGAGAGTAGGAGCAACTAGCCCTGCACAGTGGCGCATGCCTGCCATCTCAGTCCTTGGGAGGAGGATCACGGGTTCAAAGCCAGCTTCAGCAATTTAGCAAGACCCTATTTCAAAATAAAGAAGAGAAAGGGCTGGGGGTATAGCTCAGAGGTAGAGCACCCCTGGATTCAATCCCTAGTACTTCTTTCGTGCTGATAATGATAACAACCATCTCGGAAAGTGTGGTGAGGATTCATTGAGACAATATGTCAATTCTGACATGGTGGAATCCATGCCTGTCATCCCGGTGCTTGGGAGGCTGAGGCAGAAGGATCACAGGTTTGAGGCCAGCCTCAGCCATTTAGTGAGGCTCTCAGCAACTTAGTGAGACCCTGTTTCAAAAGAAAAAAATGATAAAAAAAGACTGGGATGTAGCTCAGAGGTAGAATGTCCCTGGGTTTAAATCCCAGTACTGCAATATATATTATATATGCATATGTGTATCCCCATATACATATATATGGATATCAAAGGTGTCAGCCCCTCCCCTGGCTCCCTGACAGTGGTGTAAGGTGTGAGATCAAACAGTAACCTTCCCTCCCTGGTTTCCGAGCCTGCTCGACTGGGCTTCCAAAGAGAGGTGGCTGGTACTTCTGCGGGCATCTTGGCGTGTGGCTGCTCAGAATCACTCTCATACTCTGCTGATCATTTCGTAGAAACCGCAGCAAGAGGCTCAACATTGGTCCTGGATAGTGGACTAGGGCTGGGGCCAGATCTCTGGGGCTGTGGCTCCCAGATGGTCCCCCCGCCCCAGTTCCCACCGGGCTCTTGTGGGTAGGGGAGAAATGGCAAAGTCCACAGAGGACTCCAAGAGCTTGGAAATTGCCCCTCTGAGTGCCCTATTGAAAATAAGGGCCTTTGCCCTTGGCTCCTGATGCAGGCAACCTGGAACTGCCATTGGACCCGCTGCCATTAAAAGTGTAACCTCAAGTCAGGCGCGGTGGCACACGCTTGTAATCCCAGCATTTGGGAGGCTGAGACAGGAGGATCGCGGTTTGCAGACAGCCTCAGATACTTAGTGAGGCCCTCCGCGACTTAGTGAAACCCTGTTTCAAAATAAAGAATAAAATATAGATAGGGCTGGGGTGCAGTTTTTGGAGGTAGAATGCCCCTGGGTTCCATCTCCAGTACTGCAAAATAAATAAATAAATAAATAAATAAATAAATAAATAAATAAAGTAATCTCATGGTCATTTCTCACATGCTACCTTTCTGAGAGTTGGCTTTACTCCATATTTTATTTGATATATATATATAAACTTTATATATATATATATATAAAATAAAAATATACATTGGTATTGGGGATGGAACTCAAGGGAATTCTTCCAAGCTACACCCTCAGCCCTTTCTATTTTTTATTTTTAAACAGGGTCTCCCTAGGTTGCTGAGGGGCTTGCTAAGTTGTCCAGGCTGGCCTTGAACCTCAATCCTCCCGTCAGCCTCCCAAGTACTGGGATTACAGGTGTGCGTTACTGTGCCTGGTTTACTCTTTGTTTTGCCAGACAATTTCTCAGCACTGTGCAGAGAATTCGAGCAGCTTGCCAACATGCACGGGCCCAATACGTGGGGAAGCTACTCGTTGATAGCAAGTTCAGTCTCAGAGCCCGGAGCTGGCCCGCTTGCCCATACTGAAGCCTGGTGAAATTAGGGAGCGCCTTTCGGTGAAGGTCAGGCGGGGTCCCTGCCCCCCCTGTGTGGGCCCTGCCGCAGGTCAAACTCCTCTGCCCCTGCTTGCTCCCTGAATGGTACCATCCCCTGCCCGGCTCCTGGTTTGTGCCTCTCCATGGAGACAGTACCCCTGCCTGGCTGCCCCTGCCCCGTGGTGCCCAGGAAGCTCTGGGGAGCCCACTGCAGGAGGACCCTGGTCACTGGGAGAGCCAGGGCCCCTGAGATTTGGTGGATGAAATGGTGTTCGGGAAGGCACCTGCCAAGTCTCCATCAGGGGTGAGTTGGAGAGCCCGGCACTGCTGAGCAGGGTCTGCCCACGGAGGCAGGGGACTCACCTGTGTGGCCAGGATGCCATGCTTGATTCCCGTGTTGTGTGTCCCAGACCCGATGACGCCGGCTGCGGTCACATCCGACACAGCCCCCATGCTGGGCTCGGCAGGAGACGGCGGGAGGGACACAAAGACCAGTCAGGAATCTGGGGTCCATAGGCTGCCCGGACCCCGCGGGCCCGCACCGCACAGCGAGCCTCCCCTAGCCTGGGTAGCTGCCCTTCTCCTTCCTGGGGCTCAGCGCCATCTCAGTGGACTGTCAGGGCAGTGAGGGGGCGCTCTGAGGGGAGCCCTGCCTGGGTCTGTAGCTTACAGGATGGTCTCTTCTATCCGCTAGCAACAACATCCCCACCCCAAGCCTTGCACTTAAAGGCCTCTGCTGCCAGCCCGTGGAATCCCCCAGGAACAGACAGACACGATGCATTCTCCCCTGAGATCCATGGCTCCCCAAATCTGAGCTGCGTGGCACCCCTGTGTCCTGAGCGAGGAGGAGGCCCTGTCATCCCCCCTGCTCGGAACCTCCAGGTGCTCTTTGGGGGCTTGGGATAAAGCTGGCATCCCTCCCCAGAATGAATGTAAAATGAGGCTCAGTGTTGGAGCCGGTCGTGGTGGCACACACTTGTAATCCCAGGACTCAGGAGGCTGAAACAAAAGGATTGCAGGCTTGCCGACAGCCTCAGCTGCTTAGTGAGGCCTTCTGCAACTTAGTGAGACCCTGTTTTAAAATAAAGAAAAAAAATAGGGCTGGGGGTGTAGCTCGGAGGTAGAATGCCCCTGGATTCAATCCCTAGCACCACAAAAAAGTAGGCTCCGTAGACATAGGGGCCAGACCCCCAAGGTGAACAGCAGCCCTTGGGGGGCCTGTCCTAAGGGGACAGAATTGGAAAGATTCACAGGGCACTGTGGCGCACACCAGTAATCCAGTGAGTGGGAGACCAAGACAGGAGGATCACCAGTTCGAGGCCAGCCTCAGTAATGTAGTGTTTATATTGTGGCTTGAACCTGGGGACATTCTACCTCCAAGCTACACTCCCAGCCCTATTTTTATTTTTTATTTTGAAACAGGATATTACTAGATTGCAGAGGACCTCATTAAGTAGCTGAGGTTGGCTGCAAACCTGGGATCCTCCTATCTCAGCCTCCCAAATACCAGGATTACAAGCATGTGCCACCATGCCCAGATTCTTTAAAATTTGAAATAGAGCCTCTCTTAATTAAGGGTCTTCCTAAATTCTGTGCTGATTCTCCTGTCTCAGCCTCCCAAGTATTGGGGATTACAGGCATGCAGCCACTGCAGAAATTCTTTATTTAGCCTCCCGAGTACCGAGATTACAAGTGTGCGCCACCGCACAGATTACAAGTGTGCGCCACCATGCAGATTGCAAGTGTGCGCCATCATGCAGATTGCAAGTGTGTGCCACCGCGCCCCGCTTACTGAAACTCTTTCGAAAAGCAGGAACAGAGGGTTTCCAGGATGCACAGGAGTCGTGGTGCCCCAGGGCCTCTGACAAGAAGGCCCAGGCCACCCAGCGCCAGTGAGCTCCTGGCACTACGGTACTGAATTCCTGACTTTCTTCTCATGCCTGAAATCCAGTTAGAGACTCACTCCTCTGGCTGCATTTGACTTCCGTTTCCATGGAGACTCCCGATACAAAACCTGACCCAGGAGCCCTCGCGCTGTCCCGCGCTCCTCTGAGCGCTGACTTTATCCGTCACTGGGTTTTGATCCCTAGAGCTGGTACATTTCCAGGAAGACTTCATCTGACTGTGCCACTCCCGTGCAAAACTGGGATTTAATGCTCAGCTCAACTCTGGTTTCTCTTTTTCTTTTCCTTCCTCCCTTCCTTCCTTCCTTCCTTCCTTCTTTTTCCTTTCTTTTGTCTTTCCTGAGGATTGAGCCCAGGGGCATTCTACCTCTAAGCTACATCTGCAGCTCTTTTTATTTTGTTTTGAGTCCAGGTCTTGCTAGGTTGCAGAGAGTCTTTCTAAGTTGCTGAGGCTGGCCTTGAACCTGCGATCCTTCTGCCTCGGCCTCCTGACTACTGGGATTACCCTGTCAGGCTGCCTGTTTCCTTCTACTCCTGCAGCACAGCCCCTGGACCCATAGGAGCTGAGAAGGCAGGCATCCTGAGGAGGGAGAATGGGTGCACCCTGAGAGGTGTTCCTTTCAGGCTCCAGTCAGATCTTTGAGTTTCTGGCGCAGGCCAGGCTGGGGTGCAGCAGCTCTGGCCACTGGGCTGGGGGTGGGCACTTACTTGGACAGTGCCAGGCCGTGCTTGTCCAGCTGTGGGTGCAGTTCGGACAGGAGGATGCCAGCCTCCACGGTCACCTGCCTCTTCTCCTTGTCCACCTGGAGGAGAACAGCGGAGGGTGGGTGGGGCCCACTCAGAGCCAGGCTCCTTGGGAGGAACAGACAGGAGCATGTCTGCCCCAGCCCGCAGCCTGCAGCCCGCTGGGGACCGAGCCTGTGGACCCTGGAGCCATAGAGTTCTGCACAACCCTTCCCTTCATGGGAGAAGGGAAAGAGGCGGGGAGGGGGGTGTTGCTCAGCTCCCTGGGGACCTGGGGCTGGGATTCCGCCACACCTGGTAGCACCCTCCCACCTGGGCTGGGAAGGTGGGCCCTTTCTGCAAGTAAACAACTAAAGGGGTCTTGGCGCCAGGTGTGGTGGTGCACGTGTATAATCCCAGCACTTGGGAGGCTGAGACAGGAGGATTGCGCAGGTTCAAAGCCAGCCTCAGCTACTTGGTGAGGCTCTCGGCAACTTAGTGAGACCCTGTTTCCAAATAAAGTATAAAATAGGTCTGGGAGTATAGCCCAGAGGTAGAAAGCCTCTGGGTTCCACCCCTAGGATCACACACACACACACACACACACACACACACACACACACACATATGTCTTGGCTTTCCTGGAAGGGGGTTGAAATTCTCCACTTTTCCTCTCCCCAGGAAGACCAAGGCAAAGACCAAGACCTGGGAGGGGGAGGGCAGAGATGTGGCGTCTGGTAGCTGCTGTGCTAGGGGGTGCCATGTGAGGAGACCCCCACGGCAGCCCTGGTGGGAGGGCTGGTCTCTGCACTTCAGAGAGTGAGACCGGACTCAGAGTCACATGGACACGGCGGCAGAACTGAGACGAGGCTCAGTTCCAAAGCACATGCTCCTTCCATTGACCCGGAGCACCAGGTGCAGGAAAAGCAGTGGCCGGAGCTCACACCTCACTGTTGAGCAATCAGAGTGAATTACTGCCATGGCCAATATCTTGGCCCAGGCGCGTTCTAGAAGGTAGAGACTGTCAGTCTGAACAAATAAGGGCTAGTAGAGAAACCTGGTAGCGATGAGAACTTAAGGGACCTGGAGCCTTCAGAGAACAAACTCCCTGAGCTGCTGCAGGAGCCAGGTGCAGGCTGCATGGCACGATCAGCCTCCGGTACAGAGTGAGTCAGTCCAGAGGCCGTGTCTAGCTTTGCTTTGCTGCTGATCAGACCACTGACTGTGTCTGACCTCCAGTTTCTCCATTTGTAAAACGAGCTAAGAGCCCGTCTGGATTTGCCATTGCAGGTTGCCTTTTGGGAGTCTGGTTCTGGGCCTAGTGAAGCTGCAGGGAGGCTCTGGTGGGAGAGGGGGCACCATGGGGGGAGGGCTTGCTGCCTGAGCCTGCAGGGAGGGTTCCAGTGAGGGCTTCCCAGGGGTCAGCCAGGAATCAGGGTATCGTCTCTTTGGGGACTCAGGGGCAGGCAGATGTTGAGGGCCCAGGGGAAAGGTGAAGGAATCAGGCCCTCGGTGGGGTCTGGAACAGAGGCTGTCCAGCCTAGAGGGGAGCAGAGGTGGGCACCCAAGGGCGCCGGTACCTGGAGGACCCGGTTCATCTTGCCCATGTGGATCATGAAGCCATCGGTGCAGGCGATGTCCGAGGGCGAGTGGCCGCCACCCACCACCTTCACCCTCTTGTTCTGCTGCCTGGCCAGGGCCAGCACCTGCCGAGACACCAAGACAATCCATGCCTGAGAAAGGCCTTTCTCAAGGGGAAGCCAGAGAGCTGCAGGGGCTCATCCTGGCCCGCAGGGGGCGCAGCAGCCCAGGAGATGCACCCAGGCCTCCCAAGCCACCTGCTTCAAGCTGCTGAAAGATGGGTCACAGGGTGAGCGTACAAGGGGACCCAAGGAACCCTCCCCATCCGAGGCGCTGGCCCATTCCTCTCCCTAAAGCGTGTGCTTTTCTTTCTTTCTTTCTTTCTTTCTTTCTTTCTTTCTTTCCTTCCTTCCTTCCTTCCTTCCTTCCCTCTTCCTTCCTTTCTTTCTTTCTTTCTTTCCCTCCCTCTTCCTTCCTTCCTTCCTTCCTTTCTTTCCTTCCTTCCTTCCTTCCTTCCTTCCTTTCTTTCTTTCTTTCGATGGAGCCCAGGGGAATTCTACCTCCAAGCTACACCCCCAGCCCTATTTCTTATTCTTTATTTTGAAACAAGGTCTCACTAAGTTTCAAAGGGCCTCACTAAGTAGCTGAGGCTGTCCACGAACCACAATCCTCTGTTTCAGCCTCCTAAATGCTGGGATTACAAGCATGTACCACCATGCCTGGCTGGAGCTTGGGTTTTTTTTTTCTTTTCTTTTCTTTTTTTTTCCAGTAAGGGGATGGAACCCAGGGACATTCTACCTCTGAGCTACACTCCCAGCCCTATTTTGTTTCAGTCTCCCTAATTCTGGCATTACAAGTGTGTGCAACCACGCCTGGTGAACTTGGGGCTTTCTAAAGGCAAGCCCAGTCGCATCTCTTGCCAGCACAAGACCTTCCTGGGACACCCCAGTGACCTTAGGGTAAGACCCAGGCTCTGTATCTTGGCTGCAAGGACCAAGTCTGCATCCGAGCCTCTAATAAAGGCTGCTCAGGGACAGAGACAGTGGTTGAATTTGATTTTCTGTCTCCAGTGCTTAGTCCAGGCCTGGCACAAGTCGATGGTGTCCAAAGATTGTTGAATGAAAAAAATAAATGAAGCCGGGCATGGTGTCGCATGCTTGTAATCCCTGCACTCAGGAGGCGGAGACTGGATCGCGCAGGTTCGAAGCCAGCCACGCTGGTTTAAGAGACCCTGTTTCCAATTTTTAAAAAAAGTATAAAAATAGGTCTGGGAGTGTAGCCTGGAGGTAGAAGGGTTTCCAGGAACCCCAGTACCACAAAAAAAAAAAAAAAAAAAAAAAAACAGAAAAAGGAAAAGAAATGAATGCACGTCATCTCTTAAGTGAGTTCATCCACCGTTATGTCCCTGCTTAGACACTCCCTTTTCTTTGTGGCAGAACACTGGTTTTATAGTTCACGCCACAAAGTATTCAAAGGCATGGAAGACTAGGAAATGCCCTGGGGTTCTTGGCTCCAGCCCCACCCCAGCCAGGTGTAGGGCTGTTGAAGGATGTAAGGCCCTACAGGTAAAAACGTTCTGTTTGTGCCAGGCGTAGCGGAGCATCCCTGTAATCCCAGTACATGGGAAGCTGAGACAGGAGGGTTGCAGGTTCCCGGAGAGTCTCAGGAATTTATTTATTTATTTTTGTGGTACCAGGGGCATTCTACCTCTGAGCTACACACCTCCAGACCTATTTTTTATTCTTTATTTTGTAGCTTTTTTTTTTTTTTTTTTTTTTTTTTGGTGGTACTGGGGTTCCTGGAAGCCCTTCTACCTCCGGGCTACACTCCCAGACTTATTTTTACATTTTTATTTGGAAACAGGGTCTCCTAAGCCAGCGCACGTGGCTGGCTTCGAACCTGCGCAATCCTCCTGTCTCTGCCTCCCAAGCGCGGGGATTACAAGCGTGCGCCACCACGCCCGGCTTTTATTCTTTATTTTGAAACAGCTGAATTGCAAAGGGCCTCACTAAGTAGCTGAGGCTGTTTTGGACCTGTGATCTTCCAGTCTCAGCCTCCCAAATGCTGGGATTACAGGTGTGCGCCACCACGCCTGGTTAGAGAATCAGCAATTTAGCAAGACTCTCTGCAATTTAGGGAGACCTTGTTTCAAATGTAAAATAGGAGCCAGGTGTGGTGGCCGAGGCTTGTAATCCCGGTACTTGGGAGACTGAGACGGGAGGATCGCAGGTTCCAAGCCAGTCTCAGCAACTTAGGCTCTCAGTAACCTAGTGAGACCCTGTTTTCAAATAAATAAAATCATGCAGGAAGTGTAGCTTGGAGGTATAATGCCTCTGGTACTTCAAGGCTACTCGAGGTCCTGCTAGCTTTCCCTGTTAGCAGTTTGGTCTCATGGGTGGACTTTGCACAGAGCTGCACAGTACGCCTTTAAGCTTCTGCCTCCCTCTCCCTGGAAACGGAGCCCACTGCCCCAGCATGCAAGGCCCTTTGGCCCCTCCGAAGCTGCTCCGCCTTCCCAGCCTCCATGGCCACGGCCACAGCTGCGCAGATGTTCTGGGCCCTTCTAGGTCTCGCAGAGCCCTTCCCCGCCACCCTTGGATACTTCTTGGAAATCTGTTCCAAGAGTGTGAGCATGAGTGTGTGTGCGTGCACGTGTGTGTGTGTGTGTGTGTGAGCCTGTGTGCAACACAGAGCAAGTGCAGCCAGGGCAGAGGCAAAAAAGTCATGACGCGCTGTTAGGTTGCCCCCCAGTGGGGCAAGAGGGGACAGGAGCCCTGGATTTAGCCACTTCAAGAAACCCGGGCTCAGCCAGCAGTTCTGGGCTGGGAGCCTGATCTTAGCCTGAAAAATCCCTTTCCCCGATGCTTCAGCTGTGGGCTGTGGGCACGGGCTGGACTCTGTGCCGTTCAGAGATGGATGCTCACCTCCTTGACCTCCTCCACGGACGTGGGCTGATAGTACATCTCTGGGCAGCAGCCATAGGTCTTCGCCCAGTTCTGGAACCGGAATCCTTTGTGGCCGTGGACCTGTACCAGGAAAAGCGGGGTCTCTGCAGGGGAGCAGTCCTGGCCTTTCCGAATTCCCACCCATCTCCAAAAGTAAAATAGGGCTGCAGAGAGAAGAGGCTGGGGCCTCGGTGCCCCTCTCTGTCCTCATCGGCTCTCAGGTCAGGGCCCCTAGGAAGATGGAATGTCCATCAGAAGTTCCAGAGCCCACAGCTGCCAAGAGGGAGCCTGTCCTCTCCAGGTCAGGCTGACAGCAGACGGCCTGCAAAGTTCTGTCAGGCAGATGAGACCAAGGCCTGCCTGAGAGAGCAGGACTTGGGGTGCTGGCTGAGGGGTGCTGCTGCACAAGAGGCAGCCAGGGAGGGGGCTGGGTGCCCGGTGGCCCCAGCTGCCCACTAGACTTCTCCAGCAGGAAAAAAGGCCCTGGTAGCCCACAGCACGGGGCCCTGGGGATGAGGCTTCCGTCTGTGGGCCCCACTATATCGTACCCACCGTGCCGGGGTCCTCTGCCCAGCCCTGGCCTTCCCCTCCCAATCTTCTCCCAAAGTGCCAGCACCTCCCCAGTGCCTCAGGGCCCTTCAAGAGGGTGCCCGGGGCTTCTCCCGTGGCTCCATGTTACCCTCCCTCAGTGGGGTCACAGGCTCAGCCTGGACACAGCCCCGCTGGACTGACTGGCCATGCTACAGGCCCCTACCATGGCTCCAGTGGACAGTCCAATTTCCTTCGGCACCAAAGCCCAGGACAGCAGGTGAGGCGGTGCAGAGACCTCGGTGCAGAGACCTGGGTGCTGGGGCGGTTCTGGCTGGGTCAGCAGCTGCAGCACATCAAGAGGCCTTCCTTGGGCCCTGAGCAGAACTGGGACAGGCTCCGCCCCCACCCCCCCCTTCAGGCCTCTGATCAAACAGCAGTGGGCCCTGCCCCCTTACTCAGTCCCACCCTGCTGAGTAAGGAAGGAGGGAAGGCCCAGTTCAAGTGGTGGCCACTCTGCTCCTGACCCTAACCTTGGGGATTCTGGAGCTAGGGCATCTCAGACTCAAAACTGGGTTGTCAGGCTCGAGGTGTAGCTCAGTGGTAGAGCACTTGCCTGGTGTGTGTGAGGCCCTGGGGTTTGGGATGACTTCAGCACTATATAAAACAATCCCCAAACAGAAACTTGGGTGTTTAACACCACAGGTCAGGAAGGTTGTGAGGTGGGGCCTGCAGGGTCCTACTGTAGAGCTTCTGGGGCGCCCCGGCTGGGAGGAGGACCCATGACGATTTGCAGCTGAGTCCCTGACTGTGTGAGTTCCCTCATCAGCCCTGTGGGTGAGTGAACTAAGATGTTGTCCACCACTCTTAGGGAGACAGAACAGGACGTGGGGCTCCCCTCCCCCAGGCTTCAGGGTGCCCACACTCTGCAGGTCGGGAGCACCTTTGCCTCCTCCCTGAGGTCAACACACAGGTCGCCCTGGCTGTGTGAGAGGCATGTAGTCTATCTAAGGTCGGCGCTGGGAGGGGTAGCCAGCTCCTGCACCTGTTCCCAGCTGTGAGCAGACCTGAGGCTGGATCCTGAGGGCACTGCCGTCTCTGTCCCCATCCCTGGGCCAGCTCAGTGGCTGGCCCAGGTCCAGGTCCGGCACTCCAGGCACTCTTGTGCAATAAACGCTGCACGAAGTTCCTGAGTATCTTGGCTTTGAGGTCCTTTCCAGGAAGTCAATAGCCAGTGTCTGGGGGGGAGCCCCGAGTGTTAGCCCTTGGTTCTGGAGAAGGGACAGTTGGGCTGGAGGGGCGTGAGGCCAGGTGTGCGCACGAGAAGTCCTGCAAGAGGTGCAGAGCACACCTGTGTCCCCAAACAAGTATTTCCACCAGGCTGCTGTGTGCATATGTGTGCGTGCAGGCGCAGGGGTGCAGGATGGCGCCATCTGTAAAGGAAGCGCTATGAGGTGGTCGAGGAGGCTGCGCGTTCTCCACGAACATCTCGGCTGGTGGAGGTGCCGTTTGTGGGCGCTTGGAGCCGTTCAGTCACAGGCCTGGAGCCCCAGAGGCCAGTGAGAAGCCTAAGGCCTACAGGGGGCCACAATCTGGAACCCAAATTCATGCTCTGAAGTCTGATCCCTAGGACATCAAAAAGTGCCTGTATTTGTGAGGTAGGATAGAAGAAAGAAAATAGGTAGAAAGGAGACATGTAGGAAGAACAAGTTAAGTGTCATCTTAATATGGAAGCCTGTACGAAAATTCCCCAACAGCCTTGCTCCACGGCCAGGCCAGATAGTCCCAAAAGTTTCCCAGGAATTGCCAAGTCTAGTCCTGACCCGGAGCACTGTTGACTGTCCTCAGGGAGGTGTCTGTGGATCAAAAACTGAGATCTCACAAAAGAGGAATCTCCTTGGACACCACCCAAAGGCGTGAGCCCTTCAAGGCTGTCCTTGAACAATTTAAACAAAATAGCCGCCTACTGATAGGCGGTGAAGGCCAGGCCATTTTGTTATTACCATGACAGAAGTCCCGCTTCCATACTTCCTCCAGCCCACCCCTCATGAAGATCCCCTCCAACAGAAGAGCCCCGTACTCGCAAGCCCCTCTCACTTCTGGGGGTGGCTTAGATTCTTGCTCCTAAGTAAATTTCTTGCTTTCCTAAATACATGTGTGTGTCCTGAGTCCCCCACAGGGAACTCCTCCAGACCCTCCAGAGAATCCTCTTCCCTCCTGTCACGGTTGGGCATAGGACTTTAAAGAGAAGCTTAAGATAAGAGGTCCTTAGGATGGGCCCTGAGCCAATAAAACTGGTGTCTTTGTAAGAAAAGGAGATTAGAGCTGGGTGCTGTGGTACAGGCCTGTGATCTCAGTATTTGGGAGGCTGAGACATGAGTATTGCAGGTTTGAGGCCAACGCCAGCGGTTTAACCAGACCCTCAGTGACCTAGTGAGACTCTGTTTCAAAATAAAAAAATAAAATAGGGCTGGATGTGCAGCTCAGAGGAAGAATGTCCCTGGGTTCAATCCCCTGTACCCCCTGTTCCCCCCCCCCCCACAAAAAAACTAGGATTCAGCTGTGTAACAAGGGAAATAACTAGGTAAGCCACAGGAGGAGGAAGGCAGCTGCCTACACACCAAGGACAGCGGCCCAGGAGGGACCGGCCCTGCCCACACGTGGCCTCCTGACCTGGGAGGACAGAGAGGTCTGCGTTAAATCGCCCCGCTGGTGCCGCCAAATGCCCTTGCACGTTGGGGTCACCGCTGGGCTCTGGTGGAGAGCAGAGCAAGGCCAGGCTTCGTGGCTCTGCTGCAATTCATGGCGGGCCATCCCTGGCTGAGGAAGCCGGGCTGTGTGCTCTGGGCCTTCCAGCCACCCCGAATCAGCAACTTTTCCACACTTTCTCGGGCCAACTGTGTCCTGCTCCCCACACACCAATCCTGCCTTTATAGCTTTCGTGCACATTCTGTGCATCGTGAGCCCAGGGGCACGGGGTGGGCCTGGGTGTCCCATAGTCTGGACTCCCTTGGGTGGGCTCCAGGGGTCTCCTGCCTCCTCTGTTGGGGTTTCCCAGAGCCTGCAGCAGGCCGAGGGTTTCTGGCCACTGCCCTAGAATGGGGTATGTCTGCTGCACCCTATACCCATCACATCAATTGTATAAATTGCCTTGACTGGGGGGAAAAATTACATGAGCAGAAATGAAAATCAGCAGAAATGGTGCACCTTAATTTAATCTCTGTCCCAGCACCCGGGGATCGAGGCTGAGTGTTTATTGTTTTATTTCTTCTCATCTAAAGGACTCCGCGTGTTCAATAGTGTTGAGTCTTCATTTTCTTTCAGACATTCATCAGCAAGGAAATGAATGTTGCCATCTCAGAGGGCCCTGGAGAGCAAACCTTGAGCTCTCTGCCCTCCGACTCGGACGAGCTCTGACAGCACCATCTGCGACTGCAAACTCAACGCCTTTCTCCCGGGCACTGTGCGTTCACTGTGGGGTTTTCAAAGATAGTAAAAGGCAAGCCGCCCAACCTAACTGTACTCCATCTTTGTCCTCCAAGTGCCCTGTGTTTCGGTAAAAACCAGTGTTAAGGCCTAGAAACCAGAGTGACTTCATGTCTGCCCCTACCTTCACTCACACACACACACACACACCCCTTTAACCTGCTGAATCCTCGCCAGCCAATCAGCTTAAAGGTCAGGTCCCCAAGGGCCTGGAAAGCTAACCAGCATTCTGTTTCCCAGGCCACGGTGCCCTGACCCTTGGCGATAGCCAATCAGTGTCCGGCATGGTTTGATAGCCGCCGCAACTGAACCGAGCACCTGCTTCTGTCCTTCATGTACGTCTGTAGATTTTTGTCTTTATAAACCCTGCCTTACCCTTTAACGGCGTGCCTTCTTGAAGTGTCCATCTTGGATATGGAGGGTTGCCGCCGGCCAGCTTATTAAAGGCTTCTCGAGAACTGGCTGTACTGGCGGTCTCCTGTGGTTTCTCAGGCCCTCGCTCTGGTGGTTTACAACAATAGCTAATATTTCTGGGGTGTGATAACCACTTCCTTGTCCCTTGTGGGCTCATTCGATTTATTTTCTTATATTTTTTTGTGGTACTGGGGATTGAACCTAGAGGGCTCTACCTCTGAGCTATACCCCCAGCCCTATTTTATTATTATTAGTTTTTTTGTGGAACTGGGGATTGAACCCAGGGGCATTCTACCTCCGAGCTACACCCCCTGCTCTATATTTTATTTTATTTTTATTTTTTATTTTTTGGTGGTACTAAGGTTCCTGGAAACCCAACTATACTCCCAGATTTATTTTATATTTGTACTTGGAAAGAGGGTCTCTTAAGCCAGCACGGCTGGCTTCGCGCCTGCGCGATACTCCTGTCTCAGCCTCCCAAGTATTGGGATTACAGGCGTCACATGAAGCTGCATGTGGTGGCACACACCTGTGATCTCAGTACTTGGGAGGCTGAGACAGGAGGATCACAGGTTTGCGGCCAGCCTTAGCAACGTGGTAAAGTCTTCTGCAACTTGGTGAGACCATTTCAAAATAAAAAGTCAAATAGGGCCAGAGGTCAGCTCAGAGATAGAAGGCCCCTGAGTTCAATCCCAGCACCACAAACAAACTATAGCACATGTCTACAGAGCGATGCAGTGACCCACGGTCCTGAGTCACCCGTTTGAGAGATCGCCCTGTTTTGTTCTGTTCCTCGCCCCTGTGAGGACTCTGGGTCTGCACCCCGGGAGAATGGAGGGAGGCATTCATCACAGGGCAGCACTGGATGGGAGGCTGGAGATTTTCTGATGAAAGCCATGTCAGCTAGTTAATGATGATGCCCGCCCATTTGTGAGATTCAATTACAATGGAAAATCAATCGTGGCCATCCGCAAAGTGATGGATACCAGAAAAGGCTCGGGGAGGTTGCACACTGTACACGATCGGTCGATGCGAGTCCTGGACAGCCCGTCCGTCCTGGTCTGTTCTTATTTATGGAGAGCCGACCCCAGCCCAGAAGCTGCTGCTGCTCCTGAGCTCGGGGACTTATTTCAGTGGTGGGAGGGAACCACAGAGCCTTGTCCTCAAACAGAAGAGCAAACAGATGCCAAAAGGGTCGGTAGAAAATCAAAGACAGCGCAAAGGTAAATAAATCTGTCCACCCACATCAAAGTCCATCAGACGGATGGGGAGGATGGGGTGAAGATGAAGGCCGGAGATGGGGGGAGATAAGAGCGTTTGAGCTTTGGGAATGTGCCCAGCTGGTGCAATCGGACTCTGATTTACAAAAGAACGCGTGTGTGAGTCCCACACACCAGTGACAAATGTCCTGTCTGCCCAGCTGGGTAGGGGCCCCTGCTCTTGTGCTCCCAAGCCCAGAGTCAAGGGCTAGATGTTAGAATCCAACACACATGTTTTCAAACCCCAGTACTGACACTTATTAGGTGGAAACTTAGCCTCCCAGGGCTTTGATTTCCTGGTGTAAAGTGGGGGTTTCATAAAGATCGAATAAAGTACTGCTTGCTTCCTGGGCCTGGCACACAGGAGACATACCCACACCTGGCGGTTCTTAATATCATAATTACCTTGACCTCTACCAGGGTGGTCTATTTCCGGTCTGGCCCCTTCATCATCCTGTGAGTTTCTTCTAGACACACACTGTATTGATTTTTATTCCTGCTGCTAAAGCAAGGTACCATAAAAAGGCTAGATAGTGGGGGAGAGCAGAAAGAAAAAAGGGGGGGAATATGAGCTAAAGATTCTGGAGGATCTGTCTTTTTTTGTGTGGGTGGGTACTGGGGATTGAGCCCAGGAACATTCTATCTGCCTCCAAGCTATATCCCCATCCCTATTTTATTTTTTAATTTCAAAACTGAGTCTCACTAAGTTGCTGAGGCTGGTCTCAAACCCGTGATCCTCCTGCCTCAGCCTCCCAAGTACTGGGATTACAGGTGTGTGCCACTACGTCCCGCTTGGAGGGTATGTCTTCTAAATGAACCTGTGGCCCGGGGCTCTTATTTTTCTGCTTTTTTTGTGGGGGGGGGGATCTGGGGATTAAACCCAGGGGGCATTCAACCTCCGAGCTACACCCTCTGCCCTAATTTTTATTCTTTATTTTGAAACAGGGTCTCACTGGGTTGCAAAGGGCCTCACTAAGTAGCTGAGGCTTTCCAGGAACCGCGATCCTCCTGTCTCAGCCTCCCAAATGCTGGGATTACAAGCGTGCGCCACCACACCCGGCACCAAAACTAAATGTGAGTAGCTGCTGGAGAGGTGAAGGGGGATTAAACTTTATTTTTCACACCTTAGGTTATTATTTGGAAGTAGCAATCATGAATGATTTTATAATGAAAAAAAAAGCCCTCAAAGAAATAAACCATGCAGCTGACCGTCACTTGTCCCTGCAGCCTACCAGGTACCAGGTATTTAGATTTGAGCTGAACAGGGCCCAGAAGAAACAGGACAGAGGATCGGCCAGGCTTCCACTTAAGACCTCCACATCTGGGAAGTCCTCCAACAAGGCAAAGCCACCACGCCTGTCTTTCCCCTTCTGTTTTTCACGGGTTTCCTCACATGATTCCATCGCGCCTCTAAATTAACCTCTTCTATCTGCCCCCCCCTCCCTTTCTGGGAGAAGCAAGAACCAAGAAGCAAAATCTTACCCAGCCACATCCTTGGGTTAAGAAAGGCTTGATGCTGTGAAGGAGAAACAATGGGTGTGGATGTCGGGATTCTCTTTGGCCAGACAAAACCGCCTTCCTTGACCACGACCTCCAATTTCCTTCTCTCACATTTCTTCTGTATTCTCATCTGGTTAAATTCTTACCCCCAAATGGAGTTTCTTCAATGAGAATGGCAATCATCAAGAAGTCAGACAACAATGAACGCTGGCCAGGATGTAGGGGAAAAGGAACTCTTCTACACGGTTGGTGGGATTACAAATTGGTACAGCCTCTGTGGAGATGCCCCAGAAAACGGGGAATGGATCCACCACGTGATCCAGCTATACCACTTCTGGATATCTTCCCAAATGGAATCAGAATATTACGGCGGTGTAGGCATACCCATGTTCATAGCAGCACAGTTCACAATGGCCAAATTCTGGAGCCAACCTAGGTGTCCATCAACAAGTGAATGGATCACAAAATCATGGGATATCCACACATGGGATTCTACTCAGCAGCAAAGAACAAAATAATGTCATTTCCAGGAAAATGGAAGGACTTGGAGAACATTATGTTAAGTGAGATGAGCCAGTCACAGAAAGCGGAGGGGCAGATGTTTTCTCTACTGTGCGGAAGCTGGGGAGTGATGGGAGACCCAGAGGGACTCCAGACAATGGAGGGGAAGCCCAGGGGGCCGGGAGGGGCTGGGGAGGGGGGGGCGGATCAGTGAGGAGTCACTGCCGTGGCAGCTTGGACAGAGGTGAGAATACCAGCATACCAGCGCCAGCCTCAGCACCCTGTGTGGGCAGGGGAGCGGGAGGGAGCCGGGGAAGGACTGTAAGGCACCAGTGAAGGTCTGAACACAGCGGGACTTCTGTGTGAGACAGGCCTCTAGTTTGCTATATGATCTCTCTCTCTCTCTCTCTCTCTCTCTCTCTCTCTCTCTCTCTTCTCAAAAGAAATAAAAATCTATATATACCGTTGGGGCGAGGCAAAGAGAAGGTTGGAGGGGCAGGGCTCAGAAGTTCCTAGGTGTGTTCCTAGTTTTGGGCTTGCTAATAAAGGACATCAAGAATCTTGAGAATTTCTGGGTGGGTGTGCTGGTACACGCTTGCAGTCTTAGTACTAGGGAGGCTGAGACAGGAGGAGTACAGGTTCAAGGCCAGCCTCTACTAGGGAGGCTGAGACGGGAGGAGTACAGGTTCAAGGCCAGCCTCGGCAACTTCGGGAGACCCTGTTTCAATGTTAAAAACTAGAGAAGTTGGGAGTGTAGCTCAGAGGTAGAACACCCCAGGGCTCAATTCCCAGAACAACATTACAACAAATAAAAGGAATCCTAAGAATGAACACAAGCAGCGGGTTATGGTGCAGTCGCCCAGGTAATTCTTTTTGTCTTTGTTGCCAGATCTCCCTCCTCCTCCTCCTCCTCCTCCTCTCCCCTCTCAGACTAAACAAATGAAAGGCCTTCTTTTCCTTCTCTGGGAAGAAAAGAAAATGCTTTTTTAGTTTCCATCAAATTCCACCAGACCACACAAATTTGCTGGGTAAGGCCATAAGCAGGTTGGCTAAGGGTTCTGATCTAATCCAGGGTCGCTAGCCGGGCGCACTTGGGAGGCGGAGACAGGAGGATCGTGCTGGCTTAAGAGACCCTGTTTCGAAATAAAAAAAATTATATAAAATAGGTCTGGGAGTGTAGCCCGGAGGTAGAAGGGTTTCCAGGAACCCCAGTGCCACCAAAAATAAATAAATAAATCCAGGGTTGCCTAGGCCTCGCCCTGACGCTCAGCTGACACCAGAAGCAGAGAGTGGGATACACCCATAAACCACTCGTGGCCAGAGTGGGAGCTGTGGAGACCCTGCTTGGAGGAGGGGCTCCCAGACTTGTCTCTGAATCAAAGATCTTTCTGCATATCATCGGTTTTTTCTGTTTTCGTTTGGTTGTGCTGGGGATGGAACCCAGGGCACTCTGCCTCTGAGCTACACCCCCAGCCCTATTTTATTTTTAACTTTTGAAACAAGGTCTCATGAACTTGAGGAGGGCCTGGCTAAGTTGCAGAGGCTGACCCCAAACCGTTGAACCTCCTGTCCCAGCCTCCCATTAATTGTGTTTACAGGCATGCGCCACCACGCCCAGCTCAGGGGTTTTATTTAGTGATCTAAACTCAGCTTATGCTTGAAGCTGTTGTCTGTTTGAAAACTATCCATGAAAACCAACCTGGGCAGACGTTAGAAGTGTGTGGATCAGAGGAAGGAGTCGTGGTGGTGCTCACCTGCAGTCTTAGCTCCCATGATGCCGAGGAGTGGGGGATAGCAGGCTGGAGACAGGCCTTTGCCACCTGTGGAGACCCAGTCTCAAAATAAAAGGGGCTGGGAGTGTGTCTTGGCGGCGGAGTGCTTGCTCAGCATGTGCTAGGTCCTGGGTTCAATCCGTGACTCCACACAGATGTACATACACCATTTTGCCCAGTTATCAGGCAGTTAGCAGGCAGCAGGCTCTCTGGCAGGAAGTGCCCTGAAGGACTCCTCCTGGGCCCATCATGACCCATCCTGGCTGTTTGGTTCACCCCAATCTGGTTCAGGGTGCCTTTCTGCAGCCAGCTCTCCAATGTGCATGTCTAACATTTCCCTGCCAAAGGGCCTTGTACTTAAGAACAAAACTGTCCAGTAATGCAGATAAAACCCAGTTGCTGGGACATATCAAGGTACTGATTTTTTCCACAGTGACTGTAAAAACCTTTGGTGTAAAATCTTTGACCTCATTAGGGCTGCGATTACTTAGCAGGTCTTATCCTGCTGTCTTCTTCCGCTGCTTGGATCCCACAGTGCCCGAAATAAAGTCCACGCTCCCTTGAGTCCCGGCGTGCTGGGAGGCACGTGGGCTTTGGACTCAAACAAACCTCTGTCACGTACCTCTCAGTGCCTGGTTGCTCAGCTAAGAAAACAATCCCGTGGAGCCCTTGTGACGATCACAGCCAGTTGGCATACAGGTGCTCAAACACAAACAGAGCGATAGTGGCGACCCAAGTGCCTGTGTACCCGGGGATGAACGGAGGAACGAAATGCCATCTCCACATAATATTTCAGTCAGGAGAAATTGACCTACTTTATACCCAAGCGGATTAGTAAATTATTCATATCTCCATCGGGAGTATATAGTGTTCTATATACAAAGTAGATTGAGTTTTTTAATGAATTATGCTATTCAAATCCTTCACTAAACTTGATCTTTCTTCGTACTCTCTTTTTCTGTCCTATTAATATTTACTTTCTGTATGTTGAAGCCCATAGGCACCGGAGGTGTAGCTCAGTGGTGGAGTCCATGCCCAGATGTGTGAGACCCTGGGTTCCATCCCCAGCACTGAAAAAACAGTTATCGAGTCTTGTAACATTTTATTGTTATACCTTCTCTATAGATTCACCCTTTGCCTTAAGGTACATTCTTTTATCTCCACATGGTCTTTCTGTGTTAAAGTGTGTCATCTTTTGTTTTTTGTATAAAGTTCCTGTGGTGGTATGTATTTTTCCACCTTTACTTTGAAAATGTATCTTTTGAAGGCTGCATATAGATGAGAATTAAAAAAAGTTCTTAGGATTACTGTTTTTGGATTGGTTATAAATGGTCAGACTATAACCCATTTTAATTTATAATGTAGCCCTGGTCTTTATTCGAGGGGCCCCATGTACAATATTATAACCTTTCCTATAGCATACCTATTGGCTAACAGGAAGAGCGTGAGATAACTTTAAATCAAGAAAACTGTAATATAGAACTCATACTTGGGCATCCTTACAGGTGAGCTGTCTGTGGAATTACATACACAGTGCACATCTGTGGAAAGCCCCATCGACTCTGCTCAGATGGGGACCACAGCATGAAGGTTTCAGTTCCAAGGAAACGGTGACTCGTATACTTTTTCTTTTCCATTTCTTTCTGTCTTTTGAAGATAACTGGTCTGAAAGAATGAACAGAGGAGAAAAAGTGCCTGTGTTGCCAAGAAAGTTAAATGTTGCTAGAACGACAGAGCCCAAGAACATTACATTGTTTACCTCCAACCCACATTTTAGTCCACTAATGCTAAAGGATTGAACCCAATTTGAAAACATAACTCTGGTTCTGTAAGACATCTTTAAGTGACAACTGACAATGTCGTTTATAACTTTACCAAGTCTATGATGTAACTTACAGTAGCAAAAAATATTTAGTTTATTTGTATTATCTACAGCCCCAAGACTGGCACTATTTAACATGTATTTATGCTATGCATGTTATATAATACATTCATATAACCTCTCTCTCTCTCTCTCTCTCTCTCTCTCTCTCTCTCTCTCTCTCATGAGAGATTTGAAACTCACTGTGATATTACGAAGTCTTTGTGGTCCATACTACTCTCTGTATTCACTTGTACTTTCAAGTTGCCTATGTATTTAAAAATAAAAACAATCACTTAAAATTATATTTTCATTAAAACTCTATCATCTATCACTATTGTGTGTGTGTGTGTGTGTGTGTGTGTGTGTGGTGCTTGGGATGGAACCCAGAGGCATTATATCTTCGAGCTACCACCCTCCAAGCCCTATTTTATTTGGAGATAGTGCCTCCATAGGTTGCTGAGGGAGGGTCTTGCTAAATTGGTGAGGCTGGACTTGAACATGTGTTTCTCCTGTCTCAGCCTCCCAAATCCTGGGATTACAAGCATGCGCCACATGACCAGCTCCATCTGTCACTAAGGAAACAGTTTTGAATCCCTACCTACTAGTTAGTAGGGATTCCTATTACTTAGAGATGCCTTATCCACTGGTAATCAAGACTAACCATACAAGTCTTTGCATCCCAGAATATGGCAAAAGGATCAGTGATACAAGGTTATCTGGAAATAAAGCCATGCCGTCGGCCCTGGAGGACCACTCCGCAGCAGGCCTCCAGGCCAGATCCGGCCGTGTGGGCCTCCCACTGTCCTGGTTGGGGCCTCCAGGGGGCTGTTTGCACCGAGTTCACCTGATGACACAGTTGCCAACACATTTCTAAAGTTTAGAATAAAATATGTATTTATTATGCTTCTAGCATTTTATCTTGAGAAACAAAAAAAAAAGATATTTATAAACCTAAGGGAGTCCAGGTTCATAAAAGATTAAAATTGCTCGTCTTCTAGAACATTCTGCTCATTATTTATTATATTAGCCATTAGTTGATTAAGTACTAAATTTTCATGTAGAGACAAAAACTAAATCTTTTTTTTTTTTTTTGGTGGTACTGGGGTTCCTGGAAGCCCTTCTACCTCCGGGCTACACTCCCAGACCTATTTTATATTTTTCAAACAGGGTCTCTTATGCCAGAGTGACTGGCTTTGAACCTGCGCGATCCTCCTGTCTCCGCCTCCCAAGCGCGGGGATTACAAGCGTGCGCCACCACGCCCGGCTCAACCCAGGGACATTCTACCTCTAAGCTACATTACTTTGAAACAGGGTCTCACTGAGTTGTAAAGGGCCTCACTAAGTAGCTGAGGCTGGCCGCAAACTGTGATCCTCCTGTTTCAGCCTCCCAAGTACTGGGATTACAAGTGTGTAACTATTACTAATTATTAAAAAGCTAAATCTTTAGCTATTACTAATTACATCTACCATGATGTTCCTCGTAGTTTGTTATACCAACAAGTCCTAAAATAATCAGCATGAAACCACATACTCATCGCTTATATACTCTTGAGTTCTCCATTTTTTCCTCTGGGATTGAATTTTAATCAGGATAGCAATCAGGACACAGAGAATGATGAAGAAAGGAATCATTAAGAAATAAGGCCAGTTGCCAGGTTTGGACCGGCGATGGCTCTGCACGTAGTGGCTTCCTAGGAGAGAAAAATGCCGGAGGTTAGAAAATCAGTCGCCAGAAATATAGTAGAGATGTTTCTGATTTGTATTGCGACTGCAAGGATAAGAATGTGAGACACTTAATAGCCTTACAGTCCGCATATTGTTGACAGGGAGTAGGTAACCTGACTGCCCAAGTGTGGAGACGCCCTCCCAGCGCGTCCACGGGAGGCCTGGCCCTGGCTCTCTGTGTCGAGAACCTTCTATTCTCTGTCTGGAACCCTAAAGGAAAAGTGTAATCTGTATAAGATTTGGGTGTTTTTTTTTTTTCTTACACTCTAATCTAGCAACAAATACTGCGTATATAATATTTAAATGAAGTTGAATCTTTCTTTTCTAGTATTGATATGTGTTTTCATGCCTTTTCTAAGAAATTGCTGTTTATTCCAAGGTCATGAAGAAATTTTCTTTTTTTTTTCTTTTTGTGGTATGAAGGATGGAACTCAGGGGCCTTCTATCTGGGAACTACACCCCCAGCCCTATTTTATTTTACTGCTTTTGTAACGGGGTTTTGCTAAGTTGCTGACAGCCTCACTAAATTGTTGAGGCTGCCTTCGAACCTATGATCCTCCTGTCTCAGCCTCCCAAGTAGTGAGATTATAGGTGTACACCACCTTACTCGGCTTCATGTTACCTTCTAGAAAATTTAATTTTGGCTTTCACATTTAGATAAATGAACTATTTCATACTGACTTCTTTTTTGGTACCAGGGATTGAACCCAGGAACATTCTGATTTCAAGCTACACTCCCAAGCAGCACTTCTTATTCTTTATTTTTTGGGAAACAAAGTGTTGCTAAGTTGCGGAGGCTGGCTGCGAACCTACCATCCTCCTGTCTCAGCCTCCCAAGTACTGGGATAACAGGTGTGCGCCACTGTGTCTGGCTTGTCAATGTAAGCGTTATCTAATGGAACTCTCCTGATGCCGGGCGTGGTAGTGCACGCTTGTAATCCCTGCGCTTGGGAGGCTGAGACAGGAGGATCACACAGGTTCAAAGCCAGCCTCAGCTACTTAGTGAGGCTCATAGCAACTAAGGAGACCCTGTTTCCAAATAAAATATAAGATAGGTCTGGGAGTATAGCCCGAAGGTAGAAAGCCTCTGGGTTCCACCCCCAGTACCACCAAAAAAAAAAGGAACTCTCCTGACCCTGGATGCGCTGGCTGCCCGCAGGTTTTCTCTGATATCAGCCTGCCTTGTCTCTGTTTTTGTTGTTGTTGTTGTTGTTTTGCTGTATTTGGGATGAAACCCAGGGACATTCTATCTCCGGGACCCCCGGCATTACTTTTTACTCTTTATTTTGAAACAGGGTCTCACTGAGTTGCAAAGGGCCTAAGTAGCTGAGGCTGTTTGCAATCTGCGATCCTCCTGTCTCGGCCTCCTGAATGCTGGGGCGACAAGTGTGCGCCACCACGCCCAGCTGTCTCTGTTTTGATTCATGTTTCAGGGGGCTACTTTCCCCAAGCTCCTTGACCTGCCATCTTTGAGTTAGGTCTGATATTAGAGTCCCTGGGGAAAAGTCAGAGGATCAAAAGAATGAAATTGCTCTAGCACCCCCTCCCCCTCCCGTCCTCTCTAGCTGAGCCAGCAGGGGTTGTGTATATCTCCAGTGCTGTGCAGAAGGAAGTGCTCCTGAGGCCCATACCCTGGCCATCAGGGGTCTGTCACATGGCCAGGGATACAGCCCAGGTATGGGCCCAGTGACATCATAGCCGCTTCTTGTCCCTGCTGCCCTAAAGGAGCGGTAGTCATTCCCTATTGTTCATATCTGAATTGCTTCACTCTTCTCTGATTGGCTGAGAATGTGTTAGAATGTTATAATGACATGCTGTTCCTAGCATGTCTACAGTCTAGGACTCCTCTGAACGTGTCTGCGGTCCAGTTACCTACTTCCTGTAAAAAAAAAATATGCTGATTATAAGATTATTTAATGTCTGAATTATTTAATGTCTGGGATGGAACCCAGGGGCTTTCTACCTCCGGGCTATACTCCCAGACCTATTTTATACTTTATTTGGAAACAGGGTCTCACTAAGTTGCGGAGAGCCTCACTCAGTAGCTGAGGCTGGCTTCAAACCTGTGCGATCCTCCTGTCTCAGCCTCCTAAGCACTGGGATTACAAGCGTGCACCACCACATCTGGCTATTGTCCCACATTTTTATTCTTGCAGTCATAATACAAATTATTGCTAGAAATATTGTATACATATGTACACACACATATATTACTCACTAGAAGTAAAACATAAATAGCCACGTGTGGTTTATTATTAGATGTGCTAAAGACCGTTTATTAAATTTAACACATTTACAATGCTGTTTTAATGATGAATTCTGTTTGTTCGTGAGACTTACTGGCATTTTCTTGGGGCTGGGTTTGCCGGTTGCCACTGTCAACACTCCCACCAGGATAGTCGTTATTCTGTTGTTCACAATATGGAGGTAAAAAAGAGGGGTAACAGTGACAGTGTCTTCTGTTATTGCACACCTGAAAGAAGAAAATCTTGTATGATAAGCAGCTCGCTTTATATGTGCTTGAGGAGAATCATAAAATAATACTTGGGCTTGAGGGTGGGAGAGGGGAGAGGGGAGAGGGGAGAGAGAGGGGAGAGAGAGAGGGGAGAGAGAGAGGGGAGAGAGAGAGGGGAGAGAGAGAGGGGGGAGAGAGAGAGGGGAGAGAGAGAGAGGGGAGAGAGAGGGGAGAGAGAGAGGGGGGAGAGAGAGAGAGGGGAGAGAGAGAGGGGAGAGAGAGGGGAGAGAGAGAGGGGAGAGAGAGAGGGGAGAGAGAGAGGGGAGAGGAGAGAGAGAGGGGAGAGAGAGGAGAGAGGGGAGAGAGAGAGGAGGGAGAGGGGAGAGAGGAGAGAGGGGGAGAGAGGGGGAGAGAGGGGGAGAGAGGGAGGAGAGAGAGAGAGAGAGAGAGGGGGGGGGCAGGCTTTTGTTTTTCTGGGATCACTGAAAATAATTTCTATCCTTACCTCCTAGTCTTGATACTTACACCCCTATTGTTACAGTTTTGTGGCCTGCAGTCATAGTTCAAGTATGCACTATTTACACATGTCTTATTTCGGCAAATCTGAAAAGGAGGGGTCAAAATAAGCTAATGAACACGCCATCTAGATTTGCCACTTAATTAACATAATCCCATACTATCCTGGAGTTAAACTACAATGAAATATCGCCTCACCCCAGTCAAAACTACTACTATCAAAAGGACACCTCAACAAACACAGGCGGGGAGGGGACAGGACGCTCAGACACTGCTGCTGGGACTGTAGCCGGGACAGCGCCCATGGAGAGCAGTATGAAGTGTCCTTAAAGAAAAAGAGAGACTGAGAGAGAGAAAACAAAGCAAAGCAAAACCCGGGTACAGTGGCGCACACTCGCAATCCCAGCACTGGGAGGCTGAGACAGGAGGATCACAGGTTTGAAGCTAGCCTCAGCAACTTAGAGAGGCCCTCTGCAACTTAGTGAAACCTTGTTTCCAAAGAAAAACTAAAATATGGCTGCAGCTCTAGCTCAGAGGTAGAAGGCCGCTGGGTTCCACCCCATAAGACCTAGCAATTCCCCCTGCTGGGTATTTATCCAAAGAACAGGAAATGAATACACTGAAGAGACATTTGCGTTCTCTTATCTATTGCAGCACTTTGACAAGACACAGGAAGTAGAAGCCGCTGAAATGGCCATGAGCCTATGAATGCATAACAAATCTAGAGAGACTAGAGTAGTATTCAGCCACCAGAGAATGAAATCCCGTCCTTCATGTCAGCACAGGCAGCCCGGAGGACCAGATGCCACATGAATAAAGCCAGGCACAGGAAGACCAATCCTGGAGGATATCAATGATATGTGAATAGAAAAGGCTCAAAAGAAGTGGAGACTAGAATCCCGGGGGCTGGGGGATGGAGAGGGATAGATCCATGGTGCAATGTTACGGCTCATCTGGCAGAATCATTTCTGGTACCCTAGTGCAGAGTAGGAGGATTACAGCTAACAACAACGCATGGCAGATTTCATTATATATATATTTACTTTTTTGTGTTACTGGGGATGGAACCCAGGCGCATTCCACCTCCGAGCTACACTCCCAGCCCTATTTTTCATTCTTGTGTGTGTGTGTGTGTGTGTGTGTGTGTGTGTGTGGTACTGGGGGTGGAACCCAGAGGTTTTCTACCTCCAGGCTATACTCCCAGACCTTTTTTATATTTTATTTGGAAACAGGGTCTCACTAAGTTGCTGAGAGCCTCACTAGTAGCTGAGGCTGGCTTCGAACCTGTGTGATCCTCCTGTCTCAGCCTCCCAAGCGCGGGGATTATAAGCGTGCGCCACCACGCCCGGCTTTATTTTTCATTCTTTATTTTTGAAACAGGGCCTCAGTAAGTTGGCGAAGGGCCTCACTAAGTAGCTGAGGCTGCCTACGAACCTGTGATCCTCCTGTCTCAGCCTCCCTAGTACTGGGATTGCAAGCATCTGTCACCACGCCCAGCTCTACTATAAGTTTTAAAAAGGAGATTTTGAATATTCTCACAAAGAAGAAATGCTTAATGTTTAATATAATTGAATCACTTGCATTTGGCCATTACATACAGGTATCCATATTTCAAACTGTTACATCATATCCATAAATATATATAATCATTGTGTTTCAATGAAATAAAATACAAAACATTTCCCAATACTCAGTCAAGTCTGCAAATACAGGGAGAAATAGACTTTTTTTTCTTTTTTTCAGCTACACTATTCTGGAGTATTTATCCAAAAAAAACACTAAAATTGGTATTCTATATCAATACATGCATACCCACGTTCAGAGCAGTGCCATTTACAATAGCCAATTTATGGAGGAACCAGCTTACATGTCTGCCAACAGGTGAACGGGCAATGAAAATGTGGAGAAAACAGCCAATAGCTCCTTCAGCCATAACAGACAACAAAATTATGTCATTTATAAGAAAATGGACAAAACTTGAGAGCATTTTGTTAAAATAAGTCAGACTCATCAAGTCACAGGTCATATGTTTTCTTGAGTTTTATTGACGATAGAAGGGAAAAAAAGGAAAAAACGGGGAAGGGGAACTGAGTGTCACAAAAATAGAAGAGATCTCTGCAGTAAAGCAGAAGGGGGCCAGGGAGGAGGACAAGGAGAGGGGGTCCTGGGGAGCAAGGCGGGCCAAAGCACATTGTGTGTATGGGACGGATCCCACCCTCCTATAGCACTATAATGCACCCATTTCAAAAATGAGGACAGCCTCAGCAACCTAGTGAGACCTTGTTTCAAAATCAATCAATTAATTAATCAATCAACAGGGCTCCTGTCTCAGCTTCCCAAGTTTTGGGATTATAGGCATGCAACATCACACACACCCAGGAAACAGTGATGGGGTGTGTGTGTGTGTGTGTGTGTGTGTGTATGTGTGTGTGTGTGTGTGTGTATTACTGGGGATTCAACCCAGGGACATTCTACCTCTGAGCTATATCCTATTAGTCCTATTTTTTTTTTTTTTATTTTGAAACAGGTTGTCTCTGAGTTGCTGAGGCTAACCTCAAACCTGGGATCCTCTTATCTCAGCCTCCCAAATACTGGGATTACAGACATGTGCCACCACACCAAATGAACAGTGTGATTTTTAATTCAGTAAATTAAAAACTATATGTTTATCTTCCACAAAATAGTTACATAATCGTCAAAGGAACTGGCATAGTGTTGTTATTATTCATGATTGCAGAGTGTATTTTATTTTTAAAAAATTCCACTGGGCATGGGGGTACACCCTTGTAATCCCAGTACTTGGGAGGCTGAGACAGGAGAATTGCAGGTTTGAGGCCAGCTTCAGCAACTTAGTGGGGCCCTCTGAAACTTAGTTGGGCCCTCTGAAACTTAGTGAGACCCTGTTTCATAATAAAAAAATAAAATAGGGCTGGGGATGTAGCTCCATAGTAGAATATCCTTGGGTTCGATCTCCAGCCCCTAAAAGCACCAAAATTTTTTTAAATCTTATTTCCAAATTTCTATGTTGACTATATAATTGAATTATGAGAGAAAATACTAGACATATTTTATTTAAAATAAAATATTGGGGAGTACTGAGAAGAAAAGACTACGTGCCTTTCCCGCACCGCAGATCGTTCCGTCTCGCACCCACATCTTACTTTGCCCTTCATGACCATAAGGAAAGTCCAGGGAGACGCAGAGTTTTCGATTTACGTTGGCATAAATGATTATGGCATCGTTTATTTCAATTATGTCATCACCAAAGTACTCACATATTAATTTTCCACACTTCCGATTACTAGAATTTGCCCATAAATGAAAATAATTGATTTTAATAAAGACATATTTAAGTATAATTCCAAAGCTAATACACTTAAATAAAACAGTCAAAATTTGTGAGAGGATGCATGTAATGAATTTGGAAACACCAGAAAGTATAAGGGCCTAAATCATGACTGATGACAGCTGAACATTTTAATAGTTATGAACTAGGCCGGGCGCGGTGGCGCACGCTTGTAATCCCCGCGCTTGGGAGGCTGAGACAGGAGGATCGCACAGGTTCGAAGCCAGCCTCAGCTACTGAGTGAGGCTCTCCGCAACTTAGTGAGACCCAAATAAAGTATAAAAAAAAATAGGTCTGGAAGTATAGCCCAGAGGTTAAAAACCCCCTGAGTTCCACCCCCAGTACCACACACAAACACAAAAACTACTTCCTAATTAGGTTTATTATTATTATTATTATCATCATCATCATCAGTATTTTGCATGTGTGTGTAGGTGTGTGTGTGTGTGTGTGTGCGCTGTGGTCCTGGGGATAGAACCTAGGGGCCTTCTACCTCTGAGCTAAACCCCTAGGCCTATTTTATTTTTTATTTGGAAATAGGGTCTCACTAAGTAGCTGAGAGTCAAACAAAGTCACTGAGGCTGGCTTTGAACCTGCGACCCTCCTGTCTAAGCTTCTCAAGTCCTGGGATTGCCAGCATGAGCCACCACACTTGGCTTGTGATTACTTTTTGTGTGTGTGATTCCTTCAGTCTTGATCCTTAAACACATAAGCAAATCCAAACTTATTCATCATTCAAAAAAAAAAAAGAGTGAATTTACCTAATTACCAGTGCTGTTGGGTTTCCTCTTGAGCTCCACACCATTGGCCTCAGACTGAGGAGATGGTAAAACTTGCCTTCAAGAACCATTACATGCAAAATGCGTGCGTGCGCGCGCGTGTGTGTGTGTGTGTGTGTGTGTGTGATGTGCTGGGGATTGAACCAAATGGCATTCTACCACCGAGCTACACCCCAGCCCTATTTCATTTTTTATTTGAAAACAGGGTCTAAGTAGCTAAGGCTGGCCACTGAAGTCTTCTGACAACTTGGAGGACAAAGTCCAGATACCCCTCGCATATGGAGAGGTGGGCGTGCGGGTCTGCATACCACCAGGCATAGCCCTGTTATGCTCTGAAAGAAGTCCCCATCAGGGCATATAAAAATAGCTGTTTAACCTTGTATTGCTTTAGGCACAGCCCGAGTTGGTTATTACCCTTCTTGTACCCTGACCCTCTTTGTTTAATTCACCCAATAAAAGTAACGGCTGGGTGGATTTCGTTCCTGCGTGCCGTTATTTGTTCGGTTCCGACTCACAACAGGTCACTGTTGTGATCTATCTTCGTCCCCCAAGTACTGGGATTATAGGTGTGTGTCAAAATGCCTGGCTGGAAATGATAATCTTTGACCAAAAAAAAAAAAAAAAAAAAAAAGAATCACAGTTTTTTTTTCTTTCTTGAGATTGGCAGAATTGAGAAAAACACCTCATGATGAGGTGATTAAGACCAGATGTGTGTCATCTGAAGCACAGGTCTCCAGTCACCCATCTCCTACATAAACTTGTTCTACAGTCAGCTTCAGAGCAAGACAGTCCTGGGGATGGCCTGTCGCCTTATGATGGCTGGGGTGGAGCCAGAAGGTCGAAGGTGGAATATTCCTGGGTTCTGTCCCCAGTAGCACAAAAAAATGTACAAAGATTTGTGTTAGAGCGTTTTGTTGAAATTAGAATGATCACTAGAAGCTTGTGTCTTACAAACAGAGATTTAAGTAAATGGGTATAGTTCTTGAAGAATCATGTAGGCTTTTGAAAAAGTTATAGTAATTGACCCAAAGAAATCCTTTCTTGCAAAATGGAGATCATTTAGAGAAAGCTTAAAAATACACAATGATGGTCATGTACTGTATTGAATAAAATAATAACTACTGAACTCAATGGATTTTAATGATTACACAGATAAGAAAATAAAATAAATAAGTAAATATGCAGAAGTGGAATTCTTTTTCCAAGAATGTATTTCTAGCTAATCAAAACAAGAATCAATATTCAAGTTACGCAACCATCAGTGGATTTTTAAAAAGTGGGTCAAAGTTTGAAAAAGAATACATTATGCCCACAGTCCCCCACAAAACTATATATTGAATACAAAGGGAAAAATAAGAACATCAGTGTTGAGAGACTTAAAAATTAACTTTTAATGTTACCAAGCTGTTTAACTCACGACTTCCAATATGGAAAGAAAATTGTATGAGCCTTTATAAAACTGACACAAAAGGTGCTAACATTGCTTCAGGATAAACAAGGCTAAAATATATGCCCCCAAGTTTAATTTTGGAAAATATCAAACAAACTCAATTTGAGGAAGAATTCTACAAAGTCATTAGCTTTGTAGGATTAAAAGAATTATAGGATTAAAAGAAGCAAACACCCAAGGAAAAGAAACACAAATCGAAACAAGAGAAAGCCAGGTGTGATGGCACTTGCCTGTAATCCTAGTACTTGGGAGGCTGAGACAGGAAGGTGGAAGGTTCAAGGCCAGCCTCCACAATTCCCTGAGACCTTGCTCAAAAAATAAATAAATAAATAAACAAACAAACAAATAAGGGCTGGAGGTATAGCTTAGAGGCAGAATGCCCCTAAATTCAGTCTCCAGTACCACACACACATACAAAAATATGTTCCAGATTAAAGACATCTATACACACATTATAAATGAATGCAAAAACTTGACTCTGTATTTGTTGCTGAGCAAGGGAAAATATCTCTAAATACTTGTTTGAAATGACTAAGAAAGTTTGAATATGGAGCCCCGTTTGATAGTTATGATCCAGTTATGAAAGAAAATATCTTCATTTCCAGGTAAGACACACTGATTTACTGAGGGGAAAGAAGCCCAGACTCCAATTCGCACTCAGCAGGTTCATAAAAAATAATTATAAAGAAAGAAGAGTTGTAAAAACAAAAGGATGAAGAAAACGAGCAGAAGATATTGTCTGGTAAACATGGCCAAAGGGGCTGGGGGGCTCTGGGCAGCTCCTGCCTGAGGAACGAGGAGGTCCACAGTGGTGTAAATATTTGAAATCCAGAAATCTGGCTGTAGGGTATATGCCTTTAAATACTATTCTTTACTTTCCAGATAGTAAAAATTCTTGTAATGTCAACCCCATAAGGATCACCAACCTTTGTAAAATTCAGAAGATAGCATGCAAAATTAAAAAAAAAAAAGATTACTAATAGGTGATTCATGAACCTTGCTGTTCATAAAACTCTTGGTGGTGAAGTGTGATGGTTGAAGATTTGGGCATATAAGAGATGCAGTCTCTTTTGCACCTGTGACATTTATAATTGGGTTAAGCAAGATCTTACTTCACTTCAACAGGTAATTTTTTTTTTTTTGCTTACATTGATATTGAATTGGTGATGTTTTCAAAGATAAGGTAATAGGGGCTCTCAGTTGAATTCTTGAAGCCTACCTGGCCTCACATGGCTTGTATCCATCAGCTTCATAACCACAGTTCCCAGATATATCACTCTTAGAATTCAGTTCCTGATAACATGCATCAGTACCAAAACTTGAAGCTGAAAAAAGGAGGCTGTTAGTCACATTAAGCTAAGCACATAATAATTTATTATTATTATTATTATTATTATTATTATTATTATTTTTGTGTGTGATACTGGAGGTGGAACCCAGGGGATTTTCTACCTCCAGGCTACACTCCCAGACCTATTTTATATTTTATTTGGAAACAGGGTCTCACTAAGTTGCTGAGAGCCTCACTAAGTAGCTGAGGTTGGCTTCGAACCTGTGCGATCCTCCTGTCTCAGCCTCCCAAGCGCTGGGATTATAAGCGTGCGCCATCACTCCGGTTAAGCACATAATAACTTATATTAAAACAATTAGTAAACATGTTGACAAATCTGAGATGATTTTAAACAGATTGCACAAAGTACAATCAATAGTACAATGAAAATTTAAAAATAACTAGGTTTAAGGTCCCACGAAACCAATTCAATGAAATATTTAAAACCTGAAAAGATTCTAGTGATTTCAAAGTTTCTTGTCTAATTTTCAGGTCTTGGATCCATCTCAAGTTGGCTCTTGTGTGGGGTGAGAGGCAGGGATTTAATTCCATTTCCTACCTATAGATAACTAGTTTTCACAGCACCATTTGTTTAAAAGGCTGTCTTTTCTCCAATGTATGTTTTTGGTACCTCTTAACCAAGGAAACACTTCCATGGACATTATGTTCATCTGTGAAAATCCCAATCTCCATATCCTGTATGAAGAAGGAGGGAGAGGGAGCCACTCGCTGTTGTGGGCACGTCCGTCACCACCACTCTGAACTACATTGGGATGTGAGACTATAATTCCCCAATAAAAGTATAAAAATGTAAAATAAAAATTGACGTTTGGGTTGGGCGTGGTGGCGCACGCTTGGAATCCCAGCATTCGGGAGGCTGAGACAGGAGGATTGTGGTTCGCTGCCAGCCTCAGCTACTTAGTGAGGCTCTTTGCAACTCAGGGAGACCCTGTTTCAAAATAAAGAATAAAAAAATAGGGCTGGGGATGTAGCTCAGAGGTAGAATGCCCCTGGGTTCCATTCCCAGACCTGCAAAAAAAAAAAAAACAAAAAAAAGAAAGAAAGAAAGAAAGAAAGAAATGGAGTCTCAGCTATTATCCACACAGATGCAAACATATGTATGTTTAATAGATATATACATCTTAGCATTCACCAATGTGTGCTGACTAACTTCTAAAGTCACCATGCCCAGCTGAGAAAATTATTTTTAACAAATAATTGACCTGCTAGTCAATATGTTATTTTTGCATAGACATAGTATTGAGATTGGAGTCCAGAATTCCGCCTAAGTTTTTTGTTGTTGTTGTTGGCCTGGGGATTGTACCATGGGCATTCTACCTCCGAGCTACACATCCTGCCATATTTTTTATTCTTTATTTTTGAAACAGGGTCTCACTAAGTTGCGGGAGGCCCCTCTAAGTAGCTGAGGCTGTCCGTGAACCGCGATCCTATGGTCTCTGCCTCCTGAATACTGGGATTACAAGTGTGCACCACCGTGCCTGCCCGGCTTGGATTCTGCATAATTGAGGTGGGCGCCCAGGATTCTGCATAATTGAGGCGGGCACCCAGGATTCTGTGTAAATCCCTAGTGCCGGCCTCCCTTTTTTAGACTCCCTTTTGTCCCTCCACCGGTGTTCTAGTCCCTCTTATATCCCTATTTCTCCCTAGCTTCTGTATATGAGGAAAATAGATGATCTTTCATTTTTTTTGGTATCTGAGTGATCTCAGTATATATTCCCTAGTTCCACCCATTTCCCTGAAAACAACATAGTTTTGTTCTTTATGGATGAGTAGAATTGCATTGTGTGGATATCTCCTAATCTCGTATTCCATTTGCCTGCTATTTACTGAGCCTGGCTCGGAGCTTGCTGACTACAGACTGTGCTATCAACATAGAAATGCTCATCTCGACTTCCGGGAAGATGGCGACCGAGAAAAGCGGGGCTTAAGAGCCCCGCTAACAACCAATCTCCATTACCACAAAATCAGCGCCTTTCATAGCCAGAAAACACCATCACCAGAGAAACAAAAAAATCACCAGGCTCCAGAGAGAAAGCGGACTGAGAACAGAGCTCAGAGCCACAGAGGAGATACACCGGCCTCACGCCCGAGGACGCGGCAGCAGCGCCATACTGCTGGCGGCACCGGCGAATTCACTGGAAGGCTACAGCAAGCCGAGGTGAGCCGCTGCAGAACAGCCAGGTGGGATCGTTCGGCGCAGGGAGCATTTAAAGCTCCCAGTGGCTGAGCTCAGCACACGCTGCAGGGACTCAGAGTGGATCTCAAAACCAGAGAAGAAAAAATACGCCAGCCTCACGGCTGAGGGCGTGGCAGGGGCGCCATATTGCCACCGGCGGCAGCAGCATTGAATTCACCGAGTCCAGTACAGCTACATCTGCGTACTCAAGAACAGTGAGTCAAATTGCGGGCCACAGAGGAGAAATCCCAGTACTGTACTCCCTGGGACTTGACCCAGTGGGGGAGTGGCGGTGGCAGAGATATCACACCATAGGAAAACGTACAACCTGGCACCCCCATAGTCTAAAGCAGCCTCTATCGACTCCCTGGGTCGGAGACTCTGTGATACAACCCAGTAAAGGAGTAGTGGGGTCTGAGATACTACAGACTCGAGATCCAGAGCACCTTAAGCGTAGTCATAGTGACCCAAGGGAAGAACCCAGAGAAGGCACAAACTTCCGAAATCATGGGAAAGAGGAATAACACTGGAGCAATGAATGCCCACAACCCCACAACATCAGAACCCAATAAAACAGAAAATCAGAGATTTCTAGAAGATCAAATCAGGAAAATAACTGTAGAAATAATAGAGATGCTTCGAAAAGAACTCAAAGAGAGCCAAAAAGAAATAAAGGATGCAATTAATGAAGTAAAGGCCTCAATTCAAAGCATGAACAACCGATTAGATCACATGGAGAACAGAATCTCGCTCTTAGAAGATGATCATTCCAAAAATGAACGCATAGTTTCTAATCTAGAAAAAAATATCCAACAGCAGGAATCTGACATCGAAGAAATATGGGCCCATCTTAAGAGAGCTAACCTAAGAATAATTGGAATAGAGGAGGGAAAAGAAAGTGAAACCAAAGGGATCAACAATCTCTTCAAGGAAGTAATAGCAGAAAATTTTCCAAACATAGAGCAAGAGGTTGACACACAGGTCCAGGAAACTTATAGAACTCCCTTTAGACAGGATCGGAGAAGAGGATCCCCACACCACATAATTGTCAAAATGACCAATGTGGAAGCCAAGCAGAGAATCTTGAAGGCAACAAAAACAAAGGGCCAAGTGACATTCAGAGGCAAACCAATTAGAATCACTCCAGACTTCCCAAACCAAGTCATGAGAGCCAGAAGGGCTTGGAGTAACATATTCCAAACTCTGAAAGAAAACAACTTCCAGCCAAAAATTTCCTACCCAGCAAAACTTTCTTTCAAATTAGATGGAGAAATAAGAAGCTTCCATGACAAACAGAAACTGAAGGAATTTATGTCTTCAAAACCAGCGCTAGAGAAAATACTCAAAGAGATTAACTACAAAGAAGAAATAGGTAACACACACCAGAACCAGAGAAACAAGATTTTCCATCCAACAGACAACTAAGATTAGTTATCTTTGGAGATTCATTATTTATGTTAGTCTTTTACCTATCTCTAAATTGTATTGTTTGCTTTTATTGTTGCTAATTTTTAGGATTTCTAGTTGGAATATTAATATACCTTCAGATATAGCATTTGGAAATATTTTATCCCATTCTATTAGTAACTTTTAACTCTGTTTACAGTGTCTTTGGATATACAATATTTTTTTATTTTTTAGGGAGTTTGTATACTCTTCTGTTGCCTGTGCCATTGATATCATATCCAAGAAATCACTGCCAATTTCAATGTTGTGAGGTTTTATGACCCAGATTTTCTTCTAAAAGTTTATAGTCTTAAGATTTATATGTAGGTCTTTTATCTATTTTGAGTTAATATTTGTATATGGGATTAGGTAAGGATCCAATTTTATTCTTTTCCATGTAATTATTATTTTTCAACAATATTTAGTTAAAAGATTATTATTTCCTCCACCAAATGTTCGTGGAAACCTTGTCAAAAATAACTTGACAATATATGGAGGAATGTATCTCTAGGCTTTTATTTTATTCCAATGGTTTGTATATCTGCCTTTAGAACAGTACTACACTGTTTCAATTATTGTAGCTTTATATGGTTTGAAATCAGAAAATATATATCTTCTAGCTTTGTTCTTTTTCAAGATCATTTTGGGTAGCTAGAGTCCATATTCCATATTAGGATAGATTTTTTTTTCTGAAAAATAAATATATAAATATATGATAGTTTCACCTAAAAAAAAATAGAAAAAAATATTCTCTGGTAAGAAAGAAAGCAAAAAGAAATATTGAAATGTTATCTTTAAGTCATCAAAAGCTTGGTATCAGACAAATGAAACTGTTATGTGAGATTATCATTGTTAATTTTGGATAAATTGCTATAATACTAGATGTCAACCACTAAGCCAAGCATGGGAGGGAGGGATGGGGAGAGAATGGGGTGGGGATCGGGTGGGGGCTGACTGGGCGGTGTGTGCATGTATGTCTGCAAAAGTTTGTATCCCACTATGATGTATGAATACAGTGCACCAATAAAAATAAAAATTAAAATTAAAATTAAAAAAAAAAAGAAATGCTCGTCTCTGGGCCGGGCGTGGTGGCGCACGCTTTTGATCCCCGTGCTTGGGAGGCTGAGACAGGAGGATCGCGCAGGTTCGAAGCCAGCCTCAGCTACTTAGTGAGGCTCTCAGCAACTTAGTGAGACCCTGTTTCCAAATAAAGTATAAAATAGGTCTGGGAGTGTAGCCCGGAGGTAGAAAAGCCTGAGTACCAAGCAAACAAACAAACAAAACCCCCCCAAAAGCACTGAAATGCTCTGACCCTTCCAGCTTTAGCCCCTTTGGAAAGAGGCACAGGAGCACTGCTTAACACCTACTTCCTTGCAGACTTCAGAAAAATCCATATAGAGAAAGTCAAATGATACCGATTCCAAATATAGCTTCACATTGCTTTATCCCAGAGATGCACACGCCCGAGATGCAGACCCATTTGTTCTGGCCACAGGGATGCCCGTCGATGATGTAGAAGTTTTCGGGACAGACCGAGGAGCTGCCGTTGCAGTACTCCTTGAGGTCGCACTCATCAATGTTGGACCTGCAAATTGCTCCGTTTTCCCTAAACTGATGGGGTAACAATAAACAGCGTCAAAGGAAGCTCAGTGCAAATGAACAAGCATTCTCTAAGTGGTGATATTTTCTGTTGTCATAGGCTGCATAGCATGTTCTAGAGAAACTCTTACTTGACAGCCTTCACAGCACTCCCCGGAGTCACAACTGGCGCCTTCGGAGAGTTGGCAGGTTTGGGGGTTGCAGCACAAGGTGGAGGACTTCATGCATTCCTGAAAGGCAGAGCAGAGGCTCCACAGTACCTCCCAACGTTTATTCACATTGGATACACACATCTGTGTGTGGGGGGTGGGAGATGTACTGGAGATCGGACCTAGCGGTAGTCTACCTCTCCAAGATATGCCCTCAGCCTTTTTTATTTTATTTTATTTGTTTTTGAAACAGAGTCTCCCTAGGTGGCTGAGCGCTCCCTCTCTAAGTTGCCAAGACTGTCCTTAAACCTGCAATCCTCCTGTCTCGGCCTATGAAGGATCAACAATCTCTGGAAAGCTAACCTATTATAGTGCAAATACAATGACCAATATTATATTACATACTTGAAACTTGCTAAGAATATAGCTACTAATCGTCCTCACAAGGAGAGAAAGGAAGGAAGGATGGAAGGAAAGGTTAGATGAGGATAGACCTGTTAATTAGCTTGATTATCTCAGCGACTACTTCATAATGTATGCATCTACCAAGTGTCAAGCGGTATACTATAAATACAACCACAGAGTTGTTAATTATACCTCAATAAAGCTAGTGTGAAAAAATCAAGATCACTTGCATAGAACACATACACCAATATATAACTTCCCTCGTGAGTCGGCTAAGGTCCCTGTGTCCTTTCCTAATGGATTTTGTACAAAAACCAAATGTATGGCAAGCAGTCAGGCGTGTTGGCGCACGCCTGCCATCCCAGTACTTGGGAGGCCAAGATAGGTGGTTCGCAGGTTCGAAGCCAGCCTCGGCAACCTAGTGAGGCCCTTTAGTAACTTAGCAAGACCCTGTTTCAAAATCTAAGGTAACAAGCACTGAAGGTGGTGTAGCTTGGAGAGAGAACTCCTTGGTGTTCAATTCACAGCACCAGGGGGCAAAAAAGGTAACACACACACACACACACACACACACACACACACACACACTAGTGTGTACAAGGAAGAATGCAGTACCACACTGCGAGCGCTGACAGTGCCTTGGGTGCTTCAGGCCCGCCCCGGCGGGTTAGGACTGACCTCCTCCGTCCCACAGTCACAGGCTTCTCCTTCTTCTACTTTCTTGTTTCCGCAAGTCACTCTCTTGAAAGATTGCCGTAAGCGCGGCTGATTCTGCAGACAATTTGAGTTTTGCTTGGTAAAAAAGTGTGTGAATTCCTCCATGCTGCAGTTACTGAAGGCCTTCACACCGCTGGAGTATCTGGAAACACAGCACACCCATCCATATCGGCCTTTCTAACTCAGAGGACCAGCAGCACACCAGAGCCCTGGGCCACTCCTAGACCTGGGGTGTCCCCTGGACCATCTCAGGGCCACTTTAACGTTTTAAATTCCCTGAACTCTTGTTGCTTCTTGCCCCAAACCAGCCCTTCCAAAGGGAGACACAGTGTTTTACAATGTGTCGTCTGTGGCTGATCAAACCGCTTGGGTTAAAATTTTGGTTCTGTCATTTGTACCCTGTAGGTCTTCATAAAGGGTATTGAAAGCACACACGTGTGCGCGCACACACACACCTCAATTTCTTTTTCGCAATGTGGAGATAAAGCCATCTCTTATTTCGGGGAGTTTTGAGAACACAATACATGCATCGCACTGACAACGCTAAGCGTCTGCCCATAGCTTGTACTGCTGATATTTCCAAACTCAATAAGGAGAGATTCCAACTGGCTAGTTGATCAGGACCAAAAAAAAAAAAAAAAAAATCTCAAGGTCGTATTCTATTCCTTACCAACTTCCAAATCGTTCATGAAATATTGTCAACTCTATCAACTAAATATATCCAGAATATGTTTTTTCGAACAACCACCGAGGCGCAGCCTTCATGACCTCTTGCTGTGCACCAAGTTGGGGAACTGGCCATCCCTTCAATACCTGGACTTTGTATTCCTTTTCCTCAAAACACAAGTAGATTTCCTAAAACTCTGACCATTTTATATGAGCTCTCTGTCTAACCCACCACAATCAGAGTACAAACGACATGGTTGACTCCCCAGCACCTTCTCTGAAATTCTGAAATCCTCCCTTCCTGCCCAGCTCGCCCGCTCTGACAGCTCTCGACTGTCCTCTCTGTCAAGTATTTAGCTCTTCCCTCTGCATACCTTCCTCTCTTAATTACTTCAGATCTCTGTTCAAAATTTACGTAGAGATGATATTTTTTTCTTTTCTTTCTTTTTTTTTTTTTTTTTTTTGGTAGTACTGGAGCCCTTCCACCTCCAGGCTACACTCCCAGACCTATATTATACTTTTTATTTGGAAACAGGGTCTCTTAAGCCAGCACGGCTGACTTCGAACCTGTGCGATCCTCCTGTCTCCGCCTCCCAAGCGCGGGGATGACAAGTGTGCACCACCACGCCTGGCATCAGAGATGATATTTTTGAGCACACATTTGAAATGCCACACTTCTTAGTAGTCCTTAATTTCTTTAGTGACTTTTTTTCTTTAAAATACTTATCACAGCTGGGCATGGCGACACACACCTTTAATCCCAGGACTTATGAGACTGAGATGGAAGGATCGCAGGTTTACAGTCAGCTTCAGCAATTTAAGTGAGACTCTCTGCAACATGGTGAGACCCAGTTTCAAATCACAAAAATAAAATAAGGCTGGAGGTATAGTTCAGAGGTTACTGAGTTCAATTCCCATTAGCACACACATATCAGCAATATTATTAATTTAGTTATTGTATTCTGTTACTATTTCTTCATCTATAGGAGAAATGGCATACTAATAGTGTCATTTTCTAGCCCAGAGTCAGAGCCCAATAATTACTTTTGAAAAACAAATGGGTGCCTGATTAAAACTATCTCTTTGCTTTTTCTTCCTGTGGTGCTGAGAATTAGGGGAATTCACCTCCAACCTCCAACCCCAGCCCTATTTATTTTACCTATTTATTTTTTATTTGGAAACAGGCTCTTGCCAAGTTGCTAAGGGTCTCACTAAGTGGCTGAGGCTGGCTTTGAAACTGCGATCCTCCTGTCTCAGCCTCCCAAGTACTGGGATTACAGATGTGAAGGTTGGAGGTAGAATGCCCCTAATTCTCAGCACCACAGAGAGAGAGAGAGAGAGAGAGTGGAATATGTATTTTGGCTTTGGGGTCTTTCTTTGGTCACAACTGGTATTTGGCCCTAATGTTTATTCTAATGGCTTTTCTTAAATACACTGAAATTATCTTTTTCTGCAATATTGGGGATTGAACCCAGGGTCATTTTACCTCCAACCTCCAACCTCCAACCCCTGCCCTTTTTAATTTTTTATTTTGAAACAGAGTCTCGCTAAGTTGCAGAGAGCCTCACTAAGTAGCTGAGGCTGTCTGCAAGTTTGTGATCCATCTGTCTCGCCTCCCAAGTGCTTGGTTACAAGTGTGTGCCACTGCTCCTGGACTACAGTCATCTTACTCTAAGCTATAGGTGTATGGAGCACGAAGGCTGGGTGTCTTACATTGCCTCTGGGTTCATCACACAGACGGCTCCTTGGCACTGGCAGCTGCTAACGTCGTAAGGGATCCCCATGTTGAGACTCAGTAACTGAGTTAAAATAATCCCAAGCGATTCCAAGCCTTTGGTTTTGGGGTGCTGAAAAAAATCCCACACATTTACATGGACACATTGTGAGTATTTTATTTACTGGTGGAACAATATAATGACTTAAAAGAATCATCTAATAAATGGAATTGAGACATCTAGTATGTTGTCTACACACGTGCCATTCATACTGACCTACCTCAATATACAGCCTGATTTTTTATTCTGTATTTGGAAACAGGGTCTCACTGAGTTGCGGAGGGCCTCACCAAGTAGCTGAGGCTGGCTGCGAAACCCGATCCTCCTGCCTCAGTCTCCCAAAGGCTGGGATTACAAGCGTGCGCCACCAGACCTGGCTTTGTCTATATTCTTGATGAGTGCCATTCTAATGGTGCTCAGTGTATATTTATTTACATTTCCCTGATTATTAATGATGTTGAATATTTTTCCTATATTTGTTGGTCTTTTGTATTTCTTCTTTTAAAAAGTGTCTCTGTAGAGCCGGGTGTGGTGGCGCACGCTTGTAATCCCCGCGCTTGGGAGGCTGAGACAGAAGGAGCCCGCTGGTTCGAAGCCAGCCTCAGCTACTTAGTTAGCGAGGCTCTCAGCAATGTAGTGAGACCCTGTTTCCAAATAAAAAGAAAAAAGTGTCTCTGTAGTTTAATCGCCCATTTTTTATTGGACTTTATTTTCCTACACATCGATGTCCAGGTTTCCCAACACCATAGGTTAAAAACGCTGTCTTATCTATAACATATATTTTTGACATCTTTGCCAAAAGTCAATTGGCTTTAAGTGTGAAAACTTGTCTCTATACCTTCTATTCTATTCCATCGGTCCATGGGTCTGTTTTATGCCAGTACCACGCTGTTTATATTATTACAGCTCTATCATATAATTTAAAATCAAGTACTGTGATCCCTCCAGCATGGTTCTTGCTGCTCAGGATTGCTTAGGCTATTCTGGGCCATTTGTCCTCCCCTATGAATTTGTGTGTGTGTGTGTGTGTGTGTGTGTTACCAGGGATGGAACCCAGGGGCATTCTACCTCTGAGCTACACCCCCAGCCCTACTTTTTATTCTTTATTTTGTGAATTTTAGGACTGCTCTCTCTAGTTCTGTGAAGAATAACATTTTGGTAGGGCTTACATTGAAGCTCCGGGTTGCTTTGGGGATACAGCCATTTTGACAATATTTACTCGCTGTATCCATGAACATGGACGGTCTGTCTTCTGAGATTTTCTGGGGTCCTCTTCACTTTCCCTCTCCAGTCTTTCTTAGCTCAGTTCTGCCCTCTCTTTGCTAAGCATCTAGCTCGGCCTCAGTATTTGATTCTGGAGCGTTGCGAGGGTGTCTTTGAGGGAGTGAGCCACACTGCAGCTTTTGAGGTGAGGGAAATCACTTGTGCATAAATGCCACGTTTTTCAAACTATGAATTTTAAAGATAAGTGTTGTTTCTATTTGGTTCACTTCTCTCTCTCTTTATTGGTACTGAGGCTTGAACTCTCATCTCTTTTTTATTTTCTGTTACATCTCACTAAGTTGCAAAGAGTCTCACTAAGTAGCTGAGGCCGGCCATGAACCTGTGACTCTCCTTGTCTCAGCTGCCCGAGGCCTGGGATTACAGGCCCGTGCCTCCAGCTTGGCTTGATTCAACCCTACCTCTCCACTGAGCTTCACTTTAACTTGTTTACTAAAAGAAGGGTATTATGCACTGAGCTCTGAAACTCCAGCAGACCTTGTACAAACACACAAAAAGTAAAACAAAAAGATAAGTTCTACTTGTCAGAATAATTGCAATATCACGAAGCAGTGGCAAAACGCTCTTCAATGACAGATACTCCTAGGATGACAAATACTCTTCAATTGAAAATACTCTTAGGATCTCTACGAGGGCTCTCCTTTGCCTGTCGTTTTCCTATGCCCTATGAAGCCTTCAAAGGTGATCAATAGCTAATTCAGATGATGTCTTTTTTGTGTGTGTGGTACTGGGGATGGAACCCAGGGGCATTCAACCTCCGAGCTACACCCCCAGCCCTATTTTTTATTCTTTATTTTGAAACAGGGTCTCACTGATTTGCAAAGGGCCTCACTGAGTAGCTGAGGCCATCTTCAAACCACGATCCTCCTATCTCAGCCTCCCAAATGCTGGGATTCCAAGCATGCGCCACCACGTCCAGCCAGATACTGTCTTTTAATCTGGTTCATAATTGTGTTACACAACAAATGCATAAACTCTATGTAAATTAATATAAACGCATGCAATGAAATTAAATACAGGATTAAATATGAAGACTGAAAACTTGATAACACCGTACAAAACTCAAATAGATCACTGCCTGAACAACGTCCTAAAACAGGACGTACTGCATTCAGGACAGGAACACTAACATTTTTATTTGTAGTAAGTTCAGTGAGGACTTCTTATAGTTCAAATATTTCTGTAAGTGGTAGGCACAAAAGTCAATATATTGATGCACATCTCAATGTACATAAAAGTAATAAAAATAAGGACATCTTTGACCCTATATGCTTTTCCCGAGCATGCTACCGACACCTTTTAGCCAAGCAGGTTAGATGAGGCCGTACCAGGGCAATGCCGCCTGCAAAATCCTTGTCGCACATTTTCCCTTGAAAGGTGGCACCGACATAATCCTCTATTTCTCTGTAACTTCAATGGCAAAACAGATCAGAGTCACATAATTTTGCAAGAGTAAGCACAACTGAGACTCAGTTTCCACCAAATAAATGTTAGCTTTGGACACTACTGTTAAACTCCGAAATATTCCCACCTAACAGGAGCCTAACACGGCTTGGGATGTGCCTTAAATTTCATGTGACCTTCGATGGTCAAATAAAGATTTATCTTATGTTGTCTCCTGAGACTGAAATGAATATGATAAAAAAAAAAACTTAAAGCCTCCTTATAAGGAGAAAATTAACGGAAAACAGCTGGAAAATGAGCCTGAAGCCGCCTCCTGAATCAGGTAGCATCAGCCTGCCAGAGGTAGGGCAGGTGAATGGGCAGAAGACAAAATATCAAAATTTAAAAGTTATATAAAGAATTTACTGTATATGGAGTATATCTGAGTTAACAAGAGAAAATCCAAGAGTTTATTAAACAAAAAAGTATTTATTTCATACTAAAAACCATCACAAGGTGTCTATGTTATGTTCATATTATACTGGAATATAAAATTGTGTTTCCATTTCTTTGTAGGTTGTGTGTGTGTGTGTGTGTGTATGTGTGTGTGTGTGTGGTGCTGGGGATGGAACCTGGGACATTCTACCTCTGAGCCATACCCCTGCTCTATTTCCTATTCTTTATTTTGAAACAGGGTCTCACTAAGTTGTGGAGCACCTCGCTAAGTAGATGAGGTTGGTGCCAAACCACGATCCTCCTGTCTCAGTCTCCCAGGTACTGGGATCACAAGTGTGCGCCAACACGCCCGGCTGTCTTTGTAATTTTAAAATCTTTAACAAAAACAAAGTAAAGAAAACTAACTTTTATTCATGGAATTCAGGTGTGTCTCTTTGAATAGCCACTGTTCACATTAATGCAGGGTCACGGACTCTGAGTGACGTGGTACGTGCTGTGCTGTAGTGTAGGAAGACCTGGGGTCCAAGAGGTGGAGCTCAAAGGTAAAATGCCATGGCTTCAATTCCCAGTACCCTACACACACACACACACACACACACACACACACACACACACACACCAAAAAGAAAAAAAAAACCATGATCTTCTAGGTCAGAAAAAAAAAAAGAATAACAGGAGACATTTTTTCCCATAAAGGCCTGTCAATGTCAGCAATTGGGCCAGATGAGTATGCTTTCTTTAAATAAGTTTTAGTAATTCCCAAATGTGCTTACACAAGTAAAAACGCCACATCGTGCGGCCTCAAAACAAGAAAAGATTTTTTCCATGTGAGAAATTGCTGTAATAACTCGTTAACATCTCCAGTGACCCTCATTTTGTTTTCGTCTACCCAAAGCTCCAGCGAAGACAGAATTACTGTAAGATTAATGGAAGAGAACATCTACAACAGAACACATTCAGAAGACATGGTCAAACAGCGTGTTCTCAGTGGATTTCACCATCTATCTATGAAAATAACAGACCACAGAGGAACTGCAAGTCTAGACCGAAGCCGACCAAGCATAACAGTAGGTACTAAAGCTACCAATCAGAACACGTTAAATGCTTGGCACTAAAGCAAGTGTTTAATCCTTATAAGAACCCAACAAGTTATATATAATAAGCATTATTCCTATTTTACCAGTAGAAAAACTACAACTTAAAAATTAAACAATCTTCTCTACATCACACAACTTGTATACTAGGGCAATGTCATTCACTTAGAGATTTTTTTTTTTTTTTTTTAGTATCATAAGCAAATACAAAAGTATTCAAAAAACAAACACTTACAGCATTCATCAATCCAATCAAATTGAAAATTTTTTGAGTGACGATAGTCGTATCAGAACCCATAAAATCATACTGTAAAACACAATCATCTTTTAGGTCTCTAAATATGCATTGCTTAATATTTAATGATTATTATTCTTATGGTTAAAGTTTAGCATAATAAAGTAAAAAAAAAAAACCTGTTTGAATTATAAGCACATTGCTTTTATTTGTAGTACTGGGGATGGAACCCCGGGTCTTGTGCATGTTCCGCAAGTGGCCTGCCCCTGAGCCACACCCGTGGCCCTTTGTATTTTATTTGAGACAGGGTCTTGCTAAGTTGTCCAGGTTGGCCTCTAAGTCTCTAGCCTTCTGCCTCAGCCTCCCCAGCAGCTGAGATTACAGGCATGCACCATTGTACCTGGCAATGTATTAGTTTTTGTTCAATTATTACTAGACACACCATATGATACATAGCCAGTGTAGAAAATGGTAATTTAAGAAAATGAAGCAAAAAAGAGACTAAAAACAAGGGAGAATGCCACTGTCAATAAACTGATGATAATAGTTACAGATAGAAAAATACTCACTTTAAACTTTAAGATTTAAAGCTGGGCTTGGTGGCACACACCTTTACAGCTGAGACAGGAGGATTACGGTTTGAGGACAGCCTCAGCAAGTAGTGAGACTCATCAACCTAGTGAGACCATGTTTCAAAATAAAAAAAACTAAAAAAATAAAAAAATAGGGATGGGTGTATAACTTGGAGGTAGAATACCCCTGGGTTCAATCCACAGTACCACACACACACATAAACTATAAGATCTAAATGTGAGTAACTATTTTGCAAAGCAAAAAAACCCTAAATCTAAAAGATTATAGATGAGTGGACTCATTTAAAGCTGTGTCTGCTTGAAGCCTCACTAAAACAATTATAAGAATATCAATAGAAAGAGAGAGGCTCTCAAAAAATATACATAATCTTTCCTTTATTTAGATACAGAAAAGAAAAAGAGGGACTTCCAGGAAGATGGTGACCGAGAAAAGCGGGGCTTAAGAGCCCCGCTAACAACCAATCTCTATTACCACAAAATCAGCGCCTTTCATAGCCAGAAAACACCATCACCAGAGAAACAAAAAAATCACCAGCCTCAGAGAGGAGGGGGTCTCAGAACGGAGCTCAGAGCCACAGAGGAGATAGGCCAGCCTCACGGCCGAGGACGCAGCAGCAGCGCCTTACTGCCGGCGGCAGTGGCGACCTCACCAGATGGCACCAGACCAACGCACTCAACAGCCCACCAGGCTCCAGGGAGGAGCGGCGGACAGCGAGCCGAGGTGAGCCGCGGTGGAACAGCCCGGCGGGATTTGGCAGATTTTTCGGCACAGGGAGCGTCTAAAGCTCCCAGTGGCTGGGCTCAGCACACGCTGCAGGGACTCAGAGCAGAGCTCAAAACCAGAGAAGAAATACACCAGCCTCATGGCCGAGGGCGTGGCAGCGGCGCCATATTGCCACCGGCGGCAGCAGCATTGAATTCACCGAGTCCACTACAGCTCCATCTGCATACTCAACAACAGTGAGTCAAATTGCGGGCCCCAGAGGAGAAATCCCAATACTGACTCCCAGGGACTTGACCCAGTGGGGGAGTGGCGGTGGCAGAGATATCACACCATAGGAGAATGCACAACCTGGCACCCTCCATGGTCTAAAGCAGCCTCGATTGACTCCCTGGGTCTGAGACTCTGCGATACAACCCAGTAAAGGAGTAGTGGGGACCAAGATTCCACAGACTCGAGATCCAGAGCACCCTAAGTGAAGTCGTAGTGACCCAAGGGAAGAACCCAGAGAAGGCACAAACTTACGAAATCATGGGAAAGAGGAATAACAATGGAGCAATGAATGCCCACAACCCCACAACATCAGAACCCGATAAAACAGAAATTCAGAGATTTCTAGAAGATCAAATCAGGAAAATAACTTTAGAAATAATAGAGGTGTTTCAAAAAGAATTCAGAGAGAGCCAAAAAGAGATAAAGGATGCAATTAATGAAGTAAAGGCCTCAATTCAAAGCACGAACAACCGATTAGACCACATGGAGAACAGAATCTCGCTCTTAGAAGATGATCATTCCAAAAATGAACGCATAGTTTCTAATCTAGAAAAAAGTATCCGACAGCAGGAATCTGACATCGAAGAAATATGGGCCCATCTTAAGAGAGCTAACCTAAGAATAATTGGAATAGAGGAGGGAGAAGAAAGTGAAACCAAAGGGATCAACAATCTCTTCAAGGAAGTAATAGCAGAAAATTTTCCAAACATAGAGCAAGAGGTTGACACACAGGTCCAGGAAACTTATAGAACTCCCTTTAGACAGGATCGGAGAAGAGGATCCCCACACCACATAATTGTCAAAATGACCAATGTGGAAGCCAAGCAGAGAATCTTGAAGGCAACAAAAACAAAGGGCCAAGTGACATTCAGAGGCAAACCAATTAGAATCACTCCAGACTTCCCAAACCAAGTCATGAGAGCCAGAAGGGCTTGGAGTAACATATTCCAAACTCTGAAAGAAAACAACTTCCAGCCAAAAATTTCCTACCCAGCAAAACTTTCTTTCAAATTAGATGGAGAAATAAGAAGCTTCCACGACAAACAGAAACTGAAGGAATTTATGTCTTCAAAACCAGCACTAGAGAAAATACTCAAAGAGATTAACTACAAAGAAGAAATAGGTAACACACACCAGAACCAGAGAAACAAAAGTTTCCATTCAACAGACAACTAAGATTGGTTATCTGTGGAGATTCATTATTTATGTTAGTCTTTTACCTATCTCTAAATTGTATTGTTTGCTTTTATTGTTGCTAATTTTTAGGATTTCTAGTTGGAATATTAATATACCTTCAGATATAGCATTTGGAAATATTTTATCCCATTATATCAGTAACTTTTAACTCTGTTTACATTGTCTTTGGATATACAATATTTTATTTTTTAGGGAGTTTGTTTACCCTTCTGTTGCCTGTGCCATTGAAATCACATTCAAGAAATCACTGCCAATTTCAATGTTGTGAGGTTTTATGACCCAGATTTTCTTCTAAAAGTTTATAGTCTTAAGATTTATATTTAGGTCTTTTATCTATTTTGAGTTAATATTTGTATATGGCGTTAGGTAAGGGTCCAATTTTATTCTTTTTCATGTAATTATTATTTTTCTACAATATTTAGTTAAAAGATTATCATTTCCTCCACCAAATGTTCGTGGAAACCTTGTCAAAAATAACTTGACAATATATGGAAGAATGTATCTCTAGGCTTTTATTTAACTCCAATGGTTTATATATCTGCCTTTAGAACAGTACTACACTGTTGCAATTATTGTAGCTTTATATGGTTTGAAATCAGAAAATAAACATCTTCTAGCTTTGTTCTTTTTCGAGATCGTTTTGGGTAGCTAGAGTCCATATTCCATATTAGGATAGAATTTTTTTCTGAAAAATAAATATATAAATATATGATAGTTTCACCTAAAAAAAAAGAAAAAATATTCTCTGGTAAGAAAGAAAGCAAAAAGAAATATTGAAATGTTATCTTTAAGTTATCAAAAGCTTGGTATCAGACAAATGAAACTGTTATGTGAGATTATCATTGTTAATTTTGGATAAATTGCTATAATACTAGATGTCAACCACTAAGCCAAGCATGGGAAGGAGGGATGGGGAGGGAATGGGGTGGGGATCGGGTTGGGGCTGACTGGGCGATGTGTGCATGTATGTCTACAAAAGTTTGTATCCTACTACGATGTATGAATGCAGTGCACCAATAAAAAATTAAAAAAAAAAGAAAAAGAAAAAAGATAGTGACAACATTTGTAAACTGAAATATGAATGAGTACCAAGTGATGAGGCATAGCTAATAAACGTGAATCATCAACCAGCAGAAGAATAGACTCCACCGTGAAACCCCTCAGCTGACGCACGCCGGCTAAGCCGCTGGCTCTGAAAGCAAGAGAAGTTGGCTGTAACAAGAGATGGGCTGACTAATTTTGTTTAAGCAGTACTTACGGATAGAACTTCTACCAATGGGTATATGAAAAAACTCCCCAAATGTCATATATTGAATGACTCCATTTATATAACATTTTAGAAATAAAAAATATCTAGAAATGGGGAACAGATGAATGGATTCCAGAGGTTGGGAAGGTGGATGAGAAATGGCGTAAGATCCGACACTAGAGAGCCTCGCTGCGATGGAATCTGCGTGTGTCTCGACTATCAGTTACAGCATCCTGGATGGAATATGCTAGAGAGTATACTGTTTAAAGGGTAGACAAGACTTCTATACAGTCTTTCAACTGCATATAAATATACAATTATCTTTGAATAAAAGGTAAATTTTTTTGCAGTACTAGGGATGGAACCCAAGGGCATTCTACCTCCGAGCTATACACCCAGTCCCATTTTTTATTCTTTAGTTTGTTGTTGTTGTTGTTGTTTTGGTGGTCCTGGGGTTCTTGGAAACCCTTCGACCTCTGGGCTATACTCCCAGACCTATTTTATATTTTTTTAAAATTTGGAAACAGGGTCTCTTAAGCCAGCGTGGCTGGCTTCGAAACTGCACGATCCTCCTGCCTCAGCTGCCCAAGTGCGGAGATTACAAGTGTGTGCCACCACGCCCGGCTTATTCTTTATTTTGAAACAGGGTCTCACCGAATTGCAAAGGGCCTCACTAAGTAGCTGAGGCTGTCTGTGAACTGCGATCCTCCTGTCTCAGCCTCCCGAATGCTGGGATGACAAGCGTGCGCCACCACTTCTGGCTAAAAGTAAAGTTTTAAGAACTAAAAACTACTCACTTACTGTAAGTGAAAATAATAACAGAGGAACATAATAATTATTAAACTTAGAAAAAATCAAATGGCAAACATAAATATACACATATGTATGCATAATGTCATTAAATATTAATCGATTAAATAATCCAAGCAAAAATGAGAGACTGTCAGACTTAACTGAAGAAACAGAAAAAAAGAATTAATTGTGCACAGGAGACATACTACATTTTCAAAGAGACATACTACATTTCAAAGATATACACTGCTTGACTGTAAAGGGTTGAAAATATACACCATGCAAACAACAATGAACAGACAAAATTATCATATACGCACCCAAGAGCAGAGCCAAAAAATTACGAACTAAACAGTGGCAGATTCAAGGAGGAGGAGGAGACACAGAGAATCCAGTAATGCAGATTTAAATATACAACTTCCAATAATAAACCCATACAGATATAAAAAAGGAAAACCAGCCTATAAGTCAACAGTTATCGATAGAATATTTCACGGCGAAGCAGCTTCAGGGCCTGTGAACGCAGGTGAGAAGCAGGGCGAACAGAAAGCTCAAAGAATAATTCAAAACAAATTTCAAACAACAAAAATATGCTCTCTGGACATCACAAAATCAAATTAAAAGCAAAAATGGAGAGAAATTTGAAAAATTCAAAATACGGGGAACCAATGATAAATGGGCAATGATCAGGCTGGGCGTGATGGTGCATGCCTATAATCCCAGTTCTTGGGAGGCCGAGATGGGAGAATGGCAGGCTTGAGGCCAGCCTCAGCAAGTTAGCGGGACCCTCGGCAACTTAGTGAAATCCTGTTTAAAAAAAAAAAAGTAAAATAGGGGTGGAGGTGTGGCTCAGAAGTATAACACTCTTAGGTTCAGTCTCTAGCACCAAACAGAAAATAGACAAGGATTAAAGAAGAAACAGCAGGGGACTTAGAAAATATTATATTAAGGCTGGGCGTGGTGGCGCACACTTGTAATCCCGGTGCTTGGGAGGCTGAGACAGGAGGATCACGTGTTCAAAGCCAGCCTCAGCTACTGAGTGAGGCTCTCAGCAACTTAGACCCTCTTTCCGAATAAAATATAAAATAGGTCTGGGAGTATATCCCGGAGGTAGAAAGCCCCTGGGTTCTACCCCCACTACCACACGCACAAAAAAGGAGAAATAAAGACTTAAAAAAAAGAGAATACTATATTAATCAAAATACAACATAACAAAACTATGGACATTAACTTAACCTGACAATTAAAAAATTTTAAATAGGAAGAACAAACTACAGCTAAAGAAAGGAGATAAGAAAACATAATAAAAATCAAGGCAAAAAATTTGGAAATAAGGCCGGGCGTGGTGGTGCACGCTTGTAATCCCCGTGCTTGGGAGGCGGAGACAGGAGGATCGTGCAGGTTCGAAGCCAGCCGCGCTGGCTTAAGAGACTCTGTTTCCAAATAAAAGTATAAAAATGGTCTGGGAGTATAACCCGGAGGTAGAAGGGTTTCCAGGAACCCCAGTAATACAAAAAATAAATTTGTTTTTGAAATAAAGGTATAAAACTACACAGATAATTAACAAAACAAAGTTAATTATTTGGTAGGAGGAAAATAATCAAGAAAACTTTAGCCACACTAACAAGAGCAGAAGAGAGATGTTTAAAGTGATTGAGGTCAGCTGGGAGTGGTGGTGCACGCTTGTAATCCCAGTATTTGGGAGGTTGTGAATGGAGGATCACGGTTCTCGGACAGTGTCAGCTTCTTAGTGAGGCCCTCTGCAACTCAGTGAGAGCCTCTTTCAAAATAAAGAATAAAAAATCGGGCTGGGGATAGACCTCAGAGATAGAATGCTCCTGGGTTCAATATTCAGTTCTGGACAAAAAAATATAAAGGCCACAAATGACTACAATGAACCCAGAAGAAAAACAAAAACTAAAACAAAGATTGGAAATTCAATTTCATAACTTCTTACAAAGAAATGGCTAATTCCAAATGACTTTGTCAGTAAATTTCATCAAACATTTAAAGAACTCCAATTCTCCAAAAGCCTTCTAGAAAATAGCAAGAAACACCAGGTGTGGTGGCGCACGCTTGTCATCCCGATATCTGGGAGGCTGAGACAGGAGGATCGGAGTTTGCGGCCAGCCTCAGCTACTTAGTGAGGCCCTCTGCAACTCTGTGAGACTCTTTTTCAAAATTATAAATAAAATATAGGGCTGGAGGTGTAGTTTGGAGGTAGAATGCCCCTGGGTTCCATTTCTAGTACCAAAAAAAAAAAAAAAAAAAACCCCACACCTATTCATAATAAAAGCATTCAAGAAACTAGAGATTGCAGGGGACTTTTGCACCTGATGAAGGGTATCTATGAAAAACTCATCGATCTCATCCTGCCCATGAGTAAAGCCCCGGGTGTGATTTCCCCCAGATCTGGAAAGACAAGGGCCTCCATGTTCATTGCACCCATTCCTCCTGTCGCCAGAGGTTCTGGGATAGGTACAAGAAACCACATATACGCATTGAGGAAAGTGAGACGTTATACTCTGCTGATAGACAAGAAGATCTGTATCTAGAGAACCCCGAGAAAGCCAGTAAAAACTAACAGAATGAATCAGTGATTTCAGTAAGGTCACTGGATTAAGGGCATAGATATGAAATCAGTTGTATTTCAGACACCAGCAATTTCCAAAAATTACATTCAAGAAAAAATATCCATCTACAATAACATGAAAGTACACATAAGAGGGAAGAAAAAGAGGTGCAAGACAAACCCCGAAATCTACAACCTGACGCTGAGGGGAGCAAAAGCAATGTAAATACCCAGGAAGTCAGCCTGTGTTTCTGGATCGCAAGATTTAAGACCGGTAAGACGACCATCGTTTCCAAGTGGATCCGTACATGTGAATGCAATCCTTCTCAAAGCGCCAGCTGCTGTTTTCGCAGGAAAGAAAAAGCTGATTCTAAAATTAATTTGCATGTTAACATAATTCACAATGTCCACAGTGTCTTAAAATGAGCAGCACTGAAGGACTCATGCCCCCAGTTTCAAAGCTAACTTCAGAGTTACGGCGACGAAGACGGTGTGTTTGGCATCAGATTGGACCTAGATCAACGAAGGAGAATTGGGTGCCCGGAGATAAATCCTAACATTTATGATCAGATGATATTTGAAGAAGAATTAAATGAAGAAAGAAGGTATTTTTTAAATTACAAGCCTCATAAGTTAATACAGTCACGAGAAATAAAAAATATACAACTTCATCAAGAAAATAAAAGACAACCTGCAGAGTGGCTAAAAGTATTTGTAAATTTTACAACCAATAAGGGTCTAGTTTTCAGAATACACAAAGGATGCTTGAAAAGTAAAAAGACAACCCAATTAAATAATGTGTGTGAAGGCTTGGAGTTCTTGCACATATCCAGTTTTTAAGCCACTTAAGATTGGTGCAATAGACAGACTTCAGAGTCTAGGAATAAACCTCTGGGTTACTCTCTCAGACTCATTTTACTTTTTATTTGGAAACAGGACCTCACTAAGTAGCTGAGGCTGGCTTCAACCCTGCACAATCCTCCTGTCTCAGCCTCTCAAGTACTGGGATTACAAGCGTGCGCCACCATGGCCGGCTAGAACGTCATATATTTTTAGCGATAAATTTGGGACCTTGTCTACAAAATACAGGGAAAAAAGGATAGGAAAAAAGAAGATAATTAAATCATAGAGAGATTTCTAAATTTCAAATCATTCTCCATTTAATAAGAGAATCCCCAAAGAAATAATCTTTAGAAATGAAGATACCCTTCTCTTTCCCCAATATGAACCATCCTTCACCTAACCAAAAGATGTTACAAATGGAAAACTCTTATTTCCTCTTTTTTTTTTTTTTTGGTAGTACTGGGGTGGAACCTAGGGGCTTTCTACCTCCAGGCTATACTCTTAGACCTATTTTCTATTTTATTTGGAAACAGGGTCTAAGTTGCCGAGAGCCTCACTAAGTAGCTGAGGCTGGCTTCGAACCTGTGCAATCCTCCTGTCTCAGCCTCCCAAGTGCAGGGATTACAAGTGTGTGCCACCATGCCCGGCTTCTTATTTTCTCTTTTAATAACAATATTAAGCATTATTTTCAAAAATTGAAAATACTGGAATACAATATTTTCTATACATATAGTTTCTATGATTCTAAAACTATCCATAAATTTTTATTTACATTATTACTTGAAAAATGAATAAATATTTTATAGAGATGTGATTCCCAAATTCCTACTGATACCAATAATGTAAAATGTACTAAGTAAATAGTTTAAAATGTACTAAATAAATAAAATGTACCAAATAAAGATACTAAATAAATAAAATGTAATAAATAAATAATTAAAATGTACTAAATTAAAATGTATTAATTAATTTAAAAGTACTAAATAAAGTTATTCTCTCCTGTAACAAAATCATTCCTAATTATTTTCATAGCCTTCCATTGATACTATACAGTAATACAAGACAAATCAGAATATACTTACCAACTGTTTTTCAACCACAACATGCATTTCTATATAGTGAGATAACTTTACTTGCTGAAAAGAATCCACAAAGTTTATGTCAAAATTGGAGAATTACTTAAATATTTTTCATGTCTATCACTATGTCGAACTCAGTGTTGAAAAGCATGATTTCGCATACAGAACTAGAACCAGATAACATAAGCAAAACTGGACGCCCCAGAATCTCCTTCTTCTCTATCCCTAACCAACTACTTAATTTATTCAGAAAAGAGCTTTCCTCTCCTGTTGTCCGTCCACTTTCCCCCAGGCCTGTGTGGTCCCATTCACTTCCTGTGCTTTCATCACATGGCTGTGTGGAGTGAAATCACATATGAACTTGCAGGAGTAATGGGGTTAGCCATGTTTTTAAGGGACGGTGTTTCATCTAAAGGATGGAATTAATCCTGTATCCTCAAAGCAGAATGAGCATCGACGGGGCAAATTATGGATTTTCTTTAAACGAGGCCTCAAAGGTCTCAAGATGGGTGTGTGGGGTAGGAAGCCAGAATCATAGGTCTTAAGGTGATAGCTAGCTAGATACCTGGACCAATGATGGACAGATGACACATAGGTGAGGCTGATGCGGGTGATAGATGATGGGTCAATGACAGATAGATATAGATAAGGTAGATAGTTATGTGTGGATATGTCTGCATATATATATGTCTGCATATATGTATGTATATGTATATATATATATATATATATATATATATATATATATATATATATTACTTTGCAGTACTAGGAATGGCATTCAGGGGCATTCTACCTCTGAGCAATGCCCCCAGCCCTACTTTTTTTCTTTATTTTGAAACAGGGTCTCACTGAGTTGCAAAGGGCCTCACTAAATAACTGAGGCTGTCCTCAAACTGTGATCCTGTCTCAGCCTCCCCAAAGCTGGGATTACCAAGCGTGTGCCACTAAGCCCGGCGATGTCTGTATATTTTTAACTTGGACAACCAATATGTCCCATATGAGATCAATAACTCAGGGGAATGTTAGGGGCGGGAATGGGAGATCTGTATTATAAAGTCGTGGGAAAATGTGTAGAAACATCAATATTTAAAATTTGAATGTCATTGAGATTAGTGTCGATGGTTTTGAATATGTACAGTTCAAATACTGCTATGTACAGGTACAGAATAAACAACACTAATCTTAGTGACATGTGTCAGGAGGGAGAGAGTGGAGTGGGACCCAATTGCTACGTGTATGTAGTTTTTATCACTGTGAACCTCGTTATCATGTATTTTTGTGTGAGTGTGTGTGGTACTAGGGGTGGAACCCAGGGGCTTTCTATCTCCAGGCTACAACCCCATCCCTATTTTATAATTTATTTGGAAACAGGGTCTCACTGAGTTGCTGAGTACCTCACTAAGTAGCTGAGGCTGGCTTCGAACCTGCGCAATCCTCCTGTCTCAGCCTCCCAAGCGCGGGGATTACAAGCGTGCGCCACCACGCCCGGCTTTATCGTTCGTGACCGGCCTCCGCTACTAGTGAGACACTGTTTGAAAATAAAAAATATGGCTGGGGGTGTAGCTTGGAGGTAAAATGCTCCTGAGTTCAATTTCCAGTCCAACAACAAAAAAAAAGGTGTCAATGTCGAAAATGATGTGGAGAAATTGGAATCCTCATGCACTGCTGTCGAGAACGGTAAATGCAGCCACTTTGGAAAATAATCAGGCAGTTACACTAAGTGCAAACCAATGGAGTTTCACCAGTGACCCAGCCATTCAAATCCTGCTCTGCCTACAGAGCTCAAAGCATATATCCACACAAAACCTTTTACATGAATGTGCCTGGAGGCATCTTAATATTCCTGAAGTAGTGGAATAACCCTACTATCCATCAGCTGGTGGGGATGGAAGTAAATTGTGCATATTCACAAAATGAAATATTAACAAGAGCGAGGGCACAGATAGTGCCGTAACACACAAACTTTGAGGACCGTGAACTTTGATTTCTATAAAGTCTACGGGCCAGAATTGGCCCGAGGGTAGTGGTTCGTCAAGTTGGCTCCTGATGAGAACGGCTCGTAAGTTAGGAAGGGTTTGGCGCACGTATTCATATGTGCGTGGGTGCGTAAGTCAAGAGTTTATCAGAAAACTAAAGAGCTTACATCGCCATCGAGTAATAACTGTACAGTTTACTACGGCACCTACCCGTATGCTTTGTATCTTATAAGAGGCATTTCTGAAATCAGTAGCCTTCTCGGCGTATACGTCAATCCCTCTACTCTTATACCTTACTTTGTAAAGTATATGTTCAAAGCCCACGGAAGCCTCCAATGGCTCAATCCCATAAGTAACATTTTCAAACTGCAGCAAGCCCCTGGAAATTAAAAAAAAAAAAAGCATAAATAAAATAATGCATTTTTAAAAGTTAATGAAATGCTGCTCAGGGGTGTGTGTGTATGTTGCTGGGGTTTGAACCCAGGGACATTCTACCTCTGAGCCATTACCCCGCCCCAGGCCTTTTGATGTTTTGTTTTGAAAAAGGGTCTCACTAGGTTGCTGCGAGTCTCACTAAGTTGCTGGGCTGGCCTCGAACCTGCCGTCCTTCTGCCTCAGCCTCTCAAGTACTGGGATTACGAGCCCCACCACCGCTGGGTCACTTCTCTAACCCTATGCATATTGGGCATATCAGTATCACCCTTAGTTTTAGGGGGTAAAATAGGAAGCGTTACTGAATACCTACAAGCATTACTGAGTACTACAGAACAGTATTGCGACTGGCATTTGTATGCCTATTAATATTTCATGCTCTCCATGTATAAGAATTATCTTGTAATAAAGGTAGGAAACCCCATCAAAAATAATTTTCAAGTAAATAATCCATACTGTCATCTATGCAATTATATGTTACAACCTGATTCCAGTACATGTGGTAGCGATCACCAAAGAATTTGGATAATCTTCAATGTAGCCTTGGTAGTAGCATAAGCTCTGAAAGATAAAATACATCTAGCTCTACTAAAATAGCGCAGATTTTGTGTGCGTGTATATAAAATACTCAATGTTTCCTAAATGGATTCGTCGGATTATTAGATAGGCTTGTTGCCAAATTTTCTGGAATGTTCCCCACAGGTACAAAAAGAACAAGTATATTTTTGTATTTTTTTAAAACGCTATAAATTAAACATGATATTCTTGGTCACTGAGACAAGGTCAAAATAATAAAAATCTCATTCCCTCCCCACATTCTTCTGACTTAATTTTGTATAGTAGAAAACTGAAATGAATCCAAAAGATAAAGTGTTTTTCCAAAACTATTTTGAGTGTAACGATGAGAGAATGTGTATAGACTTAACCCGCTCACAGACGCCAATATAAACACTGGATAAAAATAAAATATGTATACATACTTAAAAGCATGCATATTTATATTTAAGAATATGTTGGGGTGTGCACACAGTGCCTAGAGATGCAGCCTCCCTCGGCCTGAGCGGCCTGCAGGCTAAGCCTTAGGTAAAGTTTAAGAACTTCCGCAGAAAAGGGGCTAAGATGAGCTTGGAGGAAGCTACGAAGGCCTGGTTTCCCCATTCGATATGGGTGGGGAGACTGAGCAGTTTTTCCCTTTTTCCCTTTAAAGGAGCTTCCGCACACATGAATGGCTCGTGTACTGGCCTGGGATTGGCTGTGAGCTACATGCTGGGTCTGTGAAGAGGTGACCTTTATCCCGATAGGCTAGGCAATTTCCTCATTGGAAATTCCCCTTGTAGTTTTGTGCTATATATATATATATATATATATATATTGCTTGAAGAAGAATAAATGAGCTCCTGCTTGACTCAGCTCCCAGCTCGTGTGTGTTTTTGTTTGGGCCATTGATACCGACCATCTTTCTCAGTCCCGCCACTGACGGACTGGACCCATCAAGAATATATTACATATAAAATTATAAGTAGAGCTGGGCATGGTGGTGCACACTTGTAATCCCAGAATTCTGGAGGCTGAGACAAGAGGATCGCAGGTCCGCAAAGTCTCAGCTACTTAGCGAAGCCCTTCGCAACTCAGTGAGACCCTGTTTCAAAAATAAAAAATAAAAAATAAAAAATAAATTATTGTTGGGGGTGTCTTTCAGAGGTAGAATGCCCCTGGGTTACATCCCCAGTACCACAAAAATAAATAAAATTATATATATACTTTTACAGTACTTGGAATGGAACCCAGAAGCATCATACTTCTGAGCTAAAGCCCCAGCCTGATTTTTTATTCTTTATTTGGAAACAGGGTCTCACTGAGTTGCAGAGGGCCTCACTAAGTAGCTGAGGCTGGCCACGAACCTGTGATCCTCCTGTCTCGGCCTCCCAAGTGCGTGTGTGTTTGTGTGTGTGTATGTGTGTGTGGTACTAGGGGTGGAACCCGGGGACTTTTCTACCTCCGGGCTAAACTCCCAGACCTATTTTATACTTTATTTGGAAACAGGGTCTCACTAAGTTGCTGAGAGCCTAAGTAGCTGAGGCTGGCTTCGAACCTGTGTGATCCTCCTGTCTCAGCCTCCTAAGTGCTGGGATTACAAGTGTAAGCCCCCATGCCCGGCTAAAAAAATATATTTTAAATATATATATTCTTTAACTTCAGGTACAAAGGCAGACAAGAAGAGAAAGCAAGTGGCAGTCCATGCCGCAAGAATACAACTGTACTTGCTGAGATCCTTTTTGTGAGTTTCCATCGAAGGGCATCACAGAGAGGAAGGGACAGGCCCCGTACTGTCCTGATTATGCACACATGTGCTGTGTATCACTGCGATACTCGGAATAAAGCCTCATGATCTGAGTCATGGAAACTAAGTCTCAAAAAGGAGACCCAGGTGTTCCCTGAAGCTGGCCCGACTCCGCCACCCAACATGGGGTATGAACAAGTGACGCTGGGCGTGATGGCACACAGGCCTCTAATGCTGGTACCTGGGAGGCTGAGACAGGAGGGTCCCGGTACCACACACACACACACACACACACACACACACACACACACACACAAAATAATAAAATAGGGTTGGTGTGTGGCGTGGAGATGGAACGCCCCTGGGTTCAATCCCAAGTACCAAAAATAAATAAATACATAAATAAAAAGCTGGGCGTGGTGGTGCACTCTTGTAATCCCAGCATCTGAGAGGCTGAGACAGGAGGATCACAGTTCAAGGACAGCCTCAGCTACTTAGTGAAGCCCTGTGCAAATCAGTGAGACCCTGTTTCAAGATAAAGAATAAAAAATAGGGCTGGGGGGTGTAGCTTGGAGGTAGATTGCCCTCTGGGTTCCATCCCCAGTACTGCAAAAAAAAAAAAAAAGTTTTATTTAATAGATCTAACTTTACAAACTAGAGGGAAAGAGCTACATCGTTCCATCACCAGTCCCAAAGAAGCAACTGCAATTTAGAAAAACAAAAGCTGGGTGGAGGCGTGTGTAAATTTGCCTGGCCGCGCCCTGCCGGGGGCAGATTTTCTGCATTTCCATTCTCAGCATTAGGTTCACAGCACACACTCTGAGGGACCAGGGGAGTAGAAAAGACCATGAAGATTCAGATGAACAATATAGGATGGTATTAGGTGTGTAATAGGAATTAGGACTTAGAGTATAAGGTGAGATTAGGTGAGATTAAAAGGACAAGAAATAGGAAAATAGGATAGTAATAACTGTGAAGAATGACTTTGGAATAGAAAAATAAATGTTTTGATAGTATTTGTGAGTAAAAGTCATAGGATAGTTTTTCTTGAGAAATGTGTGGGTGTAAGTGTCTTTTATGAATTGCTTGAACTTTAGCTCCTGTACTCTGCTTACGCGAAGATGCGGCCTAGGTTTAGAAAGAGATAAAAAGCCTGTAAAGAAATGAATTTTGAAAAGTTTAGAAGTATGCTTTGCTTTTGAAATATGCTTTTGGAATAGGAAGGCTAAAGAAAGTTGAAAGCATTTTACAAGTTCTCTGTTCCAGGAAGCTCGTAACCAGGAACTAACTAACCTCTTTGGGAATATGTGAGCAGAGGTTCCCCCCCACAGCATGAAAGTTTAGCAAAGATAGCTTTATAAGTTACTTAAGATAGAATAGTGTTAAGTGATGTGAGAAATGTAAAGGTATTGAATACGGCAACTAGTGGGATTGTACTTAATTGACAAGCAGTTGACTGACAAGTTTCTGTTTTTCATCCTGATCTGCTTAAATTATTGCTTCTGTAAAATGGGAGAATGTAGGAAGGAGTGTGTTATCTTAGATAGGCTGGTGGGTACTGACAAGTTCCTGTTTTTCATCTTAATCTGTTTAAGATTTTGCTATCTGCTAGACCATCTGCAGGCCAGAGGCGGCACTAGCAAGCCCAGCATAAGGGAGATAAGCTGGCCCTTGGCGCAATGACGTAGGAAGACAGCTCTGTAAAATCATTTGCTGTGCATTAAGTACGAGTATACTTGCTTTTAAAATTATTGGTTGTACTTGTTTACAAGTTTATATGATTGGATATGCCTTTGGCGGGCTCTGACGTGTGTGACCACCCCCTCTTTGGGCTATAAATCCAGAGCTTTCCGGGAGCTTCTGGGTCGACCCTCGACCGAACTCCCTCCACTGGTGAGTGACGTCTGGGTTTCGACCCCTGGCTAGCCAGGAGAGAGCTGCAGCACAATGAACCTCGCTGTCTCTTGCATCTCTAGAGTGTCCTTCATTATTTGTGGTGGTGGGCTTGTCTCGAGCTCTTCAATACATGTACATCCTCACAGAACCAACAGACACAGCAGCCCCGTGTTTGCTTTGGTCGCCATCTGCTTAATAGGGCTGAGTACACGTCGCCAAAGGAAATGACTAAATTCATGTTCAAATGAACCCTGTCCTCAGTACTCTGTACTTTAGGGATATACGAAGCCTAAATAATGTGATCAGAGAAACTCGTATCACGAAGGTAAAAGAATCAACAAAAACCATACCTGAAACTCTTGTTCTAGAGGTTTCATTATTCCTTCGTTATCATAACCATAAACTTGAAAATTATGGGGTAAAAAATTTCTGTGAAAATAGAGAAACAACACTTAATGGAGAAAATTATTTCCTCAATCTTTATTAAAAATATACTTCTTATAGATATATCGGTTGTCAGGAAAAGATTTTTCAGTGTATGGGTCCTTTTACCTCCTTGTTGGTATCCCTACAGAGTCAAAGCAAAAAGGATCCAGCTGGCGGCATCAGACTCCCTGACTTCAAAATATGCTACAAAGCTACCATCATCAAAACAGCATGGTACTAATGCCAAAACAGAGGGCAATGAAACAGAGAAGATATAAGAGAAATCAATCCATGCATTTACAGTTCCTTGATTTTTTTTTTTTTTTCAGTACTAGAGATGGAACCCAGGGGCATTCTACCTCTGGGCTACATCCCCAGCCCTGTTTTTTATTCTTTATCTTTGAAACAGGTTCTCATTAAGTTGCGGAGGGCCTCACTAAGTAGCTGAGGCTGGCTGCAAACCTGTGATGCTCCTGTCTCAGCCTCCCAAGTACTGGGATCACAACCCAGCGCCACCACGCCCGGCTCAGTCTATTCATCTTCCACAATGTTGCCGAGAACACGCACCACGAGGTAAGAACAGACTCTCCAAAGAACTGTGTGTGGAAAACTGGATGTTCACACACAGAACAATGAAATTGGATCCCTGTTTCACACCGTATATACAGATAAACTAAAAACGGTTTAAAGACTTCAGTGTAAGACTGGCAACTATAAAGCCACTAGAAGAGAACATAAGAAAAACGCTTTTCAAGCTGGGCGTGGTGGCGCACACTTGTCATCCCAGCACTCGGGAGGCTGAGACCGGAGGATCGCGGTTCGCAGACAGCCTCAGCTACTTAGTGAGGCCCTCTGCAACTCAGTGAGACCCTGCTTCAAAAAACAAGAGTAAAAAATAGGGCAGAGGGTGTAGCTCGGAGGTCGAATCCCATGAGTTAAAAAAAAAAGAAAGAAGCCTTTTGATGTTAGTCTTGGAAGTTTTTTTTTTTAATATGATTTTTAAAAAGTATAGGTAACAGAAGCCAATAGACAAGTGGAATTGCATCAGGCCACCACGCCCCGCTCTCACGGCATCAAACAAAACGCAAAAGAGACATTCAGCAGAGTGAGACACGACCTACAAAATGAAAGGAAAGCACGCGTCGGATGAGGGAGTAACATTCAAACTCAATACATGAGGAACTCAGACAGCGCTACAGCTCACGTGGAGTCCTCGGAAGCTCTCATGGCATCGCAGATAGGGGCAGCTTGTTAAAAGATGCCATGACAGCTGGGCGTGGTGGCGCACGCTTGTGATGCCTGCGCTTGGGAGGCCAAGACAGGAGGATCTTGCAGGTTCGAAGCCAGCCTCAGCTACTTATACTGTTATAGTGAGGCCCTTTGCCACTCAATGAAACCCTGTTTCAGAAGAAAGAATAAAAACAGGGCTAGGGGTGTAGCTCATAGGTAGAATGCCTCTTGGGTTCCAACCCCAGTACCTCAAAATTAAATAAATAAACAAAATAAAGAATAAAAAACAGGGCTGGGGGTGTAGCTCAGAGGTAGAATGCCCCTGCGTTCCAACCCCAGTACTCCCACCCCCCCACACACACACAAAGATACCATGAGTATTTATCCTCACGTTATGACTGCATAGTCTGCCCTGGATCTCTTCCCAAGCTGGTCTAAAGAATGCCTTGAACCATGCAATAAAAGTAATCTCAGGCAGGCATTCTTAGCTCCTGTGTGAGCGCTCTCACGGACTTGTTGTGTTGCCGCGACAAGGCCCATTAGGAGCTAACTGCACACCGTCGAGGCATTGCAGTCTGTTGGAAATCCATTTAGCATGGACCTCTTGGCCAAGTCTGAAATGGGCAAGCTCCCAGGATGCCCTGGGAAGGGGTCGGCCGGCCGCCCGCTCTGACTGCTGCGGGCGCTGGAGGCTCCGTCACCTACCAGGAGCGCGCCCAGCAACACTCTCTGCACACCCAGACCACTGTCCTCTGTCTGCTGCGTGTGACATGAAAAAAAGGCAGAAAAGCTTTGCAGTGCGCTTGGAGGCCAGATTGGGCATTCGTATCTAAAAACCGTTTGATGGCTAACACTATTTGTTGTAATTTAGTGATACTTAGCTATAATGTTTTGAGAGGAAAAAAAAAAGAATACTTTTTCTTGAGCCAAGAGTTTTTTGGCAGTTACTGTACTCAGTTTACAAACAGCTGGGGCGTCTTTGACCAAGCATTTGTGACGAGGTCCCTATTGGATGGTGCTCATTGTTGAGAATGTGGCCGCCATCCAGGACGTCTTGTTGTTGTTCTCACGTGTGATTGCTTTCATTTAAACGCCCTGAGATTGCTTGTGTAAAAGAAAAGACATCCATCGTTTCTAAGCTGTATAAATGTGATAACCTACTTACTGGTAAATTGCATCGCGATTGTGTTGTACAGGCTACACCTTTTTTGTTACGGAAACAATACAGAGCGGTGGCAATCAGCTCATTCAGATCTTCTTACACTTCGAACCCATCACGCCTTACGTGGTTTAATCTATACTGACTGAACGCTTGCTTGTTCCGTACTGCGACCCGGAGCGTTCTTCACAGGACGCTGTATTGGACAACTAACTGGCTCGCTCTGAAGTGGCTGCAGAGTCTGGGTTTCTCTATGCATTTCTTGCAAAGATGTACTTTGAGACCCTGTTTGGTGACTCCCTGTAGTACTATTCATCTTATACATAAAAATATTTTTCAAATTTTAATGACGTATATTAGGATCACAGATATTAATTCTAGAAACAATGCAGGTGTATTTACTATTTTCCTATTAATTTGATGACTGTTTACAGGTGACTTTTTCCCTTTTTAAAATTTTTTTATAGTACTGGGAATTAAATCCAGGGCATTCTATCTCTGAGTTATATCCCCAGCCCTATTTTACTTATTATTTTGAAACAGGGTCTTGTTAAATTGCTGAGGGCCTCACTAAGCTGCTGAGGCAGGCCTTGAACCTACAATTTTCCTGTCTCAGTCTCCCACATTCTTAGATTATAGGCCTGTGCCACCAAGCCTGGCTTGACTTCTTCCTTTCATTATTTTTAGACGTCTATTCTTATTTAGGACCATAGTAATCTTGATTTTCCTTTTTCACTGGTATGCTCTGCTATTTTTTTTAACCAAGTTCATTAGTTGGTATGGGATTGAATACAGCTGATTGCAATTGAAACCTAAGTCCTTAATACATCGCGACCAGATTTTCATACTTAGTGTTTTTTTTTAATTGTCCCAATTCATGCCAATCAAGAATCTGATGTGATCCGTCAACTATAAATTAAAATGAAGGGGACTTGAAAAACAGCAGCATTTATGACAGAAAATTATCAAAATTTGGGAAAGTAGAAAACCATCAAAATTTGTTCTGTGTGAAATCTCAAGGATAGCCCAAACCCAATCTGATGCGACTAGGAATGAGGAAGACGGGAACATACGCCAAGGATTCAGGTCCCAGGTACTTATTACAGAGACCAAAAAAAAAAAAAAGTTGTTTAAATCACAAACAGAAGAGCACAATGAACATTCATCAGCTAGAAACTGAGTTTTCAAATGCAAAACAATCACGTGTTGGATAATTATAAAGAGTAATCACAAACAGAACAGAGACCAGATGACAGCTTGGAGACCACCTACTTTTGCTGTAGGTTCATAATATACGTTTTTCCATCAATTGCAATTTTGTAGGACACCTACGGGTGAAGGAGAGCACATGTAAAAAGCAAAGAAACGGGAAAATGAGAGGGGAAAGTTACAAGGAAAAGCTGTCATTTTACATTAATGAGAACCACATTCTGAAACACGTTGCCACGATAGAGAGACACATTTAGAATTTACTGTTGATTTCTCTCCATGTAAAAATTTTAGCTTTTCAAAACTGATAAAAGAATATAATTGATATAATGTATAATGTTTTTGTTTCTTAAAAATTTATCCAATAAAATAGAATCTGAAGAATGAATTGCTGTTTACCTAGAATGGATTACTGTTGCTCAAATATTTTTTTACGTCAGAAAATTGGAGCTTTCATTTTGCTATTTTCTCACGTCTGTTGTTGATTTTGAAAGTTCTGCAATTAGCTTATTTATTCTTTTACTTATTACTGAAAGTTTGGCTATTGGCCCTTTCTTTCAACGCTGCCTTCGGGACATTTTCTCTGCTTTGGGATTCCGAGGTATCAAGGTGTCCCTTGACTTCTGTCCATTGTGCTTTGAGTTGTGACACTTGAGCTGAGGATTCTATTTCTTAAAGCTGTTGCTCGGTTAAAATCATTTCTACTCTAATCTTTCCCCCTTTTGGAAGAGTTCTAGTTATTCTAGGTTTCAAATTCTACCTGTCTCTTCCATTCGCCTTTCATATGTTCAACGGATTCTCTTCTGCTGTCTCTGATCTGCTACTAATCCCTGACTTTTACAGTTTCATGCAGCTTTTTTCATGTCTGCAAGATCCATTCTGTTCTTTATTAAATCTACTAGTTTAAGTTGAATAGTCTCCTCTTATGGTCTATATCCTCAACTAATTATAAATAATTATTAATTATGGTAATTGTAAACATATTATTTCATATTGTTGTATTTAATAAATCAGTAAATACAACAGCCTCACTGATTAAACATTCTATGAGTTTCTTACTATGTCCTGGGTAATAAGAATGGTGATATTAACAAAACAGACAACTTTGTCATGCATTTGACAGTTGGAGATGGCTTCTTTCTTCTTCAATTTCATTTACTGCATATCATCGTCTTTTAACAATCTGGTGAATCCTGTTTGAGGCTATTTCCTCTAAGTATAATTTCCCACTAAGTAGTCCCCTTTAAGTATTTCCTTGTTTATTTTTTAATGTGACTAGCACCCCATAATAGTTTTGCATTAAAATACTGTCCTAAAATACTACAAAAGCCTCTCTACATTTTTTTGTTTAAGCCAATGTAATTTTATGAAAAGCTATGCATTTCTTTTAAAAAGTTATATAACAACTTATAAGCTTAAATTAAATATTAGGGTGAAGAGTGAAGAGTTGCTAAGAAAATACTTGCATTTAAATAACTTGGACATCTACAATTCAACCAAAAAGAAAAGTATGGTGTGAGGTTTCAAGAAACTCATTTTACTTCCCCCAAAGCTTCTGGAGCTTCGTGCAAAACATAAGCAGCTTTCTAATCCAAAGGGGGGGGGGTCGTCCTAAACAACGTTTTAACAAAAACAGCTGAAAAGGAAGTCTTTATCATGAACATATTTGTAGTCAAAAGGGAAAAATCATTAACCCATCATTAAATCAAATGATCGCCCCCCCCCCCCACAAATTTCTTCAAATACAGGCTGGAGGGCAGGTGAGAACAATCTGTAGGGGATGAGGTCAACCAATGCTCAGCGTTTCCCAGGAACGAAACAGATCTGGAAGGTGGGTCTTAGGGTTTTAAATCCCGACTCACTGAGCCACTATTTCTGAGAAACATAGTTAAATCGGTTCATTTTCCAAAAGGTCTTTCCACTCAAGAACAGTGCCATACAAATGTAAAATTCTGCAAGTGTGCATGGGTGAAAAATGCTACATTAACCCCTGAGAACAAAATATCCATATCATCTTACAGTCCCCAGTCGCCTCAGCGGGTGATTACCTGTTCCTCGATTCCCTCCTTTATTGTTGACTCTATTTTCTCTGGAACGGTCACTTGAATGTGTAGTTTTTCAAAATCTACAAGGGGCAAAAGGTTTCATGAGCACAATACTCCTCCTGTATGGCTTATTTCCTCATCTAAATCCACAATCTCCAAGCCCCTGGGGCAAGGTGGCATGGCTGTGATCCCAGTACTTGGGAGGCTGCGACAGGAGGACGGAGGTTCCAGGCCAGCCTCAGCGATTTAGTGAGGCACTCAGCCACGTAGTGAGACCCTGTTTCAAAATAAGAAAATAAAATAGGGGTTGTAGCTTGGGAGTAGAATGCCCCTGGATGCAATCCCTGGTACCAATCATACATAGATAAATCAATACATGAATCAGTAAATATATTCTATGTGCCAGTTGTCAGTTTTACTGTTTTCAAATACTCTCACTTCTTTTTTTAGTTTGTGTGGTATGTAAGGGATTGAACCCAGAGGCATTCTACCTCTGAGCCACACTCCAGGCCCTGTTTATCTTTGTGTCTTTATTTTGAAAAAGCAAGACACAGTTGCGAAGGCCTCACTAAACTGCTGAGACTGGATGCGGACCTGCGATCCTCCTGTATCGGCCTCCCAAGTACTGAGATCACAGAGCGCGCACCCCCACGCCTGGCTGCACTTCTTCCTGGAATCACAAGTGTTTTTTTTTTTTGTTTTTGTATTTTCAGAACTATGGATGGAACCCAGGGGCATTGTACCTCCGAGCTACACCAGCAGCCCCATTTTTAAAGTCTTAATTTTTTGAAACAGGGTCTTACTGAGTTGTGAAGGGCCTCACTAAGTAGCTGAGGCTGTTAACGAACCATGATCCTCCAGTCTCTGCCTCCCGAATGCTGGGATTACAAGCCTGCGCCACCAAGGCAGGCCCTAAAAGTTTCTCTTAAAAATTAAAACCAAGGCTGGGCGTGGTGGTGCAGGTTTGTAATCCCAGCATTCGGGAGGCTGAGACAGGAGGATCATGGTTCGTTAACAGCTTCAGCTACTTAGTGAAACCCTCCACAACTCAGTGAGACTCTGTCTCAAACTAAAGAATAAAAAATAGGGCTGTGGGTGTAGCTTGGAGGTACAATGCCCCTGGGTTCTATCCCCAGTACTGCAAAAAAAAAAAAAAAAAAAAAAAGAAAAAATCTTTCTTTCTTTCTTTCTTTCTTTCTTTCTTTCTTTCTTTCTTTCTTTCTTTCTGTGGTACTGGGGTTCCTGGAAACCCTTCTACCTCCGGGCTACACTCCCAGACCTATTTTATATTTTTGTTTGGAAACAGGGTCTCTTTAAGCCAGCTCAGCTGGCTTCGAACCTGCGCGATCCTCCTGTCTCCTCCTCCCAAGCGCAGGGATTACAAGCGTGCACCACCACGTCCGGCAAAGAGAAACTTTTAAAACTTATATTGCTTTATTGCCCAGGGGTAGGAGCTAATAATTTCGGAGCAAAGCCCAAGCCATCAGCACAAATAAATGTAGAACCCTCCAACCAGAGTTTCTACAAGCCGGGTCTCAGCCTCCTCCAGTAAGGTTCAAACTCTCCCAGGCCCCAGGCCTCCTGGGGTCCCAGGTGTCAGGCTGCAGCCATCCCAGGGGCCCTGCAGCCCCAGGCCACACCGGCGGGCGGCTGCCGGCCTCTCCCAAGCTCACAGGTCTGCACTTACTGGAGTCTGGCTTGACGTCCTCCGAGGCGCCGAGCCCGCAGAGCCCGCCGAGCAGGAAGAGCACAGGCAACATGACGGCCTCCCGGATCCCGGTCCCGGCCCCAGCAGTGGCGGTTGGCCGCTACAAGACGGTTGGGGGCGCGCGGAGACCCTCGGCCGTGCACCTGCGAGGGAGACCCCGGCCAAGCCCAGGCGGGCGGAGGGAGCGCGCTGCTGAGCTGCCCAACCCGCCGCCTCTAGGTCCCCTAAGGAGGCCCCCTCGGGACAGGACACCTATTAGAAGCTAAGAAGGAGGGGAAAGGAAGGTTGCATTTATACTTCTTAAGTGACCTTTTAATTCTCAAGAATAATGTTATACGATAATATATTCATAGTGATCATATAATCATATACAACAGTACATTCGCATATGATAATACATTCATGTATGATAATATATTCATGCATGATAATGTGTTCATATATGATAATGTGTTCGTGTATTATGATGCATTGCATTAACGTGTGCAGTGTCAGTCATGGGTGCACAGCTTGACAGCTCGATTGATATTCGAGTGGATAAACCAGTGTAATTACTAACGACTAAGAAACGGAATAGAACCACCCAAAGCCAGGCTGTTTCCTGACAATTATTACCTCTAACAACCATCCATTGGTTTTGTCTGTTTTTCGAGTTCCTCCTCCTCCTCCTCCATCTCCTCCTCCTCTTCCTCCTCCTCCATCTCCTCCTCCATCTCCTCTTCCTCATCTCCTCCATCTCCTCCTCCTCCTCCATCTCCTCCATTTTCTCCTCTTCCTCCTCCATCTCCTCCTCTTCCTCCTCTCCTCATCCTCCTTCTCTTCCTCCATCTCCTCCTCCTCCATCTCCTCCTCCATCTCCTCCATCATCTCCTTTTCCTCCTCTTCCATCTCCTCCTCCTCTTCCTCCTCCTCCATCTCCTCCTCCTCTTCCTCCATCTCCTCCTCTTCCTCCTCCATCTCCTCCTCCTCCTCCATCTCCTCCATTTTCTCCTCTTCCTCCTCCATCTCCTCCTCTTCCTCATCTCCTCCATCTCCTCCTCCTCTTCCTCCATCTCCTCCTCTTCCTCCTCTCCTCATCCTCCTCTTCCTCCATCTCCTCCTCCTCCATCTCCTCCTCCATCTCCTCCTCCTCTTCCTCCATCTCCTCCTCCTCCATCTCCTCCTCCATCTCCTCCATTTTCTCCTCTTCCTCCTCCATCTCCTCCTCCTCCTCCTCCATTTCCTCCTCCTCCTCCATCTTCTCCTCTCCCTCCTCCATCTCCTCCATCATCTCTTCCTCCTCCTCCTCCATCGTCTCCTCTTCCTCCTCCTCCTCCATCTCCTCCTCCTCTTCCTCCTCCTTCATCTCCTTCTCCATCTCCTCTTCCTCCTCCTCCTCGTCGTCCTCCTCCTCCTCCTTTCTTAAGAATATTACCAATCACCACAAACGCTTTCGCTTTGGGGTTCTTTTAATATGAGGATTGTAAGGTTCATCCATAGCAATCGTCTCGGTTTTTTCCTCTTGGTGTTTATAACTCACTGAGTAGATTTTTACTGTGAGTGATCCTGTGGTTTACTTATACTTCCAGCTATCAAAAACAATAATTGGCCATAAACATTTTTATTTATGGCTTCTGGTATAAAGTGTAAAGGTTTCTTTTGAGCGAGCATCTAAAGTGAAGTCGCTGGCCACAGGGTATGTTTAGTGGACATTCCCAAAGTCTTCTCTGGAACTTGGGTACTACTTCATACTCCCACCGCAAGTGTATGAAAACTCCAGTTTCCCCATATCAAAATAGTAGTATTTTATTTACTTTGGGATCTGCATTTTGTGTTTTTAATTTGCATGTTCTTGGTAGTTAACTTCAGAACAGTTTTATATGTCTGCAGCAGTTTAAATAGCTTCTTCAGCAATTGTCCGCTTGAGTCCTTAGTTCATTTTCCAACTGGGTTGCTTTCTCTCTTATAAAACACAGCACCTCGTAATGCATTCTGGGTATGATTCCTTTGTTGAATGTAATGGTTGCAAATATCTTGCCTACTCTATCAACTTTTAAACAGCGTTTTGAGGGTACCATTAGTCATAGCCAGAATTTTTCTTTATTCCAAATGTGCTTGCATTTTTATGATCTGTATTTTACCCAGGATATTGAATTTAATCAAATGCTTTTTCTGTACAATGAGGTGATCCTATCGTTTCCTCAATTTTCTGTTAATGTCCTGAATTAAAATTTTTGATTTTCCATTGTCTACCTACATAAACCTTTATTCCTGTGATATATCCTATGTGATCATGATGTATTATTATTCTATTTTGATAGGTTAATTTGCTGGAGTTTTGTTCAGGATTATTTGTGTTCATGTTAGTAAGAGACATTTGTTTATATTTTTATTCTTTTGTAATGAACTTGCCAATTTTTCTATCAGAGTCATGCTGGTCTTATAAAAGAAATCAGAAATGTTATCCCTTCTATTTTTTGAAAAAGAATAATGTGTGAATATTTCTGTCTCTAATGTTTCTTAATATTTGTAAATAGTCATTAGGACCTGGGATTTTCTACTTATGGACCTAATTTCTTTAAAAATACTCACATGCTCGAGCTGGGCGTGGAGGCACACGCTTGTCATCCCCGCGCTTAGGAGGCTGAAACAGGAGAATCGCACAAGTTCAAAGCCAGCCTCAGCTACTTAGTGAGGCTCTCCGTAACTTAGTGAGACCCCATAAAATATAAAATAGGTCTGGGAGTATAGCCCGGAGTAACACACACACACACACACACACACACACACACACACACACGAAAAAACTTTGTTGAGATTTGTTTAAAGACCTAACATATGGTTTATCTTGAGAAATGTTCTATGTGCTAATGAGAATATATATTCTGCAGCTGTTGGATGTTAGGACAACTTGGTTTACAGAATAGTTTAATTCTGATGTTCCTTTGCTGATTTTCTGTCTAGATAATGTGTCTATCAATAAAAGTTAAAGTCACTAGCTATTCTTGTACTGGAGCCTATTTTTTCCTTTGAGGTCTAATAACTGCTTATTTATTTGGGTCATCTGCTGTTGAATGCATGCATACTTAAAATGGCTATAACCTCTCCTCCTCCTCTTCCTCCTCTTCCTCCTCCTCCTCCTCCTCCTCCTCCTCCTCCTCTTGTGGTGGTACTGGGGTTCCTGGAAGCCCTTCTACCTCCAGGCTGCATTCCCAGACCTATTTTATATTTTTTAAAATTTGGAAACAGGGTAGAACTACTCTTAAGCCAGTGCTGCTGACTACGAACCTGCGCCATCCTCCTGTCTCCGCCTTCCAGGCACAGGGATTACAAGCGTGCGCCACCATGCCCAGCTTAACCTCTTCTTAATAGACCTTTTATCATCACATAAAGAACTTCTTTATCTCCTTTTATAGTTTGTGGCATAAAGTGTGGTTTGAAAATGCACTTTAAGTGAAAGACAAAGTGGGAGAAACCATCGCTTTGGCTTCTATTTCTGTGGAGCAACATCATCCATTCTGTCCTTTCAGTCTGCGTACCCTCGTGGATGAAGCGAGTCTCTAGGAAGCAGTCTCTTGTGTGCTTTCATAAGAGTAGTTACTGCTATTTGGCTCCTAGATGTAGGGATCCCTTAAGCATCTCTACATATTAGGAGGTCTTTTTTCTTTATCCATCCAGTCATTCCATCTTTCAATGAAAGAATTTACTACAATTACATTCAGGGTGATTACTGACAGATCAGAAGGTACTGCTGCTGTTTTAAACGCTTTCCTTTTCTCTTCCTTTGTAATTAGGTGGCTTTCTCTAATAGTATGCGTCGACAATTGCCTTTTATTTTTAGAGCTGCTATTATAGGTTTTAGTTTCTGATATAAAGTCTATTTTACCTGGCATAAGTAGAGCTACTCATTCTCTCTTTTGGTTTCTATTTGCATAGATTTTTTGTGTGTGTGGTACTGGAGTTCCTGGAAACCCTTCTACCTCCGGGCTACACTCTCAGACCTATTTTTATACTTTTTAAAATTTGGAAACAGGGTCTCTTAAGCCAGCATGGCTGGCTTCGAACTTGTGCGATCCGCCTGTCTCTGCCTCCCAAGCGCGGGGATTACAAGTGTGCGCTGCCACGCCTGGCCCTAGAAAATCTTTTTTTTCATCCCCTTTACTTTCATTCTATGTGTCACTTTACCAGTGAGATGAGTCTCTTGTAGGCAATATATAGTTGAGCATGTTTTTATCCCTGCACCCAGTCAATGCCTGTTAAATGGGAAATCTAACCCATTCACCTTCGAGGTTATTGACAGGTAACAATGGACTTATCATTTCATTATTGTTTGGTTGATTTCTATATCGTTTGTTCCTTTATTTCTCTTTTTTCTTTTTTGGCTTATTGGTTTTCTGCAGTGATAAGGTGTGATTTCTTTCTCTTTATCATTTGTGCATCTACTCTGCTAGTAACTGTTATAGTTTGTGTGTTTTCATAAGAGTAGTTCTTGTTATTTTGCTCCCAGACGTAGGAATCCCTTAAGCATCTCTACTAAGGCTGGCATCTCTACTAAGCATCTCTACTAAGCATCTCTACTAAGTATCTAAGAGCTCCTTCCCTTTGCTTGTCTGAGGAAGACAGCATTTTTTCCTTCACTTCTGAAGATCTGCCTCAATGAAATAGTATATTTACCCTAGCAGATTTTTCTCTCAACAATCTGAATATTCCATCCCATTCTAGCCTGCCATGAAAAGGTTCTACGAAAAATGTTGGGATATGTATAAAATGGAATTTTACTCAGCCATTAAAAAAAACCTCAATTACATCATTTTCAGGGAAATGGATGGAACTGGAGGACATTATGCTAAGTGAGATTAGTCAGTCACAAAAAATAAGAAATCAGATGTTTTCCCTAATATGTGAAAGCTAAGGAGAAATGGGTCATAGGAGGAACTCTAGATGAAAAAGGAAATCCTATAGAGGAGCAAACAAGACAACCTAAAGGAGAAGAAAGGAGGGGGGAAGAGGAAAATCTCTAAAACACACAATGTACTTAAACATATAGAAGTCAACCACTAAGCCAAGCAAGGGAGGGAGGGACGGGGAGGGAATGGGGTGGGAATTGGGTAGGGGTTAAATCAGTGATGTGTACATGTATGTACACACAAGTTTTTTTTTACCCCCATATGATGTGTGAATATAATGCACCAATAAAAAATAAAAAAAATAAAAAAATAAAAAAGATGTGTGAAAGTAAAAAAAAAAAAAAGAAAAATGTTATTTGTTTAATGGGAATTCCCTTATATTTGACCAGATGTTCTTCTTGTGTTGCTTTTAAAATCATCTCTTTGACTTTTGACAGCTTGATTACAATGTGTCTTGGAGAAGACCTCTTTGGTATGAATCTGAGATCCTTTGATAAGACTTGAGAATTTTTAGCTACTAGTTTGTTAAATAGATTTTCTGTGCCTGTCTCCATTTCCCCCACCCTGTTCCTGTAGATTCTCTTCTTTTTCAATTTGGCCTTCAGTTCCTGCTTTCAAGTTCAGAAATCCTATTTTCTATTCTGTTTAGTCTTGGTTGTGGCCCTCAATTATATTTCTATTTCATTCATTTAATTTTTCATCTGTAAGATTTCTGTTTGGTTCTCTCTTGTTTTATTTTTATTTTTTTGTAGAATTGGGAATTGAACCCAGAAAAATTTTTACCCCTAAGATACACCTCTAATCTCCTTCCAATTTTTTAAATTTTGAAACAGACTGTTATGGTTTGGATATAGAATGCTCCCTAGGAAAGCTCATGTATTGGCAATGCAAAAAAAAAAATGTTCAGAGGTGAAACAATTGAATCACAAAAGTTCTAATCTCATCAGTGGATAAACTCACAGATAGATAAACAAGTTTGATGGAATCATTAGATGGTAATGCAGGCTGGAGGAGGTGTGACCTTGGGGACAGTATCTCCTTCACCCCCTCCCCTGGTTAACGCTCTGCTTTCAGCTGTCATAATGTGAGAGCAGTGTCCCTCCCCATGTACCCTGCCACAATCACCTATGACTTATGCCTTGGAGCTAGCTCTACGGACCAAAATCTCTGAAACTGTGAGTCCCAAGAAACCTTTCTTCCTCTAAGTTGTGCTAGCGGGCATTTAGATCACAAGAGTGAGAATGCTGACTGAAACAATGGGTCTTGTCAAGTTACCATGCACCGGCCTTGAACCCATGATCCTCCCATCTCACCCCTCGCCCCAGATACTGGGATTACTGATGTGCATTACCAAGCTCAGCTTGGTCCCTCTTGATAATATCTATTTCTTTGCTAACATTCTCATTCAGATCATGAGTTGTTTTATTTCATTGAATTAGTCTATATTTCCTTGTATCTTCTATCTCTTGATCTTTCTTAAGATCATTATTTTGAATTCCTTCCGGCATGTCCACAGCCCAGTTGTGGGTAGGTGATGGGGACGGGGGTCAGGAGACTGCGGCTGCAAGGCTCTGGTGCCCAAAGCAGGACAGAGGACAGACGCTGCAGGAGCCCAAGTCAGCGAGACCTGGTGCCTAAGGATGTGGCAAGAGAAGGGAGGTGGAGGGGAAGACAGGGCTCAACCTGCACTGCCCTGTCTGGCCAAATGGGGTGAAGTACATTTAAATGAATGAAAATCAGAGGAATCTAAACTTTGCTTCCCGTTTCACTAGCTCTTTTCAAGTGCTGGAGGTGAGTGTGTGGGCAAACCCTGAGGGCCTGTGGCTAGGCACTGCAACCTCCCAAAGACACAGCCCTCCCTGAAGCTCTCCAGACAAAGCTGGCGGCTCACTCCTGCCCTGGGTGACCACAACAAGGTGCACACAGAGGTAGCGTCCATTTAAACGCAAGACTTTCTCACAACCATGGCCCTGCCTCCTCAAGTACACAGAGCAGGAGCAGAGCTGTCTTAGCTTTATTGAGGCACGGATCCTAAAGTCCACTGAGATGCTGCAAAACTATGAATCGGCCAATCAAACTGAAATCTCCACCTGGCTGTCCTATTCTGTCCCCACAGGACTCTGGCAATTCTTAAGAGACAAATGAACGGCACAGTTATACCCAGAAAATTAATCATGCGTGATTTCTCTGAGGTCCCAAATTACATCAAATTTGATCGACTGCTTATCAAGACAGTAGCTTTTTGGCAACACCCTGCAGAACAAAACGGGGCGGGGGGGTTATGAGAGAGGCTTGCTTGTAAGGCCATATCTGGATGCACACAGGGATTGCCTGGCAGAGGAAGGATGGAGGGCTGCTGCTGGGGACGGGCCCCATCCTAAATCTTGGAGACCACAGGCCGGTTTTTGACCTCGTTTTCCAGCCACGTGATGAGGATTTGATTCAGTTCAGCGGGCCTAGAAGGAAGACAAAGGGCAGCCCACGCTGTCTGACGGTCACCCCGAGCCTCAGTGGAGCCACGCGAGGGGCTGAGCCAGGCAGACTGGAGCCTGAACAGGGAATCCTGACCCACTTCCACCCAGGATGGCCCCCATCTTCTTACTTCTCCATCTGTGTCCAGTGCCCACAATTCTTGATATGTCCCCTTTTCAGGTGGGGGATCTGGAAAAAGAAATCCAGAAAGGCAAGTGGCAGAATGCAAACGGATCTCACGGTAGAATATAGATCTTCAAATGGTCTTTGGAAGGGGGTATTGGAGATTGAACCCAGGGGTGTTCCACCTCCAAGCTATGCCCTCAGCCTTTAAAAAAAAAATTTTTTTTTTTTTGTGGCACTGTAGATTGAATCCAGGGGCATTCTACCTTTGAGCTATACTCCCAGCCCTATTTTATTTTTATTTTGAAACAGGGTCTCGCTAGGTTGATAAGAGCCTTGCTACTTGCTGAGGCTGTCCTCGAACCTGTCTTAGCCTTCCAAGTACTGGCATTACAAGCATGTGCCAACATGCCTGGCTCTTTTTATTTTGAATTTTGAAACAGGGTCTAAGTTGCTGAGGCTGTCCTTGAGCCTTCGATCCTCCTATCTCAGTCTCCTAAGTACTGGGGTTATTATTGGCTCCTTTTCAGAAAACAACAGCAACAACAACAACAACAAAAACAAAACAAAACAAAAAAAAAAAACAACAAACACAAAACTCTCAGTGCCCCTCCGGGTGTTTCCCCTGTTCATTTATCATTAGCCAGTGCCCCTCAACTGCACCGAGCCTTGGCTGTGCCCCCTGGGAGAGTCTAGCATCCCCCATTCTGGGGAGCGGCACCACCATCTCTGGGAATCTATGGGTCGGCGTGAGGAACTGCAGAGGCCACCCTGGGAGGGTCGCTGTCCTCTCTGCCCCCTGTAGGCCACTCCCAGAGAAACTGCATCATTTAGAAAGGAATGGGGAATGGAGAGCCATGTCAGCAAGGGCAAGGAGAGCCAGTCAAGAGAAGGCCGGTGCCGTCCTCCAAGAGGCCCTAAGGGCAGGGCCTCAGGACTACCCCAGATATCTGGCGAGACAGGTGTGTCTTCACTGCCATCTCCCCTCTGGGCCCCATCCGCTCGCCCAGGACCCACTTGTGGCCCTGCAGGGCCGCTCCCTCACCCAGTCTTCCATGTGCTTGGACATCTCGGGTGTCAGCACGACGTCCTTCTCTGCTGTTACCATTAGGGCTGGTACCAGGATCTGGGGAGGAGAAGAGGCAGCAGGACCGGCGGCACTCCTCCACCAGACCCCTCTGTGCCTGGGCAGGGGCCATGCCACGCTCTCATGCAGGGATGGCGGAGGGAGTGTCCACTATTGATTCCCCAAAAAAGACCCTCACTACGACACTGAGGAATGAGGAACCAGACTCAGAGATGAGACCAAACTGCGACACAAGGAGAGGCTGAAGTCCCTCTGAGAACACACGACTCTCCACTGCTGCCCCGCCTGGGCTCCCTGGATGAACCTGGATGCACCCCTGCCTGTCCCCAGTGCCACCCCCACTATCCCAAGGGTGTATATCCTGGCTTCCCAGAGGGGAGTCTGTCCCAGACCCCAGAGAAAAGGGAGGGAGCGAGGGCAGGCCTGTCCCAGGTCCTGGTGTGTGTGTGTGTGTGTGTGTGTGTGTGTGTGTGTGTGTGTCTCCTGGTTAGGGAGGCCGCCGCACTCACCTTCCTTCCTGAGCCTTTGCAGCCCCAACGCCAGTTCCTGTCTATGTTCCGATACCAGTTTAGGGGGCCCCTGGGGGTGGATCGGAGAGTCAACATAGGGACCTGAGCCGGCCACCCATGGAGAGCGCAGGAGGGCAGGGCCGGCCTCAAGTCCTGCCAAGCTTGCTCAGTGGATGCAGCCAGAGGGCCAGGGCCAACAACCCCAGGGGCCTTGGGACCTGTTAGGGCTGGGGGCTGCTGAGGACAGGAGCTCATCCGCCCTCCCTACCCAGAGGCCCTCCCTAGTGCAGGAGACCCACAGACAAGGGGCAAGGAGCTGGTGCAAGGGCACCGAAGAAGGTGCATTTTAGTTTTCCCTTTGTTTCATTTATATGGGTTTTTCTGTTTTTCTTTTCTTTTTTTTTTTTTTTTTTTTTTGGAGGTATTGGGGATGGAACCCAGGGGCATTCTACTTCCGAGCTACACCCCCAGCCCTATTTTTTATTCTTTATTGGAAACAGTGTCTCACTGAGTTGTAAAGGGCCTCACTAAGTAGCTGAGGCTGTCCTTGAGCCTTGATCCTCCTGTCTCAGCCTCCCAAATGCTGGGATTACAAGTGTGCGTCACCATGCCTAGCTGGTTTTTCTGTTGATCAGAAACAGAGCTGCCACCTGATTCTCAGAGGAGTTATGACTGAAAATTATTTAAAGCCTCTGACCTGCAAGGAGTCATAAAGATAGCCAGCTGAGCTATCCCCACCTCGGTTGATTAATAGGAGGCGGTGAGCCTCTGAGGCTGGAGGTGTTCAGACAGGGGCTGGCCTGGCACTCACGGGGCTGCGGTGGAGGGGAAGTAGGCCCCCATCTTGAGAGGCAGAGTCCCTCTCCACCCACCGGCCCTCCCCTGCATCCAGGGCACCATTTCCTCTTTACCTGAAGCCAGACTTCTTGAACTGTTGCACATAGAACTGGATTTCCTCCTCGGTGACAATCTTGCTGAGTCCAGGGCCCTCCGGGGTCTTCACAAAGAGCCCTCCTGCAAAAGCCACTCGTTCCTTCTCCCGTTGGCAGACACCCAGGCTTTCGGGTGGGCATTCCCAGCCTAGGCTGCCCCAGGCACCTCTTCGCCCCCTCGGAGCACCTGTACTCTCTTCTTCACCCTCACGGAGCCATCTCCTCTACAGCTTGAGCCTGAGACCCACCGTCTTCCAGAGCCCAGCAGTGCCCCATATAGGCCTCGACCTCGCTGGCTAAACCTCTGCTGGATGGCTGAATGAATTCTGTCCCTTTTTTTTTTCTTTTTGCAGTACTGGGGATGGAACCCAGGGGCATCCTACCTCCAAGCTACACCTCTAGCCCTATTTTTCATTCTTTATTTGGAAACAGGGTCTCACTGAATTGCAAAGGGTCTAAGTAGCTGAGACTGGCTGTGAACCGCGATCTTCCTGTCTCAGCCTCCCAAATGCTAGGATAACAAGTGTGCGCCACCATGCCTGGCTTGAATTCTGTCCCTTCTGAGACCTCCCCACTGCCATTCTTGGAATTCACACAAAGCCTGCTTTCCTGGGAAGAATGCCCAGGCCAGGAGCTTGTCTCCACCCCCCCCCCCAAACCTCCCAACCTCCCGCGGGGCACTCAGTGTGGAGCCCCGCCTTGTCTTCAGGGGTCTCCTGGTGTGGGGACAGAGTCATTTCCAACGTTGCTGCCTGCGTGGGTGGGTGGCGGGCCCCGGGCCCCTGTACGGCCTCACAAAGCTTCGCGGTGCAGGCACCGGCTGTCCCAGCCGCTGTGCCACATGTGGCAGGGTCAGTGGCCGGCTGCCAACCTGTGGCCGGTCAGTGCTCCCGCCCCACTGTGTGCGCCGTGCCTGCTGTCCTCCCTCCACTGCCGCCGCTCTGCCTCCCTAGGGCAGCCGCTCTGCATATCCGTGGCACTCAGCTCTCGCCTCACGAAGGGCGAGCACAGAACATTTGAGGAATGAATGAATGGGCCTATGAACTAATGAGTGACTTGTGAAAGCCCACAGGAAGGCAGGGACGGGGATAATCTTAGAGGAGAAGGCCTCTGGGGCCGGGGAGTCCGAGCCGGGCTCTGGCCGAGCCAACCCTCTGCGGCCCAGTTTCGTCTCTGTGCCATCGAGGGCCTCAGGACCCTGGCTGGGAAGCTCCGCGGAGCAGCAGGGCCAAGCCCAGCGTCTGCTGCACACAGCTGGTGCTCAGGCAAGTGGCGGCTCTTCAATATTCATAAAGTACAGTGAGTCACGGCGAGGACACAGTGCAGGGAAAGAGATAAGGTTCTGCGGGCAGCGCTGGGTGGGGCTGCAGGACCAGCTCTGCTCTGAGCCCCGCTCCATCTGCCCACAGTATCCACCCCACCCCAGTCAACAGCGAAGGTCTTCGTGGGGAGCTGCCAGGGCCAGAGCGTGGCACCCAGGGGAGGAAGTGTTGGTGGGTGATGGCGGAAGAGACAGTGAGCCTGCAGCCTGGGCGAGGACTGTCCCTGCCAAGCTCTAAAAGTCCTCCAAGACCCAACTGCTTAAGATCTTAAGATCAACGCCTTAAGATCTCCCTACCAGGTAGAGCCTGAGGCCGTGTGGTCAGGCCTGTGGGGTGGGTGAGCTCCCTGCACCCTGCAGGGGCCTCTCAGGGCCAAAGCTCAGGACCCGAAGGCAGGCTCTGGGCTTCTGCCAAAGCAGTGCAAGGAGACACATTCACAGCGTGCCGCTGCTGCGGCCCCGCGGCCCCTACTCTCCTCGGAATGTCTCTTACCCATTTCACGGACTTTCTGCACCACCACAAGACCCTGTGGGAAGAAGCATTGGGAAGGACGTCAGAAGCCGAGGAGAGCGAGAAAACCGACGTAGGCCACCTGAAAGCGCCGTCCCGGCAGGGCCTGGCCATGGCAGCCCTCCTCGGACCCTCAGCGTGGGACACCAAGCCCTGGGAGGACCCGACACGGTGCTGTTTTTTTTTTTTTTCCCTCTACATAGATACCTAGGATAAAGATGAATTCATAAATGGGGCATAGACCTATGTTCATAGCAGCACAATTTGTAATAGCCAAAATATGGAACCAACCCAGACCACCATCAACAGATCAATGGATAGCAAAACTGTGGGAAATACACACAATGGAATTCTATTCAGCCATAAAGAAGAACAAAATTATATCATTTGCAAGAAGATGGAAAGCCCTGGAGAACATTATGTTAAGTGAGATCAGCCAAGCACAGAAGGAAAAGGTACATATGTTTCCTCTAATATGCCCAAACTAGGAAACACAAAGGATACCAGCGGGACTCCAGATAATGGAGGGGAAATACCAGCAAAGTTTGAATGGAAAGATAGGAGAGGAGGAAGGCTGATCTTGATTAATGAGGGTCTACATCTGAACATGTGTAAAATTATGAATAAGACATGGTTAGCCTGGACAACCACTGGTGGGAGGGGGGAAGGGAAAACAGGGGCGGGGGGAGAGGGCACCAAATGTAGTTTAAATGTATACCATTTATGTTCAATTAAAAAATTGTTAAAAAAAAAAGTTAGCCACAACTAAGACTAAAAGAGAATAGTTATAACAATACTGTAATGAAAGCTCTATAGACATGAGGCTTCAGGAAGGAACGGCTCAAGTAAAGTTCTGTCCGTCCATGAAGGTTTCACCGCAATCTCACTAACTGCAGGGAGAGGGAGGGCAGGGAGAGGAGCAGGTGAGATGACAGGGACACACCGAGTGCTGTGCACAAGCGTGGATGGCTCACTTCGAACCTCACTACGACGTTTAATTACAACGCAGCGATCAAAGGATAAGAAATAAGTTATGTGCATGTAGCATCTCGCCTGCTCTCTCAACATGAGAGACAGACATGGTTCACCTCCAAGGTGGCGCAAGGTGAGGTTTCCCCACACGGCTGCAAATGATGCACAATTTAAAACTCGCGGATTAGCTCTAGAATATTCCATACATGATTTTTGGACCATGGTTGACCAAGGATAACTGAAGCCAAGGAAAGCACGATGGCAGATAAGGGGAAGAACGCTAACACAAACACACCCAAGCCCCCAAGGGGCAAAGGGTCTCCCAGGAGTCCAGGAAAGGAGGTGAGGGCCCAGCGTGGTGGCGCACGCGTGTAATCCCAGCATTCGGGAGGCTGAGACCGGAGGATTGCGGCGTGGACAGCCTCAGCAACTTAGCGAGGCCCTCCACAACTTAGTGAGACACCATTTCAAATTAAAAAGAATAAAAACTAGGGCAGGAGGTGTGGCTTGGAGGTCAAATGCCCCTGGGTTCCATCCCCAGACCCGGAAAAAAAAAAAAAAAAAAGGAGGCGAAGGCCGAGCTCTGGACCACGGCTGCTCTAGGCGCTTGCAGATCTTGGTAAGGTCAAGTCTGGGTTTTTCAACCAATGGGAGCAGGAGATGAGGCCTCCAGCCCCCAGCAGGTGGAGAGTTGAAGATGAGATTCTCCCTGGCCTTCCACAGTCAGTCCAGGAAATCTGGAACCCTTGGTGTGCTAGTTAAGGAATGGACAGGAAAAACAAGAAAACCAAAAAGAAAACAAAAACAAAACCCCCACAAACTACCCATCACAATGGAGATCTATCAAAGGAGTTTGTCTGTTTCAGTTTGGGATTAGGGGGAAACCAAAGAGAATTCCCCTAAAATTCATAGCTAGTGAGACCACTAGCCTTCGCAAGTACGTGCACCGGAGTCTACATTGTCTGCATGATCTGGAAACCCTGAGATTTAAACAGCAACACGAAGAACAAAGTGGGCCTGGGCCGGCGAGGCCAGGAGGATGCTCGGCAGAGACAATGCTGAGGCCCTCGGGAGGGCCAGCATCTCCAATCTAGACCCAAGAGGTTGGCACGGATGCGTGGTGCTGAAGATGAGCTCAGAAGCCACAATTACCAACTCACGCACACAGCAAAAAGCAACATATGCGACAAGCAATAGAATAAGACTCTCAGAAACATCAAATTATAACAGTGAGGGAGAATAAAGAGTGAGTGTGTTTAAAATGGTTAAAGATAAAAGAGAAGGAGCTGAAATAAGAAGAGAACAAAACTCTATCAAAAGAAATTGGATTTGAAACAGAACCAAAAAAACTTTCACAAATTAAAAGAAAGATGTGCATTAAAGTTAAAAAGAGACTCGAAAGAAGGGTAAATGCCATATAGTAGGTATCAAAATTTCTAAAACAATTGCCCAAACACAACTAATTGTACAGGAGGGTAAATCCGAGGGCAGATTTCTTGAAAGCAACAACAGAAGATATTTATAGATTCAGATAAACCATTCTTCAAAATTAAAAGCAAAACTAAAGATATCTTCAAGCCAAAATACCTTGATTTTCACCAACAGACATATATTGAGGAAACAATGAAAGGAGGTCTTTCAGGAAGAAAGAAACGGCTCAGTATGAGTACGAGAGACCCACGAAGTGATCAGGAAAGGACCTAGAAAACACGGGAACCTCTAGGCAGGTGCCGAGGGTTCATGAAACAGCAGAACCACCACTGCTGCAGATAGGAGGGTGTGGGTTTGGCGCTAACACATTTTCAAGTCCTGTGGGTGTTCAAGAGAGCCTTAGGGACAGCAGTTAACTGCGGACTTGGCTACCTCAAGAATGCACAGGAAAACAGTAACAGCGATAACAGTCTAATCTCCAAACTCTCACTATCATTAAAACAAACAAACAAACAACTGTTTGGCCTCCTGTGACAGGGAGGACGTGACTTTTCTCCATTAACAAGGGGACAGGAGAGCGGGGATCCCCACCACCCTGAGGAGGAAGTTAAATATGAGAAGGCCAAATGGCCTACTCCCAGCCCCGCAGCACCCAGGCACCCCTTCCTTCAGGGCGGCCCCCCTGCCCCCACCCCCGCCCCTCACCTCATCACTCGCTCTGAAGAAGCTTTTGAAAGTCCGACTCAGGTTCTGTTCCAGTTCAGCCTCAGCCACTCCCTGCAACCACAGAGAAAGCAATGCAGGACCCCTGCCCCCACCCCGAAAGCCTGGGAACCGCACCCCTCCGCCATCTGACCGGAAGCAAGAAGCCCTAGTTTCACCTGTATTGCATTCATTTGAATTTTCCTTCTGAAACACATGCTTCTGTAAATGACTAAAACAAGACACAAGATGCTAACGGTGGTACCCAAGGGAGGTGGGTAAACAGATGCGGCTTCCGTTACAGTTTCCCAAATTCCTCCTAGGAGAATGTGTTCCTCCTATTGATCCCTCCAAAGGGATGGGGAAAGGGGCTGGTGGGGCAGAAGTGGGCCCAGGAGTCTGACTGAGCCCGAAGCCAGAGGCTATGAGCCCGAGGCCGTCCATCCACACATCAACAGCTTCAAACCCAACTCCTTCGATTCAGACCCAAATTATTTCCGACTGCCAGCCTGCCAGCGGGCTGTACTCCTGAGGATAGGGCAGTTAACTTCCACTGTTAAAGAGCCGGGACACATCCTTTGTGGTGACAAATTGCCAGGCTCTTCTCTGCTTCTTGGACTGGTATTACATACAATTGCTTAGCCCGTGCAAGGCTAAGCAGCCCTCCGCACCGCGGGCCCTGGTTGTGGGGCCGCAGGGACGGTGGGTGCAGAGGGAAGGAAGGGCGTGGGGTGGCAACGCCTGCCCCTTTCTCTTCCACCTCCTGTTTCCTTTTTCTCTTTCTCACCCTTTTGAATGTAACATTCAGAGGATACTTATCTACTGCAAAAAAAGAGATACTGTGTAAAGTGGTCGGGGGAGAGGGGATTGACTGTTAAAAATATATTTAAATGTCAGAAATATTTGGACCCTACTACGTTCGCATATAGTCATCAGTACCAATTTCAATACTATGTACAGGGTGTGGGGGAGGCGGGTGGGAGCCAGAGGGAAACACACCAAGTGCTGCGTGCATGGACGTTCCCAGCACCCCGAATCCCATTATCATGTGTTATTAAAATGCACCAACAAAAATAGCATTCAGACCTAAATTCTTACAGACTGTCAGGCTGCCAAGGGGCTAAATTCCTAAGGAGAGAGCAGTTAATTTCCACTGTTAAAGAGCAACGGCATTTGAAGTGGTGATGCTTGCAGAGTTAATACTCATCGAGTCATCCAGCAAATGGGAATATACCTTCCAGAATGGGGCAGTTCCTTGGGGGATATAGGTGAGGCCAAGCTCTACAGACTTCGGGATTCTTGGGAGGACTGGCAGGTAGCCAATACCCGGAGATAAAAGCAGCTGCCCTGAAGACGGCAGTCTGTTTGCACTCAAGGCGAGAGACCTGAGCTGGACCAGGAGGATGGCACAGGATTCGGTGGGGGCTTGAGAGGGAACGACACTCCGGCTTGAGGGGGAAAGGCGGGAAAGCGGAGGGACGTGCTTAATCCAGGGGTAAATATTCTGCAAGATGAGAGAATCTTTCTAACAAGATAGCCAGGGATCTTCCACAGCACTTGGCGTGCGCAGGCACTTTTCTAAAGGAACCCTAACTTTTGTCAGATCCTTAATAATGCAGAAGAGGCATGGGGTTACTGTATGGACTGGCTGTGCCGCTGCCCCAGGTGCGGTGCTGCGAGTCGGTGGTGCAAGGTGCAGACCCTCGGGCTTCTGCGTTTAGCCAGCATCCCCTAGTTGACTGCACCCCGGGAGCCTGGGACGAACTTGCCAAGGTGCAGAGGGGTCGTGCGCCACCCAGCAGACACCAGCTGGCCCTGAGTGCCCATAAGCCCCTGCGTCCCAAGCCCCCTGCGTCGAGGCTGCACCAGGTGCACAGTGTCTTGTCACCGCCAAGAGTGACCTCGGCTACAGCTGACAAACTGGACAGAGACCACAGGATTGTATCTACCCAGAAACAAAACCAACGCACCCTACCCAAAAGATACGCGGGACACACCTGTGGGTAAACATCTGTCTCTACAAACGCCTGCACACGAAATTGGGAGAGATGGCCATCCCACCAGATGCACAGGGTGCACCGGGGATGCGAGGAGCAGGAGGAAGCCCGCCCCAAGGCTGTGGCTTCACACACCCCTGCTTTCTTGCCCCTCCCCTTCCCATGCATCTAGCCTGTGTTGGGTACCTACTATCCCCTTGCCCCTGGCGTTTTTGTAAAAATAAAAATAAAATACAGTGTGTGCATCTCATTTAAAAGAAATGGGATGGTGAAGGGCCAGATCAAAAATAGATAATTCAGGTACAATTTGACAACTTTAAGGATATAGGTGCTACTACTAATAACAATCACCATGCATAGCATGACTCCCACACAGGAGGCATGGGAAGAATCAACAATTCTCTAATCCTTACAGAATCCCCATTTACAGATGAGAAAACCAAGGCTCTGGGGTATAAGTTTCCCAGCTAGAAGTGTCAGTACTGGGACCTGAAAGCAGGGGTGTTGGATTTTAAAGTCCATCCTTTAACTCTGGGCTTCAGAGCACAAGAGGCGCCCCTGTCTAGCTGGGCAGACGGGACATCTGTCACTGGTCTGTGGGACTCACACATGTGTTCTGTTGTACATTAGAGTCTGCCTGCACCAGCTGGGCACATTCCCAAAGTCCAAACGCTCTTATCTCCCGCTCTCTGGCCTTCATCCTCACCCCATCCTCCTGTCAGTCTGATGGACTCTTATGTGGGTGGACAGATTTATTTACCTTTGTACTCTTTGCTTTTCTACCGACCCTTTGGCATCTGTTTGCTTTTCTATGGCCTGTTGAGGACAAAGCCCTGTCCAGGCCCTGCGGTTCCTTCCAACCACCTAAATGGGTCCCTGAGCTCACGAGCAATCGAAGCTTCTGGGCTGGGCTTGGCTCTCCATAAATAAGAACCATGACCGACCAGGACACGCAGGCTGACCGGGCCTCGCATCGATCGTGTACAATGTACGGCCTTCCAGAGCTATTTCTCACCCTGGCATCGTCACGCTGCAGAAGGCCACCGTCAATTCTTCACTGTAATTGAATCTCATAAACCAGTGGGCATCATAATTAACCAGGCAACATGGCTTTCATTGGAAAATCTTCAACCCCAGATCCAGCGCTGCCCTGTGATAAAATGCCTCCTTCCTCCATGCTCCTGGGGTGCAGATTCAGAGTCCTCACGGGGAGTGAGGAACAGGACAAAACAGGGTTCCGCTCAACACAGGCGACTCAGGGCCATGGGTCACTGCATTGCTTCATAGATGTGACTTTAGCATCCTCCTTTTTGGAAACATACATTCAGCCCCTAGCTACTCCAGGGCCAGTCACATATGCTGCCCAAATTAAGATGGGTCCCTGCCCTCAAGGTGCCAGGAGGGCACATTCACAGCTCTCAGGGATCAAGAAGAGCAGAGTTATTAGTGGGGGGAGGAAGACGGGACTTCCTGGAGAAGGCGGGACTTCCTGGGAAAGCAGTATTTGGGAGAGATGTTGAAGGCCAGGAGGTGGGCGAGCCGAGCTCCAGCTCCTTAGTGTGTGGCTTGTTTGCTGGGGGTAGCGTTGAGGAAGGATCTTTATCACTCCTGCGCAGCTGACGCAGGATCTGCTCTGAGTGAACCCCAGTCATAACTGGCAGCGATACCCCATCATGCCCGCCACCCGCAGTCCAGGGGCTGTCTTTGAAAGACATCTTTGTGGCACACGGGCTGACCCCAAGAAGGCTCCCCCACTCTCCCAGCACACCTGGGTCTACTGTAGGACTTTTTGGCCTTGGTGGAGATAACCAGAAAGCTCAGTTCTCAGTGAGCTGAGAGCTCCCCGATGGGGCCAAGAGTTGTTGCCACCGAGACAGATGGATTTCTCCAGCCTGCCAGCCAGGAAGCAAGCAGAGCCAAGCATGCGCTTGGTCCTCCACTCCACAATTTCAGTGAGGTAGGATGACCAGCATGGCACCGCCCCTCTCCTCCCATGTCCCCGCCATCCCAAACACAGGCACACACAGGACTGTGCCTCCCCCAAGGTCCCGGCTGAGCTCTGCAGACAGTCGCACCCAGCACGTCTGTAAAGTCATTTCTGGCTAATGCCACAGGTAACTAAAGGGGACGGAGATAACCCAACAGACACCGAGAGAGAGAGGAGGGCTGGAAGGACGATGATGCTGGCCTCATGGTTCTCGGCACCCCACACTTACCGGTTCCTGGAAGTAGAGCTGGTAATCAAAAACCGGGTTGGCTTTGATGAGCTCCATGGTAGGCACCTTGGGATTTACCGGCATGAAGGGAGTGTTCAAACTAGCCACTGCCCTGCAGAACAAGGGGCACCAAGACAGGGCTGTAAGAAGACAGCGGGCACACACCGGAAAGGACCCAGCATGTCAAACTGACGCCTGGGGTGGGAAATTTATACATCCACAGTCTCATGTCAGCAGGATGTGAGCCGATGGGATTAGAACTCAGATTAAAAAAAAAAAATTATAGCCCAGTGGTTTTTTTTTTCTTTTCCCTGTGGTACTGGGGATGGAACCCAGGGGCATTATTCTACCTCTGAGCTACACCCCCAGCCTTATTTTTTATTTTTTATTTGGAAATAGGGTCTTACTGAGTTGCAAAGGGCCTCACTAAGTAGCTGAGGCTGGCAGCGAACCACGATCCTCCTGTCTCAGCCTCCCCAAATGCTGAGATTATAAGCGTGCGCCACCACGCCCAGCTTATAGCCCAGTGTTCTATTCTTCTTAGTCAACTGCAGCATTTCTTCACTTGCCTGCCCCCCCCCACACACACACACCATATCGAGACTGATAAGACTATGTAGATACTCGGATTTCTCTAGTTTTAAAAATGTATTCATTTCTTTTTTTTCCCCTTCCTTCATCTTTTAACTGTGTAGAGTATAATTCTATGTTATATACTAGGGAAGGGAAAATATAAAACAAATGAAATATGCATCTCTCCCAAAGAGCTTATCAATTAATAGGTAGCTAGGCACATGACCATATTATGAGACAAACGATGGGTTATAAGAATCACACAAAATACCATGAAGATTCAAAGGAGACAAAGAATGGCTGAGTTTGGACATCATGAAGGCCTTTCCCCTCTTCCTTCCTTTCTTTCCTTCCTTATACTGGGTATTGAACCCAGGGGAATTCTACCTCCAAGCTACATCCTCACCTTTTTTATCTTTTATTTTGAAACAGGGTCTCACTAAGTTCCTGAGGCTGGCCTCAGTTTGTGATCCTCCTGCCTCTGCACCCCAAGGACTAGGATTACAGGTATGCTCCATCACACCCAGCGTTTGAACTTGGCTTATGAGGCTGGAGAGTGTGGACAAAATATCTGCGAGGGAACATGAAGGGGTAGCACGGGCAAGTTCCGGGAGCCGGGCAAGCTCGCGGCTGTGTGGGGTGGAGTAAGGAGACTGTGGTTAGAAGCTGAGCATTTCACAGAGTGTCTTGAGAGAGAAAACGAGAAAGGGAAGTGGGAGAGGGACGGGAAGGGCTCTGAGTCTGGGCCTGATGTAGAAAACCATGAGGGCTTCAGAGATGAGGGGAAAGCGGTTCAAAGTCACAGGCAGCGAGGCTCGTGGAGCAGAGACGGAGCGTGCGGACGCACATCAAGAGCCCAGGGCACAGGGATCCGGCCTGCCGCCGCCGGCACCTGCCGCCCCAGAGGGAGTGAGACCACAAGAGACGGCTGGCAGCAGGGCCGCTAGGAGAGGATTCCATGGCTCCTCCTAACATGGGTGAGTTTTCCCCCAGGAGCACAAAAGAAATAATCAGCAAGGAGCAATGAGGCTCGGGCAGTGCTGGTCAACAAATACATAAAATATACTGTGGGCTCCAAATGGAACTTCAAACGTTCTCCTAGCCACTATGCGAGAGTAAAAAGAAACGGGTGGGATTAACATTCATATTTAGCCCAACAGAGCTATCATATTATAATTCAACATGTAATCAATATTAAACATCATTAGTGAGACAGTTCACATTTTTTTAGATGACGGCCTTGAAACCTGGCGGTGTTTTCCATGTATAATAATCTCAATTTAGACCGGCCACATTCCAAGTGTTCAGAAGCCACGTGACTACATGGCTGCCATACTGGATGGTAAGGATTAGGGTATAAAATAAATTATAGGCTTCTAAAATGTTAAAGTAGTGAGCTTATTTTCAGCATTACTGAAATCACAAGTCAAGAAATTCTATCTTTTGCTAAATACTTGAAGATATGGTTTTCTTTTTAATCATTCACATAGTTTACTCCCTACATTAAATAAATTTGTCATTACCGATGAGATGATAATATATAAATGCTACTGCCAACTGCATTAAGATTAGAGAAAAGCTAAGCCACAGCCTCCTGTGAGAGCAGAATCTCCAGGTGGTTGGCAGAGAAAGGAAGGGCACAAAGGAGTATTCTTGAGCAGACAAGTGAGTAGCCCTGAATTATAATAGCCCTGTAGCTTATCGACGTCATCAACACAGTCTGAAATAACAAGGCTGGGTCCACCATGGACAGAAAGTCTTTCGCGCCCTGGGAGGTCTTGGCTGCCTCCTCCCTCCCAGGCTGCAGTGGCAATCTGCCTCGGGACACAGGTGTAGGAGCAACCACTGCCGGGCCAAGCGTGGACATGCTGGAAACAGAACAAGGAGGAGAGAAACTGGGAAGCTGGGCGCACCGAGGTGTCTCAGATCTGGTATCATTTGGTATCAAAAATGGGTTTTTAAGCTGGGCGTGGTGGTGCACGCTTGTAATCCCCGCGCTTGGGAGGCTGAGACAGGAGAATCGCACGGGTTCAAAGCCAGCCTCAGCTACTTAGTGAGGCTTTCAGAAACTTAGTGAGACCCTGTTTCCAAATAAAAATGTAAAAAAGGTCTGGGAGTATAGCCCGGAGGTAGAAGCTTCTGGGTTCCACCCCCAGTACCACCAAAAAAAAAAAAAAGAAGTTTTGCCCATGTTAATTGTTTTTAAGAAAAACAAGGCAGAGACCAGATGCTTATTTACTATTTCCTTTTGTTCATTTCACAAAAGCACATAATACACCAATGGAACATTTCAGTTAACCTTTTTTTTTTCTCTTTTGATTTTGTGGTACTGGGGGTGGAGCCCAGGGGCTTTTCTACTTCCTGGCTATACTCCCAGACCTATTTTATACTTGATTTGGAAAGAGGGTCTCAGTAAGTTGCTGAGAGCCTCACTAAATAGCTGAGGCTGGCTTCAAACCTATGCAGGCCTCCTGTCTCAGCCTCCCAAGTGCTGGGATTATAAGCGTGCGCCACCACGCCTGGCTTAACCTGATTCTTAAAACCAAGGCCATTACGGTTAGATATAGAATGTCCCCTGAAGAGCTCCTGTATTGACGCTCAGAGCTGACATAGTCACGAGGATTCCACTGTCATCAGACAAACCCACTGTAATGGATTTACTGGGCTGTAACCGGGCAGCTGGGCTGGGGCTGGAGAAGGCAGGTCCCTGGGTGTGGCCTTAAGGACTGTGTTTTGTCTTTGAATCCTCTTGCTTGTGAGCACTCTAGCTTCTGGCCTCCATGATGTGAGAGCAGAGCCCTTGATCTTCCTCTTTGCCTCCAGCTGCAAACCCTGAGCTCTGCAGACCCCGGCCTCGCATTGATTGAACTCCAGAATCTCCAAAAAACTGTAAGCAGATGTCTTCCTTCCTCTAAGTTGTGTGGCCGGTTGTTCTGGATCATAGCAGTGCCAATGGTGGCTGGCACAAAGCTCTTATTTCCAGTTTGAATGAAGGAGAGAGACAGAGGAGAAAGGAGAGCAAGAGCAGGAGTGAGAGACCAGCCAGCAGAACAAGAGCTCAAAAGCTTTAGGAAATGTTTGACTGGTTTTGGTCTTTGATGTAACCTTACCATGTGAGCAGTGGTTGGGGTGGAACAGAATTCTCGGGTGGTTCTGTTCCTATAAACTTAGTCATATAGTCGTGGGGTGAGCTGGAGAAATGCAAATGGCTGCTGAGGATATTTAACTTGCTGAGAGAGCAAATGGCTGGTCTTGACTGCCCCTGCCAGCTCAAATGGGATGTGGCCACCACGGCCATCCCACTCTCTGTGTGTAAAGCCCGTCATTGGGAAGCCCCTGCTGGATCCTGGAATGCTCCTCTGATGGTGATTCTGAGCGGCTTGATGGGATCACGAGGCGCTGTGCTAGCAGCAGGTGTGTAGAGCACCTCGTGGGCCATCTACCTGGAGAGGGGCTCTTACCGCTGCCTCGGGGTTGATGAGATGGAGGTCTCAGAGGCAAGGTGATCTGTCACGGAGCCACTTCAGGGCAGGACCGAAGGCCATGCTTCCTGACGCTAGTGCAGAGTTGAACTCTCCTGGTGCTTAGTTCTGAGACCCCAACGCCCCACCCTCCCCATTCCTCTGGAGTCAGCCATGGCCCTCTTGCATTCCCACCGCCCCGGGGCCCTCCATGGTTTGACTCATTGCCCGTAACTGGGACAGATGCTGCCTCCTGAGACACGCTTATCAGTCCCTCCTTGTGCGCACGTCAATGGCGCCAAAGAGCTGAGCAGTCGCCCTCCCGGGTCACCACTGGGTGGAAGGTCTGGGGGACGCTCTCCTCTTGTTCAGTTCAGTCTGACCACACGCTCGCCGCACATGGCCTGCTCACCTCACTCTCTCAGGATAGAAGAGAGCCATGTTCCACACCAGCACGCCGGCCCAGTCATGGCCGATGAACACCGCCTGAGGGATCCCCTAGAGAAGGAGGGAAAAAGGGACCGCTGTGGCGGGCTTCTGGAATGTGCTGCCGCTCGAGAGCCAAAGGCTTCTCCCTGGTGAGCGCAGGGACGCCAAGACATCCCCTCTCCCCAAGCCTCCACCCCAGTGTTACCAGCCCCGCACACCCCTTGTCAAACGGCCTTTCAAATTTTCTCAGAAGACCAAGGCCACCGGCCATGCGTTTACCTTCTCTCAATCGTATTTTCTTTTGCTTTTTTCTCCTTTCTCTCTTAAAAGGTGCAGAACTTCCCTCCCCATGTCCCATGCCCGTCTTTCCTCACTTATGATTCTATCCCCACTCGTCTGAGGGCTCCCCTCCCTTCATTAGCCACAAGGAGTTCAGAAGCACCTTCCATCTCCTCTGTCCCGTTTGCTCTGCTGCTGACAGCAGAGGTTCCCCTGGACCGAGCACCTACTGTAACCAGAACCAAGCTAGGTGTTCACATCCGTTACCCGGAGTCCTTCCAATACCCGTCAATACCCACTCTACACGCAGGAAGAAGGCTGCAGCGGTTAGGTGGCCTGCCTCAGGGCCACGCAGACGGTAAGTGGTGAGAGGAGGTAGGATAGAAGAAATTCAAGAAATAGGCAGAAAGGAGAGAAACGGGGAAGGAAAGAGGGGACTGTAGCTTTAAATCTAAAGGCTTCGTGGTCATCCTACCTCCACTCCCAGGCCTGAATTCTTAAGGATCCAATAAATCTGAAAGTGCTGTAGATTCAGATAATTTGTGCCTAGATACCTCGTTAGCATACATAATATATTTCTAGTCTGAATAAAAGAAGCCTAAAGAAAAATATTGTTCAAAACTTCTGATATGGACTTCCGGGAAGATGGCGACCGAGAAAAGCGGGGCTTAAGAGCCCCGCTAACAACCAAACTCCATTACCACAAAATCAGCGCCTTTCATAGCCAGAAAACACCATCACCAGAGAAACAAAAAAATCACCAGGCTCCAGAGAGAAAGCGGTCTGAGAACAGAGCTCAGAGCCACAGAGGAGATACACCGGACTCACGCCCGAGGACGCGGCAGCAGCGCCATACTGCCGGCAGCAGCGGCGAATTCACCGGACGGCTACAGCAAGCCGAGGTGAGCCGCTGCGGAACAGCCAGGCGGGATTTTTCAGCGCATCTAAAGCTCCCAGTGGCTGAGCTCAGCACACGCTGCAAGAACTCTGAGTGGAATTCAAAACCAAGAAGAAATAAGCCAGCCTCACGGCCGAGGGCGTAGCAGCGGCGCCATATTGCCACCGGTGGTAGCAGCAGCGAATTCAACAAGTCCAGTACAGCTACATCTGCGTACTCAAGAACAGTGAGTCAAATTGCGGGCCACAGAGGAGAAATCCCAGTACTGTACTCCCTGGGACTTGACCCAGTGGGGGAGTGGCGGTGGCAGAGATATCACACCATAGGAAAACGTACAACCTGGCACCCCCATAGTCTAAAGCAGCCTCTATCGACTCCCTGGGTCGGAGACTCTGTGATACAACCCAGTAAAGGAGTAGTGGGGTCTGAGATACTACAGACTCGAGATCCAGAGCACCTTAAGTGAAGTCATAGTGACCCAAGGGAAGAACCCAGAGAAGGCACAAACTTCCAAAATCATGGGAAAGAGGAATAACACTGGAACAATGAATGCCCACAACCCCACAACATCAGAACCCGATAAAACAGAAAATCAGAGATTTCTAGAAGATCAAATCAGGAAAATAACTGTAGAAATAATAGAGATGTTTCAAAAAGAATTCAGAGAGAGCCAAAAAGAGATAAAGGATGCAATTAATGAAGTAAAGGCCTCAATTCAAAGCACAAACAACTGATTAGACCACATGGAGAACAGAATCTTGCTCTTAGAAGATGATCATTCCAAAAATGAACGCACAGTTTCTAATCTAGAAAAAAATATCCGACAGCAGGAATCTGACATTGAAGAAATATGGGCCCATTTTAAGAGAGCTAACCTAAGAATAATTGGAATAGAGGAGGGAGAAGAAAGTGATACCAAAGGGGTCAACAATCTCTTCAAGGAAGTAATAGCAGAAAATTTTCCAAACATAGAGCAAGAGGTTGATACACAGATCCAGGAAACTTATAGAACTCCCTTTAGACAGGATCGGAGAAGAGGATCCCCACGCCACATAATTGTCAAAATGACCAATGTGGAAGCCAAGCAGAGAATCTTGAAGGCAACAAAAACAAAGGGCCAAGTGACATTCAGAGGCAAACCAATTAGAATCACTCCAGACTTCCCAAACCAAGTCATGAGAGCCAGAAGGGCTTGGAGTAACATATTCCAAACTCTGAAAGAAAACAACTTCCAGCCAAAAATTTCCTACCCAGCAAAACTTTCTTTCAAATTAGATGGAGAAATAAGAAGCTTCCACAACAAACAGAAACTGAAGGAATTTATGTCTTCAAAACCAGCGCTAGAGAAAATACTCAAAGAGATTAACTACAAAGAAGAAATAGGTAACACACACCAGAACCAGAGAAACAAGATTTTCCGTCCAACAGACAACTAAGATTGGTTATCTGTGGAGATTCATTATATATGTTAGTCTTTTACCTATCTCTAAATGGTATTGTTTGCCTTTATTGTTGTTAATTTTTAGAATTTCTAGTTGGAATATTAATATACCTTCAGATATAGCATTTGGAAATATTTTATCCAATTCTATTAGTAACTTCTAACTCTGTTTACATTGTCTTTGGATATACAATTTTTTATTTTTTAGGGAGTTTGTATACTCTTCTGTTGCCTGTGCCATTGAAATCATATCCAAGAAATCACTGCCAATTTCAATGTTGTGAGGTTTTATGACCCAGATTTTCTTCTAAAAGTTTATAGTCTTAAGATTTATATTTAGGTCTTTTATCTATTTTGAGTTAATATTTGTATATGGGATTAGGTAAGGGTCCAATTTTATTCTTTTCCAAGTAAGTATTATTTTTCAACAATATTTAGTTAAAAGATTATTATTTCCACCACCAAATGTTCGTGGAAACCTTGTCAAAAATAACTTGATAATATAGGGAAGAATTTAGCTCTAGGCTTGTATTTAACTCCAATGGTTTATATATCTGCCTTTAGAACAGTACTACACTGTTTCAATTATTGTAGCTTTATATGGTTTGAAATCAGAAAATATATATCTTCTAGCTTTGTTCTTTTTCAAGATCGTTTTGGGTATCTAGAATCCATATTCCATATTAGGATAGATTTTTTTCTGAAAAATAAATATATAAATATATGATAGTTTCACCTAAAAAAAATAGAAAAAAAAATTCTCTGGTAAGAAAGAAAGCAAAAAGAAATATTGAAATGTTATCTTTAAGTCATCAAAAGCTTGGTATCAGACAAATGAAACTGTTATGTGAGATTATCATTGTTAATTTTGGATAAATTGCTATAATACTAGATGTTAACCACTAAGCCAAGCATGGGAAGGAGGGATGGGGAGGGAATGGGGTGGGGATCGGGTGGGGGCTGACTGGACGATGTGTGCATGTATGTCTACAAAAGTTTGTATCCCACTATGATGTATGAATACAGTGCACCAATAAAATAAATAAATAAATAATTAAAAAAAAACCCTTCTGATATGGATAGAGTTCGAGAGCTGTCTATTAAGTAGAAAACGTCAACCCAAAGATTCTGAGAAGAACCAGAGCGCCCTGACCTGCTCTGTGCTGCAGAGAACGGAGCTCATTAAGCTGATGCCCCCACACACTTCTCACGGTCACTGTTTACAAAGTCTTCTACCAGGGAGGAGCCATGAACCCCAGATGTGGGCCTCACTTTGGACATGGCCTGCATTCTCCCTTGAATGTGCTTTTTTAAAGAAATCTCTGTCTCTGACCCACTTGTGCTGAAAGGCTTTTCCGTCACACAAGACAAGGACCTCACCCATCCTGAGCCCCAACCCTTCACTGAACCAGCCCTTCTCCCGTGACACAACCACATTTTGGGGCCAGGTTCCCCAGCCTAAAGTAAGCCAGGCTCTGCCCTCTAGCTCGCTGCTGCCCCGGCTGGCCACCTCGGGGCCCTGGGACCCTCCCCGCCTCCCCTCCCCCTTGGAAGGCACTTCCTGGATGCAGGTCCGGCCATGCTCTGCTCGCATGCACCTTCGGGCTCTTTGCAGTGGTGTATCCCAGTCGCCTCCCTAAGACCCTTCTGAAGTCCCTGCAGCCTGGCTTCTTCTCAGTGCCACCTTGCTCTAAGGGCTGTTGGTCACCAGCGATGGTGGCGCATGGGCGTCCCTGTTCTCATACTACCAAGTATTCTGCAGAATCAGACGCTTCCTTGGCCACGCCCTCCCCATGGCTTCCATGGCTCTGGGATTTCTAGACTCCGGCACCTCTGGCTCTGTTCCCTCGACCTCCTAACACAGAGGAGTACTTCACAGCTTGGCTCTCAGGACCCTCTTGAATAGGCGCCATCCAAAGGTCATTCAACTACCACCCCAGGGGTAGATGCCCTCCTTTCCTGCAGATCCTAGCAATGGCCTGGCCAGGGATGAACACCTGACCCCAGTGACCTGCAGCACCTAGTCCCTCTTTCCCCCCGCCAGGGACCGTCTCAGCCAGCTGGAAGTCTCATAGCAAGAAGCTGCAGAGGCAGGACTGAGCGGCATGCCCACGTAGACATCCCCACCCCCTTGACACTTCCAAACCCGATTCTGTGGGGCCAAGAATGTGCAGAGGGAGGACTTGGCTCCTCCCCTTCCGTGCTGGGGCAGTGCCCTGCTCTTCACTGGGAAGTCTGTGGTCTTGCAAAGTCTTCTCTCAACTTCCACATCCCATTAATAAGCCAAACCCCAGACCTTGGTGGTCCTCTCTGCTCTATCACTAACCAGCATCATCCTCTCCCCGAGTCCAGCCTGCAGCATTCCTTGGGAGCAGCTCATTTCGGGAGGGAAAGGTATGTCAGAGCAGTCCCCGGCACAGCAAGGTGCCCTGCAGGGCCATGGGGATCTACGTCCAATCATTATTGCCAAGGTCAATACTGCCCACAGAGATAGACCTGTTAGCTCTTGGATTTATCAGAAGAGATCTAATCTTGAAAACGCGTGAAGCAGTAGTCCACAAAATACTTTCCAGTGTCTTCCTCTGATACTCAAGGCTCTCCTCCTTGAGTCAAAGCCAGTGAAGATATTTCCCTTGACTTCCTGGAACGAAGAAGCAAGCCTACGCCACCTGGTCTGCCGACCTCTCCGCCTCTCCGCCATGCATCTGGTGTTTGTGAGTGTAGCCCTCCCCTCAGCGGCCCGACCTCGCGCCCGTCTCTGCTCCAGGGTGCTAACAGCTAACACGCCAAGACTCCACCTGCCCATCAACTCCCCAAAGACATCAGCTCACATGATCACTCACCAACTTATCCAGGAAGGTCACCATCTCCTAAGAAAGAAAACACAGACACAAAGTCAGAAATCATATCTCCCCACTCCAACCACTTCAGATCCCTGGAGAGATCTTGAAAGGATTTTGAAGGGGACAGGAACAAGAGCAGGAGCCAGAAAGGGGAGGAGGCAATGCTGGGAAACTGAGGAAGGGGAGCAGGCTGGCCTGGGAACTGGGCTTTCGCCTGAGCTCCGTGGCAGGGGTATCTGATGTGCAGGGGAAAGGTGACCTTCCAGTTCCCAGGCTGGAGCTGCAAAGTAGCGGAGTACCACGGAGTGCGGCAGAGTTCAACAGCCCAAGTCCTGGCTGCTGACCTCGTGCAGACAGATGCCACGCCACCCATTTTCTTAGGGTTTAAATGGATACCCGAGCTTTCAGCTTACATCAACCAAAAACCCAGGATGGAAACAACCTTCCCAAAGACCTTTCTTACCTTACATAACACTTCCATGGAATATTCTTCTATTTCTGCAGTTAGAATTTAAAAAATTCACATTAGAGTCATAATTTAAAAATATACCAACAAACAAAAAGAATTCCTTCGCTAAAAAGAATGAAGCCCAACAGCTCACTAGTTGATCTTAAGTCTTCAGCCCATTTTGAGGTGATCTGGGGGTATGATGTTAGATAAGGATCCGGTTTCATTCTTCTGCATGACCATGACGGTCTGTGAAGAGCCTGTCCCTTCCCCTGTGTGTTCTTGGCGCCCTTGTCTACGGTCAGTTGACAGTATGTGGGTGGATCTACTTCTGGGCTCTATTCTGTCCCATTGGGCTGTGTGTCCATTTTGATGTTTGTGGTGTACTGGTTAGGGACTGTTGATCTGTAACATAGCTTGAAGCGAGGAAGCATGTTTTCAAATGCCTCCAGCTTTTAAAGATTACTTTCGCTACGTGTGGATTTTTATGGTTCCATATCTATTTAGAACTGTCCTTTCTACGCCTGTCACAAACGCCATTGCAGTTTTGACTGGGATTGCATTGCATCTGGAGATTGCTTTGGGTCGTATGGACATTTTAACAAGAATAACAATTCCAGAAAGGAAAGAAGAAAAGGAAAAAAGAATAACAGAGACAACAGAAGGGGGGAATGATCAACTAACTCAAGAAAAGCTCCAAGAACTGAAAGATTTACCCACCAAAGCAGATGGAAAAAGGTCTAGGTTAGAACACGGTACTGAAGCTTCAGAACACAGCAGATAAGAGACCTGGAAGGGTCAAAAGGAAGAAAGCCCCGGCCACAGAGAAACACACAGGGATCAGAGCAGCCTGCGGCTTCTCAACAACGGAAGCTCACAAAGAGGGGGACGATGGCGTCCACGCTGAAGAGGGAAGGCTTTCCAACCCAACGCCTACAGCAAAGGACATGAAATGTATACGCCAGCAATCTGAAACCTATGTGTATGCATTCCAAATGAGAACACTTGGCTCTCTCTCTTTTATTTATTTTTTTTTGGGTGGTACTGGGGATGGAACCCAGAGGCTTTCTACCTCTAGGCTACACTCCCAGACCTTTTTTATATTTTATTTGGAAACAGGGTCTCGCTAAGTTGCTCAGTGCCTCACTGCATAGCTAAGGCTGACTTCGAACCTGAGCGATCCTCCTGTCTCAGCCTCCCAAGTGCGGGGATGACAAGTGTGCGCCACCACGCCCGGCTTGGCTCTTGAATTCATCTTTTTTTTTGGGGGGGGGTACTGGGGATTGAACCCAGGGGATTCTACCTTTGAGCTACATCCCCAGTCCCATTTAGTTTTTTGTTTGTTTGTTTTGAAACAGGGTCTCACTAGGTTGCTGAGGCTGATCTTAAACCTTCGATCCTCCTGTCTTGGTCTTCCAAGTACTGGGATTCCAGGCATGCACTCTCTGCTGGCTTTAGAATTCATCTTATACATGTTCTTTCAACAACAGTTAACATCTAATTATTTTAGAGAAGAAGAAGGAGAAGGAGAAGAAGAAGAAGGAGGAGGAGGAGGAGGAGAAGGAGAAGGAGGAGGAGAAGAAAAAGGAGAAGAGGAGGAGGATTGCAGATTTGAGGAAGAAAAAGAGGAAGGGGAAAAGGAGCAAGAGGAGAAGGAAGTGGAGGAGGAAGGAGAGGAGGAGGAGGAGATGGAGAACGTGGAGGAGGAGGAGGAAAAAGAAGAGCCAGCAGTAAAGGGAGAATGAGGTGTCGTCATAGTAGTTATAAGTAGAGGAAGAAATAAAGCCATGTCTCAGTTTGCGCAGGGCAGTTCTAGTTTATGCGTCATTAACAGAGTCTGTCAGCTTCTCATAGTGTTCTACGTAAACGTCTAATCTCATCACGAAGCCATCCCTAAGAGCTTCAGAGAAGACTGCAGTGTGTGTGGACAAAACCCAAGGAGAATTGGCTTTTGTCTAAACGCTTCTGCATCATTTCAAAGCAGGAGCAGCCAGTACTTGGGAGGCTGAGACAGGAGGATTGCAGATTTGAGGACAGCTTCAGCAACATGGTGACACTCTCAGCAACCTAGCAAGACCCTGTTTCAAAACAAATAAACAAAACGAGGTGGGTTATAGCTCGAGGGTAGGTAGGGTGCCCCTGGGTTCAATCCTTAGTCTCCCTCCCCCTAAACAGAGAGAGAGAGAGAGAGAGAGAGAGAGAGAGAGAGAGAGACAGACAGACAGACAGACAGACAGACGCAGCCACCAAGCCAACATCACAGCTTTTAGGGGATGGCCACATGGGAACACTCCCAGCAGGACAGGCTGGGGGGAGGGCTGGCAGGTGCCACCGGCGTGACCCAGAGCCCCAGGCTAGGTCAGCTAACTCCAAACATGGCATCCAGATGTGCTGGGTGTGGTTGGGACGGCAGCTCTGAAAGGGCTTGCAGCAGCCAGGCGTACTAGGCTCGGCTGCCACAGCACCAGTGACTCCGGACAGACGAGCGGAGGAGGGACTGTGCTCAGCCTGGCTGCTCTGCACCCCTGCCTCTGTGTCTGGGGCTCTTCAGAGAGCTGGAATGAGGACCCCCACACACACACCAAAACTGAAAAAAAACAAAGGACTCGCCCTGCAGGAAAAGATGCTCATAAGCCCACAGGGGTCCCGGCCCATCTCATGCCCAGCTGTAGATAGATCCCTGTGGGTGTCCATAGACACTGGGTTTGAAATCTGACCTAAAAATAGGCATGGACTCCAGCCACTACACTTCTGGGGATATATCTAAAAAACTGAAGGCGGCAAACATTTGTGCACCCTTGCTCAGGACAGCGCTCTATGAGGGATGTCAAAAAGTGGAGGTGCCCCCAGCATTCACAGGTGGATAGACAAGACGGGGTTAATGCCCACAAGGGATTGCTGCTCAGCCTCACAGAAGGGGCGTTAGGCACGCAATACAGCAGAGGTGACCCCGGAGGACAGCATGCGGAGTGAAACAGGCCAGGCACAAAGAACGCTGGACAAGCCGGGCGTGGTGTTGCATGCTGGATAATCCCAGCATTTGGGAGGCTGAGACCAGAGGATCGTGGTTCGCGGACAGTCTCAGCTAGTTACTTAGTGAGGCCCTGTTTCAAAATAAAGAATAAAATAAATAGGGCATGGGGTGTAGCTCGGGGGTCAAATGCCCCTGAGTCCCATCCCCAGACCCACAAAAAAAAAAAGAAAAAAATAGGGGAGAGGGTAGCTCGGAGGTCGAATGCCCTTGCATTCCATCCCTAGATCCACAAAAACATGAAACGAAACAAAACAAAAAACCACTGGATGAATCCACTTAGGCAGGACCTAGAGAAGTCAAATCATGGGGTAGGGGTCTGCCAGGGGCCGGGGAAGGGACAAGCTGAGGGTCTAGAGTCCAGACTTTTGGTTTTGCAAGATTTGAAAACGCCTAGAGATGGGCGGTGTGTCCTATGTCCCCAGCGACCAGCAGGAGGCTCCCTCCGGCACAGCCTTTGGGCTTCCTGGGCTCGCTCAGAGTATGGAGTATGGGGAGCTGGAACATCTCAGGTCCAAAGGGCAGAGACAGAGGACAGAGCAGGAAAGCAGAGTAGGGGAGTCAGGCCCCCAAAGGGTGGTCTGCTCTGACCCGACACTGGGAAAGCTCAGACAGGTCGACACAGGTGCACACAGGAGGGCTGCAGGCAGCCAACCCACCGGGAGGGGAGGACGACTCTCCATAGCCCTTCATGTCCAAAGCTAGAACCCGGTACCCCGCCTGGGCCACCGCAGGGATCTGGAAAACAAAGGGTTCAGGCCCGCTGCAGCACGGTCTCAGCGGCCCTCGGCTGGCCCTCCACGTCCGCTTCCCTCCACCCCGTTGCTGTCAATGGCTTGGACGTAGTGCTGGGAGCAGCCCACCTGGCAGGGCCGCTATGAACGGCCGCGGAGTGTGTGCACTGACTCAGTGCTACATCTGCACGGGCACCTTTCCCGCCAAAGTCCTTGGAGACTTCTACACTCATTACAGATTCCCAGTGAGTGGCAGAGCGGTGAAGAATCCGCCTTTTTCTAACCTGCACAGGTGTCTCAGGACCTAGCACAGCCCTGAGGTCGGAAGCCTTCTCCACCCAAGGCCTGTGGTCACTCTGGAGACAACGAAGGTTTCAGCGTCTTCCTCCCCTCCAGGCTGGGCCACACGACCTGGACGCCCCCTTCCCATGACCTGGACGCCCCCTTCCCTCACCCCGACTTCTCAGGATGGAACTTCCTCAGTTTCTCTTACCTGGTACCTCCACGAAAACCAGCTCTCCGGAAATCCGTGGCAGAAGCATATGGCTGGGCCAGTGCCCAGCTCCACAAAATGCATCCGGACCCCGGGCTGTGCCAGACGGGAAAGAGGGGAGTCAGTACGGATGGACCTGGGCAGCCTCTCTGCAGACCGCCAGCCATGGCCACTTCAGTGGGTCACTGGACCTCAGAGGCCTGACCCAGCTACCCCAGCTGGGACCCCAAGGCTGGGCGCAGAGGTCTGGGAAGAGACACCGGCCTAACAGCAACATAGCAGGCTGCTGTTTTTATACCATGGAAAGATGCTGAGGTTAGAAACCAGCAAAAACAAAACAACTTTGCCTTCCTCGCTCAAAGGCTCTCCTACTGCGAGGGGCCCTGGCGCTCCTGTAATGCGTTTTCAACACTTTAAACTGGGGCGGGGGCTCATTTTGTGCACAGCATCATACATACCGTAACGTGCAGAATGCCGCGGTTATTGTTAAAAGCCGTTTGCTTCTTCTTTTTTTTTTTTTTTTGGTGGTACTGGGGGTGGAACCCAGAGGCTTTCTACCTCCGGGCTATACTCCCAGACCTATTTTCTATTTTATTTAAAAACAGGGTGTCGCTAAGTTGCTGAGAGCCTCACTAAGTAGCAGAGGCTGGCTTCGAACCTCTGCGATCCTCCTGTCTCAGCCTCCCAAGCGCGGGGATTACAAGCATGAGCCACCACGCCTGACATGTTTGCTTCTTAAGTATGATGCGTTTTCAGGCTTCGCTAGCATTATGGTCCTTTTAGGGGCTGCAGGGGAGAATCCAAGACCACCAGGGCTCACGGTGTCTGTTCTGTTCTCCCTTTCTCCAACACAGGGTAGCATTTTCCAGACATACCCAGCCCTCCTTCTAGTTGACTCAGCTGCGTGACTGAGCTCTGGCCAGTGTGTGTGATCGAAAGAAACGTGTGCTTCCCCCCAGGATCCACATGACCCTCTGGTGCTGGACACATCTTCCCCTCTTCCTGTCTGCACCTGAATGACCCGGCCCTCGAGGAAGGAACCTGGGTTCTTGATCAACTGCTGGACAGAGCCCACCGTGCGCCCTGGGCCTCAAGTGAGAAACACATTGGTGTGAGGCCACTGGGACAGTGGGACTGTTTGTTACAGCACTTCGCCTGCTCTGACTAGTGCGGGGTCTCCAAGCAAACCACTAAATGAGACCTGATCCAAGTGCCCTGTCTTTCCCCATAGTACACGTCTTCAACATTCTAGTGGGAGTCTCTGAGAGTGACTCAGTCGTGCTATAGAATCTCACTGGGAACCATCCACTCGGTTGTATTTCAGACTGCTCTAAGTGTCTCACCTCAAAAGTGTTATCTGTGGCTGGGCACAGTGGCGCATGCCTGTAATCCTAGCTACTCAGGAGGCTGAGACAGGAGGACTGCAGGTTCAAGACCAGCCTGGGCAGATCAAGAAGAACCTGTCTCACAATAAAAAAGAAAGAGGGCTGGGTGTGGTCAGCCTCAGCTACTACTCAGTGAGGCCCTTCACAACTCAATAAGGCCCTGTTTCAAAATAAAGAATAAAAAATAGGACTTTGGGGTGTAGCTCGCAGGCACAATGCACCTGGGTTCCATCCCCAGGACTGTAATAAATAACTAAATAAATAACTAAATAATAAAAAGGGCTGGGGATGTAGCTCAGTGATTCCATGCTTTTGGGTTCAATCCCCAGTAGAAAAAAAGTGTTATTCATGATTTGAAACAAGTTATCTGGCCCAAGAAGAACATTTGGCATGCATTTTGCAAGCCTTCTCACAGGCTAAGATCTATTTGTCAGTATGTTCCTACTCTTCCCTTTAGAACTTGGCAAAAGTTAACTTTAAATTCTCAACTCCTGCCACTGAATGCTGTTACGATGCTGACATTTGATTCTACTTTGTCTCCAACATGGGTCCCAACCGAAGGCTCTCTTGAAGCTTCACAGTCAGTTCTACTGAGAAAGTTTTATTTTCTATTTTATTTTATTTTTTGGTGGTACTGGGGTTCCTGGAAACCCTTCTATCTCCGGGCTACACTCCCAGACCTATTTTATATTTTTATTTGGAAACAGGGTCTCTTAAGCCAGCAAGGCTGGCTTCGAACCTGTGCGATCCTCCTGTCTCTGCCTCCCAAGTGTGGGGACTATAAGCGTGCGCCACCATGCCCGGCTCTACTGAGAAAGTTTTAAATGCATGTACTTTCCCATTGGGTTTTTCTTTTTCATATGTTATAAAAGGGCTGTAAAACCAGAACACAAGAAAGAACTGTCAGCAACTTGGCTGAGGTTGCATTAAGATTTGGTGCAAGGCCGTATACTAGTTCTGAGAGCCCAGCTCAGTGGGGTCTCCCTGGAAGTCCATTGCCCGGGCTCTCAAACTTGGGGGAAAGCAGCTCTGATCATACTCCTTCGGGATCAGATGAGGGATCTCTTAAAACTGGCTGGCTAAGCAAGCAGTAAGCGGAGTGAGAATAACTCTGCCCATGTGGAGAAGACTACGGGTACAACCCAGACCCAGGCCCAGAGCCCTCCACTCCCCATAACTGTGAGAGACCAGATCCTTATTTTTTCTCTCTTTTTTTTCTTCTTTCCTTCTTTCTTTCTTTCTTTCTTCCTTCCTTCCTTTCTTTTTCCTTTTTTTTTTTTTTTGGGCGGTATTGGGGATGGAACCCAGGGGCATTCTACCTCTAAGCTACACCCCCAGCCCTATTTTTTATTCTTTATTTTGAAACAGGGCTTCATTGAGTTGCAAAGGGCCTCACTAAGTAGTAGCTGAAGCTGCCCTCAATCCACAATCCTCCTGTCTCAGCCTCCCATATACTGGGATTACAATCGTGCACCACCATGCCCAGCTGCCAAAGGGACCTTATTAAGCACGCCTTCCCGCAGGAGTACCCAGAGATACAGGGGATGCAGTGACGCTGGCCAGCAGCTTCCTTACTATCTAAAGCCTAGCTGTCCTCGGTGTCCTTGATGGTCCGCTTCTCCATCCCTGCTGGCCGCTCGGCTGTCAATTTTCTACCCCCACAAAGCCCATCCCAAGCACATTTGGGCACAGCTATGGAGCAGGGACTCCAAGCTGTGATTCCACCAGCCCTCCCGCTGCGCACCTCCCGATTATGGGACACAGAGGCGTCAGCACAGTGGTCCACATGTGACACTTCGCTCAATCCTCAGCAGAGCCCTGGTGGGAAGGGACAGTTGTCACCTCATACGGCTGTGGACACTGAGGTTCAGCGTGATGAGACGCCCGCCCAAGGTGGCGACCTCAGTAAATGTCGAAGCCAGGCTCCAACCTAGCTCTATCTGGCCTGACAGAGCTGACCCATAGCTTTAGGTCCCCAAGGCAGACAAAGAAAGATGTTCGGAAGCTCTGTGTCTGCAGCCAGAGCTGACCCGCAGGCCAAGTCAGAAGTCAGGGCCCCCTGCACGTGCCCCTGACCACGGGGCACTGTGATGACCTTCTCTCCATCCTAACGCGGGCTCCCCGGTCATCACCATGCCTTGCACCCATTCTGTGTCTGATGCCAAGGAAATACGTACTGGTTGAAAACATGGCCGGCTACCAAGGGTCCCCACAGTCTGTGGGGTTCCACCACGTAGGGCACACTGCTTTTCTGATCTGAGGCAGGGTCCCCGTCTTCTATCTCTTTCAGAGGAATGAGATTATGGGGAATGGTGTGCCCGCATGCATGATGGATGTTTGGCTACCCTGGATATTTCCCAGATGCCTCTGCAGCGCGGGCTGGGCAGGGGACGTGCAGCTGACCTACCTTGATGGTCACATACCCGTGGCTCACATCGCTTGGGTTGCAGGGGATGGGCAGGGGGGCCTCGGCACGCAGAAGCTGAAAACACAAAAGGTACAGTGAGCCACAGCGGCCGCTCCCGGGGGACCCACACACCCACAGGAGGCCCAGAGGCCATGCCCTGGGATGTCAAGGCAGGTGACCCCGGGCCCGTGTTCCTCTGATGTGTCCCCAGCTCCCCAGGTCACACTAATGACATCCCATCGCTCCCAGGGGTGGGGAAAATAGAGGCTTCCTGATCTCAAGAGCCTCTCCTGCGTCTCTGCAAGCCACAGAGTCCATTCATGAGGAGTCAGGGAGGCTTCCCATGAGACAGAGGCACCTGATTCCCCGCTTTCAAGGGGACAGGTGCTGTGGGACGCAACCAAGAAGCAGCTACTGTGGAAAACTGCCTGGTGGTCCCTCAAGTTTAAACATGATCCAACAAGCCCACTTTAGGTATACATCCGGAAGAATTGAAAGCAGAGACTCTAACCGATGTCTGTCCTCCCATGTCCACAGCGGTGTTTGTCTCCATAGCAAAAAGGCGGGAGCTACCCACGTGTCCACCAACAGGTGAACGGATAAGCAAGATGCAGCACGGTCCGACGCAGCTGAAGGATGGGATATGTTCTGAGAAGTGTCACTGGGCAACTTCATCCTTGAACAATTCAAGAATGTCCATGCCCAATCAGGACAGCTACGACAGCACAGAATCCATGTGACCCTGTCCCGGGTGCTGCCCACCACTGGCCAAAGTGTGATTGCGTGGTTCATGACTGTACGCACGTCATGACGTAGTATTTGGCCTTGGAAAGAGATTTCTGAGCCATGCGGCAACACAGATGAACCTTGAGGACATCAGGCCAAGTCATATAGCAACATATCAAACACCACACGATTCCACCCGTAGGCAGCACCTGCACAGGAGTGAGATCCACTGGGACAGAATGTAGGGTGGGGTCGTCGGGGCCTGGGGTGGGGGCGAGGGGTGGGAGTTACTGTTTGGTGGGTATAGAGTTTCAGTTTTGAAAAATAAAGAATTCTGGAGATGGGCAACAGTGACGGTTGCACGGCGTTATAAATGTATTTAACAAGCCAGGCGTGGTGGCGCACGCTTGTAATCCCAGCATTTGGGAGGCTGAGACAGGAGGATTGCAGTTCAAGGACAGCCTCAGCTACTACTTAGTGAGGCCCTTTGCAACTCAGTGAGACCCTGTTTCAAAATAAAGAATAAAAAATAGGGCTGAGGGTGTAGCTCGGAGGTAGAATGTCCCAGGTTCCATCCCCAGTATCACAAAAATAAATAAATAAATAAATGTATTTAATACCAGTGACCTGTATACTTAAAAATGGTTAAGACGATTTATTTTAAGTGTATTCTACCACAATAAAAAAGAGTTGAGGAGCAGGGCATGGTGGCACACGCTTTTAATCCCAGCATTCAGGAAGCTGAGACCGGAGGATCACCGTTCATTGCCAGCCTTAGCTACTTAGTGAGGCCTTGTTTCACAATAAAGAATAAAAAATAGAACTGGGGGTGTAGCTTGGAAGTCGAATGCCCCTGGGTTCCATCCCCAGACCCACAAAAAAAAAAAAAAAAAAAAAAAAAAAAAGGAAAGAAAGAAAGAATTGGGGGAAAGGGGTGATTTTCTTTTTTTCTATACAGCTTCTTTTTTTTTTTTTTTTTTTTTGTGGTACTGAGGGTGGAACCCAGAGGCTTTCTACCTCCGAGCTATACTCCCAGACCTATTTTATATTTTATTTGGAAACAGGGTCTCACTAAGTTGCTAAGAGCCTAAGTAGCTGAGGCTGGCTTTGAACCTGTGCAATCCTCCTGTCTCAGCCTCCCAAGCGCAGGGATTACAAGCGTGCACCACCACGCCTGGCTATACAGCTTCTTAATACCCATGTAAAGAGAGGCGGGGCATAGTTTACTTTCCCAGTTTTAGGGGACAGGTGTCTGAGACTCAGACACAAGCAGGGACACACCCAGCAAGCGGGATAGTACAGGTGCTTGGATACCAAGCCAGTTACTTCACTTTCTAGGCTGCAGGACAAATCAGGCTTGGCCAAGGCACTTCAAGGCTGTGAAGTTGTTATATGTACATTTTTATTGTCTATTAAAGGCAAGCAGTACATGCAGTACATCGTTTCTATTATGGGTGGAATTGTACCCTCTCTGGCTGAAGCCCTAACCCCCTAGTACAGGCCTTCAAATAGGGAATTAAGATGAAGTGGATTCATTAGCAGTGGGCCCTAATCCAACATGACTGGCGTCCTGATAGAGAGAATAGGATACTGGCACGTATGGGAAGAAAGCTACGTGAAGAAACGGAGACAGCACCACGTGTAAGCCAAGGAGAGAGGCCAAGAAGGAACCAGCCTCGCTGACCTCTTGACCTTGGATAGCTAACTTTCTAGAGAAACTGAGACAGGAACTTGCTGGTCCTGGAGCCACTGGGCCTGTGGAACTTTGTTACCGCAGCCCTCACTGACTAATACCTCCCTTTGAGGAAATGGCTTTGCAGCCCCGGACATGTGGCGGGTTGAGGGGGTGCACGGCTCCCCACCTCCTCTCCTTGCCCGCACTACTGCAGAGGCTGGGGGAAGTGGGCAGTGACCACAGCCCAACCCAGGAGGACAGAGGAGTAGGCTGATTCCCAGGCAGACGGGGCAGCAGTAAGGCTGTCCTGTCCCCCCGTGTGAGAGACAGGTGTTACTAACAAGATTGCCCCTGACTGTCCAGAGGGTGAGAGCCAGGTGCGACTGCCCAGCTGCACCTGAGAGCCAGCGGCACGCCCAGCAGGCCAGAGAAGGACCATGCTCCCCAGTGCGAGAATGTTCCACGCTAACTGAAAGAGCTGGGCTGGGAGGCTTTGTTTATTTATTTATTTTTGGTGGTACTGGGGTTCCTGGAAGCCCTTCTACCTCCAGGCTACACTCCCAAACCTATTTTTTATATTTTTTATTTAGAAACAGGGTCTCTTAAGCCAGCAAGGCTGGCTTCGAACCTGCACGATCCTCCTCTCTCTGCCTCCCAAGAGCGGGGATTACAAGCATGCGCCACCACGCCCGGCAAGCTGGGAGGCTTTGAACATCCCTCTCTTGTCTTGGTTCTTGGACTCTCCTGGCTAACACTCCTGTCCTGTTCTCAGCTGGCGTGCTTCTCTGAATGCAGAGAGAAAGAGACATTTTCCAGGGACAGCATGCATGGTGTACCAAAGGCTGCAGACCCCCCAGCAGAGGCGCCTTGAGCCCTGAGATTCTCACTCAGCTCAGGACTTTACATAAACCACAGGCGAGTGGCAGGAAGCCCGGCCCCACTCACACGACACTTACCTGCATCCCAGTTACTCTCTCCAGTTCTTTCAGGGCCGTGTTGGTGTCGTGGGTGAGGATGGTGACCATTCCCAAGTCACGGGCCGGCTTCAGATTAGTCCCTGAGTCATCCAGGAAAACAACCTGAACTCCAAAACAGCGTGACATCAGTCCAGGAGAAACTCTCGCGTGATGGAGACCGACCGCCAGGGAGGAGAGCACCGAAAGGTGAAAGGTGATAGGGGCTGTTTTGTGATGAGGAGATAAAGCATCATCTCCTCTCGGTGTACCCACGGATCTCAAAACAGCTATCTGTGTGCATGCACACAGGTGAGTATCCCTGTTAGTTTCAGCCAGTTCTGAAACAGCAAGATTAAGAGAGGATATGAACTTGTCAAGACCACATTAAAAGTCACCAGGGAAAATCTACATGTACAGACGGACGACATAAAGGTCCACAGAAGAATTCTAACGCAGAAGAATTCTAATGAATCGTGAACCTACAAAAAGTAGGAGCGTTTGGTGCTAGAAGAGATAGAAATCTATCTAAAATAGGAGAGAACGTACACATGGGGCCGCATACAAATGAGAAGTTAACTTCTTATGAAAGAGGCAACGGGTGAGGAAGAATTTTGGATGGTCTCGGTGTGACTCTTGGTTAGCTGGAGAAAGAAAGAGATCTTCACTTCACATTTTACCCCCAGTAAGTTCTGAATGGGTCACAGACTTAAATTTAGAAAGAAAGGAAGGAAGAAAGAGAGGAAGAAAGAAAGAAGGAAAGAAAGAGGAAGAAAGAAAAGAAAGAAAGAGGAAGGAAGGAAGGAAGGAAGGGAGGGAGGGAGGGAAAGGCACCTGGGGAAAGTGGCACATGCCTAGCATCCCAGTTCTTAGGCTGAGACAGGAGGATCACAGGTTTGAGGCCAGCTCGGCAACTTAGCAAGACTCTTTCAAAATAAAAAATAGGTTCAACCCCCAGTTTGAATGGAGGAAGGAAGGGCTTTGAGTTACAGAAGAAGGCAAGGGTGCATTTATCTATAATCTTGGATGTGCACAGCCCAGAATTCTAAGCAGCTCATTCAACCCAAAAGCCATTAATGGAGGACTGGCAGGCTCCTGTGCACGCTGAAACTCAGCGCTGCTCTACACCAGGCCAGGGTGCTGGGCAGAGTAAAAGACAGGATGGAGCGAGGGAAGGCTGGCGGGGACGCAGGCACGGGTTCGGGGCTTGTGCCGATCAGCTCTGGTGGGCGGTCAGCCAGAGATCAGAGTGTGACTTTAATTTTGGCCCAATCACCTTTTGAAGATTAGAGTGGGTGTCCTCAATTAAAGGAGTGTTTTACCGTAGGTGGTCTCAGGAGACAGGCTAAAGACAGGCTTTAGGGCCACAAGGGCACTTGGAAGGAGACTGAGCAACCTGGGTACTCATCCCTGGTCACCCATGGTGGGGTGATCCCGACTCGCCATGTGGCCTTGCCAGTCTCCTGAGGTCTCCAGTTCTCCACAGGTAAACTGAGGCAGCTGGTCTAAGAGCTTTTGATGATCCCTGTTTTTCTGTTTGTGTGTTTGTTTTGGCACTGAGGACTGAAGCCACAGGCATTCTTCCTGTGAGTTACACCTCCAGCCCTTTTTACTTTTTATTTTGAAGCAAGGTCTCACTGAGTTTCTGAGGCTGACCTCAGACCCACAATCATCCGATCTCAGTGTGTATCTGGGATGACAGGCATGTACCACCACGCCCCAAAATTGATAATACCTATTTTGAACGAAGTCCTATAAGAGACACAAAAAGGAGCCAGATGTCCATCTCTGATAGAGCTTTTTAGACTGAAAGACAGGTAAAAGTCCTTTAGGGGAAGTCCTGGCCTAAGAGAATTGCCCCTAGACCTGTCCTGCCAGTACCTGCTTGTAAACCTCTCAATTTTCCTCTGGCTGCAGTATCTCTGGCACACTCTTCTCCCCTGAAGAAAGCCTCTACGTACCTCACGGGGACTGGCCTTCAGGGTGTCCAGTACAAGTTTGTAGATCTGAGGCTCAGGCTTGGCCACCCCAGCCTGGCACGACTCCACCAGGAAGTCGAAGTGCGGGCTCAGCTCACACATCAGCTTGGCCACGCCTCCTCTCTCAGTGCTGTCATCCAGCCAGTTGTTGGTGAGGATGCAGGTGGTAAACCCTGAAGAGAACATTCCCCATGAACAGACTAGCCAGAGCTTCACCCTGAGGTGCTCTGGACACCACCCCGGAGGCCCCAGGAGGAGGCTGAGGGTTACCTTGCTCACTTACCCCAATCTCTCTATTCTCAGCCTTCAATAGGCAAACTGGAGAATCATCTTTACCCATAAACACCTCCTTACACAACCCTGGAAGGGAGCTGGGGGTGGCAGGGCTTTCAGAGGACCAGCTAGAGATGCCCTAGTCTTTGGTGACATGCACACTGGCATTATGATGCTTGGCGGCTTAGTGGACCAAAGCGTTTTAACACCCACCAGCTCATCTGGTCCTCACCACGTTGGGGGTAGACAGGGCACATCTCACTCTTCTCTATTTACAGACGTGCAAACTGAAGCTCAGACAAGTTACAAGCTTCCCAGAGCCATAAGGATGGCGAAGGTCCAATGTTCCTTCCAGTTTTTGCTACTGCAAACTCCGCTTGACTCTTCGAAACCCCTGCCGTGGCTATCAAGAACTGCATTTGCATGTCAAAACTAAAGAAGCATAAATAGGCATAATCTTGCCGGGCGTGATGGCGCACACTTGTAATCCCAGCATTTGGGAGGCTGAGACAGGAAGATGGTGGTTGGCAGCCAACCTCAGCTACTTGGTGAGGCCCTTTGCAACTCAGCGAGACCCTGTTTCAAAATAATGAATAAAAAATAGGGCTAGAGGGTAAAGCTCGGAGGTAGAATGCCCCTGGGTTCCATCTCTAATACTGCAAAAAAAAAAAAAAAAAGACATAATCTACTCTTGGCTTCATCTGCCCAACCTGCCAGGGTAAGAGCCAGCTGTTGTTGGTAACGAGACGCAGGCGAGTTGATGGTGAGGCCCACTCCGTGGAGCACGAGGATGGAACTAGGGACACGGGATGGTGCCATGGCTAGAACACATCCTCCCCCAAATCATGTGTTGGAAACTTAATCCCCAATAGTACGGTGTTGGGTGGTGGGGTCTACAAGAAGTGATTAGGCCCGGAGGGATCTACACGCATCCGTGGATTAATGCTGGTAATGAGAAGGGTCGAGGCTGCAAGTTGGCTGTCGTGGTCTCTCCAGCATGCACACCCTTCTGCCTCCAGTCACGGGATGGTGCAACACAAAGGCCCACGTCAAGCATGAGCCCCTCCATGTTGGACTTCACAGCCTCCAGAACTGTGAGGAATAAATCTCTGCTCTTTATAGACTAGCCAGTCTCTGGCATTCTGCCACAGGTGCAGGAAACAGACTAAGACAGATAGAGGACTTAGCCCAGGCACCTAAATCTACTGATGAGAGGGTGGGATGACTCCATATATTCCAGGAGCAGCCAGGCACTGGCAAGGAATATCCACTGGCTCGATGTGGATGCACATCCTAGACCACGTGACACGGTCTCCTCTTGTGTGAGCTGGCTCAAGCTCAGCTACTCTGATACCAGAGGCCGAGAAAATCACTCTGGCTTAAAGAGCTTTGTTTTCAAATCACTGATGAAAGGTTGGGTCATCTAGGACATTGCTAATATCATTGAAAGGAGAGAATTTCATTCACTAATATAAATTGCTTTATTATTATTAATTTGTGAGATAAAATGATGTCATTTCCCCGGTGTCCCAGAAGTGCTGCTTTGTTGATAAAACTCGCCATGCTTTAGGAATGGCTTTTCATCAAAACCCTGAGGATCTGTTGTCTCGAAATACCTTTAGTTGTACACTGACCTCGCCTCCTGTGCAGTCAGCCTGGAGAATGGCCTGTACCGACACTTACCCTTCTTCCTGAGGGCAAGAGCTGCCTGGAGCATGGGGCGGTTGATGGTTCTTGCTGACATCGCTTTGCAAAAGATTTGGTTTATAGAGAAATTCTCGGGGAGGCGGATCCCAGAAGCTTCAGAACATTTCTTGCAGTTTTCTTCCATGAGTGGAACCCACTGTAAAAGGGAACCAATGGGGGACCATGAATGGGCGCAGACACTTACTGTGGCGGTACCTACCAACTCCGAATGCACGTATCCCTGAGACTAAGTGATCCCACTGCTGGGAACACACCCAGTGGGAATGCCAGCATAAAGACACAGACAGCAGGAACTTTCTTAGCTGCCCTGCTCCTAAGAGTCCCAAACTGGAAACCACCCAAATGCCCACTACCAGCAGAATGAGTAAGCGGCGGTGCACGTATGCCCCGTCATAGCACCATCGTTCCCAAAAGCCAAATGGATGTGGTCTCTTTGAGCTGCTATAACAAAACAACAGAAGTTGGTTTTCTGCCGTTCTGACATCTGGGGAGTCTAAGATCAAGGCGCCGGCACATCTGGCCATTGTTGGGGTTGGGGCCATTTCCTTCTTCCTACATATGCCCTCTTGCTTCCCTAGCATGGTGGAAGGAGTCAGCTGGCCCCCTGGGGTCTCTTCTCAAAGAGCACTAATGTCATTCATGAGAGCTCGACTCTTGTGACCTAATTATTTCTTGAAGGCTCCAAATTCTAGGCCATCATCACCTGTGGGTTAGGATTGCAACTTATGCATTTGGGGAGGACACAAACATTCAGATAAAAGTAAGCCCCAAACTGGGAACTACACAACTGTTCACTGTCCTGGACTGAATCTTGCGCCCTCCAAATGCACCTGTTGGAGCCCCGTCTCCCTGTGCTTTCGGATATAACAGCCTATTTGTAGACTGGGCATTGAAAGAGTCCCGTCTCTCTGTGCTTTCGAATATGACAGTCTATTTGTAGACTGGGCATTGAAAGAGGTAGCTTGGGTAAATAAGGTCACAAGGATGAGTTCTGACCAATGTCTTCATCAGGGGGAAGGCACACTGCACTGCAGTGGTTGGGATAGAGTCCCTCCAAAGCCCTGTGTCTTGGTCCACAGGATGGCTCTATTGGAGGTGGTGGAACCTTTAAGGGGGAACCCAATGGGAGGTCCTTAGGTCACTTGAGGGTGCTCTTGAAGGGGGCTGTGGGACCCTAGTCTATGGGCCTCTCTTCTGCTTCCTGGCTCAAGATATAAATGGTTTTCTTCACTTACACCACCACCATGATATGCTGACCTCGAGACGCTCAAAGCTATGGGGCTGTCTGATCTTGGACTGAGACTTGAAATCTGTTAGCTAAATAAGTCTTTTCTCTTGATCAGTTAATTGCCCTGGGTATTTTATTCCAGTAATGTGAAGCTAACACACACATACACACAGAAGGAAAACCATGTGTGGACACCATGGGACGTCACCATCTGCAAGTAAAGTAAACACCAATCCTGAGGGCACCTTGGCTTGGAATTCCAGCCTACAGGACTGTGAGATGTTTCTGCAGCTTAGGCCTCTCAAGTCTGTGGCATTTCATTATGGCATCTCACTCTAGACTAAATGTTTGTGTCCCTCCAAAAATCCCAATGTCAAAGCCCTAATCCCAATATGATGGTATTTGAAGGTAGGTTATTTAGAAGGCGATCAAGTACGAGGGTGACGTACCATGGATGAAACCATCATTCTTACAGGAAGCCACAAGGGAGCTTGTTTTTTTTTTTTTTTTTTTTTTTTTTTTTTTTTGGCTTTCCAGAAATTATAGCAAGAAGGTAATCAATGGGAAACCAGGAATAAAGCCTCAGACACCTGCTGTGATCTTAGACTCTCCAGCCTTCAAAACTGTGAGAAATAAATTTTTGTGTTTAAGCCACCCAGTCTATGGTATATTTGTTATAGCAGCTGACATAGCCTTAGAAAACTAACATACTCACTAAAGCATAATGATCAGTGATACACACACACACACACACACTATTGTAGTAGCACTATTTGTAAGAGTGCCAATCTGAAAATGACCCAAATAGCCATCAATAGCAGAATTGATAGGCTGAGAAAATGGCAATACTCCCCACATGAATAGCAGATTTGCCTTCACAGAGGAGGTGGGCTTTTGCCTTCTACCACGGTGGGCCCGTGTTCTCTGACAGTAATGGAGGGTTATAAATCATAAATAATTTTTAAAATATAGAAATTTATCTTGTGTGTAGAAGCAGATTCTCAATAGCCTTTCTTTTTAGAGAGACAGTGATTGAGAATTCAAATGTGTTAGATCCCAGTTACTTTGTTTAAAAAAATAATAGTTGAGCCATGATGGTGCACACTTGTAACCCCAGTACTTGGGAGGCTGAGACAGGAGGATCACAGGTTCAAGGATGGCATTAGCAGTTAGTGAGGCTCTTAGCAATCTAGCAAGACCCTGTTTTGAAATAAATATAAAAAGGGCTGGGGATGTAACTCAGAGGTAGAATGCCCCTGGGTTCAATCTCCAGCACTACAGAAAAAGAATAATAGTAGTTGAGGTTGCAGTAACAAGAGTAGCTAGTATTTGAGAACTTATTATAGGCCAGACACTACACTAAATAGCTCCATGCTTCATGAAAATAAATTGTATCATACCCCGTTTTACAAAATTGGAACAAAACTGAGACTTTGAGAAGCTGAGTGACTTGTGGTGGTCACACAGTCTGTAAGTGGGATGAATGAATCACACTCTGACTCTGAAGTCCACTCATTACATTGTCACTGAATGAATAGCCCCAGTGTCAGGTCCTAAATAGTGACTCGAGCTGTAGAGTTCCCTGGCACAGTTCTTCACAGGCTGGGAACTGTCTCTCTGGCTGGCCCAAAGAGATTACTAACCAGTCTCAAATGCCCCTTCCAATGTGTGTTGGCCTTCTGGTCTTGTGTCACGAGGGGTAGGGGACGGAGTGCGGAAGGCACAGGCTTGCCCGCAGCAGACAGAAAAGAAGTAGAGAAGGCCTCTCCGTGGGGCCGTGCGGCATCTCCTCACCTGGGAAAACGTGATCTCTCCTTTCATGAGGCGGGCACTGGAGCCGCCCGGGCCTTCCTTCTGGAAAGTGTCATTCAGAAAGCCCCTGGGAGACAGAAAAACAAGACTGGAATCATCTGCTGGCTTCCTCGTGGTGACGGGGAGGAGACAGCGAGGGCTGGTGTCCACAAACTGCTGCCAGAGGGCGTGCTGCCAGGGACTGGAAAATCTGATCAAAGGTTGGTCTTCGTGTGCAGTTTACGGCCTCATATCCAGCCTGGGACAGCGGACCATAAGCTAAGTCCTGCGCCTGCTCAAGGGGATACGGCTGGGGAGGCACCTCGCAGGACACAGCAGGTGGTGCTTAGGATGTTTCCATTAGCTCCTTTATTCAAAAGGAACAGAATAAGCCAGGCAAGGTGGCACACTCCTGCAATCCAGTACTCGGGAGGCTTGCAGGTTCACAGCCGGCCTCAGCAATTTAGCAAGGCCCTCAGCAACTTGGTGAGACCCTGTTCCAAAAAGTAAACATTAAAATAGGGCTGGGGATATAGCTCAGAGGTAAAATACCCCTGAGTTCCATCCCCAGTACCCCTTCAAAAAGGCAGGGAATAACGCCGGGCGTGGTGGCGCACGCTTGTAATCCCCGCGCTTGGGAGGCGAAGACAGGAGGATCGCGCAGGTTCGAAGCCAGCCGCCCTGGCTTAAGAGACCCTGTTTCCAAATAAAAATGTAAAAAATAGGTCTGGGAGTGTAGCCTGGAGGTAGAAGGGCTTCCAGGAACCCCAGTACCACACACACACACACACACACACACACACACACACACACACACGGCAGGGAATACTTTTTCTCTGGTTTTGATTATGCACATATATTTTATCTTTTATCTTAGATTCATCTTCCCAAATTCCGTGTTGACATCCTAACCTCTAGGACCTCATGATGTGACTATATTTGGAGACTGGGTCTTAAGGAAGGTAAAGTCAGTTGAGTGTGGTGGCATATGCCTGTAATCCCAGTACTTGGGAGTCAGAGACAGGAGAATCCCAGGTTCACCACCCTTAGCAATTTAGTGAGACTTAAAAAAAAAAATAAATAAAGAATAATCCTCCTACAAAGGTGTGTCTTTGGTTCCTGTCTTTGTTTTTGTTTTTGGTTTTTTTGGTGGTACTGGGGTTCCTGGAAGCCCTTCTACCTCCGGGCTACACTCCCAGACCTGTTTTTACATTTTTATTTGAAAAAAAAATGTCTCCTAAGCCAGCGCGCTCGGCTAGCTTCGAACCTGCGCAATCCTCCTGTCTCCGCCTCCCAAGCGCGGGGATTACAAGCGTGCGCAACCACGCCTGGCTGGTTCCTGTCTTTGGATAGTAAGAATTAGAGGCAAAGAAATGTGGACTTGAAGAAATCAGGGACCTGCTTGCTCCTCGCAGGCTCAAGACAAATCATCCCACACAGAAGAAGAAAGAAAAGAAAAAAAAAAGAAAAAAGAAGAAAAGAAGAAAAAAAATAAAAAGAATAAAAAATAGGGTTGGAGGTGTACCTCTGAGGTGGTAGAATGCTCCTGAGTTCAATCCCTAGTACCACACACCAAGAAAAGAAGGAAAGATGAAAGAAAGAAAGAAAGAAAGAAAGAAAGAGGAAGGAAGGAGGAAAGGAAGGAAGGAAGGAAGGAGGGAAGGAAGGAAGGAAAGACAAAGTCCAGCTGGGTGCAGTGGTATATGCCTGCAATCCCGGTATTTGCAAAGCTGAGACAGGAGGATCACAGGTTTGAGGTCAGCCTCAGTAACTTAATGAGATCCTATTAAAAAAAAAAATTAAGCCAGGCATGGTGGTACACACTTGTAATCCCTATATGTGGGAGGCTGAAACAGGAAGATCATGGTTCTCCAACAGCCTCAGCTACTTAGTGAGGCCTTCTGCGACTTAGTGAGACCGTGTTTCACAATAAAGAATAAAAATAGGGCTGGGTGTGCAGTTTGGAGGTAAAATGTCTCTGAGTTCTACCCACAGTGTCTCAAAAAAAAAAAAAAAAGGGCTGGGGGTAGCTGAGCGTGCTGGCACATGTCTGTAATCCCAGTACTTGGGAGGCTGAGACAGGAGGATCACAAGTTCATGGCCAGCTTCAGCTATTTAGTGAGGCCCTCTGCAACCTAGTGAGACCCTGTTTCAAAATATAGAATAAAACATCGGGCTGGGAGTGTTTCTCAGAGGCAGAATGCCCCTGTGTTCAATCCCTAGTACCACAAAAAAGAAGGGGCTAGGGATATAGCTTGGAGGTAGAAAGCCTCAGAATTCAATTTCAGTACAAATGTGTATATATAAATATATATATATATATATATATATGTGTGTGTGTGTGTGTGTGTGTGTGTGTATGTACATATGTGTATATATAGCTATATATTTGTATATATATTTGTATAATGACACGAGGTCATTAGGGTGGGCCTTAACTTAATATAACTGGTGTCCTTACAACTAGAGGAAGACCTCTTTGCAGATAGGTACAGACTACATGAGGACACAGGAGAATTTGGCAGTCCACAAGCCTTAGGAGAAACACATCCTACTGATACTGTCTTGGACTTCTACCCTCCCCAGCTGTTCTCTTGTTAATGCCAACCGGTCTGCGTTGTTACAGTAATCTTAATAAATCAACCTACCTTGGCTCTTATCAAGTGCAATTGGCCAATCATCCCTGAATAAGAGAACAAATACCTCCAACTTGGAAGTTTTGTTTCTGAAAATAGCCAAAAGCCTTTCACCAGACTAACCTTCCAGCAAATAACCATGATAAATCTTGGACAGAATATAAAGAGACCTATGCTAATACTTGTGGCTTTGATCAACTGTCCAGTTATTAGCAAAGGTGTGTCACCAGTTTTAAAGCTGTTTTATTAAGGCAGAATTACATTTCATCAAACCCATCTTTTCCATATACAATTCAATGATTTGTAATAAATTTTATAGAGTTGCACAAATATCACAACATTCTAGTCTTAGAATATTTCCATCCCCTCAAAAAGATTCCTCATGCCCTTCAGCAGCAGCCCCCAATTTGTGTGTGTTTGTGTGGGTCTGGGGATGGAACCCAGGGGCATTCGACCTCTGAGCTATACCCCCTACGCTATTTTTTATTTTTTATTTTGAAATAGGGTCTCATTAAGTTGCAGAGGACCTCACTAAGTAGCTGAGGCTGTCCGCTAACCACGATTCTCCTGCCTCAGCCTCCTGAATGCTGGGATTACAAGCGTGCGCCACCACGCCCGGCTAGCAGCCCCCAATTTAAGGGGCAATATAGAATTCAGCTCACAATCTTCATTGAGTGCCTAAGATACACAAGGTATTGTGCTCACTGCTGAGATATAAAAATGAAAAAATATGATGATTCTATGCTTAGGGAAAATCAGAGAACAAGGGAGGTGACATGTAAACAGATACTCATAGCACATCAGATACGTGAGATGGAAAAAATAAAAAAGGGCTGGGGGTGCAGCTCAGAGGTAGAATGCCCTGGGTTCAGTCTCTGGTACCACATACACAGGAAGTGAAGCTGCAGGAGATGTTTGCAGTACATATACCTGACAAGGGCCTCCTGTCAGGAATTATAAAGAACTCCTAAATGTCAACAGGGAAAGGTAATCCATGAGAAAAAAAAGGGGCAACTCATTTACATAATTCCCTTACACAAAAGAATTACCCAGTGGCTCATAAGCATATGAAAAGAAGCTGGGCATCGGTATTCATCAGGGGAATTCAAACTCAAACCACAAAAGAAGCCACTGCACACATATCCATCAGGACCCTAAAATTAGACAGGCCAGCAACTTCAGGTACGGATGAAAATGCAGTGAAACTTACTGGGACTCTGGCCATCCTGGTGGAGTGTGAGCTGATAAGCCCACTTTGCGATATTCCAGTCTCTACTTGGTATTCTGTTTTCCCGGACGAGGTCACCATCACAATACAGTTACAAGGTGCAAACCCTTCTACACGAACATCAAAATATGCAAAGTGAAGGAAGTAGAGATTGTACCAAGACAGCACACGGAGCAGGCACCTATTTTTCTTCCTGCTTGAAATCCCATTGAGATGGCTGCTGCGATCCTAAACTGGGGTTGGGGGTAAGGCTAACTTAGAGGAGTCTCAGTATACCAGATCCGACTATTACCTGCCCCCCCCAAAAAAAATGCAAAAGTAGTGGTAAGAACATGTCAATCAGCTTTGGTTACCAGGCTCACTCCATACTGTCCCAGCCCTGAGGCCTTGCTATGAGCCTCTGTCTCCTGCCTCTTTTTACCAGCTCACTGGAGCTAACACCCTGGTGATCAGCTGCCTTGACTTAGAGACCCCAGTACTTTACTCCCTCTCCACCCCGTCTCAAAAACCCTCCAGGGCTCCCCACTGGCCATCAAGGCTGGGACATGCTCATGGACGGCTTTGGGGCTGCACTGTGAGGTGGGTCCAACCACCTTCTCCACCCTCTCTCCTCCAGTTAGACTGGAACATTCAGCATTCCGGAACGCTCCATGCCATCTACCTCCCGGCCTTGGCACATGTGGTCCCCCTCTTCTGGGGCATTGACCCCCACATCTCTTCCTGTCAATCTTCTGTCGGTCTTCCTGTCTCCCTTGATTTCCTTGAGGAGCCGTCCCCCCTCCTTGGTTTACATCACCTTTGGACTTTGTAGCTTTCTTCATCTTGGACTTTGGCTACTTGTGTCTGATCTGAGTTTTCATATCAAATGGTAAGAATATTGAAAACGCCCAATACAAAGCAGGCCCTTTTAGATCACCTTCTTAATTTATACCTTCAGACACAAATTATGCCGGGCGTGGTGGTGCACACTTGTAATCCCAGCACTTGGGAGGTTGGGACAGGAGGGTCGCAGGTTTGCGGCCAGCCTCAGCTACTTAGTGAGGCCCTCTGCAACTTAGTGAGACCCTGTTTCAAAATAAAGAATAACAAATAAGGCTGGGGGGTGTAGCTCAGAGGCAGAATGCCCTGAGTATTATTCCCAGTATTAAAGAAAAAATAGAAAAAATAAAAAAACCCTTTATGGCTAGTTCACAAACCTGGTAGGCTAATAAGCTTAAGGCCACACACTCTGACCCCGTGTATCCGGCTACCTCTGCTGTGGCCTGTTTTAGGTCAACTGGGAACAATCCTAACTGTGGCCACAAAGGGAGTGTACGAACACAACACCAAGCAAATGGTACATCACTTTGCATGTACATGGGACATTTGTAATTAAATAGATGTATCGAGAACATAGCTGCCCGTCCACCTTACGTGTTCTCTAATCTCAGAGACTTGTACAGGGCAAGGTACTGCCTTGGTGTGTAGGCCAGGAGACTAACATCAAGATGGGTTAAGCAAGTTTCCCAACAGGAAGCTTGAGAACTGAGATATGAACTAGGTAAGGCTCCAGCAACTGGCGCTCTCCTAAGCAGCCCTCACCCGGACACCTGTGCCCTGTTGCCGCGTGCACACGTAAGCCCTGCTCACCTTCACATGGGTGAGGGGACAGGCTCACACCAGCCTCATACCTCCCTCTCTTCTGTGCCCTGTTGTTGTTTAATCAAATTTACGAGTCAAAAAGGAGCGAAATAGCTGGGCATGGTGGCACACACCTGTGAGCCCAGTAACTTGAGAGCCTGTGACAGGAGGATCACAGGTTTGAGACCAGCCTCAGCAACCGAGTGAGACCCTGTTTCAAAATAAAAAAATATAAAAAAGGCGGGGTGGGGGGGACTCGAAACTAGAAAGTGCCCAGGTTTACTCTCAGAAACACACACACACATGTAAAATAATACTATTATTAAAAAGATGTCTTGGGAATGAGTTCATTCCTCCCTTCCTCTTCTCCCTCTAGCAAACGACTTATTGGGGTAAGCAAGGCTCAGAGATGGCTTTCCATGTTCAAATGTCATTCTTGTCAGCTGCTAACTCCTTAGAGTGCAATTAGCCTGATGGTGCACTCTGCAGCCAGCTTGTTTCTGTGTGTCAGCTATTGATGTATTTACTCAGCCTGGACAGATTGCTATCTTCCCCAAAATGATAGCCAAGGGAAGTGCAGGGTCATAAGGAACCAGAGGGAAGAATTCTGGATGGGAGGGGGCAGGAAACTGGTTCCAGAGCTGCTGATGACTGAACAGTTGTGTGATTGGAAGCAAGGTAACCCCCATGCTAAACCTCAGTTTCCATGTCTGTAAAAGTGGGAGCTGCTTAGATTGCTGAGCCCCCTTGGGGCTTGGCATGCTTGAGACACTAGCCTTTATGATCGAGATAGTAAGGGTTAAAAATTCCTGTCGGCCTTCTTATCAAAAGAAGTCTAGAGTCCTTGGCAGGTCCAGAACTCAGAATACAAAACTTCCATCCTGTTCCTTCCTCTTGATGGTAATTTAGAATTTGTTCTCTTGTCATTCTTTCTCTACCTTAGGTGTTGCTAGAGCTTACTTTCAACTTTATTTTATTTTATTTTTTGGTACTAGGGATTGAACGCAGGGGCATTCTGTCTCCAAGATACACGTAGTCCTTTTTATTTTGAAGCAAGGCCTCTCTTTTTATTTTGAAACACGGTCTCTCTAAGTTGCCAAGGGGCTAGCTAATTGATGAAACTGAACCTGTGATCCTCCAGGCTCAGCCTCCCAAATACTGGGATTACAGGTATGTGCTATCAAGGCCTACACCACCACGCCCAGCTGTGATCTATCTTTTCTTTCTTTCTTCCTTCTTTTTACTTCAAAATATAAGTATGCTTCCCTCCCTCCTGGTTGTAGAAATAACATGTTTGTAAACAAAAATGTTGGGAAATACAAATAAAGTAGAATTCTAAGAAAAACATAATCCCACCCAGGGATTGAAGCCATATTATACAAATAGTTTTACAACTCAGTGGGTTTGGAGTTTTTTCATACGCTCTTAACACATTCTGCTCTAGTACATCCCAGTATCACTTTTACTGGTGGATACTTCCTAGTTTCCCATTTCCTAGGAAGCAGACTGTGAGTTCCTTCCTTCCATCCTTCTTCCATCCTGGGGTATTCAACCTCTGAGCTACACCCCCAGCCCTGTCTTATTTTTTAAATTTTTGAATCAGGGTTTCACTAAATTGCAGGGGGGATTGCTAAATTGCAAAGGCTGGCGGTGAACCTGTGCTCCTCCTGTCACGCTCTCCCAAGTACTGGAATCACAGAGGGGCGCCACCACGGGAGGGAGGCTGACTGGGCTATTTCTGCAGTTTGCTATTATAAGCACACCTGTAACACACGCCTCTAGGCAGAACTTTCTTCTGAATCATGTTTTAAAAACCCATTTGGAATTAAGCTGGCAGCAATGGTGAGTAATTTCTCTACCGTTTGGAAGCTTTCAATAGAAGGGAGCTTTCAATAGAAGGGGCAATTCTGAAGTCTTTGGTGAGGTTTAATTACTTAGCATTTAGAAAGACAATAAGTCCACTTTCATGCACTAGTATTTAAGGGCCAGATAATTGTTTTAACCTTTCGCACGGATCTCGCCCTACAGCAATCTGAGACCTGGGACAGAAGTCCAGAAAGGCACTGGGCGGCAGGAGTCCTGCCCCTGCGCCCCGCCCCGGCAGGCCGGCAGCCCGCGGTCCCCTTACCTGGGCAGCCCCAGGGCCTCCTCGGTGCGGCTCAGGGTGCTGAGCACCGAGGGCAGCGCCAGCACTCCATCAAGGTCGAACACTGCCGCGCGCAGCGCCATGGCGTCCGGCCTGCTGCCACGCTGCGGGACACAAGACGCCAAGGTCTGGACGCTGGAATGAAGCCTCGGGCGGCCGGGACCTCGCAAGGAGAGCGGGGCAGGCTTGGCCCCGCCTCCAGCCACGCCTTTGCCCTGCCCACTCGGCCAGCCTCGCCCACTTGGCCCCGCCTCCAGCTCGCCCAGCCTCGCCTTCGCCCCACCTACCATCCCAGCCTCTCCCACCTGGCCACGCCCCCTTCCCGCCCAGCATCGCCGCCGCCACGCCCACTCAGCCAGCCTCGCCCACCTGGCCACGCCTCCGGCCGGCCCGGCCTTGCCTTGGCTCCGCCCACCGGACCCGCCCCGCTGGTTTCGCTCCCTCGCTAGCCCCGCCCCAGGCCCGCCCTCTGTAGCCTCGGCCCCGCCCTCCAGCCCGCCCCGCCTCGGCCCCGCCCCGATCTGGCCCTGACCCTGTTCTGGCCTGGCGGGAGCCGGCTCTCCTACTTTGTCTATCTCCACTGCTTCCTCTCCTGGACCAAGGCTTAGAATCTGGCTTCCGGAGGTCCCGCCTTTTCCAGTGCCTCAGCTGAAAGTCCCCTTCCCCTCCTTTCCCCGTTTAGTAACTAACTTTCTTTTTTCTTTCTTTTTTGGTAGTACTGGGTGTGGGACCCAGAGGTTTTCTACTTCCGGGCTATATTCCCAGACCCATATTATATTTTATTTGGAAACAGGGCCTTACTAAGTTGCTGAGAGCCTCACTAAGTAGCTGAGGCTGGCTTCGAACCTGCGCGATCCTCCTGTCTCAGCTTCCCAAGCGCAGGGATTACAAGCGTGCGTCACCACGCCCGGCAGTAGACTTTCACCACTCTTAGGCGAGGGAGGAGTTGGGGGAGGACACAGGCGAGAGAAAGAGAGAGAGAGAGAGAGAGAGAGAGAGAGAGAGAGAGAACGAACTGTGGCCAGACGCTTTCTCCTTCAGTATTTGTGTCCATTTAGCATACCCAGTGAATACGTGGCTCTTGACCACATTGTTTCTAGACCCACTAGGTATGTTTACGGACCCCTCACCATCCTGACATCTGGTGCCTGCAGCTCTTTTCTGCCAAGACAAAGCGGCTCCTAGGATAAGATGTGATGCTCCAGGCATGGTGTGCCAACCCAGAACACTTCCGTCTGTCAAGGTGCAGAAGACATCAATTTAGTCTATTTCTCCTTTGTACTTGAAGTAATGCTGCCTATAAGGGGGCGAGTTGTTTTTCATTGTCGATTTCCACACTGCTGGCGCATGCATGTTTTTGAAAACATGCATCTTCTTTGTTAGAAGGGAATCTGTGCTTTGTGTGGGGGTTGCTGGAGTCCTACATTTGCAATGCAGCCATGCGGCTTTAAAAGAAACTCAGTAAAAGTATGATTCAAAGAACAAAAACAAGCCTAGTGCTCTGTCCTCCTTGGCCAAGAGCAAAACTAAAGCCACAGATGATGAAACCGAGCTCTTGAGTGTGTCATCTGAACTCTCCCAAGGTTCCCTACCTGTGGCCACAGGACTTGTGAAAGACTGCCAGAGGCAGACATCAAGAGTTGTACAACTTTCTTTGGGTCTAGCAATCATCCATCAGATCAACAAGGGCAGTGGGGCTGCTTGGGGTTTGTTGGTTCTTCATGAGAGTGCAGCTGCCTCCTTCCCTTGCTTCATAACCTCTTTGAGGATTTCCCTGTCGGGGACAGCGCTGGTGTTTACTGAGATTCACACCCAGGAAGCAGAAAGTGATCAACAACGCCCGGTGTTGCAGAAAAGAAAAAAAGAAAAGAAAAAAGCTGTGGGTGGCACTGGGTGGCCTATTTCAAATCACTCACAGCTACTAGCTGAACCTGGCTTGAAGGAGGTAAAAGTAGGAATATAGCAGTCTCTAAGAAGCTGGTGATCTCAGAGGTATAAATTTTAGGACTTTTTTTTTTTTTTTAAGAAAGCAAATTGCTGCCTGGCCTATATAGTGTGCAACCTCTTAAATTTAAATCTCAAAGGCAGACTTTCTTTGGGGCTCTAGAGTTTCTAGACTTGTACATCCAACTTTGTATTCAGTGCCTTCTCTTGAATGTTGGGTATGTTGTAGAATTTCTAAATATTACACCAGTGGGCTGAGGTTACAATAGTTCCCGAGAGACCCAGCCCCGAACTCGGTGTGAGCTCCCATTTTATAGGTTTGGGACAGGGGGCCCATTTTATAGGTTTGGGAAGTGGGCCTGCAGGGGTTAAAAAGTGACAGTGATGGGAGTCGGGTATGGGGAGGGGAAGGAAGGGAAATCCCTGAGCAAGTGACTGGCATATGTGTCTTTTAGAAGCAGGTGTCTGGACACTTGCACGTCGCTTATCTGTAGTTACATTCTTAGTTGAGAGTTTAGGTTTAGGAGTTTTCTGCTCCCTCCTCCAGTCCAGCAAAGAGAATGCCTTGTAAGACAAGGGAGTCAGCCTCTCTTTAGACAACCAGAAGCTAGCACCTGTGTGGAGTCCCTTCCCAGTGTAAACAGAGCATCAGCCTGCTAACAGGGGCAATGCAACTTAATTTAAACACTTTTGGTTTCATAACATAGGCCTGGCCAAAGGTCAGACTGTCTATGGGTCAGGAGCTAGAAAGCCGAAATTAACTGCCCAGACCAACAGGCTGCTTCTCAGCCTCAGGAGTTTCCTTGGTCTCTGAGATCTGGCTGTGGGGAAACTGTTACCGTTTGAAATGGTGGGGGTTCTTTTTCTTACTCAACTAAGGTCGGTTGAATAGAAAAATTAAAACTAACAGGCAGCTCAGTGCAGCTTTAACAAATCTTTATTACAAAATTAGTAGGAAATAGATCAGTAGGAAATAGAGAAGGAAAAAGCAGCATGCTGACCTGTATGCTGGGGACCCCGAAAATGGAACTCTGGCCCCTTTTGGGGATCCCAATCCTTAAATAGATTTTGTATTGGTATCTTTCTCCTCAGCATTACCAAGGCAATGGGCTAGTTACTTATTCCTTAGCCAGCTGGTGCCTCTGTGTCTCCGGACAGTGCACTTACTAAGCACAGGGGTCAAGAATTTACTTGGCCCTCGGCTCTATTGTATTGGGCAGTATTAGTTGCTCATCAACTAGGGTGCCTTGAAGCCGCACACAAAGTTTACCTTTCCTGTGCCCAAGCCGGATCCAGAGGCACCCAGAGGAGAGGAGGTAAACAGGGGCTCCGGTTGCCTCTATTGTACTTTTAGGGCTAAAGGCTTCAGTTGACTCTAAGGCTTTTACTATAGGTTAATGATTAGAATGAAAGGCAAAGCCAGAGAGGACCTCTGCACTGTAAGCGCTGCAGCCCCCTCCCTGTCTGAGCGCCTGCACAGCACCTAGGCTCTGACTATATTTTATACTTTGGAAATTATCAAAGCAGTTTTCCAATACCAGCACCTTAATACATTTTGATGCCTCGTCCCAGTACTGGCACAGAAACACTCTCCTGCAACACAGAGGAAGGGGACATTTTCAGCCTCTTATTTTTAAAAACTTTTGGAGTCTACTATAAATAGACATCTCGGATGTACCATGACTCTTCCTCTCTTCCCTCCTCCGTCTCCTGTTGTCCAAGGACGTTTCGCTTCTTCCCACTTAGAATCTAGACTCAGTTGCTCAGTCCACGGAGCTTGGTGTCGCCCCTGATCCTGGGCTCCCCGCTAAGCCAGTTCAGGGTGGGGCAGAGAAGAGACTGTAGTTTCTAGTTTAGTGTGGTGGTGTTTCTTCAGTGAGCAGCCTGGAGCTAATGCCTCCGTTGTTTTCAAAGATTTTGTAAGCTCCTAATCCTCAGTAATTAATTATTTTCATCTCTTTCTGTTTGAAATACCCTGCGTCCGAATCCTGACTGGTAGTAGAGTATTGTTTATGAGAATACAAATGTGTGTGCAAAGCAAAGAAGAACATGTCTCCAGAACTGGACTTCCCAAGTCCCCCTTTTGGGAAGAAACAATAAGAAATATGAAAGTCTACTTTCAAATGAGAATTCTCTTTAGTTAAGAGGAAGCTAGGAAGCTATTGCGTGAGCCTAATTCAGGAGCAGTTAACTAATAAATAGCTCTGGAATATTTTATAATACATTGTGAGTTGCAGTCCTAAGTTGCACGGATTAAAGGTCTCGATGGCCCTTTTCTGTGTTCTCCTCTGTCTAGAGCCATGCTTCCTTGTGTATTCTGCTTCCCAAGAGATAAGGGCTTGTTCCTCTAGGCTAGGGAACCGGATACTTTTCTGAAATGTCAATCCTAATTCTCATATCTACTAACTGTAATAATATTATGAAATGTGTTTTAGGTGACGACATGTAATCATGAAACTTGGCTAGTAGTGAAAATTCATAAATGAATTTAGGCCCGGGTTAAGACTGCTTGACTCTTAAGGGTGCTGAGAGGAGTCGGTGCTGCCTTCCCCTGCTGTAGGTGTTTGACTCAAGCTCAGAGTTGTCTAGCCCGGTTTTCTAAACCCACGTTTTACCTGAAGCTTTGTCTTCCGTTTAGTGCATTAACTAGGTATTTTTAAATTTATTCAGCAAATCTGTACAAGGTCCCTGCTTTGTGTCAAATACTCACCATCGGTAAACACAGAGGACAAAAATAGAAGCCTTCATTTGAGTGGAAGGATCAAAGAGAGGCAGGTTACCTCTGGGGCGAGGGAGGGAGGAGTGAGACTGGCAATATCTGTGGTGGCTTTAGATCATTTTTCTTATTTTTCATTTTTTTCCAGCCACCCAACATCTCTAGCTTCTTCCCACATACAGAAAGTTCCAGGCTAACTGGAGAACATTATGCTAAGTGAGATTAGTCAGTCACAAAAAGTTAAAAATCTAATATCTCCCTAATATGTGGAAGCTAGGGAGAAAATGAGTCGTAGGAGGAACGCTAGACTAAGATGGAGAAATCAGAGATGAGCTAGTACGGCGACCTAACTGACCTTCTCAGCAGCAGTGACGAATCCCGAGTCCTCGATGTGCTGCCCAGAGCGATTACCCACTAGCCAGCGATTACATAACCCCCTTGGACTTCGTTAACCCCTTCCATGATGGAGGGGGTTGCAACATGGCTAGAATGGATGCTTATTCTGGAGCGTGGATGGGGAGGAGAGCCATAAAGACCAACTCTAACCTAGTGACCTATAACTACCAGGGGGACTACGCATACCCACATTTCCCCCTTACTCTGTTAATTCCTGCCTACTCCATTACTTTATATACAGTATGCTTTTGATGAACTTTATGACTTACTCCATAGTAAATAGCATTTTGAGATGGCGCTGTGTGAGGACCAGAGCAAGAATGGGCGTTTCCAGAGAGGATGGTCTCGGAGCTGGACAGATCCAGGGTGTGTCCTGTCAGCATTAGGATGAGCGTTTCCATCTGTTGGAGGAATGGTTGTGTCTTGTTAGGGTTCCGTTTTTTTTTCTTGGGTTCTGTGTTTATCTGTTCGGTATCTATTTCTCACAGGGCTCGACTAATGGCCAAAGTTACCTGTATCTGCCCTGCGATCCAGCTTTCAGGGGTGCAAAGATTAAGAGCCGCAGTCGGGGCTCTGGGCCAAGCTTTCTCCTTTGTCTCTTCCGCTTCCCTAGCCACCCTGGTGTTTCCCGTGTGGGCTGCGTGGCATCTATGCCTCACGTTGCTAGGGGTCTGTGAGCATCTGCTCCTTCCTTGATGGCAATCATTTCCATGTCTGCATGTCTTACCATACTGTTTAAAACAAATTGGAGGTGCATCTTTTAAAGCAATTGGATGTAAGCATTTATTTTTCTTCTCAAAGTGTGATTATAGAAGGCTGAGCATTCACTCATGTTAGGAAACAAAGCACCAGCTTTGGGTGGCTTCCCAAAATTATACTCCTTTCAAATATCTTGGGAAGGTCCGCTGATCTCCCTGGGAGATGACGGGGGCCTCTTCTACCAGGAAGCTCACAGGCCCAGATGCCTGTTTCCTAAGATTTCACTGCCTGTAGTTCATGGACATATGACTAATCAGATGTCTCTGTCCTGACCTTTGTATAAAGAGCTGGTGACACAAGGAATCAGGGCTGGAGGAGAATTAATTGTGGCAGCAGCCGCCGCGATGGGCGATGGCGAGTTTCCAGGGACAGCGGTGACGGCCGGCGGCAGCAGCGCTATTGCAAGGTTCTGTGTCCAGCTCTGCAGCAGCAGGCTGCGTACAGGCAGAGGGAGCCGAGCGGGGCTGCAGTACCGGCTCCTCTGGATTTCTAAGTGCTGCTGTGTGCTCCCCGTTGCCCTCAGAGTTTCTCTCTGTTTAACTTAGTTAATAGCTTTTTAATGCTTGCAATCAAGAATCCCTACTGGTAATCTGTGATCCTTCCTTCCTTCCTCTTCCAGTCTCCAGATGAAGAATGTGTGTGTGTGTGTGTGTGTGTGTGTGTGTGTGTGTGTGTGTGTAAATATGGTGAAGTAGTGGCATTTGTTAATTTTGGATAGTGGGAATAGCGAGTGTTTCAGGATCCTTTTTATTTTATATCTTTTAATTTTTTTCAAAGATGTTACTATCAATCATAACACATGTATCATATAAATGTAACATATGTCCATCTGTACCATGTGCAGTTCCATTCCTCCAGACACTCGCTCATGCCTGTGCAGTAGGAGCCATTATTCTCAGCTGCTTTTGACCTAGGAGGAAACTGAGGCACGGGCAGCCTTAGAGATCAGCTGAAGTTCACACAGCTGCCGAGGGGCAGGACCAGGGCCCGAGCCTGGCGGTCCACGTCCAGGGCCTTTGGGGGTTTTTTGTTTTGTTTTTTTGGTGGTACTGGGGGTGGAACCCAGGGGCTTTTCTACCTCCGGGCTATACTCCCAGAGCTATTTTATACTTTATTTGGAAACAGGGTCTCACTAAGTTGCTGAGAGCCTCACCAAGTAACTGAGGCTGGCTTTGAACCTGTGTGATTCTCCCATCTCAGCCTCCCAAGCGCTGGGATTACAAGCGTGCGCCACCACGCCCGGCGGGCCTTTGCTTTTAATAAAGCCAGGGAGCCCAGACCACGAGGGGCTTGATGGAGAGAAAGAATACCAAGGGCGTCTGGGGTGGGGAGCTGTTTATTTAGGTGTTGAGAGTAAGGAACTAGGGAGAAGGAGGCAAAGGTATGAGAAACTTGGGGCTTTTTTTTTTCAATACTGGGGATGGAACCCAGGGGTATTCTACCTCCAAGCTACATCCCCAGCCCTAATTTCTCTTCTTTATTTTGAAACAGGGTCTCACTGAGTTGCAAAGGGCCTCACTAAGTAGTAGCTGAGGCTGTCCACGAACCACGATCCTCCTGTCTCAGGCTCCCAATTCTTGGGGCTTTTTATAAGTGGAGGTACCATCGAGATGGTGGGTACAGACGTCCAGGACCCCTGTAGTATCACTAGACAACAAGAAACAGGAGGCCAGGTGTGGACTAGAGGACATGGCCTCCCTTAGAAAACAGGAGGCTAAGCACCTGCAGGGAGCCTGGGGCAGGGACCGGCAGGTGGCCCAGCCTGGCAGGTTCTGCAGATGCCTAGCTGGGGGGGGGGGCACCTGGAGGTCTACAGGGCAGAAGGGAGGAGAGGTGCTCAGGCTGGATAGCTGTGGCTCTGGCCTTGCACCCATTAGACGGAAAATCATACTGCTCCATGACAGACAGACAGACCCAAGACATGGCCGGCCTCCCCTGTGTGAGCCCAGGTGGTGACCCTGGAGCACAGGGTCCTTCAGAGCCCGAGCAGAGCATCACAGACCCTGGACAGAGCAAAAGAGCTGCATCTGTCCCCGCTGGACACAGACTGAACAGTCACAAGCTCCTCCTCTCCACCTCTTCCTCCTCCTCCTTTCAGAGAGGGTGCGTGTGTGTGTGTGTGTGTGTGTGTGTGTGTGTGTGAGAGAGAGAGAGAGAGAGAGAGAGAGAGGGAGGGAGGGAGGGAGGAGAGAGAGAGAGAGAGAGAGAGAGAGAGAGAGAGAGAGAGAGAGAGAGAGAGAGAGAGAGAGAGAGGGCGCTGAGTCTGTGCTGGCTACACCAGAGGTCCTGGGGCTGGCTTGGGTTTTGCATCCCAAATGCAAAGGGGAGTGCCCTCAATCCCACCTGCATAAAGCCTCTTCTGCTGTGCAGAACATGTCCAGTGTGCGCAGGAAGCCAATTTGACCCTCACAGTAAGGTCTCCTTGGTTCCAACAGGGTGTCTCCTCAACCCTCAAGCTCCTGCATCAGTGTGACCATGGGATGCAGTGGCTGAGCCCCAGCCTGCCCCTGCGCTCTGATCCTGAGGGCCCTTCGACAGCTGCCCTGAATCTCCAAGCCAGGCTGGCTTTCTGCGTCTCTCACGTGGCCAGTCCTCTTCTGTGACTCCAGGTAAACAGGGTTCTCCCAGGGCTGAGGCTGGGTGGGGGTGTGGTGCAGATGGGGACGAGGTTGTTGCAGGTTCAGAGGGGTCCAGGAGCTGTGGGTAGCAAGAGGGGTCATATCAGAGTGCCGGAGTCACCTACTCCTGGGAAAATATTTAGCCCCTGCTTGCGCCTGTTGGGGCTGTTCGAGGCACTCTGAGCATGCTTCTGAGTCCCAGGAGCAGTGGCTTCACAGTATTGCATCTGCTTCTGCGTCTTTATTACCACTAGTTCCTTGTTTCTGCATTCATTCTTTCGTTCAGTCAATATCCCATATGCTTTCGTGAAGGTTAGCAGCCACGGGCGGTATTTACGGACGTGGAAGGCAGCGAGCCCTTCCTGGCTGGGCCTGGCAGGGAGGGTGCCCATATCAGCTGGCATGGGATTCCAGGTGGTGTCTCAGCCTTGAGGGGTTCAGCCCTGTGAGGACCCAGTCATGGAGCCGAGCAGATGTGACAGAAGGAACAGTATCATTTCCTCTAATCCTGGGGTTGCTTTGGGGGTGCATCGCAGTTGTGGTGGAAGAATTGATGTGGGGTGTGGGGTTTTCAGGGTGACAGGGAGGGTCCGGTGGCAACTGTTCAGGAGAAAGGGGGTGCTTGTGGAAAGAGGGAAAGGCAGCCCGGTGGGGGAGCAGTTGGAAGCCAGTGGCCACAGAAAGATGGATCTGGGAGGATTCAGATCACCTGGACTTCAGCGGAGCCGGGATCCCGGTGGGGGAGGGACTGCCCTGGGTGCACGGCGGGGGAGGGGCCTGGATGCTGGTGGACATCAGCAGTGGGGTGTTGGAGGCTGAGCACTTTACTTAAGCACCAGTGTTTGCATGGGCTTCTCTGTGCCCCCCACCCCGTGCTTACCCAGACCTCACAAATAGGGACGTCACCCCGGCTGCCATCTCTGCCCCCCAGACTGCCAAGCCAGCCACACAGGGACTGGAGTCCAGAGTTCCTTCTCTTTCAATGCCTTTGTAACTGGAGGTGGAAGGTTATTCTAATTACTGTCAGCTACCTGGGACGGTTTTTCCCCCCCTTTGGTTTTCAGTGACAAATTAATGAAATTACCATAGTGGGCTAATTATAAAGGATGAGAATTTGAGGAGTCTATTATCCTCCAGAGCTGACTGCATCTCATCTGCACATTCTTTCAGGATGTCTCTCTGCATCTCTCAATGATGCAATTCCCATTCTCACGCCTGGGGGAGGACCCTTATACTTAGTGTAGTGTACGTAAAAGGTGAAACAGATTGTAACCTTGGAATTTTCAGCCATGATGTTGGTTGGAAGGAGACACCGATAATCTGCACATAGAAGAACCTTGGAGAAGCCCAGACCCAGGCCAGCCTGGGCTTCCCGTGGACACCTGTCCCCTCTCAGGAATCACCATCCACGGGCTCCATCCGATAGTGGCTTAGCAATGGCAGGATTGGTTGATTTGCTCATGTGACTTCCCCTCTGGTGGGTGCCCCTGGGTGGCTCAGTCCCTGGACTGAACCCTTGGACATTCTACCACCGAGCTACACCTCCTGCCCTATTTTATTCTTTTATTTTGTAAACATTTATCATTTAGAACCTGAAGCAGGGTGCAGGGGTGCACACTCGTAATCCCGGTACTGGGGAGGCTGAGATAGCACGATCACAGGTTCAAGGCTAGAGTTTCAGAACTTAGCAAGATCATGTTTAAAAATAAAAAATAAAACGCCGGGCGTGGTGGCGCACACTTGTAATCCCCGCGCTTGGGAGGCAGAGAGAGGAGGATCGCACAGGTTCGAAGCCAGCCTCGCTGGCTTAAGAGACCTTGTTTCCAAATTAAAAAAATATATATATATATTAAAAAAAATAGATCTGGGAGTGTAGCCTGGAGGTAGAAGGGCTTCTAGGAACCCCAGTACCACAAAACAAACAAACAAACAAACAAACAAATAAATAAATACAGAGGGCTGGGGGAATAACTCAGAGGTAGGATACCCTGATTTTAACCCCCAGTTCCACAAATTAATAATAATAATAATAATAATAATTCAGAAGACCTGAGCTTAAATCCCAGCTTTATGACTGTGTGTGTGTGTGTGTGTGTGTGTGTGTATCTTTTGCTGGGGACTGAACCCAGGGACATTCTAACACTGAGCTACACCTCCTGCCCTATTTTATTCTTTTATTTTGAAAAAGGGTCTCACTTAGTTGCGGAGGGCCTCCCTAAGTTGTCGAGGCTGGCCTGAAACCTGCCATCCCCCTGTCTCAGCCTCCCAAGAACTGGGATCACAAGGCTGCACCACCAGGCCCAGCTACCTTTATCACTTTTAAACTAAAGTCTATGGGCTTCTCTGAGCATCTGAGATTTGATTTACATATAAGAGCTAATGAAGAGAATCTCCCCACACCTTCCTGGGGCACAGGGAGCCCAAATGAGGTGCGAACAAGCCTTAAGAAGCCAACGCCTAATAAATGCAAGTCATCCCCGGGGGACAGGAGATGGATCAAGGGGGCCCGGAGTCCCCTCCTCTGCAGCCCCCTAACTCCAGATGCTGCCTGCCTGCGCCCAGGGAGAGAGGCAGTTGGCGTTTGGAGACCCCTCCTCATTCTGGCCAGAAGCCTCTGCTGCCCCTCTGCCCCAGCTGTGGCGCAGCCCGAGGGGCCCTGGTGCCTCCGCCAAAGCGACTGCAATGAACACGGCTGGCTTTGATTTTCCTACTGCGGTCAAATCAGCGTGGCATAATTTACCGCTCTAACCGCCGTGCGGTGCGGCGCTGGGCAGCGAGTCTCTGTGCGACTGTGCCACCGTCCACCTCCAGAACCTGCTCGTCTCCCAGACTTCAGCACTACATATTAAACGTCAGCTCCTCATCCCTCATCCTCCCAGGACCTCGCACCTCCCATCCAGTGTTCTGTTTTGTGAATTTGATTACTGCAGGCGCCCTGTGTGAATGGAATCGTACAGCATCTGTCCCTTTGTGTCTGGCGTATTTCCAGGATGTTTTTATTCTTGAATGTTTCATCTCTGGAATGTTTTCGAGGTTCATCCGTGTCGTAGCATGTGCCAGCATTTCCTTCCTTTTCCGGGTTGAATGGCATTCCACTGTCTACGTGGACCAGGTTCGGTTTCTTCACTCATCTGCTGATGGATGTGAGCTGCTTCCTCTTTCAAGCAGCCGACCTTGATTGCGTGCGCTCTGTCCAGATGGAGGCTAAATTCTGCACGACTGTCGCGGAGGGTGTTGATGCTGACTGATTAGAGTCACTCACATGAATGGCAGTGGAGTCTGATGACTTTTAGAGAAAATTATTATTATTAGAGAAAGCGGGAAGCAGAGGGGACTGGAGAGAGGAGAGACATCTCTCCTACCTTCCTTCCACCAGCATCATGTTTTTATTGGGAGTTTTAACCAAAACATTATAATCACAGGAGACAGCAAAGCAGTCATGGGGTGAGTCAGGGCAAACATCAAGGTGGTCACAGATGAATCAGGGAAGGGAAGGGTAAAACAGTTGAAAAGGCAAAAATAAAACCAAGGGGGAGATAAGGACGTTGTCGGGGCCTCTGCTCATCGGTCTCATCAGGTCCTTAGAGATTTATCTGCGTGGGAATCTCCGCTTTGGGGGCAGTTTGTGCCCCTTCCAAGCCCCACTGAGGTGGCCTCAGAGCTGGTGACTAACAAAGCTTCCAACATACGACTTTTGAATGAGCTCCCACCCCACCCTGTGAGACTGGGGGAGAGGAGGTAAGATACACAGCACTCAGTTGGTATTTCTTTTTTCTTTTCTTTCTTTCTTTCTTTCTTTTTTTTTTTTTTTTGGTGGTACTGGGGTTGGAATCCAGAGGCCTTCTACCTCTGGGCTATGCTCCCAGACCTATTTTATATTTTATTTGGAAACAGGGTCTCACTAAGTTGCTGAGAGCCTCACTCAGTTGATGAGGCTGGCTTCGAACCTGCGCGACCCTCCTGTCTCTGCCTCCCAAGCGCGGGGATGACAAGCGTGCGCCACCACGCCCGGCTCAATTTGTATTTCTGCCTTTGCAAAAACTGTATATATATACATATACATATATGCTCTTATATATAATATTAAGTCCCTAATGCATGCTTATGGTAGAAAATCTGGGAAATGTAGAAAAGCATCAAAAGGAAGGAAAAATTGCCTCTCATCTCTGCATCCAGGGAAAACAAGTCCATAGGAAACAAAGATTTTAAAAAGATGGCAATGATCACTTTCCCTAGAAATAAGTGATCGCTGTGGTTTCCTCTGCACTGGGGCTGCTTTCAGGAGGTACCGAGGCGCAGGCCCCTGTACCTGTGGGTGCAGAGAGCCCAGGCTCAGCTGCTTCTGCTCCCTGGGCCACAGAAGCTGCTGAGACCCAGGCTGGGGCCCGGGGGTGGGGGCACAAAGCTCACGCCTGATTCACGGGGCTGGGGGGGAGGAACATGCTACTTTACATAGCTACAAGCTCCTGTCCCATAAAAGCGGGACATAGCTTCTGTCCTGTGGACAGAGGCAGAGGTGTGAGCACAGGGCCATCTGTGGAGATGACTTCCCACTGCGAGAGCGCCCGTCCCTCCTCCCTGGGGCCCCGTTCTGGGCGATCTTTCCAGAGCCACCACCTGCTAGGAATTACCAATTTTTCCCACCTGCTGGTTGGGACCTTTGGGGCCAGGAGGGAACCATGCCTCTAAGACACTTCTGAGAGCTAGGATGAAGCAGGGAGCCCAGGCAGGGGCGGGCAGAGTGCTGCACCGGGGCAGGGTGGCTGCTGGCCAGGGGGTATTCTTGGGCAGGCAGAGCGCTGCACCGGGGCAGGGTGGCTGCTGGTCAGGGGGTATTCTTGCACAGGAACGGGATGAATGAAAACCTCAATTTCTAATGAGTCTTTGAATTAAACCCTTCTGGGAAAAAAAAAGTGGGCTTTTCCTTGCCAATACCCTGACACCGCCTATCATAGTACATATGCCCTGATTTTGCAGCGCCTGGGCATTCACATCACACACCCGCTTACCCTCTCTTCCCCAGTTGGCACAAACGGGCTCTGCTGAGTCAGGGCGCCCTGGCAGCCTCTGAGCAGCCCAGCCTGGCCCGGCCTTGCAGAACCGGGAGCTTGCACGGGCCTGGGTAATGCCGTCTGACCCGCCCTCCTCTCCAGAGGAAGGCAGGCAGGGGCGTTCAGACCCTGTCTCCCAGATAAACCAAAAACCCAGTGGGGTTGAATGACCTGCCCAGGACTCAAAGCCTCATTTGCAGTCTCCGGGCTCCTTCTCCTCTCCCCCAGGAGGGTAGAATGAAGTGATGTGGAGGCTCTGGGGAGAGGCAGGGGATCATCCGTGATGGCCCCACTCAGTGCTGAGAGATCGGGGTGGGAGACCGAGGACGACCTCTAGAAGTGGCTTCCTGACCCTCTGCATGGTAATTCTGATCCCCGCATCTTTGGGGTGGCTTGTGTTTTTAAATCATTCTCTTAGGCCAGGTGCGGCGGTGCATGCTTGTAATCCCAGCATTTGGGAGGTTGAGACAGGAGGATCGTGGTTCGCGGACAGCCTCAACTACTTAGGCCTTTAGCAACTTAGTAAGAACCTGTTTCAAAATAAAGAATTAAAAAAAAAAAAACAGGGCTTGGGATATAGCTCAGAGGTAGAATGCCCCTGGGTTCAATCCTCAGTACCTTAAAAAAAAAAAGAAAAAAGAAAAAAAATAGGACCGGGGGTGTAGCATGGAGGTAGAAGGCCACTGGGTTGCATCCCCAGTACCACAAAATAAATAAATAGATAATAAATAAATAAATAAATAAAGCGTTGTCTTATCTTTTTTCTTCAAGGCTGTGCTTCAAGTCTTCGTAACAGTTACCATTAGTGGCACTGAATCCAGAGCTGTGGGGACGCCCGCGCACCCCTCTGTCCTGTAGGCTGGCCTCGTCTTAGGGCAGAGAAGTACCCAGCTGCAGGCTTGCCACGCCAGCTCGCCAAGGCCCAGCAGGCTCAACCTCCAGCAAGCCTGGGCCTGCCCTCTTCTGTCCAGGGAAGCCAGATGTGTCTCTGCAGGCATGGGTCCCTGCCATCCTGAGCTCCCGTTCTGGGTGAAGCTCGGCCTGTGGTGGCCCCTTCTGCTCCCAGCAGGTGAGTGAGCGCCCCGTCTAGGACTTCCTCTAACACCAGCGCCCTGCAGGCCGCCTCCTTGCAATCCTTCAGATCCATCCATCTCTAAAGCCCCCTGCCCTCCTCCGCAGCGACTTGAGAGGGCCCAGGTGGCGCTGGCTCCTCCGGGGAAGGCCGGAGGGGCTATCACAGCCCCGGGCAGCTGGGTCACCTTGAATGTCCCCAGCGTTCTTCATCTGCTAAGATGCAGATAGTTCCGTAGCCCCCGCGCTATTGTGGGGTTGGATGACTTGTGCTGGTGCCTAGCGCCCGGGCCTTGGCAGGCAGGGCGGGCGGGCGCACGTGGTGACTGTTGTCACTGCTGCATCTCTGTCCAGATGGCACTGCTCCGTCTCCTTTTTTTTCTTTTTTTCTTTTCTTTTTTTTTTTTTTCTTTCTGGGTTTGGGAGCAGTGGTTCTCACTGACTGGGGCAGCAAGAGCCCTGGAGTGCTAAAGTTGTGTGCGGAACACTAGAAAAAAATAGAAAGAAAGAAAGAAAGAAAGAAAGAAAGAAAGAAGAGAGAAGAAAGAAAGAAAGAAAGAGAGAGAGAAAGAAAGAGCGCGAGAGAGAGAGAGAGAAAGAAAGAAAGAAAGAAAGAAAGAAAGAAAGAAAGAAAGAAAGAAAGAAATCAGCTGCACCATCCCACCAGACGATTTGGCTGCGCTCTGCCCAGCCAACACCAGGTGACCTGTGCTGGAGGTCTAAGAGAAACTCAGGGAGTTGCCCTTGCGGGGATTTCCCGCTGGGCTGGCATTAACAGTGGGCCGGTGGGGATGGGAGCCTTCACTGGGCAGGCTCCCCGTGGTGGGTGAGGCCCCTGCCCCTGCAGCCCGCCCTTCCCGCAGGGACCTCTGCCTTCTCCATCTCCCTCACCTCCTGGGGCTTTGTGGCTAGATCTCTGTAGGGCTCAGTCTCTCCTCCCTCCCTGTGGGGAAGGGGGACCGCTCACACTTTCTTACTGAAACACTGACATTTAGTGGGCGCTAATTGACGTTCCGAGCCTCTGTGTGCTAAGCTCTGATAGACACTATCATATTGAATCCTCAGCAGGGTTTGCCATAGGACCTGGGTGTGCATCCCCCCCACCCCATTTGTCTTTTTTTGATGGTACTAGAGATGGAACTCCGGCATTTTTACCTCTGAGATATACCCCTAGACCTATTTTATTATTTTATTTGGAAGCAGGGTCTCACTAAGCCACAGATGGCCTCACTAAGTTGCTGAGGCTGGCCGTGAACCTGCGATCCTCCTGTCTCAGCCTCCCAAGTACTGGGATTACAAGCGAGGACGGCTGCCTCTGCTTTGATGGGAGGTGGGAGGAAGCCACAGGCCCACCTCCTCAGTGGCCTGCAGTTGCCTCCCTCTTCCCTCCCTGCCCCAGCACTGGCGCAGCGGGGGCCACACACCCAGGCTGAGGACCGCCTCTTCAAGCGCCTCTTTGAGGGCTACAACCGCTGGGCGCGGCCGGTGCCCAATACCTCGGACGTGGTGATCGTGCGCTTTGGACTGTCCATCGCCCAGCTTATTGATGTGGTAGGCTGGTCCTCCACCCCTGTCCACCTTGGGCACCGTGGGACCCTTGCCCATTCCTCCAGGGCTGCCAAGCCCCTCCCTTCTCTTGATGCCAGGGACACAGGTTGCCAGGCAGGGCGGCGGGGTGGTGGGGCTTGGGTGTCACACACCCAAGGGTCTTCCCACCCACCCTGCTACCCGGCTGGCTTGTCACCCTTCTCCTTTCTTTCTGCTGCCCGGCAGGATGAGAAGAATCAGATGATGACCACGAACGTGTGGCTAAAGCAGGTGAGACCCTCCCCCAGGAAGGAGGCTGGACCCCTGCCCCCGCCCCTGCCCCAGCTCACAAACAGCGGCCTCCTAGAGTGTCCTGAAGTCCTGACTGCTGGCTGCTTCTCCCGCGGGTTGAGCTCCTGTGGCCAGGCTCTGATCCGCTGCCTGAGACCGCCGCCTGCACCACCCGCCGGGGTGAGGGACCCCTGACCCCGAGTGGAATTCCGATTCCACAGTCCTTGTTATGTGAGCCGCAGGGCAGCTGGCTGAATTGTCTCCCAAACCCCACAGTCCATTTCACAGTCAAGGAAAGCGAGGCTCAGGGTGCAGCTTGCTAGTAAAGGGGTCACCCAGGGGCGCCCGACTCCGAACCCTCTGCTCTTTCTAGCAGAGAACACTGAGTGTTCTCGTTTTTGCTGCTGGACCAGCGACCCCAGACCTTTGCAGCTTAACACAGTGGCGAGGTTTTCCTCTCTTGTGGTTTCATAGCGGAACATTGGGGTGGCTTTCTTGCCTTTGCATGGTGACTACGCGGGTCCTTGGTGGCATTTGTCTGATCTTCGGTCTGCTCTGGAGGATCTAAAGTTGCTTCAGATCTGTTCTGCAGCAGAGATATCTGGAAGGTTCTGGAAAGTTCTGAGAGGTGGGGCCTGATTCAGCTCCTTATCTTCCCTGGGCCCTTGCAGGGTCTTTCCCAAGGGTCTCTCCAGTGGGGGAGTTAGATTCCCACCTGGTGGCTGTAGGACCTCAGAGTATGGGGGCCAAGAGGCAGGAAGTGGGAGCTGCTAGTCTTTGTGGCCTGAAATGCCTGGGCATCCATTGTTCCATGTCCCATTGGTCAGGGCAGCAAAGGAACCCAGTCGAGTTCAGGGCAGGGCCTGGGTCCCACCTCTGGATGGGAGGAGAGTCCAGTCCAGCTACTCGATTTTAAACTACATTCTTGGTCTGGGGGCTCTGGGATGACCTTTCTGATGCTGTTCACCCCAGAGCTGTTCGGGGGTGATGACACTCACCTTCACAGATGTTCAAGGAGGCCTTTGGAAAGCCGCACACTCACGCAGTGTCTGTGTAGGTCACCGCGGTCGTCCCTGTGGCTGGCCAGCTGGGCCAGGCTGGCTGGGAAGCTGAGGAAAGAGCACTGTGGTGGGAGCCAGCCCTCAGTTCCACCTGGGGCTATCCTCATCTGCAAAATGGAGCTGCCACATGCCTGAAGGAATTTATCTAGTGCAACATAGCAGTGTCCTCAAATGTTGCTTGAAACTGAAAACTGGAGAGATCAACCAGACAGAGAATAAGGACCTGATGGGGGGAGGGAGAGGAACACTGACTTAGACCTGCCTTGATGGAGACAGGGCTGAGCCCGGAGCATCCCCTCCTCCTTCATGATGCTGGGCAGGGAGGGCTCTGGAGCATGGTTTGAAGGTCAGGAATAACTTCTCTGCCTCAGCCGCAGGCCTCTGGCAGGATGCTTTCCACCACACTGGCCCAGTGTCTTCACCTGCTAAATGGGGAAGTGTTTCCATCTGCGGCGCATCCCCGGGCGAGCCCTCCAGGCTCTTCCTGGAAGGAGAGTGTACGAAAGCCCTTGTGACTGCACTGTGCTGGAACTGAAGGACTACACGGGGATGGCTGAATGGCCCACTCGGGTGGTCCAGCCAGGGAGGGCAGAGCAAGGACCAGGGGTGTGGCGAGGCCAGGGGGGCCCTGTTGGCCTGCCTCCCTGCAGCTTTGGCTACTAGCAGGGGGCAGAGCAAGAGGCTCCGATTCCCAGCCCAGAGCCCTTTCTTGACACCGTAGCCCCTTCTAGTCTATGGGGCTGGGTGAGGAGCTCTGGGGGGCTCCCGAACCTCACAGCTCCGCCTGGACCAGCCAAGGCCCCTCCCGCAGTGGTGACGAGACCCTCCCCACAGTCTAGCGATGCAAACCCTCCCCCCTGCGCAGGAGTGGAATGACTACAAACTTCGCTGGAACCCGGCCGACTTTGGAAACATCACCTCCCTCCGAGTCCCCTCGGAGATGATCTGGATCCCGGACATCGTCCTCTACAACAAGTAGGAAGCCCTGGGGTGGTCTGGGAGAGCCCCGGGAGGGGCGGGCGCAGTACACGGGGAGGGGCGCCCCTGGCTCCTGTTGCTGCCCGCTCACCGGGCTGGCTGAGAATCACCCTCTTTATTCCTTCCTTTCTTTCATTTTGTTCTCCCTCTTGTATGCGCCAACATTTATTGAGCACCTACATGTATATCAATTCTCGGTACTGTGGTGGGACAACGATTTTGCTGATTCTGAATATGTTTTGACACATGTGGTATGGCCTTTCTAAAAATGTGTAAGGGTTGAGATACTAAGGATAGCAGTACTGTCAAGAGGTGAGAAGCATTCTTGGCTGGTGCCTTTGGAGGGAAAAACTCTCTTGATATGAGGTTTGTTTTTTTTTTCTTTAATCATGTTATTTCAGATTTTACCTGTATTCAAGACCAAAAAGGAATAATCTGACCATAGCTATTAGAAGGCAGGGAGTGGGGGTGGGCGTAAGGGGTAGAGAACTAATTAAAAATAATTTGTATAGAAAAATATCTATACTTTCATTTGTGTTCGCTGTCAGGCAGTTTTTTATTGATAAGTCAATGAGAATAAAAAAAATTAAAATAAAAAAGCCAAATGTGATGGCACACCCTTGTAATCCCAGTACTTGGGAAGCTGAGATAGGAGGATCGCAGGTTTGTGGCCAGCCTCAGCGACTTATCGAGGTCTTCTGCAATGTAGTGAGACTCTGTTTCAATATAAAAAAATATTTTTATTGGCCACTGTTACTTGGTTATCACAAGAGATTATTTTGTTAAGTTGGGCGTGGTGACACACACTTGTAATTCCAGCATTTGGGAGGCTGAGATAGAAGGATTGCAGGTTTGTAGCCAGCCTCAGCTACTTAGTGAGGCCCTCTGCAACTTAGTAAGACCCTGTTTCAAAATAAAGATTAAAAAATGGGGCTAGGGTGTAGTTCAGAGATAGAATACCCCTGGGTTCAATCCCCAGTATCACAAAAAAGTTATTTAGTTCGGACAAAGTCCAGCTCAAACTCTTGCACACATTTAAGGATCTCTTCCACGTCTCTGCTCCATTCCAAGAGGCAGAAAATCAATGAAATTGATCCCCTTTCCCCCAAATGGAAGCATATTGCCATCTAGTGGTGAATATATGAAATGACTTGTAAAAATTTAACTTCTGTTTTATGTGTCTATTACTCGCTTTCAAAGTTCCTATTTTTAGCTGGCTTATAACTCTATCCTGAAACTAGTCTATGGGTAAAAGTCCCTGTCTCCCATGTATTCCCTGGGATTTGGGATTGATCGTGATAACAGGTAGTATTCTTTAAAACTCCTGTTTTTAGCTGGGCATGGTGGCGTGCTCTTGTAATCCCAGTACTTGGGAGGCTGAGGCAGGAGGATCGCAGGTTCACTGTCAGCCTCAGCTACTTAGTGAAGCACTCCGCAACTTAGTGAGACCCTGTTTCCAAATAAAGAATAAAAAATCGGGCTAGGGGTGTAGCTCGGAGGCAGAATGCCCCTGGGTTCCATCCCTAGTACCAATAAATAAATAAATAAATCCCTGCTTTTGCAATTAAACCAGTGTTATCTGAAAAGACAGCACAGGTCTGTCCATCTGCCGGGAAAGATGTACATATACGTGCAATGTGTAAAGATCTCTAACTGACTTCGTAATGGGGGTTGCCTGCAGATGGCTCCCTGCAGCAGCCCCGCTGGGCAGGTGGGCACACACCGCCCTCCAGCTCCTCTCCTCTCCCCAGTGCAGACGGGGAGTTCACGGTGACCCACATGACCAAGGCCCACCTCTTCTCCACGGGCGCCGTGCACTGGGTGCCCCCGGCCATCTACAAGAGCTCTTGCAGCATCGACGTCACCTTCTTCCCCTTCGACCAGCAGAACTGCACCATGAAATTCGGGTCCTGGACCTACGACAAGGCCAAGATCGACCTGGAGCAGATGGAGCCGATGGTGGACCTGAAGGACTACTGGGAGAGCGGCGAGTGGGCCATCATCAACGCCACGGGTACCTACAACAGCAAGAAGTACGACTGCTGCGCCGAGATCTACCCCGACGTCACCTACGCCTTCGTCATCCGGCGGCTGCCGCTCTTCTACACCATCAACCTCATCATCCCCTGCCTGCTCATCTCCTGCCTCACCGTGCTGGTGTTCTACCTGCCCTCCGACTGCGGCGAGAAGATCACGCTGTGCATCTCCGTGCTGCTCTCGCTCACCGTCTTCCTGCTGCTCATCACCGAGATCATCCCGTCCACCTCGCTGGTCATCCCGCTCATCGGCGAGTACCTGCTCTTCACCATGATCTTTGTCACCCTGTCCATCGTCATCACGGTCTTCGTGCTCAACGTGCACCACCGCTCGCCCAGCACCCACAGCATGCCCCACTGGGTGCGGGTTGCCCTGCTGGGCTGCGCGCCCCGGTGGCTGCTGATGAATCGTCCACTGCCACCCTCCGAGCCCCGTGGCTCCCCGGAACTGAAGCTCCGCCCGTCTTATCACTGGTTAGAGACCAGTGTGGATGCAGAGGATAGGGAGGAGGAGGAGGAGGAGGAGGAGGAAGACGAAGAGGAGGAGGAGGAGGAGGAAGAGGAGGAGGATGCATGGGCATGTGCAGGTCATCCAGCCCCATCCATGGGTGTCCTCTGCAGCCATGCCAGCCTGCATCGTGGAGCCTCAGGGCCCAGGGCTGAGGCTCTGTCCCGGGAGATATTGCTTTCACCTCGCATACAGAAAGCGCTGAAAGGTGTGCACTATATTGCTGACCACCTGCGGGCCGAGGATGCGGACTCTTCGGTATGTTGAGGCTGGGTGGCTCTGCCAGCTCAGCAGGGTGCTGGTTTAGGCCAACCCAGTTCCCTCCTCTGAGGACCAGTGTCCCTCTGTCACAGCCCAGAGGGGTCTGGAATCACTTGTGAGAGTGTCTAGCTGGCAGCTCTTGGGACAATTATTGGCAGGTGGCAGAATGCCACGGGGTCAAGAACAGCCCCGTTTCACCTAAATGGGAGAGAGAGGAGAGAGGGAGGAGCTTGGCTGGGAGCCCATGCCAGCCCTCTCACCACCACTATAGGTGAGGGGTGGGCAGGGTACACAGGGTGCACCAGGGGAGCCCAAGCGAGGTGGCTTCTTCCTCTCTGCTTAGCTGTCTCTTATGGGCTCTGTGCATTTTATGAACTTGACTATTCACCCACAAACTCTGCAGATTCTGGGTTGTATGCAGGGGAGGGCTTCCCTCTGCAGCACCTGTCATACCCTGTTCGGCATCAGAATCCGCCTTATCTACCTATGGAAGGAAAGAAGGCAGAGATGGTGGCTGGGTGGCATCCTTAGCAGATAAGACCATTCATCATCGATTTGGGGAGCAGCTAGGAATCCAGTGCCCCTGGCCTGGGGTAGGAGTCCTAGTGCCACAAAGCCCTGCACCCCTCTCCCCAGGCACATCTGCCCCACCTCCTTTCTCCTCTGAGTCTCCTGTGTGTGGGGGGTTGGGGGGAGGGCGGAGGGAGGCAGTGCGGGGAAGGAAGGCAAAGTCCTGAGCACTTCGTTGAATACTACATTTAAATCACTGCAGCCTGTGCTCCGGGGTGGTTCCAGTGCCTCTTCATGTGCTCCAGCTCCCTTATTAAGAGAGAGCACGCAATGTTCTGGGCTGTGCAGAGCGGATAGGATGAGATTCTCAGAGGGGAGGGCGCTATGACCTTGAGCTAGCCCTGCTCTCCCCTGCCCTCACCTCTTGCCTGAGCTGACCTGAGCTTCCCGGGGTCTTAGTGGAGCACTCGCTGCTGCCCTGTGGTCATCCCTACGGGGGCTGCTCACGGAGGGACACTTCCCCAGGCCTGGCCCCTGTCACTGTGAGCGCATTTCTACCTGCAGGTGAAGGAAGACTGGAAGTACGTCGCCATGGTCATCGACAGGATATTCCTGTGGCTCTTTATCATCGTCTGCTTCCTGGGCACTGTTGGGCTCTTTCTTCCCCCGTTCCTGGCTGGGATGATCTGACTCGATGTCCCCGTGTTGGCTCCAGGTAGCCCTGACAGCCCACTTCTGGGCATCTTCACTGCAGCTGCCTCTGGAGGTCCCCCAGGGGTCAATGCCCACTGCCCGTGGTGGCCCTGTGGAACAGTGTACCTTGACCATGACCTTGACCTTACTGAACCACATTCCAGTTTACCTTGACCATGACCTTGACCTTACTGAACCACATTCCGAGGACAAAAAGCCTTGTTTTGGATGTTGAGGAGTCAGAATAGGTGAAGGAATTTGCAGGCCCTTTGCAGAAGGTCGTGACATGGTAGCAGCCATGTGGCCCCAGAATAAGATTCTCCTGGAGAAGCCAGGGAGACTTGAAGTGGCAGAAGGCCACACAGGGGGACTGAGGGGTAGCACTAGGACAGAGAGAAACAGAACTCAGCCTCAAAGGAGGGGAGGGCGCTATGAGCAACAGTTGGATTCAGGAATGAGCCCGAGGTCTTCAGGGTGGGGGGACAGGTGAATCAGGGTGGGCATGGCTGAAAGGCAGGTTGGTGTTTTTAAAGCAGTGGAGAGAGATGTTCAGCAGGTCTTAGAGCTGTGTGGTGACAGCCAGTGAATCAGGGCTTTCCAGAAGGAGGTGTGAGGGAGTTGGGGACAGCTGGGGACAGGTGCAGGGTGGATTCTCTGAACAGAGGAAGAACAGATGGTTGGGTGCAGGTAGCCTAGCCATTCCGTCCTCTTAGAAGCACCTTTAGCCTCCACCCCCAGCTTCCCCTCAGGCCCAGGCTCTCTCCCTTGCTGTAGGGAGGCCTGGTCCAGTAGGCAGAGCTGAGAGCCACTGCCCACAGGCACTATCTGAACCTGAATGTTCAGTAGGCACCCAGGAGGCCACCCCGAGTCCTACTGACCCTGCTCGGCCTGGTGGTTATCCGGCAGCCCCTCCATTGGGCCCTGGTCCCTGGTGGTCTGCTAGGTAAAGTTTTAGGCTTCAACTGCCTTCAGTCCTGATCTCTTGAAGGGCAGGCCTCTACTTTTATTTTCTTCCCTGTTGTAGCACCTAGCAAAGTACCAGGTGAGTAGAGCCTCACTTGAGACATTTGCTCCAGTGAGGGCAAGCTGGACGGCTTTGGGTCCCAAGATTGCCTCTGTGGTGCCAAAGCCTCAGCAAATTCCCTTCCCATCTTCCCTACTGTTCTTCCCAGAACCTCTCCTCTGAGGTGCCTGTGCACCATGGCATGGAATGTTCCAGGGTCTCAGCTGCACGGGGAGCCCTGAGGATGGGGGCCTCTTCTCTGCTCTATCCAGCCCCGAGGGCAAGGCCTCAGTCGTTAACAGAGGGGTACACTGGGCCTTCCAGACATCACAGAGCATGAAGTAGGGCAAGTTCCGGTTTCCTTCAGTCTCCTGGTCCTCTCCTGGACTTCCACACACCTCTTCCAGACACACTTGGGGGAAACCTACCTACTGTCACCCTGGCCCTGAGTTCTAGCTGAGACCCCTTCCCAGTGGCCATTTCTGGCCTGAGATCCCTGTTCCTCCTGTGAACGCAACCCCTGGCCCCCTTCTGGACTCTCTGGTTGGGTATACACTCCCAGACGTGATCTGGGGCAGATATGGGGCTGGTGGCTGCCCTATCCAGGTCTCCCATTCATCTTGCATGCGAGTGATTAAACAGAGTGATTAAGCCAAGCCGAGCCTGCTGTTCATTCTCTGTGGCCCGCCTGGCTCCTTGCCAGCCACACCTCAGTGTCAGCGATGTCACCAGGGCCCCTCCAGAGTCCAGGGGTGGCCGGAAGGGGTGTGTCACATGGAGGCCAGGGCCTCGGGTCCTTCCTGGACAGCTGCCCTTGGGCCAGGTGCCCTATTGCCCACATGGGGTTACGACGTTCCTGCCCCCATGCCCGATTGCCCCTACACGTTGGCCTTGGCCCAGGCCCAGCGTCAGCCGGCCCTGGATCTGCACCCAGCGAAAACACCGTCCATCTCTTCAGGGCTGGGGTTCAAGGTCAGGGACCTGCCACAAAGAGCAGCTCAAACAACACAAACCAACCCCAAAGCAAATGGTACGATTTTAATTCAACCACAAATCAAATAGAAAGAAGGTAAAAGAATGTCAAACACAAACACGTGAGAAAGGACGGGTGCAGATGAGGACTGGGGGAGGGGAGAGAGGAGGAGTAAGAAAAGGAAGAGAACGGGTCAGGAAGAGAGCAGATGGCGGTCCCAAGCCTGCGGTGGCCTCTGTTTCTGCTTTTCCCGATGTGTGGTTCAATGAAAACACAGCGTCCACATCTCCAGTTAGCTTGTCCTGGACTATGTCCCAGATCCCCCCTCCAGGGGCCCATGGCGGCCAGTCCAGACCAAACTCACATTAAATAAATTCCAATATACACTGTACAAAAACAGCCAGGCCATCCCTCATCTTCACGATGCCTGTCCCCCCAGACAGAGCCCTTCCCTTTGTGCATCAGGGGACCCCCAAGGGCTGAAGAGGAAGGAGAAGAGATAGCTCGGCTCTCAAACAGTCCACCATGTCCATGCACAAAGCCACCTCAGCTGCCCAGGGCACCACCGTGACCCCAGCGTGAACGGGGCACCCAGGCTGGGGTGGGGGAGTGGCCGGCCATGGCAGGGCCCCCTCTGGGCGCATCAGCCCACCCCATGTCCATACCCAGTGTCCCCTTCATCAGCCGCAGCCTGAGTAGCGCGGTCTGGGGTAGCGTGGGGAGGGGGTCGTGCAGAGTGGTGAGGGAGGGGCTCCCCTCGGCCTCCGGGGAGACCACGTGACCAAGGCAGGGAGGCACACGACAGGCGGGGTGGAAGATGCAGGCGGTGGCCACCCTTGGTCACTCTGCGGGCGGGTGCGCCAGGTTGGCCAGAACCTTGGCCTGGTCCACGGCGTCCAGCAGGTTCTTGGCGTCCACGGCCAGGGTGTGGGAGGCCATGAGCATCTGCCTCTTGCACTCCTCGCTCAGGGAGGTCACCGCGTTCTGCTGGGCCAGCCGCATCTTGTTGATGAGTTCTGCCAGGTCCTTGTTGAGAAGTTTCTGGGTCCCCTCGATCTGTCAGAAGAGCGCATGGGAGAGAGTGGAGGCTGGGGGAGGGTGCTGACCCAGGCAGGCAGAAGTTCCCTGGGGGAAAACTGGACCCAGGCCCGGCAGGAGCCAACCCTCCTTGTAGGCTGGAGCCGGCACCCCCAGCCCCAGCCAAGCACGTGCCGGCCGGACACACCAGCCCTCACACTAGCCACCATCCAGGTGAATGGTCAGGGGTGGAGAGCAGTTACCATTGGCTTCCAGACAGACAACTGACCAGCTTCTCATGCTAAGGTAACAAGTGACTGCAGACATACCAGTTTGGAACAATGCAGAATTGCAGGTTTACTCTCTTTGTTCTGGACATCAGAGGTCTGAATGGGTCCATGGGGGTGAACGTCAAGGTCAGCAGAGCCTGTTCCTCCCGAGGGCTCCAGGGGTAACCTGACCTGCTCTCTGCAGCATTGAGGGCCGAGCCTGCCCGCGGCCGCTGTCGCTGAATCACCCTGACCTCAGCTTCTGTACTCACATCCCCGTCTCTGACCTTTTCCCTCCCTGGATGTTTTTTTATTTTTATTTTTTTATTTTTTTGTACTGGGGATTGAATCCAGAGGCATTCTCCCTCTGAGCCGGACCTCCACCCCCATTTTATTTTTCATTTTGAAACAGGTTCTCACTAAGTTGCCGAGCATCTCCTACGTTGCTGAGGCTGGTCTCAAACCTGCCATCTTCCTGTCTCAGCCTCCCAGGTCCTGGGATACGGGTGCATGCCAGCACCTGTCTCCCTTTACAAGGACCTTTGAGATCACATGGGGCCCATTCAGATAACCCAGCATAGTCTTCTCATCTCCAGACCCTTTATCACATCGGCCAAGTCCCTTCTGCCATGTAAGATAACATATGCACAGGTCCTGGGGCTGGAATGTGAACACCTTTGCAGGCCATCACTCTTCCGGCTATAGGCACCATGTTAGTGGTACACGGAGACCCATTGGGACTTCAATGGTAATTTCTATTTCTATTTTATTTTATTTTGGCAGCACTGGGACTTAAACCCAGGGGCATTCTACCTCCAAGCTATACCCCCAGCCCTAGTTTTTATACTTTATTCTGAAACAGGATCTCACTAAGTTGCGGAGGGCCTCACTAAGTAGCTGAGGCTGGCTGCGAAACCATGATCATCCTGTCTCAGCCTCCCAAGTACTGGGATGATAAGCGTGCACCACCACACCCGGCTGGTAGTTTCTATTTCAGTGACATGCTCATCTTGACTTTAGTATAAAGGGTGGCTAGAAGAAGGATCATAGGAGGGGGAAGGGAAAACGGATCCTCTCTGGCATTCCGTAAGAATTCCCAGCAACTAGCCAAGATCTGGGCTAGGAAATTCACCGGAGCCTCAGCCCTGGTGGGAGCGGCTTGGGCGCGCTGCTCCAAGCCACCTGCTCGGGCCCGGGCAGGCGGGCTGAGGCTGCCCAGGTGGCCCTGGTGAGTCTCAGATGGGAAATCCACATAGGGACCGGAGAGGTCAAGGGAGAAGTGATAGACATGGTGTCTCCTGGGCCCTGGGATGGGGACACGCACCTCTGTCCTGGAAGATGGAGGCAAGGCGGGCAGGAGGTCGTCCACGCTCCCGACGAGCTTCCGCAGCGTCAGCCCCACATTCTGTAGGAGGAAGGGCGGCGGAGCTGTGACCTCTTGCTCTTTTTTTTTTTTTTTTGTGGTACTGGGGATAGAACCCAGGGCATTCTATCTCCGAGCTACACCCCGAACCCTATTTTTTATTCTTTATTTTGAAACAGGGTCTGAGTTGCAGAGGGCCTTACTAAGTAGCTGAGGCTGTCCGCGAACTGTGATCCTCCTGTCTCAGCCTCCCAAATACTGGGATCACAAGCGTGCGCCACCACGCCGGGCTGACCTCTTGCTTTTGGGGAACCGGTGCTCTTGGGGTGCTTTGTGCCCACAGAGGCTTCCAGAGATCAAGTCCCTCAGGCCAGTGACCCTCCTCCCGCCCCGATCCTGCCCCGGTCCTAACCTTCACCACCACCACGTAGCCCTCGGGGGGCAGCTGGCCGAGCTCGTTCTTGAGCTCCAGCACCGCCCGCACCAGCTCCATGACGTTGAGGTACACCAGGTCATCGGTCCGGTCCAGGTTGGCCGTGGGCTGGATGGGCTGAGGGGGGAAGCAGATGGTGGGGTTTGGGGGAGCCAGGGACTCATCATTGTGACCATTCCTTCCTGGGCAGGCACTATCAGTGCCAACCCACCTGGAAATGCCTCTCCTGTGGCATGACAGTGCCCTGTCCAGGGGTGTGCCCTCCCTTCTGCTCCTATGGCAGTAGCCCTGCGTCCAGGGGCCCCTAATACAATTCTGCTGGTGGCCTTGCAGCAGACCAGCTGAGCCTTGGCCTGGCCCAATGCCCAGACTGTTTCAAAGCTCTTCAAGTGGCAGCCAACACTGAGAAACTCTGTCACAGATTAGAGAATGGCAGTGTCTACCCCGGCTACTGGAAGGGGGATGGAGGTAGCTGAGCCAAAGTGGGGGGCTCAAGAGAGAAGGGACCCACACCTCCTGTACCAGGAAGCTTTTCCCCGGGTCAGGGAGCAGGGCTTAGGAGACAGGAAGCTGCATTTCGTGAATTAGCTGTGTGGTCTTAGGTAAGGTGTCTCTCCTCTCGGGCCTCATCTCTACAATGAGGCCACTGGACTGGGCTGTCTCTGAGGGCCTCTGAAGCTTTTCAAGCCCATGGTCTTCAGTCTATGGAACCCCCACTCGAGTTCATCGCCAGCTTTGGCGGAGCCGACACACACCTGTGCTCCTAGCCGAGGTGGCTTCTGCGGGGGCCCCGTGAACTCAGCTGCAACAGCAAGGACAGTGGATGAGAGAGGTCTCGCGCCCTGCCCCTCCGTCCCTCCCTGCTGGTGATCAAGCCCATATCCTCCACTACCAGGAGATCCCAGGATCATAAACCCCAACTCCAGGAAGATGGCAGAGAGAATAGCATCCTGTTTTCCCTGGGCTTGCAGTGGTCCAGTATGTAGGGAGAATGAAACCAAAGCTCAGCAGACAAGGAGCAATTGCATGGAATCCAGCCCGGGTGCCCACTCCACCTAGGAGAAAGGAGCCGGACTCTCCTGCCCTGGGTGCGGAGAGGTCCTGGGTAGCTTCACGAGGACTCTCTGATGGTTTGCTTTGTGTGCTTGGGGCTCAAAAAATGAAATACTAGCAGAACCAAACTATTTACTTTGATGAACAACGATGCACACAGGCCCTTTGGAGCAGGGGTGGAAGTCAGAACACCTGCTTCACCTACTCCCGCTTCCATCACCAAAGCCCTGCCGCCCAGAGAGCCTCCTTTACACTCCCTGCGTCTTAATTTTCTATCTGTAGAAAAAGAGGGTTAACCCAGGAGGGACCTTGGAGCCAGACTGCCTGGGCTCGAATCTGAGCTGTGCTAATCAGTAGCTGTGTGATGCTGGACACGCTACTTGGTTTCATCCTTTGTAACATGGGAGTAAACAACTCCTTTTTTTTTTTGCGGTACTGGGGATGGAACTCCGGGGCATTCTACCCCCGAGCTATGCTCCCAGCCTGATTTTGTTTTTAATCTTTATTTTGAAACAGGGTCTCACTGAGTTTCAAAGGGTCTCACTAAGTAGCTGAGGCTGAATGCAAATCACAATCCTCCTGTCTCAGCATCACAAATGCGGATGACAAGCGTGCGTGCGCCACCACCCCTGGCCTAGTCTTTTTAATTTTCAAACAGGGTCTCGCTGAGTTGCAAAAAGCCTTGCTAAGTAGGCTGAGGCTGTCCGCTAACCGCGATCCTCCGGTCTTAGCCTCCCGAATGCTGGGATTACAAGCGTGCACCACCACGTCTGGGTCTCATGGCATCTATTTTTTTTTTTTTTTTTGTGGCACTGGGGATGGAGCCCAGGGCCTGTGCTAAGTTCTCGTGACCACTGTCACTGGGCTCTTGTTACTATCATTAGCTTCACTGCCCAGCTCTGTTTTCAGCAGGGGCTTCTGGTGAGTTTTCTTGGACTTTATCTCTTTCATGCCTTGGCCTTGAGAAGATGAGTAAGACTGAGAGAGGTGGGTGGCGCTATCTAACCTCCCTCCCCTGGGAGCCACACCGGGGTGAGTGGGAAGTCCGGAGGGGAGAGCCACCCACTTCTCCAAATAAATGCAGACGGGAGGAGATGAACAGAGATGGCTGAGGGCATGGGGGACTGAGAGATGCAAGGGGAGCCATGGGGCCGGGCCGAGCTGAGGGCAGCTCTCCACCATGAAGCCGGCCATGTCTGCACGCACAAAATTTAAATGAGACTGATGGTTCTTAAAATTGTGATTGTGCAGCCGGGAGTGGTGGTGCACACTTGTAATCCCAACATTCGGGAGGCTAAGACCGGAGGATCGCGGTTAGCGGACAGCCTCAGCTACTTAGGCCCTTCGCAACTCAGTGAGACCCTGTTTCAAAATAAAGCATAAAGCCGGGCGTGGTGGCACACGCTTGTAATCCCCGCACTTGGGAGGCAGAGACAGGAGGATCGTGCCGGTTCGAAGCCAGACCCGCTGGCTTAAGAGACCCTGTTTCCAAATTAAAAAAAAAAAAAAAAAAAAAAAAAAATATATATATATATATATATATATATATATATATATATATATATATAACTATATTATGTCTGTGAGTGTAGCCCAGAGGTAGAAGGGCTTCCAGAAACCCCAGTACCACCACCACCAAAAAAAAAAAAAAAAAAAAAAAGAATAAAAAAAATCGGCCTGGAGGTGTAGCTTGGAGGTAGAATGCCCCTGGGTTCCATCCCTAGTACCTCAAAAAAAAAAAAAAAAAAAATTACAGGTGCGCTTTAGACTTTCTGCAGGGCACTGAACAAGGACAGGGTGCCACACAGACTCAGGTGGAAATGGCCCCAAGGAAGGTCACAGATACTCACTGTAGCCAGCCTCCTTCTCTGGGGTCTGCAAGGAAGGACACACAACAGTCATTCCCGAGGCCCTGAGGACTGTGCATTCCCACCCCACCCTGGCTCTGAGTGTGTTTAGAGATTATAGCCACGGGGCAGGAGGAGGTAGGGTGGGTTCTGGGAGCTCCTGTCCCAAAGAGACTTTCCTGCGGGGGGGGGGGGGGTTAGGCAGCATCATGGGTGTAGACCGCAGGAGCCCTGGGGAAAGGGTTGTGTGGGATGAGTGTAAAGGGAACAGTCACGCTCTCAAGATGGGCAGCGGCTGAGCAAGAGACGGGGCTGGCATGGGGGTCCCGGGGTGGATGAAGCCTTGGCTCTAAAAGAGGTCTTTCCGGGGGACTTACCAAGGGGGACTTATCATTCATGTAAACCATGGGGTCCTGAAGAGGAGGAGAAAAAGACTTAGGGGTTCTGGAACCGGAAGCCCCGAGCACGCACAGGGAGCATCAGTTAGCAGGCAGGGGAAGGGGTGCAGAGGGCCGCGCACAGGAGATGCCCCGGCTCACCAGGGACTTCTCCTCCTGCCTCAGCCACCGGTCGTCCTCTACCATCTGCCTCTGCTGTTTCTCCAGCATCTGCTGCATCCTGATCTTCTCAGTCTCCCACAGCTGCTGGGCCTCTTCGCGGCTGCTGGGTCGGATGAAGTCCTCCTCCTGAGAGGACGGCGGAGAGAAAGAGGAGACGCCGTGAGCGCCGTCCTCAGACACGGACCAGCTGCGCCTCGCCAGTCACTCTTCTGCTTGTAAGTTTGTTCTTAAACTTGCAGCCATCTCTGCAGAGTTATTTTCAGATGTCAGCCTCATGCCTGGGGTGCAACGGGCTGCCAGACCCCAGAACACACTCAAGCACACTGTGTTCACTCCGGCACGGTCTGTTGATGACATCTTATTTTCAAGCGACTGCCCTGATATTATCGTCTCTGTTGGCATTTGTGATGGTGGCTTTAGGAGGTTTAGAAATGCAACCCGCCCTCTGGTGCCACCATGGTGGCAAGCCTTTAAGCTTCCCGGGGGCAGCGGTGCGGCGTCTAGCTCCAGTGTGCAGTCCCACTTGACTGCCTTGGCTGAGCAGAGCCCGAGGAAGGAGTAGGAGCATGCACTCGTGGACCGGGCTTTGCATTAAACCGCACCCTGTTAAGGTAACAGCTTGGGGTATTTCACCAAAGGCCAGAAGCCATGCAGGAGATAAGATGAAGAACACAGTAAGAAAGCAGAGCTCTAGAGAGAGAAGAGGGTGCTTCCTCTCTCCAGCTGTACTAATCTAAACCTTGTTCTCACTCACCTGTGGGGCTTAGAGCCTCTTCCTCATTTTAGCTGCTAAACAGAAGGTGTTGAGATTTTCCTAAATCTTCCCAGGGCTCATCTGCATACTGATCTGCCCATGCCCTCCAAACTATTTCGCTACTTTTCCTGCTGCACGTGATCACCTTGGCTTCTGGGACCGATGGAAGAAGAGCTGTTGGCATCCTCTTAGTTGCATAAAGCCCAGGGCCGGCCTTTGCCAGACAGAGACAGGATCCTTCTATGACGTGAAAGCCAACAGGTGCCTCAATCCCTGTTATGGTTTGAATGCGGTCTCCAACATTCATGCATTGGGAATTTAATCCCTAGTGCTGCAAGGCTAAAAGGTGGGACTCATCATAGGAGGGGGTCCTGATAAAAGCAGGAGCCATCCCCCCCACTTCCCTCACTTTCCCATGCTCCCTCTCCTCCATGTTAGAACACAGAAGACCCCTGCTTCATGTGGCCCTTGGTCTTGGGCTTCCCAGTGTCCACAACTGTAGGAAACGCATTTCTGTTCCATATACATTACCCGGTCTCAAGTGTCCTGTCGTAGCAGCACATAAGAAGCAAAACACTTCATTTCCACCCAAGTGGCCAGTTTACATACAAGCCACTTAAATAAATACTACAAAATTATCTCTCTGTATTTTTAGCAAGCTCCAATCCCTGCCAAGGCTCTTGAGTTTCTGCACTAAACCCTATAAAGCGAACTGGACTATTATACTGCAGTTAGAAAAAATAGTTGTGTTGGGATGTTTTCCTTAGCACCCACTTAGTTTCAATTATCAGTCTTGATTTCTCACAATGCTTTCCCCCACAAGTTAGTTTTCTTGCGGAAGCATCCTTTGTTCACTGATCTATCCAATAACTGTTTATTAAGCAACTACTATGTGGCAGGCATGGGGCTAGGTGGGAATGCTAGTACTTGGGAGGCTGAGACAGGAGGATCGCAGGTTCGAGGACACCCTTAGCAAGTAGTGAGACGCTTATCAACCTAGCAAGACTCTGTTGTCAAATAAAAAATAAAACTGGGGTGGGGGTGTAACTTGAAGGCAGAATACCTCTGGGTTCAACCCCCAGTACCACAAAATAATAATAATAATAATAAAAAAAACAGAATAGGGCTGGGGGTGTAGCTGAAAGGTAGAGTGATCCTGGATTCAATCCTCAGTGTCACACACATATACAAAAATGATGTCCTGCTTTCGAGGGGTTGAATAAACAGGAGTTAGGACAGAGTGTGGGGGCTGGCGACTCTTTGTCTCAGGGAGATTTCCTGTATATTGTAGGGTATCGAACAGCAACCCCAGCCTCCACCCACTAGATCCCGGCAGCACTTCCCACCTGTAATGTAAATGTCTCCGGACACTGCCCTGTGTCCTCATAGAGGCAAAACACCTCGGTTGAGAACCACTGAGCTGCACATTTTTAAAAGAAAACAAATTCTCGAATATAAGAGTATTTTGTAATCATGAAAATGATGAAGATAAGATTTATTTCAGAGAGACTGGTTGCTAGGAGGCTCACTGCTGGATAGAGGTGGTCCCCAGCGTGGCTGTGTGGAGCTGCTGGACCCTTTACAAAGGGACCCAACACAACTATTTTTTTAACTGCAGTATAATAGTCCAGTTCGCTTTATAGGGTTTAGTGCAGAAACTCAAGAGCCTTGGCAGGGATTGGAGCTTGCTAAAAATACAGAGAGATAATTTTGTAGTATTTATTTAAGTGGCTTGTATGTAAACTGGCCACTTGGGTGGAAATGAAGTGTTTTGCTTCTTATGTGCTGCTATGACAGGACACTTGAGACTTGCTAGGTGCAGGGGCTCCAATTCTGGGAAAGGATGAATGTTATCTCAGAAGCTGGGCCAGGTCTGGCAGCAGTAGCTTAACTCCCAAGAGATGGGGTTGCTCCCACTATGATGTATGCCACGTACCATATGGTGATGTAGACAGAAGGCTTCCGCAGAGCTGCTCTTGGACCTTCTAAACTATGGACTAAACCAACCTTTTTTTCTCTATGAAGTTCCCAGCCTCAGGTATTTTGTGACAGCAGCAAAAAAAAAAAAAAAAACCCAAAATGGACTAAGACACAGATACTCCAAAATGAGGGCATTTTAAGGCTATGAATATCCCTGGCTAAAATTCTTGAAAACACAATGGTATGGCTGCCCCAGGCAATTTACAAAGGGTGACAAGCAGGAACTAAGTGTCCAAAGTTCTAAATACACTGTTGGGAATTTCTAGATGTAAGAAAAATGCGCATGCTGAGAAAGACTAAATATACAGGTGGGATGAGTCATCGAGTCCAGAAAATACCACATAGTTCATAAATGCTAAGGAAAGATTCCCATCACTTGTGTGCTCCAGGCCTAACCTTACGAAATATTTTTGAAACACATATTGGAAGACTTATTCTGGTGTCTTCCAGTTTTGTAATGAAAATAAAAGAGGAAATGAGAACTTTTAAAACCTTAAATCTCTTTAGGCTGGTTTGACTGAAATGCATTTCAGGTGTTCTTCTCACAGCATGGACACCTAGGCTTTTTGGAAGGAGCAGGGTCCTGTGTTTTAAAATAGTGCTCATGAGCTGTTATGCCTTCCGTGTTCTGGTTACAAGCCCTCCCGCAGCCAGCCCATTTCCACCTCTGCACACACCCCGTCCTTGTTTGAGCCAACGAGCCCTCCCACATGCCCCATGCTATTTCATCACTCAACCCTGGCTCCTGTCCATGCCTCTGACTCTTCCATCCCTACCTTCCAGTTTCTCCCTGTCCACATTTCCCTTCAGGGACCGGCTGAGAAGCAGCAGTTGGCAGGAGTTTCTTTCCTTCCTGGATTCCCACTCTGTGGCCTTCACATCTTCCTGGCTTGGGTTACAGGTGACAGTGCAGGTCACCTGTTCCTTTGGCCCTGGCCGTGAGTAAACTCCTTGAAGGCAACCACTGCCTTTCCCTCTTCAGCACCAAGGACAGCACCAGAGCATCTCCCTGCATACCAGTCTACTGAACTTTATCATTGAATTGTGAGATTTAAAAGGGAGGTTGCTGTCCTCCTGATTTGGTGGCATCCCACAGATGCCCAGATGAGCCAGTCAGGAGGAGCATTGTTGCTGCCATCTATGAATGTTTCTTAAACGCTTTCAAATGCATTGCAGGGAGTCTATTATCCCTTTGCAACATTCCACCAGGAAGAGACGTTCTCTCAATATTTCTGATCTGTATCATAAGATAAAATTTGTATTTTTGATCTGTTTTTGTTTGTTTAAAGAAGTGCTCATTATGTTCTCCTGGGAAGATTTTTCTTTTGTCAGTTATTTGTAAACCTCTGGCACAGAGGTATTCCTTTTCCCCCCACTGCACAGTCTGTCTTTATGTAACTGAACAAAGTCTTCACAACGAAGCAGGGCCTAGACAAAGGCAACACAGCCCCTCGATGTACAAAACAGCTTCTTTCTAAAAGAACACTCTTTGCAGCAAAGCTCACTAAAACCTAATTAATTATGAATAAAGAGTCCAGGGCAGGAGGGTGGAGGAGCCCAATGCTGCTTAAATTATGGTGCATACTTAAAACTGTAGTTTTATTATTGTTTGGCACATGCAAAGATAGAAATTGGTTAAACTGGTGTAAGAGAGGAAAATGAGGTAGGTTAGGGTGTAATCTATTGGACAGCAGATCTTGCTGCCACAAATTCGATGCGATCATGCGCGTTTCAACATTTTCCTAAATTAAGAGTAACAGCACAGAAGCATACCAACATGCTTGCCTACATTTTCCAAATCTATTATGATAAATATGTATATCTCCCCAAATCCTCGGCCCGAAATATCATGCGTGAATACAGCGCTAGAGCTGAAAGAACTAGGGGTTCAGCCTGTTTGCGAAGTCAAGTTAGTAAAATCTATCAAGCTTCCCTTCTGTGGTGACTGATCACAGCGGGTCATGTGCCCCAAAGGGGCCGGCTGGTGGCAAAGGCCCATCTGCTCATAGCAAAGGTGTGTTCCCACATAAGACCTGGTGATCGGCAGCTAGTCCATGAAACACTCAGGGTCTTGCCAGTTGTTGATGACCGAGATTGATGGGGAGGCGGCTTAGCCCTGCTCTCACCAGCCCAGGAGCCTGTCTCCACCCTATCCCCTGAGCTCCTTCCCATTCAGTGGCACCTTTTACAAAAGCAGCAAGAGAAGAAGCCATTAGGAAGTTTTTGACTAAAGAGACATCAGCAACAGGAGCCACCAGGCAGAAGGCAGAGTGGGGCGGGACAGCTGGGCTCTTTTTTTCTCCTGCATCACCAGGCTTGGCTGCCCGTGAGCCTCCACAGTGCTGTGGACCACCCTGCCCCTGGGGCTCGGGAAATGAGAGATTTTTACAGCCTTTATCACAGCGCTTGTGTGAACAAGGGCAGGTCCAGTCCAGGTGGTGTCATCGTGAGCAAAGTCTAGCTTGGCCGCACACTCTGATGTGTTTGCAAATGGAAGGGAGTCGCAGAGCCCCTTGGGGGCTGACTGGCATGTGTTTGTGATGGAGGCTGAGGATGTGGGATCCCCAGCATCCCAGGCCACCGCCCTCCAGGGGCTCCTCAGTCCCCGCTGGGACTCAGCATACAGAGAGCCCTCTTACCCTCATGCTGTGGCGCTTGAAGACATTGTGCCGGTGGAGAGGCGGGGTGTGCAGCGAGTTAACAGGAGACGGATACTCCATAGGGCTGGTGAGCGTAGGGGAGCTCGCACACAGACCCTCGGGGACCTATTCAGAGAAGCAAAGAAGCACAAGGCGTAGAGACAAGGCAAGGGGCAGACAATTAGCTGCTACAAACAGGAGCATGAGGAAAGGAACCATGGCACCCACGGGGTCCCAGGGCTGTTCTCTTGGGGCTAGGAAAGAAAGGACATGGCGAGGCATGTCCTTGGCCCTGCTGAGAGATGTGGCGGGCTCGCGGGGCCTCTCACTTCCCCAACATTCCTGTGCATTGGCGTTCTGCACATATGGGGTCTAAACAGGTTGCTGGCCTCCTGAGACCAGGACTCAGGACCTCAGGACCTTTTGGAAGAGGGTTATGTTCACAGGAAGAGGGTTATGGTCACATATAAATAAATAAATATACACATGCATAGAGTTGTCCCTCTGGATCCAAGGGGAATTACTTCCAGGACCCTCTGTAGACACCAAACTTTGTTGATGCACAAGTCGCTTATGTAAAATGGTATAGTATTTAAATAACCAGTGTACTTTAAATCATCTCTAGATTGCTTATTAGATCTCGTATAATGTAAAAGCTATGTGAATAGCTGTTATACTGCATTCTTTAGGGGGAACAAGAAAAAAATTCGGCAAATGTCCAATATAAACAAGTATTTTGTTGTTGTTGTTGTTTTCTGGTATATTTTTGTTTCCTGGTAGGTTGAATCCAGATACAGAACCCAGGGATATGGAGGGCTGACTCTGTATGTATATGTGTATTTGCATGCGTATGTGTGTGTGTGTGTGTGTGTGTGTGTGTGTCCGTTTGTGCGTGCGTGCGTGCGTGTGTGTGTGTGTGTGTGTGCGTGTGTGTGTGTGTGTGTGTGTGTGTGTGTCTTCTCTCAGGACCTTGCTTCACCTTCTGGCATATTTTGCACATGGAGAAGATTTGCCACTTTCTTCTTGGGTGGGATTAATTTTCCTTGGGGGCATTTCCTTGAGGAGAAATCTACGACCGTGGGCCACCGCCTTTCTGTAAGTAGCAACAAGGGGCTGCATGGCTGCGTTTGGTTGAGATGCTTTACTTTTGAGCAGCTGCTCTGAACTGGGGAATGGAAGAGAAGGAAAGAAAGTAGGGTGTTCTGCCTCCTAAGCAGAGGGACCCAGGTCAGGGGCGTTCTGTGTCAAGGACCTACATCCTTGGGGAGAACCACGGTCACTGGTGATGGAGGTTCAGAGGCTCACGTGGAATCCCGCTCTCTCTACTGGCCATCCAGGTCCTGTCCAGGGCCTCTGCAGGGAGCCCCAGGGAGCGACTCAATTCTCTGAGGATATTGTCTGTCCCAACTCTCTGAGGTTTCTCCTCAGAAAACTCTGCTCAGAGTAGGAGGCCAGGGAAGCCCTGGACAAGGGAGGCAGCTGCAGGCAGGCACACGAAGCAGCAGACCCTGCAGACAGCTGGACCGAGCCACAGGCGACTTTCTTAGTGGAGAATCGAAATTCTGTTCTTTGGATTTGAGTCTAAATTCTGTCCTGGGTGCCAAAGAAGAGCCAACCCAGGCCGTCTCCATCGGCTAAGCGGGCAGCAGTGCTCCTCCAAGGCACAGGACTAGAACTTCAGGAAACACCTTGATGAGAGAGAACGAACCTTTCCCGGCCCCTTGGTTCTGCACTTACTTGGAACTGCAGCTTGGGTGCCAGCAGGTTGGTTTGTGGAGGGGGTCTGTACTTGGGCCGGCTGGGCTGGAGAGAGAATCCAGAGCTGTAAGTGTGTTCACTCGACCAAAACTAACCCACCAAGGGGAACGCCAGGTAGGAAGCAGCCCAGGCTTGTTTGCAGTGAAGCAGAAGAGGGATAAAGTCATTCAAATCAGTGTGCCTCCACTGATCAGCACTGACTGCATACAGAGGGATGGGGAGGCACGGAGGCCAGCCGTGGCCCTCCTGGGCTGTGATCGGTGTGGGTGCTGCCTCCCTGCTTGTGGGAGCACCTGTCCAGTCAGCAGTCGGCAGCCATTACCAGAGCCAGGAGGTCACTGAGGGCTCAGGTTCTCAGGGAAGCTTCAGGCAGGTGGACACTGAGCTGGGCCCGAGGGAACGGGAAGGACACGCCAGGCCGGAGGGACAAAGAGAAAAGGTGTTGGGCAAAATGGAGCTTAGTTATGGCCTCAGTGTTCGTGCTTCCTGCCCCGCCCCAGTTCATATGTTGGAGTCCTTTATAATGTGGTAGTGCTGGAGGTGAAGCCTTTGGAAGGTGGTTAGGGTTAGACATGGTCATGAGGGTGGGGTCCTCTTCCTTATAAAAAGAGGATGAGTGACCAGAGGTCTCTCTCTCCACCAGGTGGGGACACAGCAAGAGAGTAGCCATCTTTAAGCCAGGAAGGGGCCCTCATCAGATACCAAATTTTCCAGCGCCTGGATCTGGCTTCCAGAACTATGAAAGGTGTCTGTTGCTGAAGCCACTTAGTCTGTAGGGTTTTGTTACAGCAGCTCTAGCTAACTAATACAGGCTCTGGAAACCCAGGTACCTCATGGCTGAGGGGCCCATAGACACAGACTGGGCCTTAGGGCCCAAGGAACTCCATCCATGTATCCCCAGGGAGATCTACTTTAGCCCTGGAGAGCTCCTAGAGTGAAGAACCCAGACTCCCAAGGGAAACTCCTGAGGGATGATTCTTGACCCAGCTTCTCCATGAGGCATCCGCTGTCTCAGGTTCCATCTGCCAGGGCACTGAGATGACCCAATGGACGGCTGGGTTGCAGGGCCGAGAGGACTGTAGGGGCACATCCTGCCTATGCTCTGAGAGGACAGCGGGTCACACGGGGACCTGGTTATGCAATGATGGCTGGGATCAACAAAGCCAGGGCTTGGCTTACCTTGGGTGGAGGTTCCTGGAACACAGCAGGCTCCAAGATTTTGGGGGGTCGGTAGCGAGCATTCCTCTCCTGTTCTATGGCAATGTCCTTCTCCATCTGATAGATATCACTGCCAAGGAGCCAGGGTGAAGACAGAGAAACAGGGCCAAAGTGAGAGGCTCCGTGGGGCTCCTCGCTGGACTGCACTGAGGCCAGGAGAGACCCGGCCGAGGACCCTAGATTCCATCTCCCCTGCAGAGTGGCCTGGGGAGATCCCTCTAAGACAGGCTGGGGTGTGAATCTCAAGGGTTCCCCCACACCAAGGTTGAAAGAATTATGAGAGAGGATCCAGGTGGGAAGAAGTCCTTGGAGAAGCCGATCCAGCCCACCCAGCAGGAGGAGGTCATGGCGGCCCCACCTCCTCAGGTCTTCCGCTTCCTACTGGTAACATCCCCTGCACAGTCTTCCAATGTCTGGTCAATTTTATGACCCAGCCTCGGTGCCACAGCTTGTTAAAGACCACCATCACACTTCAAGTGTGTGCTCATGGGGGCTGTGGACCCGCTCTCTCTCGCCTTTCTAACCCAATTCAATGCTTCTCAACCTGTGGTTCACAGACCCTGGAGGCCTCTAGAATCATTACAGGGGTCCACGAATCCACATGTTCAAATGGATGCCAAATGCCATGTACTATTGGGTTTATACTACGTGGCTCTTTGTTTCTGAACACAGTGTGGATACCGTGTCCACTGCTTACTATATTTTGTCAGTCAAAGGATTCTAAGATTATCATTGCATGGAAGAATGCTTATATTCTGACATGAAGGCGGCCATCCCTTCCTCTACCCGGTGGGAAACACAGATGGAATGGGATCCTTTCTTAACACCAAAGGAGGGGCTGTCAGCTGTGGCCAGAGGGAGGCATCCTGGGACCTTCTGGGTTTCTGCAATTCTTTGGGTCACATCAGAAACACCCATTCCTATCTCACCAGGGTGGGGGTCTGGCCCGGTGCCTCTAATGGGGGCAGCTCTCCACCCAGAGGCAGGCACCCTTCACAGTCCCTGTGGTTCTCAGGTTCCTTGATGGAATAAGAGCCAGGCTAGAGCATTTGCCCTCTCAAGTTTCAGCCTGCAAATACTTTTCTCCTGGAATTCCCTGGCTTCTCAACCTCCTTTTCAAGGAACAGGCAGATTTGTGTATTTAATCAGAAGTGCCAACGAAGGGACAGACAGGCCTTTTAAGTCAGAGGGTTACACTGTGTTGGGGACGCTGCCCCACAAACAAGTACAAGGTCATCTGCTGCTCCTCACTGGGCATCTCCAGCCTCCCTCTCTAGGAGTCTCCCACAAGCACTTTCTAGGGGCTCTTTTCTTGTCCTCCAAAAAAAAAAAAATTGGCAGCATATTGACTACTACATTTAAGTCGCGGTGTTTAAGGTTAATTAAGCAAAGGGTTCCCTAAAGCAGCGGTCAGCCAGCTCTGGCAGCCAGCCAAATCTGGCCTCCCACCAATTTTCATATGGCTTCAAGTTAAGACTGGCAATCCTATCTTTTAATGACTGAAAAAGAATTCAAAACATATATCATGATGCATGGAAATTGTGTGAAATCCAAGTTTCGACATCCACCCATGAAAGGGTCTCCGTTTCTTCTTGTCTACGGCTGCTTTCAAGTAGTCACTGCAGAGCTGAGCAGATTCGACAGAGATGTCTGTGGACCGTGAAGCCCAAGACCCTCACGATCTGGTCCTTTACCACAAATGCTTACTGACGCCGCAACCCTAAAGAGGGCCCAGAGAAGTCCGACCAAGCTTGGGAGAGCTGATGGCAGGCAAATCACTAAGGAAACCGGGGAAGCCTGAACCTCTAAAATAAACCCCACCCTTCACCAGTGATCTTTTAGTAACTGAGGAACGATGGCTCTGGATCCTTATCCCCCAACCAGAGGGGACAGGAGAGCCCAGATTACAGTCTTGATAAAAGCCAAAAAGTACTCCCTTCCTTGCTACCTGGGAGAGCCAGGTAGAGAGCCAAGAAACGTTCTATGCCAAACTCCACCAAGCACAAGGGTGCTCCCGTGAGAGTCCGCTCCCGTCTTTTGATTCTAACCGGGAGCAAGGTACTGTGCTTAGTATTGAGACTCCCAGCCGGACGGGCCTTCTCTAGGCCCACCTCGTCCCTGAGCTCATATCTGGCCGTGAACTTGGTCTCAGCCTCTGTCCTCTGGCAGATCTGCCGAGTGCCTCTGTGCCAAGCACCTTAACCTGCTTCTGCTACAAGAATCGGCTCATTCGGTGTGCACATGGGGCTCAGTGCTGGTCAGAAGGGAGGTGTGGGGTGCACGCTCTCACCGACTTTGAACCTGAACTCTTCCATCTAGCAGCTGCGTACGAGTACACCTGAAGCACAGGTGTGGTGCCCCTGACCACATCCGACTGGACGGAACCTCTCAGTGACCAAGGGGGCCCTCTGCCCACTGACCCCCACCCTGTGCTCACCTGAGGCTGCACACGAGCTCCGTGAAGCGGGGCCGGTCACTGGGGTCATAGTCCCAGCAGCGGGTCATGAGGGTGTACAGGACAGGGGGACACAGGTCAGGCTTGGGCAGCCGATCCCCTTTCTCCAGCACCGCGATGACGTCCTTGTTCTCCAACCAGAAGAAAGGCTGCTTTCCGAAGCTCAGGATCTCCCACATGCACACGGCTGGGGGAGAGGGGGCGCTCAGGCCTGGTGCCCTCTCCGGGACAGCTGTGGCCCTTAGCGCTCTGTCCCAGCCAGGAGGCCTGCCTGCGTTACCCCAGCTCCCCACGGTGGCCCTCCAAGGGGTCGATGACCAACATCCTCAGTACATGAACCGGGGCCTGCCCTCCGCACCCCGCAGGCTGGTCTCCGCACCCTGAGCCTCCTTCTCAGAAGAAACCTCTGAGTTTCGACTTTGAGGATCCCCTTCAGGGCATCCTACTCCAGTCCCTGGGGCTGGTTGGTGGAGTTCATACTGGTCACAAGCGACTTTCCCAGGAAGAGGAACCCGGTCTGTCCAGGCTAGATCTCGGCCCTGCCACTCCCACTCCACCACTGACCCCCCACTTCTATGGCTTCTCAGTGCCACTGAGGGTCTGGGAAGGACCCCTCTCCCTGCCCCCCTTCAGCTTGAGCACAGGGATGAGCTCTGTCCATGCCTCCCCTCCCCCACACACCGAACATCCAGACGTCGCTGGCCGTGGTGAAGCGGCGGAAGTTGATGGATTCGGGAGACATCCATTTGATGGGAAGGCGAGTCACTGAGGCTTGGGTGCACAAAGAGGTTGACGGGGGTTATTTGGGGGAAGAAAGATCTGGAGTTATCCAGAAATACAGCCCACTCGCCAAAGACCCTCGGCCCCAGGCTGCCTGAGTAATTTTTTTTTCTGGGAATTTGGTTTCAGTGACCCCCCCTCCAGGGGTCAGAAAGCCCCCTCACCTTTGTAATACTCCTCATCCTCAATATACCGGGAAAGGCCAAAGTCCCCCAGCTTCACACACTCAGGGGAGGCCACCAAGATGTTCCGGACGGCAATGTCCCTGGACGAAGGATGAGAAGACCAGGGTGAGGTTCTGCCTCAGGACCCTGGTACGGGTGAGAGCTGAGGGGACATTCCCAGCCGGCTACTGCAGGAAGAGCGGGCTGCCCCAGGCGCCTGTCTGCAGAGCCGAGCTCCGGACTCCTGGATGGACATAGTTGCCGGCTCAGGTTGTCTGTGATGGGGTACCATCGCTCCCACTCAGCCAGGTAGGTGTGCCTGCCCGCCTCTCACAGGCAGCGCTGCTTCTAACGTCTGTTTCTATTATTGAAAAGATGGCTTTACAAGCTAGGCACATACATGCCTGTGATCTTAGCACTTGGGAGGCTGAGACAGGAGGAATGCAGGCTCAAGGCCAGCCTCAGCAATTTAGTAAGACCCTGTTTCCAAATAAAAATAAAACGTGCTGGGGATGTATCTCGGGAATAGAATGCCACTGGGCTCAATCCCAATACCAGTAAATAAATAAATGAATATAATAAATGATAATAAATAAATAAATAATTCATAATAAATAAATGAATGACTTAAAAGCATGTAACTTCAACTGAACGGACAAACAAAGGAAACAAATCTATCCTCTCGCCATCTCAGCCAGTGACGGCATCTTGCAGTGGATTCTCATGCTAGAATGTGAACTTTCAGGGAAAAGGAGCTTTTGTCTCTTGTGGTCACAACTTTGCCCTAGAGCCCAGGAGCCCGCTGGCACTGATACCTGTTGGATGAGTGACTATTTCTATGCAACTTTGCGCAGTCAGGCATAGGCTGGCAGCCCAGGGGCCCTGGGGAACCCAGTTGGTGTCTGGCCAGGAACCTCCAGGTGCCCCTCTAGCCCAGTGGGTCCCTTCTTCCTGTGCCATGCGCTTCCTAGTGGTGGGCTAGAAGAAGTGGGATTCTGAGCAAGGCGGGAAGCTATTTGCTAACGCTCCCCAGGGCGGGGCAGAAGGTACTGAGCTACAGATAGCCCAGGCTTCAGGGTTAGTCTCAGTAATATTCCTGCGGGGCCCACAGGGCTGGTTTAACTTTTCAGGTGAGAAAATGCTTTGCAGAGGCTGTGGCCGGGCACGCTCAGTGATTGGGACCCCAGGGCAGCTCTGTGACGCCCCAGCCCCGCTACCACAGCCTCCTCCGAGCAGGCCCTGCTGCGCCCACCTGTGCACGCAGTTGATACTCTCCAGGTAGGCCATGGCTTTGCATATCTGTAGCGCGTACAGGACGAGGGTGGGCACCTTCAGGGAGGTCTTGTTTCGCTCCAGGTAGTGGCCTAGCTGCAGGAGGAAGAGGCCATCAGGACCCCTCATTGGGCCCCAGCATGAACCAGGGGGCCTTCCTGGTGGCAGACCCAAAGATGCCAAGATGTTTCAGCAATTTCCTCTACCAACAGGTTCTCTGCCTCTGCTGGCTACAGAAGGAAGGAAGTTGGGAGCAGGGTCCCTGGCTCCAACCGGCCCTCCATGCCCTGCTCAACTTTGGTCTAGGGGTTCCCAGAGGGTTCCGGCCCACCACCTCCAGCTCACCTCCCCATACGGATACAATTCCATGATGATCCAGGTGGGCTCTTCTTCAATGATGCCAACCAGCTTCACGATGTGCGGGTGGTCAAGATTCTTCATGATCACTGAGGGAGGAAGAGAGATGTGGGCAGTACAAAGGTCACACAGGAGTATTGCGATCCGGGGACCCAACAGGGATGGGCGCTGCTTACACCTCCCCTTTCAGGCCCGCCCCTCCCTTTTGGGGGGCTGTGGGGTCTCCCCAAAAGGCACCTACCTGCCTCGCTCATAAATTTCTCCTTGTTGTCTAGCGTGCAGTCTTTCTTGCAGGTCTTGACTGCCACATTGATTTTCTCCCCTTTCTGCAAAAGGAATGTGTTTGGAGGAACCTAGGTCCAGCCTAGTGCTCAAATGAATGTCTATTCCCTGACCTCAGCCTGCTGCACAAGGACTTTACCACCTGCCTGGGAAGAGAAGTGGCCTAGCTTCTGCACATTACCGCCTCCTTCTCTCAGCCCTTTTCTTTCCTCTTATCCTTCCTCCTCCTCCTCCTCCTCCTCCTCCTCCTCCTCCTCCTCCTCCCCCCCCCCCTCCTCCTCCTCCTTCTTCTTCTTCTCCGGTACTAGGGATGGAATCCATGGGCATTCTACCCCTGAGCTACACCCCTAGCCCTGTATTTTTTATTCTTTATTTTGAAACAGGGTCTCACTGAGTTACAAAGGGCCTCACTAAGGAGCTGAGGCTGTCCGCCAACTACAATCCTCCTGTCTTAGCCTCCCGAATTCTGGGATTACAAGTGTGTGCCACCACGCCCAGCTTTTCCCTTTCTTACTGATCAGACTATGTTTGAACTGGAGAGGCCCTCACAGGTCGAATGGCTCAAGCTCAGCTGCCTAGACCAGGGTGCTGAGGCCAGGGGCCATGTGGTCTGCCCAAGGTTGGCAGGTGACTCGCGGTCTTCATTGGTGGCGCGTCCGGGCCTTGTGCTGTCTCTTTATTGATGAGGTTTCAACCATGCTGCTGTTCCCATGGGGTCTGCCTTTCCCCAGGCCTTGTAGAAGCGTGACCACAAAGGCCGAGCTTGTCACTGGCCTGGACCCTCTCTCGTGCTTGCTCGGGTCCCACTCCTCCTCCTCTCAGCACGGCATCTTCTCCCACCTGCCCCCTGGCCCCTCCTACCAGGCCTTGAGACCCTTTCGCAGATCCTGCCTCTATTTCATTCCCTGTCCCTCATCCCCATTATGCTCTCCCTATTTCATAAATACTCCCCAGCTGCGTGAACGAGGATCTGCCGCACCACAGCAGCCGCCTCCAAGTGGCTCAAGTGCAAGGTCCTATCTCACTCTGCAGACAGGCAGACGAAGAGTGTCAGAAAGTCTGGGACTCACATGATTCGTGTAGACCCCCTCGTAGACCTCTCCAAAGAATCCTTCGCCAAGAATACGATTGAGAACCACATCTTCGCGGGCGACGCCGTACTGTGGACCTGCACGGGTGCAGAAAACAGAGTCCCTGAGCACAGAGACCACTGGGTGTCTTCACAGGCATCCCCAGGTCCCCCAACAATGCCTCAGCCACGACCCAGGGGTCTAGAGACTTCCACTGCATCAGACCCGTGAGAGGGGACAGTCAATCGGCACACAGTCTCAGCTCTCAAGTCCTGAGCCCCAGCTCTGCTCCTGTCTGAGCACCTGTGGGGAGGACGACGGAGACGGTTCCCCGTGCTGTCCCTTGGGTCTTTACCATGTCACTCTCCAGGGCCCTGACTGTGGTCACCGCAGTGGGGTTGAGACCTACCTCCCGGCCTTCGCAGGGTCTCATCAGGGATCTCTGCGTAGATGTCTGATTCTAGAATGGCAGGAAGAAGCCGCATCAGGCCACTGGGGAATCGGTGTGGCTCCCACCTGGAGGTCTGCGCAACCATGGGCATTGGGGGGAGGTAAAGCTGGGAGATCCTGGGCTTTCACGTGGCCACTGAGCCTAAGGTGCCTTGGCGTGAGTCCCCGCTTGCTAGTTCCAGTTGTGTTATTTAGAACAAGTTGCTTCAGCTTCTTTCAAATAATACTTGTTACCAATCTCTGTGAACTGGACGTTCGCGTTTCCCAGATTCCTATGTGGAAGCCCTAACTCACAATGTGATGGTTTCAGGATGTGGGTTGGAGGTGAGGAGGGTTACATGAGGTCATGAGGGGAGAGCCCCTACTATGGGATTAGTATCCTTTTAACAAGAAGGAGAGAAGCCTCGCGCTCACTTCGCCCTGAGAGCTCAGGATGAAAAGACGGCCATCTGAGAAAGGAGCGCCGACTCCGGTCAGAACCTGCTGCTACCTAGATCTTGGACTTGCCAGCTTCCGGGCCCGTGAGAATTAATGCCTGTGTGAAAGCCATGGGGTCGATAGGCCTTTGTTTGGAGCCACGGAGCTTAGATCAACACAATGCCTTGTGATAACTACTTGACACTCATTTGCTATTTCGACTGATGATCCTTTAAAAGGCGTCCTTGAGAAGTGACCGAGGAGGTCCTTCTATAACATGGGGGACCACTGGGCACTGTCAGGAGCCCACGCAGGAGGGAGGTGGGCGCGGGCAGGGCACCGCGGGCGGGCTCACCTATGCTGCAGCTCTCCGAGAGGTGGGACCGCCTGGCCTCCAGGTTTCTGTGGGAGGTAAAAGGACAGGAGGTGGATAAGCTCTGAGCCTGACAACACATCCCCCTGGGCAGCCTCGTCCACTCCACCCAGCGCCCATTCACAGTGGTAGCCCATCTGGCTGCCAACCAGCCGAGCAGGGAGCACGGCAGGGCCTAGAATGTGGTGGGGAGAGGACAGCAGCCCTCTGAGTAACACCAGGGAGGCACAGGGAGTATTCCTATAAATGCACTGCGTCCTCATGAGAATCTGGGATCTGGTGTGGGAGGTGAGGGCTCCTGCGTGTTCTTCCCTCTCTCGCATGCGGGCTGAGCTAAGGGCCTTCCCCTGCCTCCCGATGTACTCACAGTGTGGGGATCTGGGGCAGGCTGTTCCGCTTCTCGCCATCTGGAGAGAGGGGGGGGGAAGAAAGACTGGAGCTGGGGACGCGGGGTCCTGGGTGGACAGCGGGCCGTTGCTGTTCCTACAGGAGGCCCCTCCTCATTGTTCTGCCTGTGCTAAGCTACGTGGGCCTTGGGCCAGAGCTGGAATGCTTTGCATATGCTTCCTGCTGCTGACATTGTGTGGTCTGGCCTGGACCCCGCTTCCTGACCCCAGCCCCCAAACAGAGCAACATGCATAAGAGGGACCAGCCACGGTTCATAAATGGCTGTCGTCTCCCTGGGGCTACAAATACAGCTTCTCTGGAAGCCCCGCCTCACACCGCCCTGACCAGAGGGGTCAGAGATGGCTGGCCAGGACCAGGGCCTGTCGCTGGTGATGCAGGATGGGGCCCATGGCAAGCACCGCGGGCTGCCCGAGCATCTCCCCACACTCTGGAGGACACCGCATTGGCTTGGGGGCTGGCGGCTATGGGTACCCTCTCTGCCCTGCGGGCTTGGCTCAGCGGTGCTACCACCCACCCCTGGGCTATTCTGCTTTTAAGGGGAAACCCACCTTTCTTGGGATGAACGATGAGAGAGCCTTTATGCTCTCCTTGCAGCCGGCAGTAACCGTCTATGAGGTCAGCCATATTCTCTGCCTCTGCCAGGGATGAAGTTTTGATGGACAAGGACTGCAGAGGAGACAACCAGCCAACGGTGAGTCCTGGGGCCTTGGCTCCACTGTGCCCCATAGGGCTGGGGAAGAGGCTGCAGGATCCCCAGGCCCAGCCTCTCCTCCTCTCTGCTCACATTCCTTGCCGCCACCAGGGGGCGCGCTTGTCCATCCCTCCCACCAACACCCTGCGCTCTGGGGAGGCCAGTTCCAGGTCTCTTACTCTGCTTCTTGAAGAGAATACAATGCCCTGTACCTTGTAGGTGATTATTATGTAAAGGCAGAAGTGGAGCGAGGGCAGGCGGGAGTGGGGCAGGGAGAGGAGAGGCAACTGCCCTGCAGTTGGAGAGCTCTGATTCTTCCACCAGAAAATCTTCTTGTTCCTGAGCCTTGACTTGTTACACCTGACTCTGTTATACCTGGTCACCTTGATCTGCCCTATAATGTTCCTCACTTCTTTTCTGATAGTAAGATAAAAATATGTCCTGATAGCGGATCATTTTCTGAGTCCTTTATTTGAGCACTGACATTTTCTTAACCAGGGAACAAATCTCTGGTCCCCACCTGCACTGGCCAGCCTGGCCTGAGTCTTAACCCGCGATGCTACCCTGCAGAGCTTCCAGGTGCCCAGAGGTGCTCACCTGGGGGGCGCCTTCGATGCCTAGCTGCAGCACGGCCTGGCCGTCCTCCATTGGGAGACACCTGATAGACTGGATCTGCTTGAACTCCGCCAGGCATGTGGGCTGTGGAAGAGGAAGGGGGTCCTTAAACCCATCACTTGGGATCAGGCCATGCAGACGAGGCAGGCTGGGGGTGTACATGCATTTGGGAGTGTCTCTGGGGGATGAATTGTGTAAGCCTGGAAGGATCATCTAGTCCAAGCCCCTCACATTGCAGCAGAGAAAAATGGGTTCCAAGACTTGCCAAGGTCATATGCCAAGGTTGGCTCTATGGACCCAGGTCCCAGGACCCCAGGGAAGGCACTGCCTCCTCTTGCCATTAAAAAGCAGCTCTTCTCTCTGAGCCAGGAGAAGGCCCACAGCATCCTTCTTTCCCCCTCTGCTCGCCTCTGTGCAGAGGGTAGCCACAGGAAAGTTAGAGGCTAAGTGGTGCCATCCCCAAACACTCTCTGCAGAAAGCACCCCAAGCACATCGTCTTATATGGTCTCTGCTCTCAGCAACGGGGAAAAGAACTGATTGGCGGAAAAAGAGGAAGACCTCTGAGCCAGCCGGCCAGGACCTGCCCTCGGGCCCTGTCTACCTTTGCGTCTTGGCTTGTCAGCTGGCGGATGCCTTTAGGGCCAATGACCAGGTCCACGGTGATGTTCCATCCTTGCTGGAATGAAAGGGGAGAGGGGACTGTTGCCTCTGCTCTGCCTTCTGCATCCTTGGACATCCTAGGTAAAGCTCTCCAGGCTAGATGGGACTCTGGCGCCCTCTGGCTCCTTCCATGTGACCCCCGACCATACAGCTCCTGACAACCTGCCCACCTGTCCACCTCCCAGGGCTGGAGGCCCACAGTGAGCTCTCGGCTTTGCATGTGGACAAATACGAGCCCGACGCGGGCAGGTGAGCGAGGGCCCGCTGCCCGCTCACCCACACTGAGCAGGGCCCCTCCCCACCCCCAGTTGACTCTCTGGTCTCCTATCCCAGGAGACCTGGAATTTGGGTCATTACAATGAGTTCACAGCGATAGGTCTCCTGGTCGATGCTGGCAAAGCCTGCGAGGGTGTTGAAGAACTTCATGACACACTCCTCCTCCCGGAGAGAGGCGTATTGCTGGAAGGTCTGCTGGATCATCTTCCGGAACTGCTTGGGCTGGGGAAAAGTTGGGCAGTGCTGAGCCAGGCCCCGCCACTCCAAGCTTGGGTTCTTTCTGTTGGGTCTCATCGAAGGCTGCCCACTGCTGGACAGTGCCCTCCCAGGTCCCTCCCACGTGTGCATCTGTGACTGCTCCCTAAAATCCACTCCACCGTCTCCAGGGAGCCACACCACTAACCTTTGGGGGAGGCAGGAAGGCTGGCCTCCCAGTGCTCAAGATGCAAAAGCAATCAGCCACATCGCATCCTGATGCCCAGCCTCGGAAGAGGCCCATTGGGTACACTTGGCTGCCCCCTGTCCAGGTGGCTCAAGGCAGCATGGATGTCCTGGATTCTCTGAGGATCCCCAGCCCAATCCTTTCAACTCTAGTCCCAGGGACCTTCATAATGAGAGGCTGCCCGGGCCTGTCTAGTTTTCTCACCTTCAAGTTCTCCTGCATCTGCTTTGGGAAAAACAGGTCTAGCCCCACTTCTTTTCTGCAAGAAGGGAAACAGAGGCAGCATTTGAATCTTCTCCCCACCATGCCAGGACTTCTGGCCAATCAGGAGAAAGTGAGAGGGCTTGGCACAGGAAGATGGGGCCTGCCAGCTCTGGTCTGGGAACGGGTGGAGGAGGGGACAAGACGAGAAGAAGGTGGACAGGAGGCCGGTCCCGGGACTTACTCTAGGAGCTCAAAGTTGGACTTCTTGTCCAGTGCGTTGTGGGGCATGTCCTTGAAGAACCGCCTGCAGAGAGAGGACATTGGCTGGAGATTGAGGCCATCGGACATGACACTAAGTGCTCATGTGTTGGCCTAGAAGACCCTCCCCTTGCCAGATGTGGGGGTCACTGGGGGAAACGTGGAAGAGGCATAAACCTGAACACTTAGAGAACACAGAAAAAGGAAAAAAGAAAATCCCACAAATTTTGTTCCCAGAAAAGACACCAGCCTTGTGCTCTGGGAGAGCCAGCTTATGGACTGAGAAGTTGGCAGGCTGAAGAGGAGGATGGCGGTTCTACTTGCAGCCTCTAGAAACAAGTAACCCAGTACCCCCTACCACCACCAGACGTGACAACTCAAAATGCTTCAGACATTGCCAACTGTCTCAGGCTGGGGAGGGGGCTGCAAAATGCTCCCCAATGAAAACACTGAATTAGACCATTAGAAGATTAGACCATCTACGCAGACCATGTTCAGGCCCTTGAAAAACTGCCTTTACTGAATTGTGCTTTCAGGCAAGCTCCTAGGTACCCACACCCTATGATGTGGTTCTGTTGACAGAGATGCCCATCACTCCAGTGTGCCTGTCTGTGTGTTTCTAAGCTTTGGAGCAACCAAATGTCATTGGGAGGTGCTGGAGGACCTGTCACCATCACCTATCAGAGACTCTGGCTCCTCCCAGGGAGTGAGCCTCTCAGTCTCCAGTGCTGAAACCCAGCTCAGCTGCGGCCAAGAGCACCCAGTTATCTCACCCCAGTCTCTCTGCTACGGGAGCCCTCTACTGTCTGGCTGCCTCTCCTAACCCTAGCCTGTCTGTAGGCAGGTGCAGGTCCTGGGATGGATAAGCTGGATGAGGACAGCAGAGAACAGAGCACATCTATGCAAAGTCCACTTGGCCGTGTCTTCTTTCTAAGCAGCAATACACACACGAACTTATTATCAGTATTTATAAATTGACCATGAGCCTTTTGAAGCAAAGCGAGGTAAGTGTTCTTTAATCTTTACTTATCAGTTGGTACTTAACGAAGCTTGGATTATACATGCTTTTGTGTTCTTTTAGATCAGAACACTCTAGGACTTTCATGGAGCTGGGCAACATTGTTAGTTGTCTCAGGTCTAGGAAGACAAACTATTAGATTCCTCAAATTAATTTCTAGCATATGTCATAAGTTTCACATTTTCATTTCATATTTAGACAAAATGATACACTGGCATTTGTAAAGCACCCTTGGTAAAGCAATGACAGGCGATTAGGTGTCATTTCAACTATATGACATTCTGGAAAAAGCAAAACTTTGGTGACAATAAAAAGAACGGCAGTTGCCAGGACCTGGGGAGAGGACAAACAGGTGGGGAATGGAGCATTTTAGGGTAGAAAATGACTTTATATGATATTATAATGGTGGACACCTCATTTGTCCAAACCCACAAAAAGTACACACCCAGAGTGAACCTTACTGTAAACTGTGAAGTTTGGGTGAAAGTGTTGCATCTACACAGGCTCACCAGTCAGGGGAAAAGCACCACTCGTGGGGTGTGTCGGTGATGGGGAAGCTATGCATATGGTGGCAGGAGGTGCATGTGAAATCTCTGTGCCAACCGCTCAGTTTTGCTCTAAACAACAAATTTATTAAGAATAAATAAGCCGGGCGTGGTGGTGCACGCTTGTAATCCCAGCATTTGGGAGGCTGAGACCGGAGGATCGCGGTTCGCAGACAGCCTCAGCTACTTGGTGAGGCCCTCCGCAACTCAGCGAGACCCTGCTTCAAAATAAAGAATAAAAAGTTGGGCGAGAGGTGTAGCTTGGAGGTCAAATGCCTCTGGGTTCCACCCCCAGACCCACACACACAAAAAAATTAAAAACAAGAATAAATAAACAGCTGGGCATGGTGGCACACGCTTGTAATCCCAGCATTCGGGAGGCTGAGACGGGAAGATTATGGTTTGTGGACAGCCTCAGCTACTTAGTGAGGCCCTTCCCAACTCAGTGAGAGCCTGATTCAAAAATAAAGAAAGACTAAAAATAGGGCTGGGGGTGTATCTTGGAGGTACAATGCCCCCTGGGTTCCATCCCCAATACTGCAAAAAAAAAAAAAGAATAAATAAATAAAATAAGGGTAAAGAGAAAAATATGAGCCAAATAAATAATCATAGAATACTTTTATCCCCATTATACCTGGTGGTCTTAAGTACTTGAAACATAACAAATTACTTATTCCTCATAACAACCTGGCCAGGTTTCTACTATTATTATTATTCCTGTTTCACACATGAAGAAATGGAGGTGCTGGGAGATTAAGTGACTTGTCCAGGGTAAGAAAGTAAATGCAAGACCCGGGCGCAGATCCGGGCAGCCCAGCTCCTGACCCTGTGCTTCTCGTCACTGTGCCCAATTCCCCTGGATGGGAATCGAATCCGCTGAGAATCCGTGTCGCTAATCTCCTGTCCCCTGCATATATCATACTTCCTTTTTAAGTCAGGAAAGAATACATTATATTTTTTCTGGTGACAGCATGTGTCTGTAGGCAAGTTATGCAATCTGTGATATTAATAGGAACCTTGGCCCATGGTTTTCAGGTAAGAATCATAGCCCTAGAAGATGCTCCTTATGGTCTAATTTTTTCAGAAATCTATCCAACACGCAGTGAGAAGCAGTCGTAACTTGACTGTAAAATAGTCCATCCTCATGCGGAGCTTTTTATTCTACCCTCTTCACTTAAAAATGACCAGGCCCGAAAATCTCCTATTAGGTTTAGAGTAGGTGCCGTCCGTGTCCTCTCCCTGACAGCACATCCCTGAGCCTCAGTGGTCAGTGGGTAAGAATAGGAACATCCATCGACTCCGTTCCTCGGGCTCGTTCGGAAAGCAAGTGTGGGTTTGAGAGCTGCCTGAGTTGATTAGAAGCTGACATCACTAGACCAGACCACCTTGCAGAGCCACGTGGGTGGCCACCCCGGTCCTCCAGCCTGTGAGCACGGTGCCTGGTGCTTCAGCCAATGAGGGTGACCCGAGCGTGCACAAGCGTGACGCCGGATGCTAATGGTCTCCTCTGTGCGGCTATTTTACTAAATGATGACTGACCGGTGACTTACTTCAGCCCTAACTATCAGATTTGAAAACAAAAAGATGCATCTATACTTTTTAATAACTGCCCAATTTCAGAGGTGAAGTCTAAGGTGCAATGCAGGTGTTAGAGGGCTCTAGAGGTCCTGGGAGGTAGACAAGGGCCGGCGACGTCTGCTGTCCTATGACACCACTACAACGCCGTTATCAGAGTGGTGCCTCCCGCCGCCGGCCCCATCTTAGCTTTTCCAGTCCCTGCGGCCATTTTCTGGTCTGCGTTTTTCCTTCTACTGATCCCTGGGCTTGGCCTGCACCCTCAACCCCGTCCCCATGTGCCGTCTGTCCGTTGAAATTCATTTCTTTCTTCCAGGAGCAGCTCAAGTCTCCCCTTCCTGATGTTTATAGGCAGAACGAATGGCTCCTGCACAGATGACTGTCTGGCAGATATTCACCCTGTCTCGTATTATGCTTTATCATGTATACATCTGTCACATCCCCAACACTGTGAGTTTGAGGACCTCTCTGAGTGATGTGCTAATCTCTAATGAGTGTTTCCCAGAGCTGGGGAGGCAGCGGTGGGCAGTGCAGGAAGAAGAGCCCCACATTCACAGCCCCAAGATCCAGCATTTACTGGTCACTTAGATGACCTCAGAGGGACAGAGACAGAGACGGGGAGAAGTGGGAAGCCCAGGGGCAAGGTCAGGGCGAGAGGCAGAGCGAGCTGGTCCTCCTCTCCCATTCGTCCCATGGACCAGACTGAGAGCACACAGATCCCAGGCTCTCGGCCTCCTCTCCTGTCCTTCCCGGCTCTCACATGCCTGCACCTGCTTCTACTCGGGACACAGAGAAAGTCCAGGCCAGCCTGGGGGCCCGCATGGCGCTGTCCCAGTTATGGCCTTGGTGCCACCTACCTGAGCTCCAGGCAGCCCAGCTGCAGGGCCATGCCCTCGCTCACCTTGCTGGCGTAGCGTTGCATGTAGTCATTTCGGAGCTGGCGGGAGAAAGACCAAGGGTCAGACTCCCCGGGCAGAGGGAAGCTTACTTATACCCCTAACCGGGTCCCACACTCACTCCATCCAGGCAAGCGCTGAGCAGGGATGGGATGCAAAAAAGAGGCCAGTGCTCAGTTCGGCCTCTGCATCCTGAACCCCAGGAAGTGCTGTGTGTCCCCACAGGTCAAAGCCGAGGGGTTTGGGGAAGTGTTCGCAGATATTATTTCCTGCTCCAGATTCCTCTACCTTACCCCCATTTTGGAGAGAAGGACTTTGAGATTTAGGAAGGGGTCATTTATCCAAAGCTGATAAATTATCCAAATGCTGATAAGTAGGAATGGATGTCACCCTCCTAGCAAACCAGGGGGGAGACACAGGAGGGAGCTAAACCACACAGAAAACAATGGTGGCGGTTCACATTGGGTGCTCCTGTGCAGGAGCTGTGCTGGGCACTCATGTCATCCAGCAGAATGTCAGGGATGCTTGGAACAGCTCAAAAAATCCAGCCATCACACTCTCAGAGGTTTTGTGAGCTGGTAAATATCCTTTGGAAACTTGAACTAGGCCTTGGTGTGAGAATTTACACCAGGGCAATTGGCAAGTGCTACGAATCAAAGATATTTTTCTCCCTGCAGCCAATTTGCCAGCATACTGCCAATGTTATCACTTGGTCTCCACAACAACCCAATAAAGTAGATATTATTATTATCCCCATCTTATAGAAGCAGCAGCAGCTTCTTGCAGGTGAAGGAAGGTCCCTGGGAATACTGGGTTGGTACATGGTGGAGCTGGGCTGAAAACCAGATGTGCAAGGCCACAGGGCTTGTGTGATAACTGACGGTCCCTGCTTCCTTGGCCAGGTCTCCTGGGCTGCCATGGGAACCCGAGAGGAGCTGGGAGCATTGGGGCAGGGGAGCCTGCAATTCAGCAAAGTTAGAACAGCTGGCCATGGCCCAAGGAATGGCTTCAAGATAAGCTTCCTAGATAGGACCCTCCCAAACCTGGGCTTTGCCTTTCTCTCTCTCTGGGAAAGGATGGATAGATACTACTTGGCATTTAAGGTATGATGGGGGTGCATTTTACCTGTTGGTAGAAATAAAGCAGCGTGGTCCTGTCCTCTTTCAGGCTCTCCATGAAGTCTTCTGGTAAGTAGCGGATCTGAAGGTCATACCTGTGAAAGGACAGTCAGGCTCTGGGTGACTCAGGGAAGCTGGGATCTCAGTGAGGCAGTGGGAGCAGCTCCAGACCCCTGCAAGGGCTGGCATGGGACTCTGGGTCACCCCTGCAAAACTCATGTCTTCCTTTGTGGTTGGGTGAAGGACTGTGACAGAGAGGTGGCCAGAGATAGCTGTCATTCTCCATCTTTTCTCCCTCGTGTTTGCCTCTCCGTCCTCCCCATCCTCCACTTTTCTTCACCATAGTACCAAGAGCATCCCAGGTAGAGATATGCCTGAATTTCTGCCCTGGGATAGAGAGTTACTCTAAGTCTATTTTTAGGCCACGAAACTGCATGCATTAGACTCTGCAGACTAACCCTAGGCTAAGTCCTAGATTTTCTAGAAGATTCTGAGGTTGGAGAGTGCTCTAGGGAGGACCTCCTGCCCCACACTCATCTCCCCCATTCGTACCTCCACTCGGCTTCCACGTGGAGACACTCATACTTGTCCTGCACCTCCCCCACAGTCATACGGGGGTGCAGCCAGTGGATCTCATCTGACTTCATGTGCTTCAGCCTCAGCCCGTAGCACTCGGCCAGCTGGATGTTGGGGCCGATCCGCCCACTCAGCAAAATGGAGGTGATGATCTCCTACAGAGAAGAGAGGGGTGTGGCTCAGGGGGTGCCCAGAGTCTCTCTATATTGTCCTGCAACCCTCATGAACACCCCAGCCCCCAGGCCCGAGTCTCTGGGGTGGGATTCTGTTGTAGGGTTTTATTTGCTTCTGGTTCCCCAGCATTTACTGCAAGACCTGGCGCACAGAGCGCTCCATGTGATGAATGAACAATTTGTCGACATGAGACAAATATAGAGGACCGGAGAGGAGAGAGAAGAAGGACTGAGAAAACTCGGAAGCAGACAGCACAGAGTTTCGGTTTTGGTCTCATCAAACCAATTAATCCTCACTGAGCACCTGCCACGCAAAGGCGCCTTCTGAATGGTTTTTGGTTCGGCCAGCAGTACTGAGTACTGGGCCAGGCGCGGCTAGATACTCTGCATACGTGAATCTGTACAATAAGAGGGAAGCCAGCAGGAGCTACCATCCCCACGTGGTGAAGAGGAACTGATCCGGGCCACGTGGCTCGTGGGATTAAGCTGGGATTTTGCACCCTGCGCCCCTGGACTCCGAGGATGTTGTGCTGATCCCTGGGGTGGTGGAGTTGGGCAAGACAGAAGGACAAGACTCCTACCAAGGGAGGAAGTGGAGAGTCCCCACACAAGAAGCATGGTCACTGGAAACAGCTGGCAGGGAGTGGCCTCTTGTCCATGCTTGCCTGTCACCTAGAGGTTAAATGGGCCACCTGCTCACAGACTGATGACCCGGCTTCCTGGCCCAGAGCCAGATCTCGATTGACAGGAGAGCCACTTGGGCAATTGCCTGGACATCCATCCGTAGATCTTGACTGGTTCTGAAATCACACTGGGGTGTGTGTGTGTGTGTGTGTGTGTGTGACATTGGGGATTGGACCCAGAGACATTTTACCTCTGAGATATACCCCCAGCCCGATTTCTTGAAGCAGGGTCTTGCTTAGTTGCCGAGAGTGTCACTCCTCTGTTGCTGACACGTTCCTCAAACCTGTGATCCTCCTGTCTCAGCCGCCCAAGTACTGGGGTCACAGATGTGCACTATCATGCCTGGTTTATACTGGTGCTGTTTTAACTCGGGTTTCTCATGTGGTTCCACATAATAATGGGCGAGTTGAGCAGACAGAGCAGCGAGCTCTCTTGGTTGCAAATTTTAAAACTCGCAGACACTAACCTAGCCCTGCCAGATGTCTTTGCAGTGTGCTCACCACCAAGCCTACAGCACCCCAGAGACTAAATGATACAGAGAAGGCTGCTGTCTGACCACAAAGAGGAGCATTTCATTATTGAGATTTTATATTTTTTAAGCATGCCACCCAAGACGTTGTCTAATTTAGTAAACGTAATGCAATTAATTCCTTAAAAGGAACACAAAGAAGGAGCTACACCATTTTTTTTCTTAGAAGAAAATCCATTTCTCTTAACTCCATTAGGAAAACATTAAACCACTATGTAAACAGTACTGGTTTGAAAGAATTCCCAGCTATTCCTCTTCTGGAGTGCCCTGGGTCTGGGTCCGGCTGCCTCCTGCCAGCCCGCTCCGACCCCTTGGCATTGTGAAGCCAGGAGACCCTCAGACTGAAAAATCCCTTTCATGTTAGAAAAGAAAGCGCTCGTCAGAGGGGTTTACCACTACTTCGTGAGATAGGCCAGGGGCACCGAGTCACGGAACGCGCGTGTCGACAGCTCCAACATATCAATGTGGGATTCAGAACTGAGGCTTGGGATGGGCTGTGATCTGTGGCGCCCAGGGAGAGGGACATGGGTAAGAGTCTAAGTTCAAGGTTGTGAAGTAGATAGATTTGTCACGACCTCCACCACTTCCCCACCCCTGGTCTCCTGCACTGCCCTGTCCACTTAGTTTCCTGACATATCACCCAGAACCTCTCTTTCCCTTCTGAGCCCCACTTGGAGTCCCCAACCTCTGGTGTTTAGAGTTTTCCCTTTCTCCAATCGAAACCCGCTGGGCTAGGGTCTAATTTCCTCAGGGCTAGGTCCCCTGTGCTATTTATTATTGAAAATCTCAAATATCTACAAAGCAACCCGATGAGTATAATAACTCCCCTCTGTGCGCTCAGCCTGGCTCCAGCAATGGCCGCCATGCCTGCTTCTATCTGTACCACCTACTCCAACCATGACTCACCTAGTAATTTTTATTTTACAGTTCTTCTCTTAAGGTAAAATTTATATACATTAAAGTGCACAAATTTTAACGGTGTGATTTTGACACATGAATATACCCGTATAACCCACACACCAATTAAGCAACATAGCTTTCCAGAACTCAGAAAGTTCCCTGCTATCCTTTCACAGCCAAATCTCCAGGCCCACTCCCATCCCTCCTGGCAGGCAACACCCTCTCCCCTGTTCCAGGATTTCATATAAATGAAGTCATTTAATATATGGCATATTTTTGTGTCTAGCTTTTTTTTCCCCACTCAGCATAATGTCTGAGATTCACCCACATCGTTGTATATATCAGTCCTTTGTTTCTTTTTATTGATGGGTGATATTCTACTTTAAAAATAAGCCATGATATATGTATTCAGCCCTCTACTTCTGGGAACACGGGCTATTCCTAATTTTTTTTTTTTTTACTGTGGTGAATTAAATTACTTTGAAAATCAACTTACGAGTACTTGTGTGTATGTATGTTGTTATTTCCTTTGAATAAATTCTGAGGGGTGTAGGGTTATTAGGTTAAAGGTATGTTTTACTCTATAAGAAACCACCAAGATTATTCAATGCTTCTGTTTCCATGATGACATGAGACTTCTGTTATACCACATCTTGGCGTTGTCAGTCTTTTTAAAACATATTTATTGGTGCCTTGTAATCACACATCATAATGCAGTTCAGAGTGGTGAGGCGATACACGCACACAGCACTTGGTGAGCTCTCCCTGTCCCACCCCCTCCCTCCCCTCCTTTGTACATGTATTGAGATCGGCCTTGATCATGTTGTCTTTGTTCACTGCATCAGCTGAAGAGCTTCCTTCCATCCTCAATACACCTTCTTTTGTGAAATATTTGTTCACATCTTTTGCCTATTTTTCTGTTGTTTTTAGGAGATCGGCATATGTTCTGGATAAAAGTACATTTTACGATATGTTTTATGAGTATCTTCTCCAGGTCCATAATATGCTTATTATTCATTTCCATATTAGTATCTTCCCTTTTTTTGGTGATACTGGGAATTAAACCCAGGCACATTCTACCTCCAAGCTATACCCCAGCCCTATTTTTAATTCTTTATTTAGAAACAGGGTCTCAGTTGCAGATGGCCTCACAAAGTAGCTGAGGCTGGCCTAGAACCTATGATCCTCCTGTCTTGGCCTCACAAGTACTAGGATTCCAAGGCCACTTGAGTGTGCTTAATTGGTTAAAAATCTTTTAAGGCTAGTGTTTCTGCACCATAAGAAATCTTTGCCTGCCCTCACGTCAAGAGGACACTTTATATCTTCTTTTATAAGTTTCATAGTTTTAACTTTCACTTTTACGTCTGTAATTCATCTTGAATGAAAGCTTAAATATGGTGTGAGGTAGGGTAAAATTCTCTCTCTCATTCTCTTTCTCTTCATGTAGATCTATGGTTGTTCAGCATTGATTATTGACTTTCATTTTCTTTCTGAATCCTCACTTGTGTTCTGTTGATTTCTATATTATACCAATACAATACTGTCTATAGTACCGTAGCCTTGGAGGAGATCTTGAAGTCAAATAGGGTAAAGTTTGGGGCATAGATTGATTATAATTACAATGTGCCAAATAAAAAATAAAGTATATGATAATAATTTAAAAATAGGGTAAATTTTCTGCCATTTTCTCCCAAGAATATTGGGCTATTTATTATTATATATCTAATATTCTCAAGAGTATTTAGATCTTTTTACAACCATAATAATTTTATTTTATTCATTTTTTGTATTACTGAGGATTGAAAACAGGGGAATTCTACCTCAGAGCTATCTCCTAGCCCTATTTTATTCTTTATTTTGAGACAAGGTCTCACTAAGTTGTGGAAGGGCTTACAAGTTGCTGAGGCTGGCTGCAAACCCATGATCCTCCTGTCTCAGCTTCGCAAGTACTGAGATTGTAAGTATGTGCCACCACACCTAGCTTATAATAATTTTAGAATCAGATTTTCATTTTCTATTTTAAAAATCTGCAGAATTATTATTGAGATTTTGTTAAATCTCAGTGGGGGAGAATTGACATTTTAACAGCAATGAGTCTTATAATCCATGAACATGCCATATATCTCTGTGTATTTAGATGTGCTTTAGTTTTCCTTAATATTTTACAATTTTCATGGTGTATAACTTTAGTCCAAAGTTATTTGTGCATTTTGATGCTTTTGTAAATTAGAGATTTTAAAAATAAAGCTGGGCGTGGTGGTATACACCCATAATTCTAGTACTTGGGAGGCTGAGACAGGAAGATCACAGGTTCGTGGCCAGCCTCAGCTACTTAGTGAGGCCCTCTACAGCTTAGTGAGACTCTGTTTCCAAATAAAGAATTAAAAAAATAGGGTCGGGTCTGTAGCTCAGAGGTAGAATGCCGCTGGGTTCTATCCCCAGTTCTACAATGAGAACAATCATCATCACCACCATCACTACTACCACCACCATCATCTTCATCATCATCATCACCACTACCATCATCATCACCACAATCATCATCATCATCATCATTATCACCACCACCATCATCATCATCACCATCATCATCACCATCTCCATCATCATCACCACCACCATCATCATCACCACAATCATCATCATCATCATCATTATCACCACCACCATCATCATCATCATCATCACCATCTCCATCCTCATCACCATAATCATCATCATCATTATCACCACCACCACCACCATCATCATCATCATCACCATCATCACCATCTCCATCATCATCACCACCACTATCGTCATCATCATTATCACCATCCTCCTCGTCATCATCGCCATCATTATCACCATCATAGCCATCATCATCGTCATGGTCATGATCATCACCATCATCATCTTCTATTTTGGGATCCACCCTGTGACTTACCTCTAACCTTATTGCTGCCTTTCCAGTCCCAGATTTTAACCTCAACGCCCCTCAAGCTGCTAAGACTGCTAGTAAAGCTTTCCCTGTCCCTCCCACATTGGAAAATAAATTCAGAAGAAAAGCCAAACACTTGCAAAGCTCCTCCATCACAATCCATCTCTCAAGAGCAGATGTCTCCCTCATCTCTGCTCACTGTGGGCATCCTCAGAGCCTGAGCATTTGCTTCTAACTTTTCTCCAGATTTTATCATTGTTGCTTGCAGGAAGATTAATCCAGCCAAGATAGTCCACTGTGTTTGAAGTCTGTGCTATTTTATGAACAAATCTGTGTTCTCTACAAATGGGAGAGGGCCGGGAAGCAGAGAGCTCCTTTCAAATCCCTGCCAGCCAGAAGGCAGCAGAGCAGTATCCAGGCAGGAATACAAGCCCTGCTGCCAAAGTATACTGATGCCCATTCACCACCACCGCTGTAGATGGTCTTGACAACATGTTGATGTTCTCTGGATTCAATTCTTTTTTCCCTATCTAGAACATGGAGAAAATAACAGTATTTACTTGTACTGTTATTTTGTCAGGATTAAATGAGTTAAAACTCCTTAGAATATAATTTGGCTCAAGGTAATTATTCAAAAAACAGAGTTATTTTTTTTATCACAATAATCTCTTGCAGAGTCTGGTGCTTTTGCAAACTATTGGGAAAACACAATTTGGTTTATTCTACCTTTTTCTTGAAGGTCGGGGCATAATAGAAGGTCAAAGTAGTAAGGTTGAGGAGCAGGAGCAGGGTCTGAAGCAGAGACTGCTAGAATGATGAGGAACTTGGTTACACATGGGGAGGGTGGCTGAGCAAAGACATACATTAAGGATAATGAGAAACATTTACTGTTGGAGTAAGTATTCAAACTATGGAGGGGGGAAGGCTAGAGAGGACCATGCATAAGAGATTGGAATTAGAAATACTGGTATGACTCATGGAGACAGAGAGAGGGAGGGAGGGAAGGAAGGAGGGAGGGGAAGAGAGAGACAGGTGAGAGAGAGTTTGAATTTTGTTTACTAAAGGGCCTAGAAGTTATGCTGTCCCACAATGATTTGCAAACCAAGCACCAAGTTTAGTCTTAGTTTCTGGAAATCCTTCCTCTCTGAAAGGATCCACTGGGGTGGGTGGGAGTACAAGACAAGCCTGAAACATCATTCCGTGCTAGAAAAAAAAGGAAAATGTTTAGAGGATGTTGGGGTATATAACAATGATACAGAACCATCTAGAAGGGGTCAACATTGGCCAAATCTGAGGTAAGTTAGATTAATATATAATGATAGGAATGATTATATCCTTTTGAAAAAATAGAATCTCAAACAGATAAATAAACAGGAGGGAAGGGAATGTTCTTCCTTTCAGCATAATGCCAACTAATAAATGTAGAGAACAAGATAGAAATAGACATCACCACTTGGCAACAAGCTCAGTGTTGATTGACTCGGGCAGGATTCATCAATGGATGATGAGACAATGTGCCTGGTATGACATGTCCTCGGTGCATGGCTCCTCAGACAATAATCAAACACAAAAGAAAACAAGGCAGACATGAGTGGCCCCATCATCAAGGTTAGTACCACCTAGGGGTGGGGCAGGTAACCTTCGTGCCTCCTGTGCCTGCATGCACCAAGATGTACACAACAACATTTCCAGGATGTTCCTGCCAAGGTTTTGTAACCCAAGTCCAGTCATGGGACCCAGAGTGAGGGGTCTCCTCGGAGACCCATAGAATGAAGGATTGAGGAACTGATACAAATTGCAGGAGACTAGAGAGCTATGACCACTAAATGCATTGTGTGCTCCTGGATTGGATGAGGCAAATAGGCATTGCTGGAATAGTCAGTGAGACTTGGATGGAGTCTCTGGTCTGGACAGAAGCATCAGGGTAACACTGACTTCCTGATTTAGCTCGTCTCTGTCAAGGTCAGCAGGAGAGTTTCTTGTTTGGGGAAAATAAACACAAGCATTTGGAGGATGGGCAGCATTGCTACGACTTGTCCTACTGTGAAGAAAAAAATGATAATTGGCATGCATGTGTATATGTTTAGGAAAAGAAAGAGCTTATAAATATGGCAAATTATAAAGCTGAACAGTTGTGGAATCCAGGTGACACAGAGAATTCACTGCATTGCTTTTTTCTCCCATGATTTTAATAAGTCTGAACTAACTTTGAAATAAGAAGAGAAAAGAGACTCTGATGGGGGGATGGCCAGCCACATGGAGGAAAGATATCACATCAAATGGGCCAATAAGACCTGGGTCAGGCCAGACAGGGCCTTGCAAATTCTCTCCTACTCAGTCTCTGTTCTGCAGTTGGTGAAACTCCCCAGGGCCTATTATATGCAAAACCCCAAAACTAAACAAACAAACAAAAAACACCAAAAAAACCAAAACAAACCCAGAAAAACTCCAGGTTTCCTTCTAGAAAGCAAGTGAGTCTGTTGTAGAGATGGTGGGGTCTTTGGAGTGGAAATTCATACGACTCCTCACAAATGATCATAAGAAGACAGATTCCAGCTCTGAGGAAAGAAGAACTTGGGAGGTTTCTAAGCCTGAAACCCTCTCTGGGTTTCTGCCCCGGTGCTGGGTAGATTCTTATCAAGGTACACTCTTTACTGAGGGGTAGACCAGATGCTCCAAGAGAGCCACTAATATCACCAATGCCAGTTACCGAGGTTATAACAAAAGGAATTTTGCTGGCCTTTGTCCTTGGTTCTGGGGAGAAAGCTTCTAACCCTTCGGGATTCCACAAGTTACAGGATTGCCTATGTGTTTCCTGGTGCATACCTGGATCACATTTAAATCTACGATAATGAGCTGATACCTGGTGGGTCCCTACATAGTTGCAGGAAAGGGACTGGCCAACCATGTCTCAGATTTTCAGGCTGGGAAGGCAACCAAGAGATTAGAGGATTGGAGTTTGGGCCACATGACAGTCAGCTTGACCTTGAGGGAGGGGAACTGGAGATTAAATCCAATTATTCTGTCAAGATTCAAGCATGCCTACATAATAAACTCTAATAAAACTCTGCACACTGAAGGCCAAGGGAGCTTGTTAGTTGGTGATGCATCCTGAGAATTTGAAAGCTTCATATTTGGGACCTTCTTAGATGCTGTGCTATGCATTTCTCCATTTGGCTGGTTCTAATTTGTATCCTTTATGATAAAACTGAAATCATAAGAAAATCACTTTCCTGAGATCTGTGAATTGTCCTAGAAAATTATAGAACCCAAGGAGATAGTTGGAGCCTCCAAATTCATGTCCAATTGGTTAGAAGTGTGGTGTGGAAGGGCTGGGAACCCTGGAACATGCCACTTGGGTCTGCCAAACAACCTGTGACATCTGTTAACTTCCTAGTTGCATGGTGTTAGAACTGCATTCCAAAGCGGACTGATCCTTCAGAAATAATTGGGGATAAACAAATGACCACAAGTAAGAATCAAATGACCACAAGTACCATGGAAAAGAGTTCTGACTCTGGAGTTATACACACCAGGGGGTGACACATATTTCTAACAGGATGACAAGCTCCCTGACCCATAGCCTCCTCCTGGTAGTTTGCTATGGTCATTCGATCAAGCCGCAGAATGGCTCTTCATTCAGTTCTCCAGTAAGTATCTAAAACATTCACATTGTGCAGAGCATGGTTAGAGGTGCCAGTGTATGGAGGGTCTTACAGTTTTTAAGTGGGAGGGAGAAAGCACCTGAATATCAGGGATCCCGGGGTGGAGTAGGAGAAGGCGCGTTGGGAGGTTGGTGTCCGTATCAGGCCAGCCTGCCTTGCTCTTGCTGCCTCTTCCCTGGCCTTCCCACAGCTTCTCATGCAAATGGTGGGAGCAGCAACCTCACTCTCTACCCACAGCTCATCAATTGTCACTAATGAGTCAATATTTCTTTCTCTATTAATAAATCACTCCTTAAAAATGACAGTACAAGATGCTTACCTACTCACTCAATTGCCATATGTAACATGATTAAAAAAAGAAAAGGCTTAATGTTATCAGTTGCTATTTAGATAAGCCCGGCATCCATTCTGGCTACAGGAAGACCTTGCCTCTGCCAAGCCCCATGAGGCCTTGCAGGCACTCCGCCTGCCCATTTGCTCACACCTGGAGCCGAGAGCCTGCTGGTCCTTTCTTGCAAAATTGGCATTTCTCGGGCTTTTCTTTTTGCTTGGCTAACACTGACTTACTTGCTTTATCAAACAGAGTGAAGACCCCCAAATGTCCTTGCCTCTCTCCCTGATCTCTGGCTTTTCCTCTCATAGGTGATAAAAAAAAAGAATGGGACTGGATAGCTTATCCCCATGCCTGGCATAATTTAAAATCATGCATCACATCAGGATAGTTTTGGTTAACAGTGAACCACATACAGGATGGTGGTCCCATAAGATTAGATTATCTAGTGATGTTGTAGCTGTCTTAATTTGTGTCCACTCTACAATGTTTCCACAAGAATCAAATCACCAAAGGATGCCTTTCTGCAGCCACTAAGCAACAGTTGTTACTTCCTAAAAGAAAAAAGCCATCCAAGCAATTAACTCAATCCACTTTCCCTCTTTTCCTTCCATCAGTACTCATCCCGTTGAAGAGCTTCTTTGGTAATCTCCGTGGTCTCACTTTTTTCTCAGGCTCATCTATTTTTAATAAACATGTGATCCTTTTTTTTCTTTTGACCATATTAAACATATTTGATGTTACTGGCTGGGTTTTTCTAAACAACACAATTGCAGAGGCCCCATCATCCTCTCCCAGGATTGTCCTCTTCCAGAGAGTGGCCCTTGCCCAGGGCCACACTCCTTAGAGGGGGTGGCTCATATCCAGTGATTGGTCTGGTCTGTAGAAGGGGAAGAAGGTTTGTCCTCTCATCTCGATTTGGGACAGCTATATTGGGCTGGCCCAGCACCAGGGCTCCATGTGCTGTGGGCTGCAGCCTCTGTTGTGGATGCGTCACAGCCCGACTTCTTCCTCTGCCCAAGCTTGCATTCTCCCCACTCAAGCATGTTTCATGAGAGTTCTCATTAGCATACTTCTTCCATATAGCCCGCTATCCCAGTTCTGCCTCCCAGCAATCCACTGAGGCACTGGTCTGCAAATTGCTTTCTGGGCTTGATTAAGTTCACTGTCCTTGTTCTTGAAGATTAAATCCTCTTCTTTTAAAAAACAATAGAACTTAGCCAGGTGTGTTGGCACATGCTTGCAATCCCGGCATTTGTGATGCTGAGACAGGAGGATCGTGGTTTGCAGCCAGCCTTAGCTACTTGTGAGGCCCTTTGCAATTCATTGAGACCCTATTTCAAAGTAAAGAATAAAAATAGGGCTGGTGGTGTAGCTTGGAGGTCGAATGCCCCTGGGTTCCATCCCTGGCACCACAAAACAAATAAACTTAACAACAACAACAACAAAAAAAAAACCCCAAAAACCCCAGAATCTCAACAGAAGGTGAGGTCATTTGGGACTATCTGGATGACTTCTAACCCCAATGACAACTGTCTTCATATCACATGGACGAAAAAGAAGGTCTTGTGAAGGCAGGGGCAGGGGCTGGGGTGATGCTGCCACAAGCCAAGGAACACTTGGAGCCACTGGAAGCTGGCAGAGGCAGGAAGGATCTGTCCTAGAGCCTTCAGAGAGACTGAGGCCCTAGTTGGAAACTTCTGGCCTTCAGAACTGTGAAGGAATGATTTCTGGTTGTGTGTGTGTGTGTGTGTGTGTGTGTGTGTGTGTGTGTGTGTGTGCTACTGGGGATAGAACCCAGGGGTATTCTACCTCCGAATTATATCCCCAGCCCTATTTTTATTCTATATTTTTGAGACAGGGTCTCACTGAGTTGCAAAGGGCTTCACTAAGTAGCTGTGGCTGTCTGCAAATCCAGATCCTCCTGTCTCAGCCTCCCAAATGCTGGAATTACAAGCGTGGGCCACCACGCCCGGCGATTTCTATGTATTTAAGGGACCTGGTATGTAGTCACTTGCTATGGCAGCCATGGGAAATCAATCCAAGGGCTATCTGTGTTCTAAGCCCTCAAGACACCTAGGGATAATTTCACCTAGGGAGGCGGAGACCAGAGGATCGCAGTTGGCGGCCAGCCTCAGCTACTTAGCGAGGCCCTTCGCAACTCAGTGAGACCCTGTTTCCAAAAGTAAAAAGGACAAAAAAATAGGACCAGGGATGTATCTCAGAGGTAGAATGTCCCTGGGTTCCATCCCTAGTAACACACACACACACACACACACACACACACACACACGTGATCAAAGGACAAAGTAATGAACGGCATCATAACTTATCATGCTAAAAGCATTTGATTTGAGGTGATAAAAGGCTCTAACAAGGACATTCAGCAGCACAACCACCCGATTAAAAATAGCAGCAACGACACAGACCCTGACTGCTAATCTGTGGATGGCATGTATCTAAGCGCACAGATCAACAGAGGCCTGGAACTCTGTGCGCTCGCCCTGTAGGTGTCTGTGTGGGCGGGTGGCTGGGGGCACGCGCAGGAAATGGGGCGGGATGCGGGCAGGAGGAGATCCTTGTGACTGAACCTCTGTCGCTGTCATCCGCTGTCTCTGTGGTCCTGGTTTGTGGTTTCCCAGCTGAACCCTCTCCTCTTGTGCTTCTGTGACCTTCTCATGCTGGGGAGGCCAGCCTCGTGGGACCCCATCAATCCTTATTAGGGCAAGCTTTCTCTTAGGGGTGCCAATCTCCCAGGAATGGAAGTCCTCCCCTCCCTTCCTCTTGCACCCCACCCTTGCACCTCAAACTTGAGGCTTTGCCTGAGCAGCATCTGAAGGAGGGTAGCAGGAACTGTTCTGGAAACAAAGAACCTGGATCAAGGGCCTAGGGGTCAGAGGTGGCTCCTCCACCCATAGGAAGCTGCTGGCCCTGTGTCCTGAGTTTGGGTTGTTATGACAAGTTACCGCTGATGGGGAGGCCTACCCAACATTGATTTCTCATAGCTCTGGAGCCTGGGCTGCCTGAGCTCAAGAGGGGAGCTTCTGGTCCACTTCCTGGATCACAGACAGCTGCTCTTATTGCTGTGTCTTTGCATGGCTGAGAGCAAGAGTGCTGACCTCTTTTTATCTTCTTCTAAGGGTACTTATCCCTGAATCGGGGCCTCCTTCTCATGGCCTCACCTCAACTTAATTATTTCCTGTCCCAGTCTGTACTTGCTGCTACAGCAAAATACCTTAAGATGGGCAAGTAAAGAACATCAGAAATGTATAGCTTCCAGATCTAGAAGTCCAAGATCAAGCCTCTAGCAGATTCATTGTGTGCTGAGGGCTCCAAGATGGTGCCTCCTCTCGTGGCAGAAGGGGAAGGGGCAGGGTGCTTCTCTTCTTAAGGGCACTGATATCATTCATGAGGCTGGAGCCCTCAGGCATTTCCTCCAGGGCCCTACCTTTCAATACCACCACACTGAACCTCAGGTCCAACATCAATATGTTGGGGTTCACCAACATTTGTGCCACAGTACCTCTCAAAGTTTCCATCTCCAAATGCCTTCCCGTCAGGGGTTAGCGCTTCAACATATGAATTGGAGGGCACATAAACATTCAGTCCACAACACCCTGTGTGTGGTGAAGGTAGAGGTTTAAGCTCAGAGCTAACCAGGGTGAATGAATGGGGGCAGGGACACAGAGCATCTGAGTCCCGCCTCTCAGAGAAGATTGGGAGGTCCTATGTGACCAATAACTTTATAACAGAGAGCAGTGAGTCTACGGATGTATGGAGCAGGCTGCATTTGGGGACTGGACTCTGCCTTCACCATGCACAAGGCAAGCCACACCCAGAGGCCAGCCCTGCAATCTGGAGACAGTGCTGTGGGTGGGAGGGATGCATCTGGACGGGATGGGGTGGACACTGGATGGCTTCAGTTTCTGTCCATCCTGAGGATGCAAACATGAACTCTAAGTACTAGCATGTGTCAGGATAAAACAAGAACGAGGCCTGATGTGGCTTTTCAGCATGGTAGGTGCTGTCTGAGGGAGAGGGTTTAGGGTGTTGAGGCCCTGCCAGCGACTCTGAGCCATGCCACATCACAAACAAATGCCCACTTTTTGCTTAATGCCCTCCTGTGGGAGAAATTGACCGTCTGATGACAGACAGAGATGAGCTCCTGCGGGGAGTAGGTCAACCACATCAGCCAGAGGGAGGAAACTCAGGCAGGAGAGTCAGTACCAGGCAGAGGAGACAGAGCGCCGCTCTTAGAAGTAGGTGACCATACACTTTATCCTCCAATTTGTGATACTTTGGGGTTGGCAGGGTACTTCTCCCAAATGTGTGGAAACTGGGACTGAGATAAACCAGGACATGTGGTCACCCTACCCAAAGGAAAATGAGAGGAGGAGGAGGAGGAGGAGGAGGAGGAGGAGGAGGAGGAGGAGGAGGAGGAGGAGAGAAGAGAGAGCGAGAGAAAGAGGAGAGAGAAGGATCATGAAGGAGACGCCCTGTGTGGGTACGTCTGGGTGATGCTCTGTCGTTGTTTTCAAAGTGTTGTCTTAGCCTCTTTTCCCAGACAAGCAAATTAGCATGTTGGAGGAAAATATAATGATATAAACCTCCACTTGCTTCAGAGATTAAGAACTCCCAAATAAACACTTTCCTATGAATATCAAACAAAAGAGAAGTGGAAAATTGAGATAAGCAAAGTATATTTAAAAAAAATCAGCATAATAGCTTGGGTCTCTTCAATACCTGTCCAATTTCTATTAGGTCCTAGCCACCAAGGCCAGTGATTATTTTTGGAGTTTTTTTTTTGAGGGGGGTACTGGGGATGGAACCCAGGGGTATTCTACTCTTGAGCTACAGCCCCAGCTCTATTTTTATTCTTTATTTTGAAACAGGGTCTCACTGAGTTGCAAAGGGCCTCACTAAGTAGCTGAGGCTGTCCAAGAGCCATGATCCTCCTGTCTCAGCATCCCAAATGCTGGGATTACAAGCGTGTGCCGCCACGCCTGACTTTCCAGAGCTCTTAATGGAGGATACCTCAGGAGGCCATTATATCTGCTTGGGAAGACGTTGAGAAGAAAGATAAAAATGTGAAATCTGCAAGTGTGTGTAGAATGAGTGTTTTGGAAACATGCTACCCCACGGGCTGTGCCGGGGCGTGTCTCCATGGCTTCTAGACACAGCTAAGTGGGGGTGTTGGCATTTTGGGAGTGTTCTTATGGAAGGACAAATGTGCTTGGCAGATCTGAGAGTGCTGGCAGCATTTTGAGTACTGGGAGGATGGTGAAAGGAGAGACGGATCCGGAAGCGGAAAAATTGGTTTAAATCAAAACCAAGCTGGGGGAAGAGAGGCAAGGTCAGAAAGTAGAGGACGGAGGGCCACCCCAGGACAGGCTCAGGGCAGCGTGCTGGGACTGGACGCCTCCACTGGACATTCCGGGGCTCCATCCTCAAATAGGCTCTGAATAGCCAGGCTGGAAGTGCTCTTTGGACCAAGCCCATCTGTGTTATTTGCTCTTCCCGTCAGAGCTCTTACATTAGTTTGTAAAAGTTCATTCACTGATTTGAGTTGATGTCTGACTTCCCCTGGTTGGGAAGTCCTGCAAAAGGTGGGGTGCACCTGTGTTTTGGGGTATGCTGGCTTATACCCCCAGGCCAGGAACAGGGCACCCTACCAATATTTATCGAGGATGGAATTATTCAGGACTCTTCTCAATGATGTCATGATCCACATGGCTCCAACCATCCTCTAGAGGCTGAGCACACCCAAATGATGGCTCCTACTGAGGTCCTCTCCTCCAGGATCCAGCAGTTCACAGTAAAGTATCTTAATTGCACACAAAGGTCCGAAGCTCAACCTCTGGACTCCTCACTCCAAGACATGTTTCTTCTCCAGGGTTCTTCATCTTAGGGGATGGGGTCCGTCCATCTCAACAGGGCTGCCATTCCCCACACCGTATTCTTCCTCATTCCCGCATTTCTTGACCATCACCGAAGCCTTTCACTTCCATTTCCCAAATTGTCTGGCTTACCACTGCTTCTCTCCACGGCCACATGGGTTAAGGGTGGCCCGTTGGTTAAGGGTGGCCCATGAGCCCCCATGGTTAAGAGTGCAGGCTCCGGAGATGGGTTGTCTGAATTTGAAAATAAAATCCACTATGTACTAGTAATTTGTTTCACTCTGTACTTATTTTCCTTATATGTAAAGTAGAGATACTAATAGTCTACTTTGTAGATGTCTTCTGGAAAATCAGTGAGAAAAGAGTCATGTATATGAAGTGCTTTCAAGAGGCCTAGCTGCCATCACCACCGTCACTACCACAGCCATCGCACCACTGTCATGACCCCTACCATCAACATCATCGCCACCGCCACCTACAATCATTACCACCACCACCACCACCACCACCACCAATGCCATTGTCACCACCATCTACAACATCATTACCACCACCATCATCATTATCATATCACCACTAATACTGCTGTCATTGTCACCATGATTTTCCCTACCATTACTACTGACACCATCGTCACTGCCACCTACAACATCATTACCATTATCATCAGCGTCACCACTGTTGCCATCATCAGCACCACTACTACCAATATCATCAATGCCATTGTCAGCTAACACCATTGTCACTACCATTGCTACCCACACCACTAGTACCACCACTTATAATTCCCATCACCACACCAACATCATGATTACCATCATCACCAAGATCATAATTACTGTCACCACATTGCCATCATCACTACGATTATCACCAACACCATCATCATTGCCACCTATGTCATCACCACCACCATCATCATCACTGCTACCATTACCACCACTGCGATAAATACCTCCATCATAATTGCCATTGTCATCATTGCCACCATCATTGTTATTACCACCACAACCACCACTACCACCACACCACCACCATTGTCAAGACCATTACCACCATCAACATCATTACCACCACCATTGCCATCTCCACTGCTATCATTGTCACCACCACCACTACCATCATCACCATCATTATAACCACTGTCTTCACCTCCACCTGCTGCCTCTAATTCCTTTTCCTCGGCATTTGCATGCGTGAAAGATTCATGTGCAAAAATTTGGCTAAGCTTAAAGAAAGCAGAGCCCCAAGGGGAAGTGTTGTTTCTGGCCAAAGTACTCCCCCACTCTTATATATTCTTTCATAACTATTATTCTTTTGGTAATGATTCTTTTAACTTTCCACACGAATTGCTCCGGTGATGTAAGATCAGGACTGTGGGAGAAACTGAGTCTGTGGAAAATAAATTTTCTAGTAATTTGTCTAAGCCTCTAAACGCCCTCAGCTTTGCTCAAATGGCAATAAAATCTAGTCAGAATTCAGATGCTGTGGTAGCATTCCAGCTACAGCAATTACAAATGCAGAATTCCTCTCTATCTCTGACCTTCATTCTAATCATTAACCTATAGTAAAAGCCTTAAGAGTCAGCTGAAGCCATTAGTCCTAAAAACTTGCAAGGGAGGCAACCAGTGCCTCTGTTTACCCCCTCTCCTTGTGATCCGGCCTAGATACAGAGAAGATAAACTTTGTGTGTGACATCAAAGCAGCCTAGTTAATGAATAGCCAATACTGCTCGATACAATAGAGCTGAAGGCTAGGAAGATTCTTGACCTTTACACCCAGTATGAGCACTGCCCGAAATAGGGAGGTGCCATGTGGCTAAGAAATGAATATGTCAGAACAAAGGACAGATATAATAAATGTGTAAGTGTGAAAGAAAGGAAATATGGTGAGAATAAGAAAGCATTTTGTATGAAGAAGAGCTTATCCTAAGATTGTCCCAAATGGGAAAGAATCAGGGTAATCAGAAAAGAAAAGGAAGTTGCAGAGGGTTGTGATAGGAAAATGGATTAGTAAAAGAGGAATAGGCTTCTAATAAGCCTGTCATTTGAGGAAAAGTGCTCAGCAGCTAGAGAAATACATCTGACAGCTAAATCTAAAAACTTCATGTTACATTTTGGTGTTTATCTGCTAAACTGTGTTGTGAGCTTGTTTAAGCTTTCAGACTTTAGATGGCAATGCAGACGAAACCTGGGAGACCTCCATTGCAGCCCCTTGGATCGCCATACCCCCCATGCCAGTCATATGGACTAAGCCCTAGGAACGGAAAGTTCTGAAAAGAGTTAAAGGAGATTCCATGAGAGGCCATATTCTCCAAGCCCTGGGTGTGTCTGTGCCTTCTGGAATTTTCCCTTTGGAGCTGCCTGTCTGCAAGGGCAGGGGACTCAAGGACAGGGGGCTGGAGTTGGTCACAAGATCTAGAGCTAATCTTGAATGCTGGACTAGTGTCTTTTTACTTTGTTTACATGTCCTTCACTATTGTTTTGTGGTGATTACACTTCTTCTTCTTCTTCTTTTTTTTTTTTTTTACTATTAATCTCACTGGTGAAGGATATAAATTTTCTGGGTTCTTGTAATAAAGTATCAATTTCACAAGAGGCATTTGTCCGTGTCAATTCAGATTTTTTTCTCGGAGAGGAATCTCCACTTTTAGCGCTGTGAACAGGAATTTAAAGGAGTTTATTTCATAAAAAGGGAAAAAATCGCTGCAGATAAGTGGCTGCAGAACTGCAACCAAAGCCTTTGCCCACCTTTCTGAGAAACTCGGTCTCGAGTGGACTCAGTGCTGGATTTATTATTCCTGATTGAGCCAGTCTGCCACATTCACCATCATTACTTCCACTACTACCATCAACACCATCACCCTCTCCATGGCTACAATCTTTTTTTTTTTTTTTTTTTTTTTGGTGGTACTGGGGGTGGAACCCAGGGGCGTTTCTACCTCCGAGCTACACTCCCAGGCCTATTTTATAATTTATTTGGAAACAGGGTCTCACTGAGTTGCTGAGAGCCTCACTCAGTACTGAGGCTGGCTTTGAACCTGTGCGATCCTCCTGTCTCAGCCTCCCAAGTGTGGGGATTAATCTGAGCTATTATCATCTCTTGTCTGGTGTTGCAATAGCCACCTAACATCACCCCACATCCTTCCTTGGCTCCCTCAACACTATTTTCCACCATGTAACCCAAAGAAACTTTTAAAAAACACAGTCTCACATTACTCATATGCTTACATTTTATCGGTGGCTTCTAAGAGAGGGCGCAAAGCTTAAAATTATTACCATGGTTTAAATGGTCAAACTTGGGGAGCTCTTAGACCCAAACCTTCCCTGTGCATTTCAACTTTAGGACCCTCACATATAATATTGTCTCTGATGTTAATATTGTTTCTCTTGTCTTCTTTTCTTCACTTTATGGTCAATACTTCTCTGAATGTTTATTCATGTGCTGTCTTTACTTTCCAATCTGGCACACAATGGTTCCTGCCCCCAGCTCTTCAGTGAAATTGCCCAGCAAAAAAGTCACCCAATGTACCTATTGCTGAAAATAGTGACCCTATTTCCTCCCTTGACCTCTCTGAACATCTGCCCCTGCTAATCCCTCTTTCCTTAAAAAGCCTCCGCTTTTGGCCCCTCGACTCTATTCTCTTGGTTCACTTCACCTTTCCTTGAGTTCCACCCTACCCCTCCACCTTCATTTGCTGGTAGATATTTCCCCAACACTCCTTAGGAAGTTTCCCAGGTTTCATAAGTAGATCGCTTTCTCTTGCTTTACTTATTTACCCTCCGTCCCTGATCCTGTGTTCTCTCATCTATCCACTGCATGATGATGCCCAAATCCTCATTTCTCGGTCCTTTTCCTTTCCTGAGATCCTGGCCCACATTCCTCCATGGAAGAGCTTCAAAAAATCACTTCAAACACAACAGGTGGAAAGCTTTTATTTCAGAAGCCTTCCTTTCTTTGTTGGTTCTGTGAATGGTGCCGGCATCCATTCAGTTTCACAAACAAAAGCTTGAGTCATCCTGTCTTCTTCCTTTCTCTCCCTCCTTACATCTAGTTAGTCACCCAATTCTGCCAACCTCACCTCCTTATAGGCATGCAAATCTTTCGACCTCTCTGCTCCCAATGACACTCCCTTGGTCCAGGTCCTCATTCCCCTCCTGCACGACAGCCATCACTCCTTAACCTGGCTTCCACTTACCAGAGTTCCTCTCCCCGCTCCTTTCTTCTCTACTGTCAGAGTTTAGGGGGAGAAGTTCCCTAAATTATTTTCCAGAGGATTAGTGGCCCAACTTTTAATAGAAGCATTTATTTTGCGAAGTTAAGAAATAGCTTTCATAAGAGGATATTACCTCCATGGGTTTGGCTTAGTGATTCACCAGCCATATCAGCTTGTGAGAGGTTCTGAGAAGTCTTACTGTAAAATAATCTGCTCAGAATGATTTACCCAACCATTTCCCAAATTTCTTTGCACATAAAATCCCCTTTCCAGAATGCACTTTGCATCTTGAACAACACTGTGTCATTTTATTTTATTTTATTTTTATTATTTTTTGGTGGTACTGGGGTTCCTGGAAGCCCTTCTACCTCTGGGCTACACTTCCAGACCTATTTTTCATTTTTATTTGGAAACAGGGTCTCCTAAGCCAGCGTGCATGGCTGGCTTCGAATCTGCGCGATCCTCCTGTCTCTGCCTCCCAAGCGCGGGGATTACAAGCGTGCGCCACCACGTCTGGCTATTGTGTCATTTAAAACACACTTTGGAAATAAGATACATGAGTGGATAAACACCAAAAGACAATCTGAACTCTATTCTCTGAATAATAAGCAACCCTTGGCCATTCCTGAGCAGGGTAATGACCTAATTAATATCCATGCAACTAATAGCTTTAAATTCCTTGTGAACCTGCTATGTGTTAGGTCCTTCTCATCTATCATCTCCAGCCCTACAACAAGGCTAGAGGTGGCCACGGTCCTCAAGTGAGAAGACGAAACTCAGAACACTTAGCATTTAGGCCCAAGGCCATGCAATAAACAAGGACACAACAAGAACATTTGGCTGGAATCTAGGTGACTTCAAAGCCACTGCCGTTTGCAACAAACAGCTGACATTAGAAGGTGACGCTTTATGTTCAGGAAACATTGGAAGCAGGGAAAGTCAGAAAGCTTGGATACAGATGTCTAGAAGGCAGCCACTTTTTGTGTTTTCTTTGTTCTCCACCTCTGCCTTGGAACCACTCCAGCTCATGCCTCAAGTACTGGTGGCCGTTCTGCTTAAGCTTGGGTCTCATGGCCTTTTCAGTACTTTCTCTCCTTAAACATCCACCAGGCCATCACAGAACTTCAAGAAAAACTCTCCCTTGCTTAAATATGTGTCATGCCCTAGTACCCACCCAACTCTTAATTTCTCGTCCTGGTATTCTAGGCCCTTCATTATCTGCTGCCAACTTTCTTTCTTTCTTTCTTTTTTAATCTCAGCTTTAGATACTTTTCTAAACATATCCAATGCTTGACAAATCAGATCACCCACTGTTAATCAGCCCCCCAGCCTCTGTCTGCGCTGTTCCTTCTCTTGGAAAGCCCTTTCTCTCCCGAGTGTTGCAACTTTAAATCCCAGCAGTCCTTTAAGGACGTTCTCACTACTAATGCCATACAGCAGATCTTGCTCTGAACCAACCAGATGTTCTCTGCTTTCTCCACCTAAGAGGGCATTGAGGTGCCCCTGAATATGGAGATCAGGTTAACGTCTGAAAACTAAACGAACGAGCCTCCTAGAAGATGGCATCAGCTAGCTACACACAAAAATGATACACCCAAAGGAAGACTCAAGAAGTGGTAGTTAAGGAAATATGGGCACCCTCTTGAAGGAGGGTAGCCGTGATTTATTCTCGGCACATTTACGTTCCTGAATTGGAAAACCATAAGATGAGCAAGCAAGTCCTAATCAGATTAGTTCCAGAGAACAGAAGGAGTCAACCAAACCAGAACTGACTGTGGTAACTGGCCAAGACAGTGAGCTAAGTAATTATACTCTGCTCTGGTGTGTGGAAGTGGAGTGTACTGCGACGCCCAAGACAGCACGGTGACCTGAACAAGCGGCCATAGCTTGACCAAAGAAGCTACTCCTGGCGTTGAGGGACACTGCCCTCTAGGACACAAGAATATTTGGTGATGACTTGAAGAATAACTCACCCAGGTACCTCCGACCTGGGGCATTCCCCCCAAAGTCCCTTGCTTCCTCGTTCAAATTACAAATACTCCAAGCAACCTTCTGAGAACCAACTTCACTTTCCTGTCTATTATGGGAGGGAATGTTCTGGACAGAGGAAATGTGTATCTTCATGGTATCCATCTCATGGGGTTGTTGGGGGATCTAATGAGATGGACTATGCAGAGAGATGGACCCATATAGTTTCCATGTAGTAATTGTTCAATAAATTTAAGTGATTAAAATGAGCTAGTATATGAGAACTCTGCTTTTGCTGATAACTTCATATAGATTTAGTTAAGGTAAACTGACTTTTGGGTGTTTGGATCCCTTGATGAAGATGGGCACCTGTAAGACAGATTTAGATTGAGTTCATGACCCTAACTGGGAATGAGCCAGCTGGGGTATGGGCAATCATCTACCTGGCCAAAGACATTTCTAGTCCTTTAGCATCCTCTAAATGCCCTCGCCAGCTTCCAGCACAATCTTAGCGGGTTTATTTATTTATTTATTATTTTGTTGGTACTGGGGTTCCTGGAAGCCCTTCTACCTCCGGGCTACACTCCCAGACCTATTTTATACTTTTTTATTTTTGGAAACAGGGTCTCTTAAGCCAGCACGGCTGGCTTCGAACCTGTGCGGTCCTCCTGTCTCTGCCTCCCAAGTGTGGGGATTACAAGCGTGTGCCACCACGCCCGGCTGCAATCTTAGACGGTTTAGCAACGTGATTTCTTGCATGTGTACCTCATTCCGATTCCATCGGGTGATAAACTCTTTGTGGGTGGGGGCTTTAAGACCCTGCAGAGCCTCAAATGTCATAAATACATAAGGAGTTGAAATGAATTGGATCACACATCAAACAATTGAGCAGGAGTTCTCTCATCTGTCTCCCAGGCTGCCGGAGAAGAGGACAGTGCTCACCTGGAGAGGAGGCTGGCGATGCAAGCTGAGAGCATCCGATGCCAACTTGCCCTTCATCCAGCTTGGTACAGGAGAGCACATCAGGAAGAAGAAGGAGGGAGGGGGGAAGGGAAAGAGAAAGAGCGAGAGAGAACTTGACTCTTACCTGGATCTCGGTCTGAACAGTGCATTTGACCAGCTTGAAGTTCTTCCCAGGGTTGAAGCTGTTGCTATAAAAGCAGACCTTGAGGATACGCACGTCTTCCTTTTCCACGTCCACCGGTACCACCACCATGGGCTCCGGGGTGCCTTCGGGCCGGCGTAACGTGCCCACCTTTACTCGGCTCAGGGGCTCAGACACCCCGGACATTCTCTCAGACAGCAGCTAGGAGCAGCACATCGCAGTCCTGCAGAGACAGCAGAGGGACAGTTCTGAAATGAGTCCCTACAGGGCCAGCTGTCCTATCTCCAAGAGATGGCACCCGCCAAGCTCCCAGACTGTTGCAACCCGCACATTCTCCGGTTCCTGAAAAGTTCCCTTAAACGCATCCAGCTTTCTTGCTTGGGAAAGTGGCAGTCTGAAGAAGCAGGTTGCACAGACATCCAGGTACAAAATCTGGACTCGGAGCTCCCGAGCAGGCAGTCTTTCTCTTCTGGAAGCCTCCTCTCCCTCCTATTTCTCCCCCCACGCTGGCTCCCAGGCAAGGGGTCCACACGTTAGCAAATACAGCTGTGAGAGGAGGCAGCCACAGCATGGTTCCAAGGCACAGTGAGCAGAAAAAGCAAGGAGTGAGAAGGGAGGAAATAGCAGGAGAGAAACAGGGACAAGGGGGAAGCGATGGAATTGGATAATGGGTGGCCCCGAAGGACAAGGGAATTGGATAATGGGTGGCCCCGAGGGAACTGGAACGGACATAGCAAGAAAGGACCTAGGGGTGGGCCAGGCTGTGGGTCAATGGCCCCAGCTGCCAGCTAGAGCTGTCAGGATGGGAGGCCTGCTTCTGCAGGAACTCATCAAGTACAGCTTCCTTCATTACAGGTGGGATAATTCAATTCCACCATCAGCCAGTGTGGAAGGGCATTCTGCCAGGTGGGAGGAGGCTGGGTTGCCCCAAGAGCCAGCCCAGTTGACATAAATATAAGAGTCAACTGAGTGTGGTGGCACACACCTGTAACTCCAGGACTTGGGAGGCTGAAACAGGAAGATTGCAAATCTGAGACTAGCCTCAGTAATTTAATGAGATTCTCAGCAACATGGCCAAAATAAAAAAGCAAACAAATCACATGAGTCCTGAGTTTGTACTTCACCCCAAGTCTCAGCAACACTGGTCCTGGCCTCTGGATACAAAAGGACCCTTGAGATTTTTACCTCCAGCAGGTCTAAAGTAGAGAGTGTCCGCAGAAGCAATGGAGTGCCAGCTGTGGACTGGTTGTGTCATCTGAGGCTCCACACTGTAGTCAGCAGGGAGGCTTTAAGAAACACTAACTCCAGAGCCACCACTGAGTGGGTCTGCTGTGAGGCCTGGACACTGGCACACTGTAAATTTCCCAGGACTTTCCTAACATTCAGCTGGGGCTGGGGAACCACTGTTCTAAGATGAACTCAGTGCTCATCCTGAAACCCACCCTTAAAGCAAAAAGATCCCCCTGCTCACAAGATTCTGTGATTGATAGTAGAGGGAAATTCCCAGATCAGGAGTTGGGGACAAAAATTATAGTTAGCAATATTAAAATACAAATGTGAGCTGGGTGTGGTGGCTCACACTTGTAATCCCAGCATTTGGAAGGTTGAGACAGGAGGATCGTGGTTTGAGGACAGCCTCAGCTACTCTTTTAGTGGGGTCCTTTGCAACTCAGTGAGACCCTGTTTCAAAATAAAGAATAAATAATAGGGCTGGGGGTATAGCTCAGAGGTAGAATGCTCCTGGGTTCCATCCCCAATACCAGAAAAAAAATTTACAAATATGAAGTGAAATGTTTTGAAAATGAAATCACAGCCTATATTTATTTTATTCTTATATTCTGGGCATTAGAAAAGAAAGATTTAGGCAGGTTTTAAAAAATATTTTATTTGGAAACAGGGTCTCACTAAGTTGCTGAAAGCCTCACTTCGAACCCGTGCGATCCTCCTGTCTCAGCCTCCCAAGCGCAGGGATTACAAGTGTGCACCACCACGCCCGGCTTAGGTAGGTTTTAAGGAGTTATATTTTTTTAGAAAGTATGTGTGTATCATGAAGATGCAAAAGATGAGGGGAAGTGTAGGGTGTAGGCTGATAGGAGAAGCACCAGAGTTTGCAAAGGTTATATACATACACATACATATAATAAATATATATACATACATATAATATATACACGTTTTATATGTATACATATATGTGTGTATACATATATATGTTAGAAGTAGATCCATATGTATATACCTACACCTGTTTATACCTACCATATCATATCTATAGACCTACACATACATCTTATCTACCCATCCATCCTGGCAGTCTTAAGTATCCACACCATTTTTAACAAACATCTACCAAACCTTCCCTGTGTGTCAATGCTCTGCTACGTAGAGGAGATGCATCTCAGTTCCCCTTGACCTACAATAAGGAATCTCGGACAAGCTGTTTGAGAGGTAATCCCGGGAAATGCAGTAGGAGAGGGAGATACATGAGGCAGGGCAGGGAAGATGGCCAGAAAAGAGCTGTCCATTAAGGGAGATGGTTTAATTCTGCTGGGAACTTTGGGAGCCTGGGCAGAGAACATCACATCCAGAGCCTGAGGGATCTGGGGTGTTTAGATTCAGCCTCATACCATCATTGCTCCCAGCGTCCCCAGACAGCTCTGCACACGGGAGGACTGAGAAAGCCCTGAGGCACAAAGATGCAGCATTGGCAGCTGGGAGGGAGCTGAGGAAGAATACTGAAATAGAAAGGCCCAAGGGGATTCCAGAGGGGCCAGCGGAGATGCCTCCAGAGCGTAGGAAGATGAAGGAGATACCTTGTCCCTAAAGACACACACTCAAATCAAGGACACAAGCAGGCAACTGCATACAGCTAGGGAAGGACCAGAGCACAGCTGGTCCCAGCTTCAGAACTGGGCCATTGGCTCGAGTCCTATATCTGTAGGAACTCATTTGCAGGCAGGGCCTAAAGGAGGGAGACTTACGAGACAGATGTGTAAAGGAGGAAGGAGGTCGAGAAACCTATGGGCCTGTCCCTAAGGACTAGGTCTACCTGCAACAGACTGAATGTGCCCCTAACATTCATGTTCTGCCCTCCTCACCACCAAGGTGATGGTGCTGGGAGGTAGATACTTACGTGAGATTACATCCTGAAAAGTTAACATCCTTTTATAAGGGACCCAAGGGAGCACTGTCACCCTCTTTCTGCAGATGAGAGACAGTGAGAAGTCTGCAACCAGGAAGAGGGTTCCCCGCCCCAGAACTTGACCATGCCGGCACACTGATCTTGGACTTCCAGCCTCCAGAACGGCGAGAAACAAGTGTGTATTGTTTATAAGCTACTCAGTTGATGGCACATTGTATACCAGCTGGAGCTAACCCAGACAGAAACCCTAGGGCCTGAGCAACTCGAGTGTGAACAGCCTGCCCTCCTTAGGCATCAGGAAACCTGAACGCACAACGGGGTGCTGTCATGCTGGTGGGGCATGGTGGCAGAGCTGGAGAGAAGCGCCTGGTATCCATATCTGCAGTCTATACCACATGGTTCCAGGGCATCTACACCGAAGCGGATGGGGTGTATCTTTAACTCTGGAAACCACCTCCCAGGCAGCATCTTCAGGGAAGTCTGTTTCATCACAGTTACTATTTGCTATTATTTTCCAAAATTTTGAGTGTCTACCTATACACCTGTATTTTGTTCCTCCTGCTAGTAGCTCTCTGAGGGTGGGGAGATTCTGATTTTCAGCATTTGCCAATTTCTATGGTGTAAATTTTCTCACTGTGGTTGATTTCAAGCTACCAACACACATGGTTGAATGCTAAGTAGGGAAGAGATGAGAACAATCTTTTAAGAGACTCTTTTTCCTGACAAGAGGACTTTCCCGTCCCTCCAAATTTTGCCTTATTACTTGAATTTCTCCATCAATGGTCTGTCTCTGGCTTTTTAATGATCACAGAATCCTTCGACCCTCAATTATGAGCCCAAAGCCTCACCCCTTTCTTTCTGCCTTTTCCCTGGCTCTCCCAGGCCTGGGAATGGCTCTCCCTGCCTCCTGGTCTGCTCCAGACCCACAGTCGTGTCAGAAGTGTCTATCTGATGTGGCATCAGCAAAAACCCTGGCCCAGAGCCACGCTGGGCTCGAGCTTGCCTCCCAGCCCCCAGATCTGCCAAGTCACCATCAAAGAATAACAAACACGAGGAAATGGGCCCAGATTAAAACAGGAAACGTTTTGATTGGCTAATAGGACTTCTTGGCCCAAACCTGCCAAGGGTACTCAAGGAGGCTGTTCAACCTCTGAGTTCCTAAGAATCCTCAGGAAGAAAATAAATGATGCTCTTCCTGAATGGCAGGACATTTACCTACCTGAAGGAAGGGAAATGAAGCTGGATTCCAGATGCCAAAGGCTGTCATGGTACCTAGTGCTATGTTCCTGGCCTGGGGAAGATGTTAAGGTCATGGCAATAAACATCACAGGAAAAGATAATTGTAATGTTAAGTCTTACTGAATATATACCATATACCACAAGCCAGGGAGTTTACATCAATAATCTCTGATTTTCCAGAAAAATTCCACAGGTAGGTAATATTAGCCTTATGCTCCAAGGGATGACGCAGAGGCCAAGAGAGGACACCTCCTCCCAGTCACTCACCCGGGAAGCGGCAGAGACTCTGGGCCACCATATTGCCTAACTCCAAAGTCCTTGGTGAGTAAAGTCCCGGTGTTGCAGCGTCGCAGCCACGAGAACACTGGTTTTAAACTCAGTTGTGTGAGCCCTCCCCCTGCCAGCTGCCCTTCCTATCAGGGCTGATTTCCAAATTCTGGTGGCTGGGGTCGGGTCCTGCCACCGTGCTCAGGGGTTAATGGCGTAGCTCTGCCATTGACTGGTCCTGATGCCCAGAGACACAGATTCCCAGCAGCGGCTGGTAGGTGGATGGTGGCTTTGATGACGCTTTCACGCGCCCAGTGCAAAATGGGGGAAAAAATAGGGACAAAGTGGAGAATTCATCATAAAGCTCAGTGTGAAGGGTGGTCTCTTGTTCTATCACTATACTTTCTACCTTTCCTTGGGCTTCCAGCACTTATTTATTTATGAAAAGACAACAACTGTTTTTGGTGATTATGGGCCTGAAGTCTCTGCCACCTAGCAGCTGTGCGATGTGGACAAGATGACCTCTCATCTCAGTTTCCTTTTACAGAACATGAGGTGAATCTTACCTACCTGGGGATTTTTTTTTTTTTTCTGGAGAATTACCAATTATTTCTGCAAACCCCCTGGCACATGCATTTGTTGAATGCCTGTGAATTAGCAGAAGAAAGACCTGAAAACTAATACCAAGGTCCTCTTTTTCCTTTTTTCTTTTTTTTCTCCCCAGTACTACGGATGGAACCCAGGGGCATTCTACTTCGGAGCTACACCCCCAGCGCTATTTTTTATTCTTTATTTTGAAACTGGGTCTCACTGAGTTGCAAAGGGCCTCACTACCATATCCTCTCTTAAAAGAACACCCTGGCCGGGTGTGGTGGTGCACGCTTGTAATCCCCACCCTTGGGAGGCAGAGACAGGAGGATCGTGTAGGTTCGAAGCCAGCCGTGCTGGCTTAAGAGACCCTGTTTCCAAATAAAAAAGTATAAAATAGGTCTGGGAGTGTAGCCTGGAAGTAGAAGGGTTTCTAGGAACCCCAGTACCACCAAAAAACAAAACAAAACAAAACAAAAACCACCCTGGCCGGGCGTGGTTGCACACACTTGTAATCCCTGCGCCTGGGAGGCAGAGACAGGAGGATTGCACAGGTTCGAAGCCAGCCACGTTTTTTTTTTCTTAAAAAAAACAAATTTTTTAAAATTTGTTTCCAAATTTTAAAAAAATGTAAAAATAGGTCTGGGAGTGTAGCCTGGAGGTAGAAGGGCTTCCAGGAACCCCAGTACCACCAAAAAATAAATAAAAAATAAAAAAATAAAAGAACACCCTGGCCTCATAATTGGAAGACCAGGGGGCTCCAGAGCCCGAGGGCGGCCTATATGCCAAGGCCCACCTTCCCTGTCCACCTGCCCCCGAGGAAGATCACCTCTCATCCTGCCCTGTTCACATGCAGGTCACTGGTCTGGCTTGAGAACACACAGAAGCATGTCCCGTGGAAGGAAGCTCACAGGAGCCGCTCGGAGCGCCAGCCCCTCGGGCCCAGCAGAAGTCAGGTGTCACGAGAGCCCCACTTTCCTTCCACTGCATTTGAGTCACTTTCCCTCGCCCTTTCCACATCAACACAATGGGGAACGCAGGCTTTCCTATTGCCAAGGCCCACTGGGCACAGCCCCCTAACTAAGTGCAGTGGCTCTGCGGTCTCCTTGCAGTCTGGGGAGCCGTTCCTGCATTTCTGGGAGAGGCTGTGCCCTGCTGACTCCATGCGGTACCCCCTCCCTGGCCCTTTCAGACCTCAGTTTCCATGGGGCCAAGCATCCTTCCCTATTACCTTGCCAAAGAAGGAACCAGAAAGGTTGTGATTACTGCCAGCTATAATTCAGTATAATTCAAAAAAGCATTTGTTGAGACTCTACCACATTTTCAGCTCCCCACCCCCTCACTCATTACCCACCAGGAGTCCCTCTGCTGCCAGCAGCTGCCCACCAGAGGCCAGCTGACTCGGGGCTGGCTCTCAGGAGGACAGGCGGGAGGCAGGGCAGGGACGTGTGACCGGCCCTTCCTTGTTAAGGGACCCTCTGCTTTCCTCATTGGCTCAAGGTCTTGGGTCCCTGTTCCTGCTCTCTCGAGAAAAGAAGCCAGCCAGATTCTTTTGTCCTCCTGTTCAATCTCTGGGTCCCATTGCTTTTCTGACCCTTCAAAATTTCCCAACCCCTTTGCTCCTTGTTTGCTGGTCTATGGGTGACTTTTGGCTGGCCTGTTTTTCTGCTTTCTTCCCTTTTCTCCTTTCTCTGTCTTTCTCTCTTCCTCTCTCTGCCTTCCTGTGTCTCAGATCTTAGAGATGTGAAGACAAACGAAGAGGGAACAGTGTCTCTGATTAACAGAGACTGGTACTACAGAAGAGAGAGCAAAAAAGAAGCTAACGCACACATACCCAAAAAAGGGCTCTATTAGATCCCGGTTCCAGGGAACCATAAAACAGGACTGGCCAGCAGGGCTTTGAGACCTCAGGAAGATGTGACCCAGCCAGGTTAGGAAGTCCAGTGACGTGATGTCGGGCTGGGGAGGAGAGTGAGTGAGTGGTCTCTGTAAGTAAGACCAGAGGGTGGCAACATGCTAAGGAAGCTGAGCTTGAAGCTGTAGGAGAGCAGGTTGCCATTTAAAAAATGCAACTCTAACAACAGGACGAAGCTCGGGCAGGAGCTAGGAGCTGGTGGGACCCCTATTGGTGGTCCTGGGGACACAGGACTCCATCTGTAGCTTGTGCCGATTTCTCTGGTGTAAATACTTCTATCACTATCGATTTAAAACTATTGGCCTGACCTCAGTAAAAGTGGGGTTGGAGAGAAATGGGCGCCAGGGGCTTGTGACAGTTGCTTCCACTCCCTGGACAGTGGGAGCCCATTGAGGGGGGCAGATTGCAGCGTCACTGGCCTCCAGTGCACCTGACCCATGTTGTTCACCTGGTTCCTGCAGTGGTGTCACCCAGCACTACAAGACAGCAAAGAACAAGCATGCAATCTTGAGACGTGCCCCTTCCTCCAAGATCCAGTTGCTCTCCAATCTCCTGAAGGTTGTAACTTTCAAATCCACTCTCAGCTGTCTTTAACCCAAACTAAACTCACCTCCAGTTTCACCTCGAATCATGCTCTCAGCTTTGGCCTTCTCTCCCAACCTCCAGCCCCAGCAGATCTCACTTCCCTCTCTGAGTGGGAGAGAGTTGGTTGTTGAGCTGGGAAACTTGGCCCCAGGATGAATCAGTGCTTTGGTTGGATCTTTGAGCTCTTTCCCATTTTCTTAAGAGGTCAATAGGGAGGCCAGAAGGTAAGCAGGAGGCTTCGTAACAGATCAGAAGGTTTCTTCCAAAGGCTGCTGATCGAATACCCATATTATTCTGGAGGGACCAGTTCATACCTTGTAATTTGGTTTTCAGGAGTTTGTGGTTATCAAAGGGGAAACACCGAGTTGAGCCTGGGATTAGGGGAGATCATGACTTGAACCACAGATCAAAAAGGATCCCTGAAATCCTCTCAAGAGGATTTCTAAGACATGCCAAGCTTAACAAAATACAGCTCGAGAATGGAATACATGTAATATTGTTCTTGTAGCTTAACGACAACGAAAATATTTTCCCCAGTCAGGATGAGGAAGATGTGGTTTAGCAGCAGTATAGATGAAAAAAACAGGGTTAAAGCTAACTGCAAACTCACTTAGTCACTGCTGTGGCTGCCAAAAAACGTTCATGCAGTGCTGGGGTTTCTAAAAAACCCCTGAAAGAAGGACAGTAGTTCCCCTGGGGATTTGCACAGGCTCGGCCACAGCGCAGCACTGCCTACTAAGGGCCCTGAGGCTTGAGAGTCTGTGTTCTAGGGAGAAGAAATTAGAACCTGGGATCCTGGGGATCCTTACACAGGATGAAGGTCCCTGAGACCAAAGCGGGAGGTGAGTCTTGGGGAGACAGATGGACTGTGGATTCCAAGTGGTTGTAGGGTTGCTATGTAAAACAATAAAAATATGGATCTGATTCCTTCATCCAAATATTTTTTTTTCTTTAATGCAACAGAGATCTGGGCAGTATACACTTGTCATCCCAGCACTTGGGAGGTTGTATACACTTGGGGGCTGAGAGAGAGGAGGATCACAGGTTCGAGGACAGCCTCAGCAAGTAGTGAGAGTCTCATCAACCTAGCGAGACCCCGTTTCCAAATAAAAATAAAATTGGACTGAGGACGTAGCTTCAGAGGTAGAATGCCCCTGGGTCTAATCCCAAGTACCAATAAGAGAAAGAAAGAAAGAAAGAAAGAAAGAAAGAAAGAAAGAAAGAAAGAAAGGAAGAAAGAAAGGGAGAGAAAGAGAGTAAGAGAGTAAGAGAGAAAGAGAGTGAGCAGAAGAAAGGAGGGAAGAGGATCTTTATATTTACACACAGTCATCCCTTGATATCTGCAGGAATTGACTCCAAGCCCCAGCAGATACCCAAGTCCAAGCACACTCAAGTTCCTTGTGTAAAACGGCCTAGGACTTGCATCTAACCTGAGCACATCCTCCCGTATGCTTCAAATGGTGTCTAGAGGACTTAAGCCTAATATAATCTAATGTTATGTAAACAGTTTAACAGTATCATTTGGGGACAATGGCAGGGTCTGTACATGTTCAATATAGATGTGTTTTTTTCCACATATTTTCAATTTTGCCTTGGTTGAGTCTGCAGATGGAGGTCTGGGATACGGAGAGCCCCCGGATCGCGCACAGTGTTTATGGCGTTTGCACCTTCTCAGCTTTGCAGAATCTCTGGAGTCAGTTTGAGGATGAGGAAAAGTGACCGAGCCAACTAGCCTTGGGTCTCCTGTGTGTGTGTGTGTGTGTGTGTGTGTGTGTGTGTGTGTGTGTGAGAGTGTGGTACTGGGAATGGAATCTAGAGGCATTCTACCTCTGAGCTACACCCCAGCCCTTTTTATTTTTTAATTTTGAAACAGGGTCTTGTGAAGTTATTGCATTCTAACCTCCCAAGCATGGGGATCCCAGGTGTGCACCGTGGTGCTTGGCTTGCTCGAGTAGCTGAGATTACAGGCACATGCCACTTCTCCTGATGACTTTTCAGTTGTGTGTGTGTGTGTGTGTGTGTGTGTGTGTGTGCGCGTGTGTGTGTGTTAGTGGGGATGTTCAATCATCACCACGGATGCTCTGCTGCTGAGCCACACCCCTAGCCCTTTTTATTGTTTTATTTTGTAAGAGGATTTTGCTAAATGACCATGTGCTAGACTCAAATCTTCAAGCCTCCTGTCTCAGCCTCCCACACAAGTACTGGGATTACAGGTGTGGACCGCCTGGCCCGACTCTAGGGTGTCCATTCCTAACTGTCAGAGGCTAGGCCAGAACTCAGATTTTCCATCCTAACCCAATGAACACAGCCTATACATGAGCCAAGTCATCCTTGAGCTCCAAAGGACAGCTCAGGTGGGCTCTGCTTTTCTATTTTTTAATTTATTTTTATTTTATTTTATTTTATTTTTTTGCATTTTTTGCAGGTCTGGGGATGGAGGGGGGATGAGCTACATCCCCTGCCCAATTTTTTATTCTTTTAATTTTGAAACAGGGTCTCATTAAGTTGCAGAGGGCCTAAGTAGCTGGGGCCGTCTGCAGCTGTCTGCAAACCGTGTTCCTCCAGTCTCAGCCTCCCAAATGCTGGGGTTACAAGTGTGCACCACCATGCCTGGCAAGCCCTGCTTTTTTACACAGCCCCAGAGCTCTGACTGAACAAAAACTCCTCCTGTAAATTCATTAGTTTCTAGGCATATGGCCCTGAAAAGAATGTGGGCTTTCAACACTATTAATGTGTGTAAAAATGATGGATACAAAGAATTTTACTCATATTTCATCTAATACATTTAGAAAACAATAAAAAATAGTGATAAAAAATCTAAGCTGGGTGTGGTGGTGCACACCTCTAATCCCAGGATGCGTGAGGCTGAGTCAGGAGGACCATTGGTTTGAGGACAGCCTCAGCAACTTATCCAGGCCCTCAGCAACTTAGTGAGACCCTGTTTCAAAATGAAAAAAATAAGCCGGGCACAGTGGTATACGCTTGTAATCCCAGGACTTGGGAGGCTGAGACAGAAGAATTGTAGGTTCAAAGCCAGCCTCAGCTACTTACTGAGGCCTTCTGCAATTTAGTGAGACCCTGTTTCAAAATAAAGAATAAAAAGTAGGGCTGGGGGTATAGCTCAGAGGTAGAATGCGCCTGGATTCCATCCCTAGTACCACTAAATGAATAAATAATAAAGAAGAGAAAACTAAATACGAACACAGGTCTAACAGCACAGGTGTCCTGCTCATCTGTCACCCCCTTAGAAGCAACACAAACATCCCCTTGAACGAGCTTCTCCACCTGCGAGCCTCCAATCTGCTCTTCTTTGCAAATGCAATATAAACCAAAAATTCTCTTTATATAAACAGATATCACAGCCAAAAAACATGTCTATGTCCTCCCATCTGTACCCTGCAGCCACTGGCCTCCACGCTCATCTGAACTGGATATAACAACAAGTGAGGTGCCTTGTTGAGCAAACAAGATGCCACCTGTGTGGAAAAATTAAAAATAGCAAAAATGCTAATGACAACAACTCTTAGGAACCACCACAAACTCATCAAACAAGCCAAGAGACCTAAATAAAAAAGAATGACATTTTAGGTATATGGGATGGCAGTGAAACGGGTATGACGGCCGATTAATCCAGAACTGGCTTCCCGAAGAGCAACATCGCCCCATGTGAGATCACTAATCTGGTCCCCCAACTTTGGGGAACATATCCCCCATCCTAGGGCAAGGGGGTCATTTGCACAAAGATGTTCACAGATCTACTAGGTACCAGAGCAAAATGCTCAGAGGGGAATCTAAGCAACGTTGATAATGATGAGCCACGAGGAAAACAGGAGGAGTTGTAGTACACGGAAAGATTTATATAAAGATATAAAGTGACAGAGAGCGGAATTTACATACCGATTATAGCTACATAAAAATTCTCTTACATTTAGAATTACATGCAGTTAAAAGACCTTAAGTTCTCTTACTGTTATAGTGGTTATATATATTTAAAATACATACAGTCTGTCCCACGAGGATGAGGCTGGCCCTCTTTCCTGGGCATCTGCCTGTAGCCCCCCCCTTTTTTTACAGTCTGATTTCCTGTCTTCCCCATGCAGCCCAGAGCAGCCACTCTCCTTACCACAGAGCTCAACTAGCGACTAGAGAACACATATGGCCCTACACTTTAAACATCTGGCTCCTGTCCAGAATTGAGATGGGGAGAGCTAAAGCAGGAAGGCACCTCAGTGAAATCTGGCAAGAAACCCAGCACCACAGGCGTCTTCCTTGACTCTCGACAGTCCTCCAGGAGCCTCCCGGTTCTTTGCCACGCTGTGAACTTGGTTCCCTCTCCAGCCCGACACCCTGAGCCCTTTGTCCACCCCTACAGGATGTCTAAGAGTTCATTTCTGTAAAACAACAGTAGGTAACACAGAGTGCCTCCCAAACCCCAGGCCGGGTACTTAGCTTTCGCAATGAGCCAGTTAACAAAGGTAAGCATTGTTATGCCCCATCTCGTGCATGGGGTGACTGAGACCAAGCAGGGGGTCCCCCAAAGGTTGTACAGCCAAGAAAGAATAGAAAGGTGATTCAAATGGGCCAGGATGGGCCCTTTCTCCCTACACTCTGCAGTAATAGAGAAGCTGGCCGTCATCCAGAGTTCGGATCTGCCCATGAAGGAGGCCTCAGCCCATAGACACACCCAGGGCAGGGTCCTCTGGGGCTCTGGACTCTAGTGGTCAGAAAGGTTCTGATGAGACCAGAAACATGACCTCAAGTAGTGCCTGGCCCATGGTTCCTCACCCTGCCCACGTGCACAGCGGCATTGCAGGGGGTCAAGTACAGGTGGCCCGAGTCTGAGCTCCATAAACCAGAACCGAGACCTCTAGGGATGGGGCCCAGCATCTGTGTCTTCATTAATACCCCAGGTGATCTTCAAAACAAAACAAAACAAAACAGGCTGGCCTCAGACTCCTGGGCTCAAGTGATGCTCCCGCCTCAGTTTCCCATGTAGCTGAGATAGAGGTGCATGCCATCATGCCTGGCATTCATTCACTCATTCATTCGTTCAGTCTCTTATTTTTTATTTGGCTGAGGACTAAAACCATGGTTATTCTGTCTCTTAGCTATACTCTAGATTTTTATGTTTTATTTTGAAACAGGGTCTTGCTAATTTGTCAAAGGTCTCATAAAGTTGCTGAGGCTGGCCTCAGATCTGTGATCATCCTATCTCAGCCTCCAAGCCCTGGGATCAGAGGTGTGTGCCGCCACAGCCAATGATGCTCAGTCTTAATTTAAAACACTTTTTAAAACCTGAAATTGTACATCCTTCATACATATTACATATGTAATAGCTAGAGAGACACAGCGAGTTGGTTCCTACAACACAGCATGTTTATATGTTTATATGTTTATATGTTTATATGTTTATATGTTTATATGTTTATATGTTTATCCCTGTACACAGTGTGTGTGTGTGTGTGTGTGTGTGTGTGTGTGTGGTAAGAACAAGTAAGATCCAGTCTCAGCAAATTCTAAGCACATCACACGATCTGGGTAATCCCAGTATACTAGGTCCTTAGGGCGTATTCTTCATCACTGAACCTTGGCTCCTGTGACTGCCAGCTCCCCATTGTCTAGGGCTGATTCCACCAGCGAGGGGCGGCAGGTCTGGCCCTGGTCTCCCTGGTGAGAATGGAGTTGGAGGGCTTATTGGCACAGCCTCTTGGGGGACCCAGGTGCCCCATTTCCCAGGTGGCTGGCCTCCCACAGTCAGGGTGATGTTCGACCAGTGTGCCGTGTCGCCGCACATGCTAGTGAGTCACAGCTCTTCAATACAGGCCCTTCCTGTCTGTCTCTTATTTTAGAGCACAGTGGTAGTTTCTATTTTAGTGTCTTCTTGTTACCCAAACCCTTTATTGGGAAATGGGCAGAAAGAAAAGAAACAGGTGTTTCAGTTATTCACATCTCAGAAGATTTGGGGGAACTCTGGTCTTTTAAAACTCCAACCGTAAGAGTTTAAGGTAGAGAACCGGGTGCAGAGCCAAGAACCCTCCAACCCCCAGCATGCAGCCCTTCTCCAGCAAATTCCTGACCACTGCTCAAACTGCAGCAGGAGTTCTCTCGCCTGGCTAGAAAGTAAAATTAAAGACACAGGGCAAACCCCGCTGTAAATCTTCTGAACATAAACAGCAAGATGACTCTTGGGGCTTTAGCTGTGGAAGAAAAGGGTTGGTTGCCTGGACCCAGAGCCAGGGATACAGACTCAGAGCTCGACAGGGGGCTGAGTAGGGAAAAAACTTGACCTTCAGAGTTGCCTGTGGACCACGATTTGAATTTGAATAACACGGCCCCAAGAATGAGAGTCTGCAAACAGATAGCTTAGCAATGCGCCCTCAAAAAAATTTTTTTAAATCATCCTGTTTTGCCATAGTACCATCTCACCCAACACACGGAGGAGATCTCATTTACAAATGAATTCTTATCTATCTTAGAAAGTAATGAGTAAGCAGACTGTTCAATTAAAGTAACTCACATTCAGATGAATATAAGAACACCTGGATTACATGCATAGCCACTATTGTATACAAATGTGCTTCTGTGATGCTATGGTTTACATCTGGAATGTTCCCCCAAAGACTCAAGTGTTGAGGACTTGGTCTCCAGTGCAGCAGTATTCAGGTGGGGCTCTTGGGGAGAGACTGGACCATGAGGGCTCTGACCTTATCGTGGATGAATCCATTGTGGTGGAAGCTGTGGGAGGTGGAACCTGGTTGAGGGAGTATGTTCTTGGGAATGTGTCCTTGGGGACTATATCGCATCCCTGGTCCCTTCCTGTCTCTCTCTCTCTCTTTCTGTTTCTTGCTACCGGGAGCTGAGCAGCTCCCTTCCACAACCTCAGGTGCAGAGCCATGGAGCCAGTCCACCATGGACAAGCCTCTGAAACCACAAGCCAAAATAAACCTTCCCTCCTTTAAGCTGATTTTCTAGGGTATTTGTCACAGCAAATGAAAGAAAATCTGACAAACACTCATAGTTATTAATGAACTGTATTCTAAGGGGAAGCAGAGAAATTACAACAGTCATAATAGACAGGAAATTAAGTTTTCTCTTTTAACCTCGGCTTGGTTTCAATGATAAACACTTCTCAAGGATCACTTTGGCTACCTCCTTCAATAACATTTGACTCTAGCCTGAAAATAGTGAGGGTCCTACACCCTCCTTCTAGCCCCCAAGGGCTCACCTTCTACACGTAGGCAAGTCAGAACCCCAGGTTGTAGCTTTAAAGATCATGAAAGTCTATGTTTGGCTTAACGGTTTCTGTCTTCACTCAGCGCCGTCACTGAGGTTTCTGAAGAACACAGGAAGTCAGAAAAAAGAACAGAAGCCCACTGCATAGCTCACCGCAGCCTTGAGGCCAGAGAGAGAGAACAGAGCAGACTCAGGGGACTGTGTGTGGGGTGCCTCCTGGGCAGACCAGGACAGGGAGTGAGCAGAAGCCAGTGGGGTTACATCTACATCCAGTGTTCAGGACCCCCCCAAGGAGTAAGAAATTTTCTGGTTACCTACACACACACACACACACACACACACACACCATCACAAAAGCAGTAAGATTTTGCTTTCTTTGGAATCACATCCAACTGATATCCCCAAAAGATCCACCCATAACATGGGCGGGCAGGACTCCACACTGCACATCTGTCTGGACCTCAGATGTTTTCATCTAAAAATCAAGGGAATTACTCAGTAGCTTAGTGAGACCTTGTTTCAAAATACAAAATGAAAAAGGGCTGGGGTATAGCTCAGAGGAAGAATGCCTTTGGGTTCAATCCCTAGTACCACAAAAAATAAAAATATAAAAAAATCAAGGGGATGGCCGGGCGTGGTGGCGCACGCTTGTAATCCCCGCCCTTGGGAGGCGGAGACAGGAGGATCGCGCAGGTTCGAAACCAGCCGCGCTGGCTTAAGAGACCCTGTTTCCAAATAAAAATATAAAATAGGTCTGGGAGTGTAGCCCGGACGTAGAAGGGTTCCATCCCCAGTACCACAAATAAATAAATAAATAAATAAATAAATAAATAGGCTGGATAAGGGTAACAATTATGCACCCAAACCTAGAGCTTGAATATTCAAACTGCCTGAAGAGACAGGCAGGTTTCTGAGGCAATTTATTCTTGTCTAAAATGCTTCAGTGATTCCAGACCCACAGCCCCCTCCTCCCACACACACGCTAGACGGGGAAAGCTACCCTGGGGTGCTCCCCACAGTATCCTCCAGGATGTAAAACTCTGGGGGCTAACGTCATTGGCCATAGGAAGCCCTTGGTTGTGGAGGGAGAACTGAGAGGGCTGAGAAGAATGTGAAGGAGTAGTTAGGAAAGAAAAGGAACGAGATACCGGCATGCGGATAAAGGGAGAGATAATATCCGGGACTCGTTGATGGTGGGGCCCAGAGCTTCCTGGAATTCCAGCTGACTTGTTTTTACTTCCTTTGTTTTACAGGTGAGGAGCTGAAGCCAGAGATGCTAAATGACTTTCAAAGACACAAAGCCTGGCTCTCAGGGAACAGAGCAGGGGCCCTCTGCTATAACCACAGGGCAAAGGATCTGGGAACCTGCCAGGAGCCCCACTCTCCCAACAAGTCCCTTGCTGGCTGTGGAGTCCAGATGAGCCCCAGGCGGGGCTGACTTTGCAGATGACCCCAGGTACAAAGTTAACAGAAGAGGTTTCTAGACCCTTCTTTACCAGCTCTCCATAGCTCTCCTATCTTTACTGGCTTTGCCCAGTAAAGCCCTCTTTAAATCGACGGCCCTCTTGGAAAAGGCTTCTTCCAGCCCTGAGCCAATATGCTCACCTGCCTGGGCACCAAGTCTATTCTGTAATGACAGCCTTCAGTACAAATATCCTCCCCTCTCATACAGTGCGCACAGTGGCTCAAAAAAGCACTCGTTCATTCTTCCCCCTCCTCCCTCTAGAGGTTGGTGTTGGCCCCTTTACAGGGAGGAGGCACTGGCTCACAAAGGTTTAAGGCCTATACTCTGGAAGGCAGAAACCAGCTTGAGGCTAGAAGAGGCCTCGCAAGCTCATCCAGAGGTGGGATTCCCGGAGAGGAACGTTCCTACCGTCAGGGCATGGAACAAGCACATCCTGGAGGTCTGTTTCGGCCAGATCACCCGGGACACAGCCTGTTACCTCCCCGAACCTCAGCACACTTGCCCACTCAAGTTGGCCAGGTTAATATTATCTTTCCTACAACTGTTGTAAAGATTAGCAAAAACAATGTATGCGAGCCACTTTTTTTTTTATAAATTACAGGTGTCCAGTGTCACATTAGGTCATGGTCGCAGATTCTCTTTCTTGGGTTCTTTGAAGTGTCTGCACAAATACTGGGGTGATAGGGATCCGCCTTGTTGAAAGCAACCCATGGTCCACTTAGGGGCCATGTTCAGCCCAAGAGGTAGGTCTTGGCTATGGTGTGTTAAAGGAACTGTCTATACTTCCTACCACAGGTGCCAGCTCCTCTTCTGGAGCAGCCAGGTATGAGCCTCACCCTCCCTAGCCTGGCTTTGCACAGCCATTCTCTGGTTCTAAACACAGAACTATAGAGAAACATGAGGCTCTGGGGGATTCATAGGTCCTTCCATAACAGGGTGTCTGCTGCTAGTATATATTTTAGTCCCAAACTCTAGATGCCAGTAGGAATCAGTTTGGATGAATCTGCAGACACCAGCAGTGAAGGCTTCGAAAGGTCACTCTGATCTGAGGAGGAGTAAGAAGGGCCAAGCCCCCTGTCCTGCCCAGATGTGCCCAGCCGGAACCTGGCCTGCATTTCTCTGCTCTCCAGTCTAGGTCTTTGGTTCTCGGGATTTCGGATCTCTGACGGTCACTCACCCCTGTACCTTCTCCATGTTTTGGCGAGAGACTCATGTGGCTACTACCTGATGCTCAGTCCACTCTGAACTCTGGTCCCTGCTCGTCCTTCCACGGAGGCGACAACCACAGCCCCCTTGGTCCCCACAGCACTGACTGAGCAGACTAAACTCCCATTCTTGGGTTCTACTCTCGGCTGTCAACATCGCCATCATTTGTCAAGTGTCTAATCTAAGTGTCAGGTGAGGGGAAAGACGAATCCACGGAACACAGGCTGCCCCGTTCACTGCCACAACCACAGCCCTCCTAGGAACAGGCGGGTCGTATGGGTAGAATACTAAACCAGATGTGAGCAGAAATCACCCATTTCTTCCACATAGTGGGGTTCAACGGGGCATCACTGGGGGAGAAAGGAGGAGGCACTGGGTGATGTCTGCCGGGCAGAGAGAAACACGCAGCCCCCCAGGAGGCAGCAGGCTGGTTCTGGCTCTCAGCCCATCACCACTGAATAGCTGGTGACCTTCAGACATCGTTTCACCTGCCCAGCCCCATCTCTGGGGTACAGTAGTTAATAAAAAGTCAACCCATGCAGACAAGCCCTGCAGAGAGGAAAATGTTGTAGGATTTAGCATCTGAAAGGGTCTTGGAGATCGTCCAGTCTGGTGGTGTCTAGCATTTGGGTGATTCTTGGGGAAAATCATTAGCAACACATATGACTACCCTAGGTCTGCTGGCCAGAAGGCGTGGGTGGGGAAGGGGTCTTTATCTACCCACACGTGGTGGAGCAGTGTGGCAGGAATGATGGAGTGACAGCTGGTAGGCTGATGCCGGAGAGGGAAAATCAGCTTCCCAGCACTTGGTTCAGGGCTCGGCTGGGACTGGACTGACTGGACTAAGGTCTCCCCATCTCGGCTACATCCCGGCTCTGAGGCCTTGGGTTCTGAGAGTCCCCTCAGTGCTCAGGCTAGGCTGGGAATCAGGAGAGCCTGGCTGGCCTGCCAGGGTCTGCACTACTGATGTTGCCATCACCTTCCCAGGGTCCCAGGGAGCCACCGACGCTGTGGGCGGAGGCACTTCCGAGCCCAGGTCATCCTAGTGCTCATGGACCCCTGAGCTGGGGATCCCACACCTGCTCCCCCAGCCCTTCCAACCTCATGGAGGGGTAGGAGGCTCTGAGCCAGGCCCTGCTCTGTGACTTCAATCAAGGCAGGTCAACTCTTTGACTCTGGTCCTCTCTCTTCAAAGAAGGGGTAAAGCTGGACTCTGAGTTACTTCTGGCTCCATTTATAGTACCCGAGGGCTGTAAGGAAACACAGATAACCCCTGGTCCAGCCCTTCCCTCCTGCTGCCCAGGGGAAACTGACCTCAGCCCTGGGAGCACAGGGGGCGGGTCTTGTAATAACCATGTTTCTAGTTTCTCTATTTGATGTTTGACATCTGGGGCCTTGCTGACCTTGGAGGGAATATTCTTTCTGGAGTTAGTCAGTTCCTGATAGAATGCCTTTCACATGTAAACCAATCCAGAGCCTATATTCCCAATCACCTCCGGGGCTTCTGGTACTCTAGGCCACTATCCATCAGCCCTAAGCACTCCAGGGCCAGATACAAGACAGCTAGGGACAGCCCCCAGCCCCAGAGTCTGCTGAGAATATTCACACCAGCCGATCCTCAACCTGATCACCCTGCCTCACCTGTCCCTTTCCATGAAGCCGCAAGAAAGGCTCCCTCAGCCTCCTGACCCGCCCAGGGGCTTCCCTGTGTGGGCCCACCTGGCCCGCGGTGACTCCTGTTTCTAGGATCTGCAAGTACAGACTTCACCCTTGATGACAGTCATCTCTGTACCTGCAGGTCTCACTGCACACACTTAGAACAAGTCCCAGGTGCCTTCACTCCAGGCCTGCCACAGTCTAAGCCTCTGGGCTTATCTGCAATCCGCTGTGGGATTCCAAATGCTTTGCTGCCTACCTCACAGGTGCTGTGCAAAAATTTCATGGCCTATGTACACATGATAAGGGGTTGGAGTCCTGATCCCGCAGCCTGCAAGCTCACAGTAGAACCATCCCGACAGCTGGGGCTCACCTGCCTCCTGTACCAGCCTGCCATCTCCTAGGAGCTCTCCAGCACAAACTCACCTCTCACAGATAGTGGTTCCTGGACAGGCACCTGGAATTGGCTCAGTCCCCCTCAACATAACATCTCTTTGGGTGCTTTATTTTATTTTTGCGTGTGTGTGTGTGTGTGTGTGTGTGTGTGTGTGTGACTTGGAATTGAACCCAGAAGCTTTCTACTTCTGAATACATCTCCAGTCCTATTATTTTAATGTTGAAACAGAGCTTCACTAAGTTTCTGAAGTTGGCCTCGAATCTGCAATCCTCTTAAAAATTTTCCCTGGAGCTTTTCCTTTTCCCACCTAACTTTTCCTAGTTCCCGCGCTGTGTTCAGAAGTAGGGCAGCATGATTTCCACTGTTCTGTGGCTCTAGAAGATTCCATCCCAAGGCCCATCTCTCCCACTTCAAGCCTGAAGGTGGAGAAAGGACTCCCTGCCCTGGAAAGGCACCTGATCGATCTCCAGATGACCACGAGAGTTTGCATGTCAGCTCTCCGACTTTCCAAGCTTGAACTTACAGAGCACCATAAGCAGGGCAGCCCCCGACCCTCTCCTAGCCACTTGTCCAAGGCTAATATCCCCGGCCATTCAGCTACTCCACAGTTGAAGGGGACAGCTTCCCCCATCATCCAAGGCCCCTTCCCAGGAAGGCGCTAGGGGAAGGTCCATGCACTCAAGGGGGCAGCTGGCCAAGGAAGCTTGCGGGGGCCTGGGGGCAAGTCAACGTGATCTTGGCCTGACACTCAGGCCAGCGTGTCTTTCTCCTGAGGCAGGGAGGATGGACATCTGACCTCATGTGGCTGCTCCTGGTTTTTCATGAGAAACTGGAAATTCAGGTTTTTAGTGTGAATGCTCTAATTTTGAAATGATGGCACAAAACTTACAAAATGCAGTGTAAACTAAACAAAGACATATCTTTGCTTCGGATCAAGCCCTTGGACCGGTTATTTGTGCCCTCCGTCCCGGTGTTAGACAGGATCACCCTTCCCTTCAGGATGGGGAGAGACCCAACACAGCCCAGGGGTCTTCAGGTCCCCTCCAACGGCTTTCTCAGCCACATCTCTGACCAGTGATCCCTGTGGTGGTTTATTTTTATGTCAACTTGACTGGGTTGCCCAGGTATTTGGTCAAACATTATTCTGGGGGGAATCTCTGAGGGTCTTTGGGGGTGATGTTAGCATTTGGTGGTAAACTGAGTCAAGCAGAGTACCCTCCAGTGTGGTTCCATCCCCAACTCTCCTGGGTCTCTCGCTTGCTGATTGCAATTTTGAGATTTACTGGACTCCAGCATCATAGAAATAAATTCCTTATAATAATTATTTTTATAAAAAAAATTCGATTGGTTCTGTTTCTCTGGGGAGCCCTGATTAATATACTGCCCTTAACCAAAAATATACTCTCCTTAACCAAAAATATACTCCCCTTAACCAAAAATATACTCCCCTTAACCAGCTATAGCTTTTAGGAAGAAGCTGAATATTCTATCACATGAAAACACCTTTTCTGATTCTCTGGTTCATTTATACCATGTTTCTGGAATTGAATATAGCAACAATAACAACTACCATTTACCAAGCACTTTTTGGGTGTCAGTTGTGGTGTTAAGCAATGCATTATGCTTTTTTATGGAATCCATATACCAGCCTACCCTGGCTGAACACACGGGCATCCTTAGGACAGGGCCCACTACTTCCCAGGCTGTAGACCTGCTCCTGGACCAGTGCACGGCACAGAAGTGCTCAGTGTGCAACATGTTCAGATAAGGAATGAAGGGTTTTAGAAACAGAAACTGTTAGCTGGGCGTGGCAGAATCTTCCCATAACCCCAGTACTTGGGAGGCTGAGATAGGAGGACTGCAGGTTCAAGGTGAGCCTCAGCAACACAGTGAGGTCCTCAGAAAATTAGTGAGACCCTGTTTCAAAATTAAAGAAAAAAAAATAGGCCAGGCATGGTAGCGCACACTTGTAATCCCAGCATTTGGGAGGTGGAGACCTGAGGATCCGCTACTTAGCGAGGCCCTTCGCAACTCGCTGAGACCCTGTTTCAAAAAATAAAAAGACTGAAAAATAGGGCTGGGGGTGTAGCTTGGAGTTACAATGCCCCTGGGTTCCATCCCCAGTACTGCAAAAAAAAAAAAAAAAAAAAGTAAAATAAAATAAAATGAAATAGGGCTGAGGATGTATCTCAGAGATAGAATGGCACTTACATTCAATCCCTAATTAATCAATTAGGTGCTATTAACATCACCATATTAAAGATGGCATCTCAGAGACATTAAATAACTAGTCCAAGGTCACAGGGCTAAGGAATGATGGAACCAAGACACACTCCCAAGTTGAACTGCATTCAAAGCCCACATTCTTGACCCTACGTCCCCTCCCCGTGTACACGGAAGAGCCGGGCCTGTCTACACCATCTATCTGGACGTTCACACCGGCAGCTCTCACCAGCGCAAATGTCCAGGGTGCAGCCCCTTCACAGCTCAGCAAGCCCTGGCCCACCTCTGCGCTGCCAGATCTCTCACCGGGCTGTCTGCTGAGTTTTCTAAAGACTAATTTGGGAGTCTAACCATGGTTTTGTTTATAAAAGTAAGACAAAACCAAGTCTGGAGACCCGCCATAGCACGCTCAGGGTGTACCTGTTTCTCAGAGTTGCTTTTAGCAAGCACAGGAGTCCAGCGGGCCTGGTGCTCGGGCTACACCGCAGAGGGAGACCAGGCCGGCCACTCCTGGCCCTGGGAGGGAAGAAGGTTTTGGGGTAATGTGTCCACTTTCCAAGACGACCACCTCCTTTGCATTCTGCGTCGCTCTTGAGCCCCCCAGGGGTCAAGCCACAAGGCAGGCTGGCAGAGAAGGGGCTGGAGAGGAGCAGGGCTAGGCCCTACCTCACCCAAGGAAAAACACAAGCGCAGGGAGGGAAAGGAACAAAGGCAGAAACCGAAGGGCTCCGGATAGGCCAGAGCAGAGGCCAGCTGCCCACGTGGTCCTGATGTCCGTCAGATCCGCTTGTCACAGACGGTGCAAGAGGGATGACTAATAATTTGGCTTCAAATGTGGCCGCACACAAGTCTGCTTGCTCCTTAATGAGCAAAACCCTTCACCCCCAGGTATTAGGAAAGCATCCCCCATGGCCCCGGGCCCTCATGGGAGCCATTTCAATCCGCAAACACACTGAGGGGACTTCGCTTGTCTCACTGAAGCTGGAAGAGGCAGGGCTAGCTTTTTTTTAAAATTTTTTAACCTTCTTTCTTATAAATCCTTAATACAGGTTGAGCAATCCTAACACCCAAATCTAAAATCTCAAGTCCAAAATTTATTGAGAACTGACATGACGCCCTAAGTGGAATTTTCTACATCTGACCCCATGTGACAGGTCACAGTCAAAATGCAGGTGCTCTAAAGAATGCCACATCAAATTACTTTCTGAGCTGGGTGTAGTGGTGCATGCCTGTAATCCAAGCACTTAGGAGGCTGAGACTGGGGGATCATAGGTTTGAGGCCGGCCTCAGCAACTTAGCCAAGACTCTCTTTCAAAGTTAAAAACAGAAATTGCCAGCTCTCTCGCCGGGCTGTCTACTGAGGTTTCTAAAGATGATTTACTATTATTATTATTATTATTATTATTATTATTATTATTATTATTATTTTGGTGGTACTGGGGTTCCTGGAAGCCATTCTACCGGGCTACACTTCCAGACCAATTTTATACTTTTTTTTTTTTTTTTTTTGAAACAGGGTCTCTTAAACCAGCATGGCTGGCTTCAAACCTGTGCGATCCTCCTGTCTCCGCCTCCCAAGTGCGGGGATTACAAGCGTGCTCCACCATGTCCAGCTTTCTAAAGATTGATTTGAAAGTCTAACCATGGTTCTGTTTATAAAAGTAAGAAAATAACCAAGATAGGAAACCCACTATGGGAGGACATAACTTGAAGGTAGGATGTTCCTAGATAGGGCGCACATGAAATGTAAGTAAATTTCCTGTGCTGGCTTGGGCCCCGTCCTCAAGACAGCTCATTACATGCATGCAAATATTCTCAAATCCGAAATGCTCCTGGTCCCAAGATTTCAGATACGAGATACTCGACCTGTATGTGAACTCCTGTGTCACCTGACTGAGCCTTTGCAGGTGGCCCGATGCCTGGAGGTCCCAATGCCAGCAGGGGGCCTGAACACAGCCGGGCTCCTACATGCCTGCGAAGGCCCCTGTGCTCATGAGTTGGTAGAAGAGGGATGGGGCCGGGTGTGGAGGAAGGGGTGAGGCCAAGGCCTTTAAGCAGAGAAAATGGAGGCTGAAAAACACTGGGACGAGAGAAAACACAAAGAGGAGATGCGACTCCTTTCTTCTTTTCTCCCCAGATCACAGCTCTGTTTATTCTGAGAAGCAACCAGCTGCAGCTCCAAAATAGATATGCTGAGAAACGCCTCTAATGACAGAGAATGCTTCTGCAGGCAGCCGGGAACAGCCCTTTGTAAGCACGGGAGCACGGAAGGGCCGGGAGAAGGGAGACACTCCTGAGGGAGTGTCCATTCCCGCCTGCTCCTCTTCCTCCCTCCAGCCCAAGGAAGGCCTGGATCCTCCCTGTGCTCCAGAGAGGAAGAGTAGCCATGCAGTCACTCCCAAGCCCCAGAGAGCCTGGCTAGTGTTCCCCTGACACTTGGGACAGGCGGCTTTCTTCTTTTTAGACCTCAACGTCCTTTCCAAGCAGCTTTTCTGAGAGCGGGTGGGATAAAGAGACAACCCAGTAGAAGCAGAGTGTTTGTTAAGCAGCCGAGTGAAGCGTCTGTGTGTTGTGTGCAGGCACAGCCACACCAGAGGGAGCTTAGCAGGCAAGACTTTGTTCAAGATGATCACAAAGGGGCCAAGATGCCTGCAAGAGGGGGGACAGATTGGACTCAATACCAACTACGGGGTGGGGGCAGCGGGGACTTACAGCCAGAGGCAGGGAGAGGGAATGAGGACGGACAGTTTCTACAAGAAGCTTGGTTAGGTAGTGATGGTGGCAGGGGTGGACTGGGCTAAGCAGACCAAGATGAGGCCTGGTCAAAAAAGGGCTTGGAGCCGGGCATGGTGGTGCATGCTTGGAATCCCAGTATTTGGGAGGTGGAGAATGGAGGATTGTGGTTTGCGGACAGCCTCAGCTACTTAGCGAGGCCCTTCACAATTCAGTGAGACCCTGTTTCAAAACATTAAAAAAAAAAAAAGACTAAAAAATTGGACTGAGAGGATAGCTCAGAGGTGCAATGCCCCTGGGTTCCATCCCTAGTACCGCAAAAAAAGGGGGCTTGCAGCTGGGTGTGATGGGGCACCCCCATAATCCTAGCACCTGGGAGGTTGAGAAAGGGGGGTTGTGAGTTCAAAGGCAGCCTCAGCAATTTAGGAGTGCTCTCAGCACCTTTGCAAGACCCTGCTTCCAAATAAGAAATAAAATATGTTGTGGATATAACTTGGAGATAGAATGCCTAGTACCAAGAAGAGAAGGAAGAGGAAGAAGAGGAGGAGGAAGAAGAAGAGGAGGAGGAAGAGGAAGAGGAGGGAGCTTGGCTGAAGCATGGTCAAGGAGGCAGCCCTTGTCAGGGGAAGGGAAGCAGAGAGAGCAGTGTGTTTGGGGACACATCTGTTCTCCTCCCTCACGCCACATGGGCACCAGCTCTGATAAGTACCCAACTGTCATCCACTCACGGCACAGCAGAGGGAAGGCTGGTCCTAGGCTGCCTGGTGTGTGGTCACAAGGGCAGCACAGGCTTGGGCCCACAGAAAGTCTGACTCCATACCCAGGGCGAGCCTGGCTCCATAGCACCTATTCCATGGGACCTGCCTTATCTCCTGGTTCCTAGCAAGGAGACAAAGAAAAAGACCCTCGACTCCCCAGAAACCTACTGTACTTGCATGGAATTGATTTAGGGAGACCACAAGAAACAATGTATTAATTTGCATTGTGTGTGTGTGTGTGTGTGTATGTGTGTTACTGGAGATTGAACCCAGGGGCATTCTGCCTCTGAGTCACATCCCCAGCCCTATTTTTTATTCTTTATGTTGAAACAGGATTCTCACTAAGTTGTGAAGGGCCTCACTAAGTAGTTGAGGCTGGCCAGGAAGCTGCAATCCTCCTGTCTCAGCCTCCCAAGTACTGGGATGACAAGCATATGCCACCACACCCAGCTTAAAAGTAAACATTTAGAATACATCATAATGGTTGCTGTGCTCTTTGGACGTTTCTTTGTCTTTATTTATTCATTTTATAAATCCAGAGAGCCTTCCCACGTGGAAGAGGTCCAGACCTTTCTAGAAGGTTAGGAACTCTTTTCTGGGCACCTTTTACCTCCACAGGCAGAGCATGCAAATGCCAGGCAAGCTGGAGAGCAGCCTCCCTCCCCTCCTGTTCTCACAGCTCCACTCTCTCTGGGTCCATGGCCCATCCCCGTCCAGCCACCAGCACCCTTTCTTGCCACAGGATGACAACAGCACAAACAGACACCCCATGAGCTACTTGGGCCCTCCAGCCTCTAGGCTGTGTGCTCTGGAGCCTCACATGAGACTTCCTGCCTTCTCAGGGGACACAGGCTCAGCCACAAGAAGTTCCTGTACTGCAAAGCCTGAGCTGCCCAAGAGCCCGGCCTGCTCAGGGAATAATACCTGCCCAAGTGTGAGAGGTTACTGGGTTGGGGGGGTGCCAGAGTCCTTCCCACACCCAGATGCCTGCTCTGATCAAGGCCTCGGACCCTGTAGAATGTGGGGCAGACCAGGATGTGACCGGCGGAAAGGCATCCTGGACTTAACTCTGCAAGGGCTAGCCTACCCAGGTGAGCACCCAAGTCTCAAATTGCATGTTGCTGGGGAAACTGTGCTGTTTGTATAGTAGATGAACTAGATTAGCATAAAACCTAAGTAGCTGGGAACTGTCCAGAGCTCTGGTCCTACAGAAGGAGGCAGCCTCCCCCTGGGAGACTGAGGAGGGGGGAGGAGGGAGGGTGGGTTCCTGAGGGGCCTGTCCTGGAGGAAGCTGAACTCATGGTCAGAGCATGGGATGGAGTCACTGTGAGAACTGAGAGCCATGATCCGCCTCTTGGGGTTTCAGACTTCCTGTCCGTTACAGGAAGTGGCGTGTCAGGCCTGTCATTGTCCTAGCTGACAAAGGGGTTGATTGGACCGATGTGGCAGAGGAGAGTACACACGAGGCCAATGTGCCTCGGCTGCTTGCCAGGCTCATGTCTCTGTGTCAGTGGAAACACTGCAGGAACATGCCAGGATGTGTGTGGTGTCTGGAATCCCTGCTCAAGGCCAGTAGGGTCACATTCCTCATACCGGCACCTTGTCTCACATCAGGATGCTCTGAGGGTCGGCTGTATGGTGGAAATACAACTACTACCCGAACTCCCTATCGCCAGAGCCATCTCAGGCCTTCCTCGCTTTCAGATGTATATCGTTTTCCATCTAGGAGGGGGTGTGGGCTGTTAGTAATAGTAACCTTAAGGTGGTAAGCATTCATTGCGTAATTTTAAGGTGCCAATGACCAATATCAATGCATTTAATCCTCAAAACAAAGAGGTTGATGTAATTGCGTAATCATTCTCTGCTGTTAAACAGGGGGAAACTGAGGCCTGGGGAGAGTAAAGTAATTCTCTCAATGTCACAAGGCTAGGGAATGACAAATCTGGATCTTATGTCCTTAACCAGTACATCACACCACCTCTCCGGGAAACATACGGGGCTTCTTTATATTGTAGAAAAAAGCAACAGGCCTTACAAAGGTCCCTGGTTCCTGCTGAACCATCTCTTACCCCATAGCAAAGATACCAAGGCTAAGGCAGGTGTCAGGACTCTCTTGTCTTCCCTTCTCTGTTCTGCAGGGATGGTGATAACAGTTTAACAATTATTCTCAACTACCTACCAAATGATAAATTTCACCAAACAGTGCCACGTGGCCCGGGGTGCTAAGCATGAGCGAAATGCCCCAGGAGGAGCCCCACGAGCAGAAGGGCAGTGTCAGAGCCCGGCCTTCAAGGCTGGATGAGTTTAGGAAGAAAAGCAGATGTGTGGGAAGGCCACTAGTGAAACTGACAGCGAGCTGGGCCAAAATGGCAGGGAAGTCTGGGGCTTGCTAAGGACCTGGTCAGAAGTGCCAAGGTTATGCCGGGCGTGGTGGCGCACGCTTGTGATCCCCACGCTTGGGAGGCAGAGACAGGAGGATCGTGCAGGTTCAAAGCCAGCTGCGCTGGCTTAAGAGACCCTGTTTCCAAATTTTAAAAAGTATAAAATAGGTCTGGGAGTATAGCCCGGAGGTGGAAGGGTTTCCAGAAACCCCAGTACCACCAAAAAACAAATACATAAATAAAAGTGCCAAGGTTTAGAAAGGCAACTCTTACCCACAGTGAGGCGTGGGATGGGTTTGAAGAAAAAGACCACAGGGGCAGCAATCTGACAGCCATTGCATTGATTTGGGCAAGAATAGTCTCCCCAGCATGTGGACAGGGCTAAGGGAAAGATGATGGAGAGGCTCCCAAAGCTGAGTCCACAGTCGATAACCAGTCAGCCAAAGGGAGGCTGATCATCATCAAGGCAGTGAGAGACTGGGCTGGCAAGTTCTGTCTGGAACAGGGGCCACCCGTGGGAGGGTGGGGAAAATGAGGAAATAATAATGCTTGCTTCACACGCCTGAGAATTCACGGTGAAATTCTGCTTGGTCCCTCCAGCACTGGATGTGGTATCTCCCACCCCAGGCTCCAAATCTCTGCCTGGCAAGAATCCTTTTTTCAAGCCCACCTAAAGTGCCACCTCTGCCCTGCCTGCAGCTTTCTTCACGCCTCCAGGAGAATGAGCTCCCACTGCCTTTGCATCTTGCTTGTAGCGAACATGTTCTGTTCACTCTTTGGGGCTATGGATTTCCTGTAAACAGGGAATACCATGGGACACCCCCCACATTAGTTGTCTTTAACACAGGACATGGAATATACAGAGGAGTGTGAAGCCGATTGGGACACACCCCTGCATGCATGTGGGATGTGTGGGCTTGGCCAGGCCCTGGACTCTTTGGGCTGCATGATGGGTTGGAAGAAGCTTAGCCAATGGCTGCTCAGCATGCACATGCTCGTTGGATTGGAGGAGGCTCAGCCAATGGCTGCTCAGCATGTGCATGCACGTTGGGTTGGAGGAGGCTCAGCCAATGGTTGTTCAGCTTGCACATACGTTTTGGGTTAGAGGAGGCTCAGCCAATGGCTGCTCAGCATGTGCATGCGTGCTGTGGGCAAGCGCTTGGTTGCTCAGTGTGGACATGCGTGGTGTGTGCAAGCAACCAGACACTAATCTTATCCCTGCAGTGTCCAGGCTGTTTCTTCACTTCCTCCTCTGCAGCTCAAGGGAGAGTAATCGTGACCCGCAGCAGTGGGGGTGGGAAAACGACCAGCAGGAATCCACATACACATGTCCCAGAGACTCTGAGTCACCGCATCGGCTCAGGCTCAGCACTGGGCAGACATTTCACACAGCAGACCCCAGACGCGGGTCTGACGGGGACCGGTTACAGACGCTTGGTGGGGTTGGAAGGAGGGCAGGCTAGACCCCAATCACAGTGATGGAGGCCCGGAGTGGGGAGAGCTGTCCAGGGTCGCGCGGCGCAGGCTTTCCCCCTTGGCCACCATCTGCTTGAATTCTTTCAGTAGCAGGAGACTGACTACACGGACAGTTCTGCAGCCTGTGACATGGCGGCCAGCTCAGATGATTAGAATGCCTTGCTTGGAGAGTGCAGGTGCGCTGTCCTGTGACTTCCCGGGTCTGGGCCAGGGACACACACCTCTCACTACCACCTTCTGTTGCTATTAGAAAGCAGCTCATATGCTCTTCTGAGTTTTCTCAGTCTAAACAGCCTTGATTCTTTCAAACCGGGCCATTTGCCTTCCTCAGCACTTCCCAAAGCCTTTCCATCTGGCTCAAAGGGATTCCTTGGAGCTGGGCTCCATACCACAGAAGTGGCACGGCTTGATAGAACACGGGCCCTTATGCTGGGCCCTGCCGTCCTCAGAGCCTTTGGCCCACGGGATGCACTGAGTGTCCTCCCACTCTCTACTCTGAGTGAAGCTCTGGCAGGAAGACCTTCCTGGAGAGCCAGTGTGATGCTCTGCCCCTGTGGATATCTCAGGTGTCCTGTGTCACAGAGAATTGGGATGCTGTCCCCAAGCTTCAACACCGCAGCACTTACTGAACAATCCTCCACCCAATGGTTCTAGATCTCACAGGGGATGGCTCTCGGCGCACACATGGAGTTCTCATCCTGGTCTGCTAAGTTCTTTCCAGAGGTGGACAGCAGTGGACTTGGAGCACCGAGTCGTGCTTGTCCTCCACTGAGGGGCAGGTGGCTGGCTGCACGGGGCCTCAGGTAAGGCCAAGGGCCCCAGGGAACCACTGCTGGTAGAGGAAGGTGCTGGAGGTTGCGGGGTTTGGTTGCCGAGGGCTCTGAGGTGTCTGGGAAAGAGAGGCAGGCAGATCCTGAGTATAGGGGCCAGCTTGACACAGGTCCCAGGGAACGTAACCCTCCAACCCTTTTCAGGCAGGGTAAGGGAGTCAGCAGGGGGAAGACACTGCTGTCTGGGGCTCCCTGCTCAGGAAATGACGCACACCTGCCAGGCTGATAGGGACTCACCTATGAGTCACCTCCCGGAAGTGGGAGGGGAGAGATTCCGAGAGGAGGGGAGAGGAGTAGGCTCCTGGCTTCTGGCTTCACTCCAGGTGACAAACTGGGTCAGCAAAATGGGCTCAGGACCAGGCCCGGGTCAGGACAGGCCTGCCAGGGATCGGTCAGCCATTTGTATCCAGCAAAGTTCCAAATGAGACCCCGGCTGCCCTTCCCACACGCAGACCCAGCCAGGTTAGCGCACGGTCAATGTGTCCCGAGCGTCCCTTCCTAAGGTGCAGGCTGCATTTTCTCTACACAGCGGGCAGGGCTGGCTGGGTCCTCATGGTTACCTCATGGTTACAAGGGCAGGGGGAGCGGGCAGGGCCCTTCGGGCTCCAGCCCCATCCATCCAGGTGCAGAGGCCCAGGAGTGACCTGCACTGGAGACGCAGGGCAGCTGGGCTCAGCGGCTCCCAGCACTCCTAGGGAGATGTCTTGATACAAGAATCAGAAGGGTCCTTCCAGCTCCGTGACACAACTTCCCGATTTTACAGAGGAGGTGCCTGGTGACCCTGAGCCCCCACCAGTGGTGCTCCCCAGGTCACTGGGACAGCCGGTCCGCCTCTCCCAGTCCAGGGCTCTCTTGCCTCTCAAAAGCCAAATCCTACCACCCTTCCTTCAGGCACCCCCCTGACAATTTGAAAGACCAAGTTTTATTTAGAGAGTAACTGACGGTCCTTCTTCCTGGCTGTCATCTGGGGAATGAAATCCCCAAACATAGACCCAGAGGGGCAAGAGAAATACACTTCTCTGCACCCCATCCAACTTGTCTAAATATACCGAGTGCCAGGTTCCCTGCAGAAGTCTTTGTATTCTTCCCCTCTCCCTCCCCTCTCCTCCCCTCTCATTCCCCTCCCCCTCCCTCTTCTTCATCACAGTGTAAACACGTCATAGGTTGTACATAGAATTTGGGGAATCATGTCAGAAAAATCCTGTTCTTTACTAACTCCTTTAGGGTCTGATTACCCTGGATTGCTGCTTCCTGGTCAGGGAGTAAGTTAGTTCACGGGTCACCTGAGGAGGAGGGAATGGGAGGAGGGAGAGCCCGGGGCAAGCCCTCCAGATACCTGCACCCTCCGCAGGCTGTCCTGAGGCCCCTCTGACCTCTCCCTGCCTTTCTGAGAGCAGCCACTGTAGTGGATGCATGGGCAGAGCCGCCCATTCCTATTTATTTCTCAGTCTGTTTGATTCAAGTCTGTGCCCTCTGGATACGAGGTTCTGGGAGGGGAGGACTAGTTCTTTCCACATCACTGTTGCCCCAGGAGGTAGTTGACTCGGTGACATCTGCTACATAAATAAAAGTGAGATTCCACCGGCGCAGGCCGGGCTCTGATACATAGACCTAATGCAGACTAGGCCCCTCCCCTCCAAGTGCATAAAGTGCTGGGTAAACTGCAGCCCCAGGTGTCTTAACCACACCCAAGCAGGGCAGAGGAAATTCCCAGGTACCGGAAATAGAAGGGACTCAACATCCACAGGAGCAGAGGGTGCTAAAGCTGAGGAGGTGAGAGGCCATCAGAGAATCAGCCTCGTGTACATGCAGAGCCCTGTCGTCAGACTTCAGATCCTTGGGAGGCAGGGACAGGACGCAGAGAATAAATAGCTGTCCTAACTCAGAGCCGGGCGCTAGAAACACCGATCAAACCAGCTCCTCGAACGGTAGGAGGCTTAACCTCTGGCCAGGGTCCAGTTAAAAAAAGAAAGAAAGACAAAAATCAAAAGCCAAAGCCTGTGTCATTCTACTTATGTGCAGCGGGAATTCTAATCCAAGTAATTAAAATAGCAAATCCAGAAATGGTGACAAATGATTCAGGCAGAGGAAGAAGCAAACCCCTGTCGGGCATTTCCAGGATCAGAATCGCATGCAGAGTTCCCCTGCTCCCTGTCACCATCCATAGGCGCCTGTGGCGGTCTCGAGGAAGGGGCAGCTCATCCAGATTATAGACTAGGAAATCCAGAACTGGACTGAGCAGAGTGATTCAGGACTCTAAGAAGTATAAGCCTGGAGAAGCAGCCCAGAGAGAGAATACTTGCCCTGCATGTGTGAAGCCCTGGATTTCACCTTTAGCAACACACACACACACACACACACACACACACACACACACACACACACACACAGAGTCCAAGAAAGTAATCCTAATAATGTAATGGCTGAATTGAGGAAGGAGAATGTCGAGAAAAGGATCACACCACAATACTAGTTGACGATAGCTTAGAAGATCTGAACAAAAGTATCACGAAGTCCTTCCATTCTGAGGAGGAAAACGACACTAATGATTACTGGACTCTCAGTTCAAGTACCTGTTAACGATTTTAAAAACCATTAAGATAATAGAAATGCTACACAGTTTTGAAACCAACAGGGTACAAGAGGAGAAAAGAAAGGCAAGAAAGGCAAATGCAGAACACGGCAAGGACAAAATGTAAAACAATATAGTAGACATATGTTTAATATACGAGAAGCTAGCCCAGCCTATTTTGGGCTGCTATCACAGAATACTCTGAGACTGGATAGTTTATAAAGAACAGAGGTTTATTCTTTCACCATTCTGGAGACTCGGAAGGTCAAAGGCAAGGGCCTGCAAGTCAATGTGGGTCTCTTACTTGAGCTCATGTGGCAGAAGGGTAAGCTGGCACTCTATGCAAACAAGCCACCCGAGCTGCTGCACAGAGCTCTTTGAGAAGGGCCTTTGGCCCATGAGTGAGGGAGCAGCTCTCAACCTATGATGAAGAGTCGAGACTGTTCAGAGCATTAGGTTGAGAGCTGCTCCCTCACTCATGGGCCAAAGGCCCTTCTCAAAGAGCTCTGTGCAGCAGCTCGGGTGGCTTGTTTGTGCAGAGTGCCAATATCTACACCTATGCCTGGTGCAGATGAGGCAGTGGGTAAATACCTAACGGATGGATTAATTTAAATCAATCTCTAAGCCTATGCGTTTTCTTCACGTCAGAGCTCCCACTCTGTTCTCCTGCTTAATCATAGCCATCTATCCCTTTACCCAAATCTTGCCTCCAAAAGGAAGCTTCTCCTCTCTCCAGCCTGCTTACTGGCCTTGTCTCTTCCCTCAACCAGAGTTGGCAAAGGACAAAGAGAGCCAGGCTCGCAACACTTGGGAGAGCACCAACAGCATCCCTCAAACACGGCCAGCCGCTCAGGCTGTGCCTGGGAAGTGCTGGTGGATGTTGGCGCGGGAGAAGGTGGCAGGAGGTGGCCCAGTGCACTGAGGATCCGGGAGGAGATGAGCCGTCTGCTCCCCTCTAAGGCTTGTTGCTAGTATCACCTCCATATCCCAGCGGCGTGAGAGATGTCTGGAGGGGATGGGAGGACCATGCAGAACTAAAGCGCCAACTCAGACAGCCTTGGAACTATTCAGGTGGTGAGAAAATTACTGGGGACAGAAGTGTCAGAAATTTTTGCCTGTAGCTATTTTTTTTCTTCTTCTTTTGAAATAATTATAGACATGCAGGAAGTTGCACAAGTAGCCCAGAGGGCCTTAGGCCCTTGTGATCCATCTTCCCTCATGGTGACATCTGGTAATATGACATCAGAACCAGGAAACTACCATTGGTCCACTACGATGACCAGGCTACACACCTTACTCCGTCACCATGTTTTATACAGAGGCATTTGTGTGCATGCGTGTGTGGGTGAGTGCGCCTGCAGTCCTGTGCAGTTCTGCCTCACGCAGATCCTCATGTAACACTACAATCAGGATACGAAGCTTCCTCATCCCCGTAAAATGGCTCCCTTGAATGGTGACCCTTGATAGTCACACTCAGACCCTCGTCTCTGCAACTATTCATCTGTTCATCATCTCTGCGGTATCTTTTTTGTTGTTTGTTTTGTTTTGTTTTGTTGTTGCTGTTACTTGGGATTGAACCCAGGGGCATTCTATTTCCAGGCTATACACCCAGCCTTTTTTATTTTTTATTTTGAAACAGGGTCTCACTAAGTTGCTGAAGCTGGCCTTGAACCTACGACCCTACTGTCTCAGCTTCCAAGTACTAGGATGACAGGCAGGCACTATCACACGTGGCTATCGGCTTTCTTTTAAGAATGGACTAATAAGTGAAATCCTATCGCAAGCTGTATTTTGAGGTTGACTTTCCCTCCACATTATACCCCTGAGATCCATTTAGGTTGCTGACCGTATTGATGGTTCAATCCTGTTTATTGCTAAGTAGTATTTCACTGTGTGGATGTACCATCCTCCACTGAAGAACATTTGGGTTGTTTCCATTTAAAAAACAATACTATTGACTGTGGCTCTTTATTAAAAGCTAATCTTGCTTCAGGGTGCAGAGCCTTTCACAGTCCTGGGGAGCATCTAGATCTAGCTCTCTAGATTGCTAATACCTGTGTGCAGAACATTGATAGAGCTGTACTCAGAGCTGATTTCTTGGCTGGGGTTCATTCCTACTGGTCCTTCAAGTCTGAACCAGAACATCACCTGCTCTGAGAAGTCTATGTTGATAACCACCTCTGTGGCCAGACCAGACTCAGGTAGCTCCCCATAACCCCATCGTGTCCTTTGCTCTGCACCCCAGTTCCGGCCCACTTCTCAGCATGGTCAGTGAACATTTGTTGGAGTGGCAGGTGGACGACTGAGCTGTCATCACAGTCAATTTCTACCCAGGCTGCCCCTCCCCACCCAGGTCACAGCCAACTGCAGCCCTCGGCAGTGAGCCGCGTCCTCTCCCTTGAACCCCGTCGAGTCTGCAATAGTCACAGAAGGTCCGCGGGGCTCCCAGGAGTCTCCAAGGTTCTGCTATTATAGATAATAAGGTAATAGACCCCATAATGTACAAGTACAATGACTGTCAGAAGGCATAAACTTCATATTTCTCAACACAGATTGCCAGGTTGCTTTCTGGGAAGGCAGATGAATTCGTTTTCTACTCTCGCTGTAACTGATTGCTATGGATTTGGTGGCTTAAAACAATGCAAATTTCCTTACGGTTTTTGAGGCCAGAAGTTCTAAAAGTAAGGTACAGGCAGGGTGGAATTCTCCCTGGTGGCTTTAAGGGAGGGCGCTCTTCCTCTTTCTCCAACTTCTAGAGACTGCCTGCAGGCCTTTGCCTGTGGTCACCCCTCCCCTCTTCACAGGCGGGGGGGGGGGGGGGGGAGGCTCTCCCCTTCCCCCTGCTCTGGCCACCGCTGTGCCTTCTCCTACTCTGACCCTATTATAAGGAATCTTATGACAACATTAGGCCCAACTGAAAAACAACTGAGGGTGATCTCCCTGCCTCCAGATCCTCCATCTCATCTGCAAAGTCTCCTTTGCCACATAAGATAACATATTCAGAAAATCTGGGATAGGACCTGGACATCTTCAGAGGCCTTTATTAAACACCTGCCAGCATATCAAAACAAGAAGACTCCTTTTGAACAAAAGGCAAGTATAGTCTGGAAAGTCAAGAGAAAGAGTCGAAAATAGCCACAGAGTCTAAGAATGTCACATAAGGAAGGGCAAGGTGGCTTTTCAGAGTCAGACACAAGCCATATTATAAAAATGCCATCCTGAAAATCAGGATGATTCTGGGAGAAGATCCTCACTAATACTGACACCAGGCTCAACGTAAACGTGAATTAGTCTGTGACATCCTACAAGCAGGTCAACGTGACCCGGAAGGCCAGCTCAGTCATCTCCTTCCAAGAGGTGATGTCCAACCATTGGCAAGATGGCAGCGTATGGCAGAGGTATCAATGTACACCTCATGACCTTGCCACCTGACCTTTCTACAAAGTTGTATTCAGTTCTCAGCAATAGCATCCCTCGGTCAACTTCCAAGCACTTACAATATCATTTTTCTCCATGTTCCAAGTTTAACAGTCCTCCCAATGGCACTAAATCATACACTGCTACACAACCCCTGGATACTCACAGATTTATCTCAGAGGACCTCAACTGTTTCACTTGCCCACAATGTCTCCTTCCCAAAGTACTTCACTCGCTTTCTTGGTGGGAACTATTCCTCCTCTTGTGTCCAGCTGCTACTTCGAATGGAGGCTGCCCATCATGGCGTCTCTTCTACCTCCTTCTCCTGGCCTGGACGTGGGAAGGGACACATTCGTCAAGCTGAAGCAATACAGTACTTCTCCCTTCTGGCCCTGTACTTCTTTCTCCGGACTGTGGGGATTGGTCTAAAAATGGACACATGATTGCCAAATCCACCAGAGTTCTCCTCCGACATTTATTAGACATTAGCTTCAAGAAAGAAGCTTTCTCTATGTGAATGACAGGCGCTGTTGTCCGAGAGCTCGAACACAGAAGTCAAGTTCCTTCTATGTGGGGGACACCGTTCTGACAGAATAAAGCCACAGAAACCAAGACAGAGACAGGCAGAGGGGCAGATTCCAGGGCTCGGCCATGTTTGAGTCCCTGGTTACAGTTCTGAGATCAGCTGCTTGCTTCCTGGCTCCCCTTATTTGCATACGTGAGCCAGCACATCCCCTCTGTTGGGTCTCTGTCATCTGTATCTGAAGGAGTGCTGTGGTAACAAACGTGGGGTGACTTCCTTTCCTCGCGTCTTCCACAGCAGGCCCTTTTCTGTTTTGGGCCAAAGTTCCCTTGCTCTTCCAAAGCCACCCATAGCTAGGTCAAAGGGACTGACAAGATTTAGTGAGTTGGCACTCTCAGGCTTTTTACTTCTTTTCTAGAATCTTAAGCAGAATCTCCTTAGAACAACAATACCAAGTTGCATCCTTTGGTCTGGGTCTGCCATTACTCTGTGGATAGAGGGACATGTCCTGGTGACCAAAGTATAGGGGTGTGCGTGTGTGTGTGCGTGTGTGTGAAAGAGAACACACATGAACCCATGAATCAAGGGCTCTGTGTACTCACACACACAGGTCAACATGTGAGGGTACAGTTAGGCCGAGCTGGGCCCTTTCTATCTCCTGAGAAGAAAGGGGAGGGAAAAGAGTGTATGGCAGACTGCCGAGCAATAGCAGTGTTTTCTTGGACAGGGCATACAGCTCTCAATGGGTGACTCAGGGATTAAAATGGTGGCCCCACAGCTGTCCTGCCAACTTTGTTGTATGTAATAAAACACAGCCGCCAGCCTGATGTGGTGACTCACACCTGCAATCCCAGTGCTTGGGAGGCTGAGACAGGAGGGTTGCAGGTTCAAGACCAGCCTCAGCAACTTAGGCCCCCAGCAACCTAATAAGACCCTGTTTCAAAATATAAAATTGGGTTAGGGGTGTAACTCAGAGGAAGACGACCCCTGGGATCAGTCCCCAATACCACAAACAACAGAAAAGCATAGCCCCCAACACTAACAGCCCTACCAATGCACAGCTCCTAAAAGAAATCTGTACTACGGACTCTCTGGGTCTCCTTCAGAGCGGTTGCTACGTAAATATTTTTGCATTTACTTAGCAGAAGTGTTGATTTTGCTAAATAAATATTTTTTGAATTGAATCCTCTTTAATCCTGGGTCTAGACCAGCAGGCAGGCTTGTGAACATGAAGCTCTCCCATTTCCTAAGTCCTTGAGGTGACTACAGCATCAGTGGGCTTAGGGGAAAGAGAGCCCATATTTTTATTATTCATAGCTTTTTATCATCCTTGTTGTACAAAAATGTTATTGGTATTGTTAAAGAGACCACTCCCTTGCATTTAGAATAAGGTGCCTCAAACATATTAAAGCACCCATTCTACCTGATTCTTATGGCAAAAGCAGGTTCACAAGTGTGGACCGGCCCCCATGACCTCTGTCCCCCACCCCCGAAACTTGAAGCACATCGCACTCTTGCTCCAACAGGCACTTAGGAGAGGAGAGAAGGCTGGGAGGCTTTTCCTGCATTTGTTTTTGCTTTCCCTAGGAATACGTCTTGACCTGTACTTGGCCTTCCACGCATCATGAATATGCCAGAGACTGCAAATCCTATAGCTGATGGGGTGGGTGAAAAACATATTTGGCAGCTTACCAAGATCCTCACAAAATGAGACCGGGGAGGTGGGAGGCACCACTCTTACTATCAGGGAGCATCATGAGCGCTGGAAGAGCCGAGGACGGCCATGCTCCAGGGGCAGAAGGAAGCTCCGTCAGCTGGGGCCGGGAGGCTTCTCTGCCTCCTGAGTCACCCAGGATGGGCACTGCAGGGCCAGGCTGTCAGCTCGTTGCCCAGAGGAAGTGCAGCCCGCACAGCAGAATGAGTCATGTTTATTGAAGAGACCCTGGGAACAAAAGCCCTAGACAGGAGCCTGTGCGGGGGACGGCATTCACACTGCTCTCACCACCCCATTAGCGCGGGTTCTCTGCCTCCAGTGGCTGGGCTACGTGGAGTTGGCTTATGAAAATCAAACACACGTTCCGCTTTCACGTTACCCTCCAGCAGGTGGTTTTAACCCTGTGGAACCAGGCGTGTTTGGAGAGATTGGCTAACTACTCTCATCATCCTTATGTTTAACATTTCCCCCAGAGAATAGGTTTATGTTCTATTTGAGAGATAATGGTCCTGAAATTATGGTGAAAATTACCAAGTGTTGATAATTCAAGGTTTTACATGGCAAAGACTAGTTGGCAGCACAATTACGTTGTTATTGTGAATGATCTTTTCACAAACCCGGGTCCATCCTCGGGATGGATCCCTGCTGGGGCAGGTAAGGGGGTGATTTGGGCTCTAGACAGGTGCTGCTTCCATGCTATAGCAGAACCCCAGGCCAGTCTCTTTGCTGTTGTCTCGTGTAGGTACTTTTATTTGCAAAGTAAAAGAAACACTTCTTCAATCTCAGATCACCCACGGCTGACATCTTGGGGAATATTTTCTCACCCACACTTAATAAAGGGATGGATTGGGTGATTTCCTGGGTCTCTTCACAGCTTGACATTCTTTGATTTTATGATTTACTCTTCTCTCTGCCCAGGCAGAATATAGATCAAATCTGTCTCTCCACTGCTCCTCACCAAATATCTTTGTCTTCTGAAAGTTATAAGGCGGTTAACAATTGACTGTCACATTATATCCATCCTTTTGTGGCTTCACTGTGAAGCAGGGACCCTGGATGTCCAACGGGATGCAGGATGCTCTGCCGATCACCCTTCCCCAAGTCATGGGGCTGACGGATGGTAAAGTCCCTGGGTAAAGCTACACCCCTCTCTCCAAGGGCTTCAAAATGGGACTCTCAGGCATATCCAGAACTTTGAGGGCATCTTGCCTCTCTCATCTTACCTACTGGGATCTTCTGCTGGAAGAAGACCCTCCCAGTTGCCTGGAAGTCTCCCAGAAGAAAATGCAAACATCTATGGATTGTTTGTTCATCTTTGGAAAGACTCCTAACATTCAGGATTCGAGAATATCCAAATTCTCTTTGTTTCTCACACTTTCATTTGACTTACAATTAACGCTACCCACTTTAATACCCCTTGCTTGGGGGACCCTCCACTTGCAGATTCGACTTTTAAGCAAGACACTTATGGAATGCTTACCCACCACGGAGGAATCTATGCCATGAACTCCAAACACCCACCCCAGCAATTACATCCCTGGTACTGCTTATCACGCCTTGGGCATGTTCTGACTCATTTGTTTTCCTTACTGAAAGAAAAGAACAATACACATTCCCAAGCCAGAATGAGAAAAGCCTCTAGAATGTTCCTGGGCTGAGGTTTTGACTGGGGCCACCTTGGTCATGGTACCCCGAGGACAGAAAGTAGGAGCATTGCTACAATCTAGTCTGGTAGCAACCAGACAAGTGCTGTTGATGAAGAAGGCTCTGGTTCACCCATGGAGACCTTTGGAGGGCCAGTGACTGTCATCTTGCAATTCATGACAACTTGAAGACACAAACACTTTGGAATCTTTCCCCCATTTTACAGGTGCAAAAAAACTCAGGTTTATCCAAAAACGTTCTCCTGAAGTTTGTAAAGGGTATGGTGCATACTGCCTCCTCTGAGCCTTGCAAGCCCTTCTGTGCATTCAACACACTGGCTGCCCATAGCTCCAATTCACAGGCAAACGAGAAGCACCTCAGGGCTGTTGGGTGCAGGGTCCAAGATCTGAGTCGCTACAGGGTGGGACACGAGCTCAGCCTGTGACCGCTGCTCCTCATGGTCTTCTGAGGACCCAACTGGGAAAATGGCTTCAGCCTGAGCGAGATGGAAGGAGGGGAAGGGAATATTTTAGAAGTCCACCAACTGTATGCCATGCGTTTTGCTGAGCTCTCTCTATTTGTTAATTCATATAATTGTCATAGGAACCCTGTGAGGCAAATATTCCAATACCCTTAGACCAAGACTCAGGTTAAATAAACTTTACCTAAATCACATAGGAAACACGAAATTTTTTTTGTAAAAAAAAAGATGTAGGATTGGAACATACATCCTCAGACTTTGGGTGTGTGTGTGTGTGTGTGTGTGTGTGTGTGTGTGTGTGTGTTACTGGAGATTGAGCCCAGGGTCTTGCTAAGTTGCTGAAAGTCACTCTAAGTTGCTGAAGCTGGTCTTGAACCAATCCTCCTGTCTCCACCTCCCAAGTACTGAGATTACAGGCATGTGCCACCACTGCCAGCTCTCTGTCGTCGTCGTCGTCGTCATCGTAGTCTTCTTCTCCTCCACCTCCTCCTCCTCCTCCTCCTCCTCCTCATTATTATTATTATTATTATTATTATCATTATCATTATCATTATTACTATTGCACACCATAAGATACCCAGGAATCCCCAGTGAAGTCACAATGTTCCAGTTTCTGTTCAGGATACCAAGAGTAAGCAGGAGATGGGCCTCAGCCCGTGTGGTATGGTGTCCGGCCCACAGGGTGAAGCTAGGATGCACATAAATGGAGGGACAAGGTCAAGGGAAGGACAAGCCTGAGCTGGGAGTTGGGATTGTCGAGTAGCACAGAGAAGCATTCAAAAGGCAGGAACCCTGGACACAGGGTAAACAAGAGCTGCCAGGCAGAAGCAGGGCACAGCAGGACCCCTCCAAATGGGAGAGAGAGTGGGGAACAAGGAGGCTGGCGGGTGCTGGGGGCTGAAGGCTCGGTGCAGGGCCGGGGTGCGTGGGAGCAGATAGGATTCTGCAAGCTGCCCTGCCTGCATCACAGGCATCCTGGGAACAAGTGCGAGCAGAGAGATCCGGCCCTTCAAGAACCACCTACCCGGCCGCCCCCACAGAGACGTTACCCAATGCCAAATAAAAGCCAAACAGCAAGCAATTTGGGCCCCCGGATGATGAGCACTATCTCTGGAGCATAATGCTGGCCACCTCTGACAGTTACCTTCCTGTAGCTGCAGAGAGAAACCAGGGAACTGTTTGTATTGTCTGCAGGGCTCCGTGTACAATGCTGGGAGGTGCGATCGCACTTCCCTTCCTGGTTGCTAAGCGTATGGTTACTAGGCGACGGCCTGGAGATGATGTGCAAGCCTGAGGTTCTAGGAGGTGTACATACTGGAATGTGTGCAAGCCGAGGAAGAGTTGGAAAGTGCAGTGGTAAGAAAAGTACGCTTGATTTTGCTTTGACAGAGAGGCCTCAGCAAGTGTTTAGAAGGGTTCTGTCTTGCAGAGGGAACGCGGTAGAGATCACGGTACTTCTGGAAGATCAGGGTCAAATGGAGAAGCATTTGAGTATTCATGACAGGTGAAGGGCCAGGCTCTGCAGAAAACCGTCCCCAAGAGCAGTATCTTCCCAAAGACAGGTGTCAGGCATCTAGTTTTACTGGTTTTCAACTTCTGGCATATTTCCACTTTTTTCCATATGCTGCTCAGTTCTCATTTTATCTACAGATCTTTTATCAGAATTGGAAGGAAAAGTGCCTTCAGTTAGTGAAACTAAATACTTTTGCTAAGCTGGGATGCTCTCAAGGCAAGCAGAGTGGGATGTGTCAGGAAAAAGGGGGTTCTCCATCTCTGTGGGTATGAAAACAGACCGGACACCCACTTCGCACTGGAGCTTCTTGGAAGAGCATCCTTCAAAGAGGTAGGGGAGGCAGTTCAGGGGGAACAGGGACCAAAGCGCAGGAGATGGAAATGAAGGTGTGCTCTGAGAAGACGGGGTAAAGTCAGCATCATGAGATGAAAGTACAGTAGGAGACTATGGGTCAAATTGTGTCCCGCAAAATTCACACTTTCAACTCCCAGGACTTCAGCACACGACTGCATTGGAGATGGAGCCTTTACAGAGGATAACACGAGGTCCAGTATGAGTTGTGTCTTTATAGGAAGAGGAGATGAAGATACAGACACACCCGGAGGGAGACCATGTGAAGACTTGGGGAGAAACCAGCATCTCCAAGCCAAGGAGAAAGACCTTACAAGCAACCAGCCCTGTCCACACCTTGATCTTGAACTGTCAGCCTCCCAAACTAAAAGACAATAGAGGTCTGCTGCTAAAGGCACCCAGGCTGAGGGATTTGGTGATGCAGCTGACTAGCTAAGGGTTGATAAGGATCAAGGCCAGGAGACCTGGCCATGGGCAAGCTGCAGAAGGGAACATGGGGTCCAAAGTCAGGCAGAGGAATTCAAACATGAAGGGATTTATAGACACATGTGACCTATTAAACTTAAGTAGAAGAAAAACATAGAAAGCAGAGCCAATCATAAAGCTCATTTGGAGAAGAGAAAGACAGTGACAAGGAGGCTGTGACCCCTCAGCTGAGAGGTCCCTCGTCTTCTGGAATGCTGCAAGTCAACTGCCGCTCATGACTTCTCTAGATAGTGACAAGACCATTTATCCAGAATTGGAGAGCCAGCGAGGAAGGGCGTCTGGAAACCACCGCGTGCAAGGAAGAAGAGAAGCCGCTCTTCAGCTAAGCAGAGAGTGTAGGAAGGCCTCCACCCTTTGAGGACTGTATAGAGAAGCAGTCGTTGTCTTGGGCTGTTGGAGAGGGAAGATCCAGCACCAGGGCATGTGAGGCTTCAGCTAAGTGAGACAAAGAAGCTTCTAGAAGTAAGAATTATCCTACAATGGAATGTATTGTTGGGGTAGGGCATTTCTAACAGGTGGTGTTCAGGGAAAAACAAACACCCATGGGAAGGAGTTAGCACTCGATGACCTTGAACAGTTCCGTCCACTTTCCTCAAACTGTTCAATGGCGACATCTCTGCTCCTTTGGGATGCTCCATTTCTCTGTGATGTATGAGAACCTGTGTTACTTCCTCCCACGGCAGCAGGGAGAAGAAAGCAAAGAATTCTATGGGAATAGACTAAAGACGAGGACCCACGTGGCCTGTTGCTTGAGCTCTTCCCATCTGCCAATGGAAAACTGGAGCTGCAAGGGACACACTTTCTCCAACAGACACCATGGGCTTCGGGGCCCAGATTCGTAGCTGATTCAGGTTCTCCTTGACATTGCAATTGCAGGAAACTGCCCTTATTTACGTGCTGAATGGGGTTTCAAAAGATATGTGGAGAATTTACTGCATTCCAGATACTACCTCAGTCATTAGATGGGCTGAGAATGGACTTAGGACCAGGCAAGGCTGTCTGGGCTCATTCTCAGATAGGAAGGAGGGTGCTCACCGTTGGTCAGGGCAGCGTGGCTGATTCGAGTCAGAATGGGCCACTCATACTGATGCTGGCAAGAGGAGGGCTAGAAAGGACATGAGGTGATGTAATGGGAATCTGAAAAGGATTTCAAGGGGTGAAAATGGCAAAGGAGGAAAGAAAGAATGAGCAGCGTTTGGATGGAAGAAACAGGTTTTCTGGCAAAGGAAAGAAATGAAGGACCAAAGTGTCCCCGAAGGCCCAGTTTACACTTGGCTGTGTGAGCTTCCCTGGTCCCTGGCCCTGACCTTTGGCCCTCACACGGACTCCTGGCTCCACCACAGCAGCTGTTGTATCTGAAACAAATATGTAAGGTTTTCCTTGGCTCGCCTTGAACGAATGAAACCACCGGGCCTGGAACCACCTGTATGCAATAGAATCTGTCTACTTCTCAGCCAGACCCTCATTTGACCAGAAGGTCAATGTAGTGATTCTACCCAAGTTAGTGGCCCAGTCCTGATGTAGGTTTCAGAGAAATAAAAGAAATAAGTAGAAGGGAGACGAACAGGGAAGAAAGGCAGAGATGGCTTCCGCGTTCACCCTGAATGTCTGTTTTCTTCTAGGCCCTAAATTCCTAAAAGGTCCAGCAAATTATAGAGCACTGTAATCAAATTAATTGGTGCATATATTTTGTTAACCTATAGAATGTATTTAAGAATAATAAGAGATGTCCAGAAAAAGATGTTGTTAGCTGGGTGCGGTGGTATACACCTACAATCCCAATACTTGGGAAGCTGAGACAGGAGGATTGCAGGTTTGACACAAGCCTCAGCTACTTAGGCCCTCAGCAACTTAGCAAGACCCTGTTTCAAAATATAAAATAAAAAGGTCTGGGGGTATCACTTGGAGATAGAATGCCCCTGGGTTTAATCCCAAGTACTAAGAAAGTAAAAAAGAGATAGCTAAAAGGTCAACGGCACTTAATATATCCAAATGCCATCTGTCAACTGGATAAAGTCAGCCTGCAGATTCTAAGACCAGGACCATCATCCCTGCCCTGCGCTCCATAAACAGAGGACTCGAGCTCACCCCTCACCTGCTCTTCATCTGCTCACCCCTCCTGAAAGTCCCCTATAAAGGAAGAGCCCTGCACTCCCAAAGGGGCCTCTCTCGCTCTGGATGTGACCCTCATTCTCTCTTGGACATGCATTTCTTCCATTCCTAACGAGCCTCTGTCTTTGTCTCTGACTGACTTGTGATGAAATTCTTTTCCACCATGAAAGCCGAACACCCTGCCTACTTCTCTATACAGTCCCGAGTTGAGACATCAAGCCTTCTCCTATGACAGTCCCACGGGCATGTCTGGGGACAGCAACCGCTTCCCCTCACCAACAGCAAAAGCCATCGGCACCCCGCCCCTGGCTCACTTTGCCTTTGCGGGGGAACAGGGTGTCAGTTCCAACAGAACGGGTTCCCAGGCCACTGAACCCTCCATCCTGAGGACAGTAGCTCCCCACCTTCACCTTTCGAGTTCCCCAGGTGTCAACGTGGGCGTCTCTGCCTCGGGGTGTGGCATCTTTGTTGAAACACATGTAAAAAGTAAAGAGGAGATGGAAAGAGGAGTCCTAGAAAGAGACTCAATCATATAGCAATTTCCCCTTGAATTCATTGTGGTTTGAAGATGAGGCTCAAGGCGCCTGGGCAGGGTATAATTTGTGCATTGCTCTGTAAAAGGAGGGCAAAGGCAGGAAGAGAAAAAGAAGGAACCAGAGAAGTGGAAAATGCTCCATCCTCGAACCTGACCCTCTCCCACCTCTCCTTTCCTCCAGTGCAGCCCAGAGCGTCATCAGCGCTGTCCGGTCTGCAACTTCCTGAGGTCCTTGGTGGAAGGACTGAGTGCTGTGCTGCAAGTGTCGGGGGACGCAAGGGACGGGGGACCAGACGCACAGGAAGTGAGTCCAGAGCGGGCAGCGATGGCGGTGAGGCCCTGGGGCTGTGCAACTGCGGTTTGCACCAAGCGGCATCAGATAGACAAGGCGTGCGGCCCCGCTGGCCTGGCACTGACCCACACTTGCATCTTCTAGTAATGTTCTCACGGATACACAGAACAGATAATGGATTCAATGCTTAAGTGCACCGCACCCCTGCAGACTGCCGCCTATACATAGACATCCTATCTCCTTGTAATCTTCATATAACTTCCCAGTAGTGAAAACACTATTACTATCAGCATTTGGCAAGTAGGAAGGCTCAGCAGAAGGGGGTTGAGATGATTAGGATCTCAGGGTTCGGAAGGGAGAGAGGCCATACCTTGAGCCCAAGTTGGTCCTAACCCTTATGACCTACCTCTCTGATGGGCCGTGATGGACTGCTTCTGTGCAAACCAATATTCCTTCCCCTGTGAGACATTGCTCCAAATTTATTTACTTTTAATTTTTGTGTCACTGGGGATTGAACCCAGGGGCATTCTACTTCTGAGCCACACCCCTAGCCTTGCTTTATTTTTTAGTTTGGAATAGGGTCTCACTAAGTTGCTAGGACCTTAATAAGTTGCTAAGGCTGACCCCAAGCCTATGATCCCCCTGTCTCAGCACCCAAAGTACTGGGATTAAGGGAGTGTACCACCATGCCTGGCATCACTCCATATTTAAAAGAGCAAAAATATCAGCTCCAGCTTTGTGCTGGGAAAGGCACACAAATGAGGGGGTGGGACATGCTCGGCACTTTTCTGAAAGAGGAAACGAATTGGGAACTGAGGCTAGGATCCTTTGCTCAACCCAAGAGCATTTTCCTTTTGTCATGATGCTCAGAGGGTTTTTTTTTTTTTCAAGGAGAATGGTCAGAATTCAGAGGACAATGGTAATGGTTAATGAATTAAGTAAAAGTTGAAGGTATGAACCCAAAGTGTCTATGTGGATGTGCCTCCAAGGCACATCCAGTTCCCAGAGATGTATCTGGAACCTTCTAGAGCTTCTGGAACCCTCTAGGGCTCCTGGGGTTCACGTGGGGTCTGCACACCAGGTAACACCATAAAAGTGAATGTGCCAGTTAGCTTTTCATTGCCACGACCAAAATACCTGTCAAGAACAACTAAGAGGAGGAAAGATTTGTTTGGGTGTCAGAGGTCTCAGTCCATGGTGGGCTAGCTCACCAGAAGGGCAAGGCGGGGGAGGCTGCCTAGATCTTGGCATCCAGGAAGGAGGGAGGGTTGCATGGGTTAATCCACCCACCATGAGGCCAGAGTGCTAAGAATCCAGTCTCTTCCTAAAAGCCCCCCCTCTGAACCTTGCTGCACCTGGACCTTGCTATGGACACATAAGCCTTAGCAAGGAAACCAAACTCAGATCCAGGATGGAACCTGAGGTGGGGAGGGGGCGCCAGTGGCTTCTCAGAGAGGAATGAGGAAGAGGCTGGACCTGAAGACTAGGAGGGGTGGGGGAGGAAGTTCTGTGAGTCAAGGGAAGGCGTGGCTGTGTGTTGATGGAGAGACAAAGAAGGGAAAGATCTGGAAGAAGAACAGGAATGAGAAAAATCAAAAGTTATAAAGAAAGCTCAATGATTAAAAATGAAAAATAATGAAATTGCTGAGGCTGACTTAGATTTGGCCAACCAAAGGCAGTATTTATTTTTTATTTTTTGGCCTGAGGAAACATTCCTAACACAGCTCTGGGGGCGGTAGTTCCCTGAGTGAAGAGATTAGTAATCACATTATTTTCAAGGCCGAGGAGCCCACTGACTCTGGCTCTGAGCCACATCAGCTTGTGGGGCTCTGCAGCGGCCCCTCATCCCCATCTCCTTGGCCTCTGTAGATACAGCTCTGGAACCGGGGCCAGCAGGAGCGAGGCCCGACACAAGCAGGTGGTGTTCTGTTTGGATTTGCTTTTAGCGTGGTCTGGGAGATGCTGGCAGAACATGGTGTCCCTGTGATGCACAGTGGGGGTACAGGGCCCCCAGACTCCATCCCCAGGATTCCTTGTTACTTGGGAAAGTTGTGCCTATAATCAAGAATTAGCAAGGCTGAAGGAAGGTCCCCAAAGAGTCGGGAGATGAGCCCACTTGGGATCAAGGGGGATTCAGCAGGCCCAGGAGACGTGGTCCAAGAAGAAAGGGCACTGTGGGTCAACAGAAGGCGAGGCTTGGTGGCAGAGCCCACAGAGACACCGTGGTTCTTTCAACCAGGGTGAGCATCGGGACCATTTTTGAAGAACTAAGAACAAAGCTGAGAAAACCCACTGAGAGGGAAAGAAGGCTTTTTGGGTCCTACTGCAGGTAGGCACCAGAACATTTAAAAAGCTCCTTGGGGCCAGGGGGCACAAATGCACACCCCTGAGGGACAGATTTGGAAGGGTGCTTGAGAGGCCGACCTGCGGGGGCCCTCTACTCGGGTGGTTCTCAAGTGTGGTCCTTGGGCCATTTGCAAATGTGTTGGTGGTGTGGTCCCCTCCCGAGATGGCCTGTGATAGGAACTCTGAAGGCAGGCCATTCGGAAGCACTGAACAGCCCCACCCTTGGTCCACTGGAGGGGCTTGGGCACTTATGCTCAGCCAGTGGCCGTCGGGGCTGCCTGCTTCCCTGGGTTTTCACAATGCTTCCCCTGGGGATGTCCTCCTGAGTGGTCACATCCCAGGCCAGGGAGTCCTCCCTGCACCCAGCTCCTTCAGCAGCAGTGAGGTTTGGGGCATCTGGCTTTCCTCTGAGTGGCTCTGGCGCTCCTTGTTCCTGTGGGTACTGGAGATCTTCTCGAAATCTACGCTTCCCTCAGACATTCTCCCTCAAACCTCCCCAGATCTGGATGAAATGTCTCCTGGGTACGAGCCGCGCATCCTGACATTTGCCAGATCAGGATTGGAAGACAGAGGGCACGGAACGAGGCCCCTGCCTCCCACTGCTCCATTTAGCAAGGCGTGTACTTGTGAAAAATAATTTTATCTCAAGAAAACATGTGCCAGGCATCACTGGGCGGAAGAGCCAAGCGCTCCGGGAGGCGGGGCCTGGGGGATGGGGAGCCTGTCCTGGCCCGGCCCGCTGCCTTCCCCAGTTTTCTGGACATCGCATATGCCCAGCATTCCTGTACAACAGCCCACTCAGGCCACTGGGCAAAAGCCCACGCCTGGCCAGCCCTGGCTTCCCAGGTAGTGTCCGCTTCGTGGCCTCCTGTTCCTGTAGAGTGAGCACCTTCCCGCCCTCTGCCCCTCCTGCTGGGGGCACGTTGGTTCTTGCTCACCTGGCCAAGCCTCTGCTCTTTCCCCACTCCCTGCTGCACACAAACCAGGGTAAGAAAGCAAGAAGCAGGCTCTCAGGCCTGCCATCACCACTGCCTCTCAGGTAGCTGGCAGCCTGGGCCTCTGTGCCACCGGGGACTGTGTCCTTGGAGGACTTGCACCTCTCCCCGCTACACACTGGCACAGCCCTGCACGCCACCCTTTGCCTGGCTGCAAACCCCGCCCCCAACCCCAGCTTCTCTGTGCTTGGCACAAGAGCTTCTTTGGCTTGGGGCCAGAGTCCTCCTCTCCAAAACAAAAATCTGACTCTCTCCCCCGCTTAAAAACTCCTACAGCTATATAACCTGGTCCTCTCCATCCCATGCTGCCGGAGGATAGAAAGCCTCTCTGCATCCTGCCTGTATTATCCCCAGGGCTAGATCCAGCCTCCTCAAGCTGTTCACAGCCTCCTCAATGGGCCACTGTCTCCAGCGCTTTTGGGTGGTAGAAAGCACCTCACCGCCCTGTTTCCGCCTGGTTCACTTCTACCCATCATCTGAGAAGCCTTTTAGCCTCCCCTTGGGGATGCTATTGCCTCCGTGGCGTTTGCACCACTTGGTATATCCGGTTCCCACGTACCACATGCACGGCTTTTTCATCTTGAGAGTAGTTTCCTGTTCACCTCTGAATCCCCGGTGCTTAGCACAGCTCCTGGCCAGAGTGAATACAGTTGTTGCTTGGTACTCACAAGGCACTGGCTCTAAGACCCCTATGCACATGGATAACAAATCTACAGATAGGCAAGTCCCTTGTATGAGACGGCACAGTTTTTCCCTATTTGTGCATGTATACACATTATTCTGCATCCTTCCAACCCTCTGTTATAATACCTAATACAATGTAAGCATCCCGTAGGTAGTGTTGTTTAAGGAATAAACAAAGCCTGAACATGGCAGTATAGATGCAGCCCTCAGAGGCCAGGTACATCTACTGTTGGTTGGACAGGTGGAGGCAGAATTGCAGAAACAGGCTGGCAAAAATGCAGAGCTGGCTTCTGGTTCACTGTGTCCAAGCCACCAACTCCACGCTTTCAGAAAAGGAAGCATGACTTCAGGAAGAATCGCTGCATTTTCCTTGCAGACATCAAAAACCAAGGTAAACACAGCTGGGGAGTGGGGGGACAGGCTGAGACCCAGTCCTGACTGTTACTGGAGCACACTAGGATCCTGTCTAGAAGTGGACCAAATTCTCTGGAAAAGACGATGTCTCTCTGATACATGCAGACCTGAACCCCTAACTCAACACCCCCTGGCCACTCTCAGAAAAGGAAGGCATCCCACACCCCCCACATTGCCTCTTCCAGTTGCCTCCAACTCCCAACCCTACTACACACCCTCCAGAGTGGATTTCATGAAAACCCACCCTTCAAGTCACTGCCATGAAGGATTTTCCAAAGAGCAATACTGCCCATCACTTCCTCCTTCTCTAGGGTCTGAGCCTTTAAAGTCATCTCTCGAGCCTTGGCCTCGTCTGCCACTTCTTCATGTGTCTAGCCACAGCTTCCTTTCTTCTGGGCTGACGGTCTTCCTCTTTCCTTTGCCCACTCTCACCCCAAACTCCAGTCCCACTTGCTGGCTCACGCAGGTTTTCTTGGGGGAGAGCCAAAGGGGAAGCACAGCGGGGAGAGTCTCTCTCTGTGGACGCTGGTGGTGAATCATGGTGGGTATGGTCACTGAGATGACCAGATGACCAGATTGTCCCACCCAGCAACAGGAGAAGGAAAAGAAGCTGAGGAGCAGCAGTGACCAAGAAATCCCCATGTGGATGGGAAGGGTGGCTGTGGATTGTTCTGGAGCAGGGCAGAACCCAAGAGACCCCGGGGTTGTCCAGTGCCAGCAACATGGAACCTGGAGTCATAGCACTTGATCTACAACATCATCTAGAAAGTCGGCAGCTTCAGCATCTCCCAGTTTAGAGGAATATGGTAAAGATATACAAGACAATAGTTTCTTGTTTCTAACCTGTAACCACAAACCTGCTTTTTTAAACCATTTCATATATAGTTCTGTGAAATATTAAACATTAGTTGTCAGAATGGGAATTAGAAAAATCAAGTCTAAAGAAGGAAAGACTGGTGTGGCTGCGTGGTTGATTAGTTTACTGGCTTGTATTCCTTCTCTTGTTCATTCATTCATTAGTCCATTACTACATCCAACCATCCATCCATTCATCCATCCAACCATTCATCCATCCATCCAACCATCCCCCATCCATCAATCCATCCATCCATCCATCCATTTATTTAAAATATCACATATGCTTAAATATAAAATGATAGTCTTTCCTTCTCTAATTATCTATAAAAACAGAGGAATTTTATAGTCAATCTCTTATAGATCTTTCATGATACAGATTGCTTCCTCAACTACCTTATTTTAAACAAAACTTGACTGGGAAAAATATTACTTTGAAACCACTTTGTGGTTTTGCTAGTTTGGGATGCTTACAAATGTTACCTGATAGAACTTTTTTTTTTTAATCAGAGGCGGTATCCAGTAACTTTTATTAAAGGTATAGTCTCACAAAATCAAGTGTTGGATGTTGTAAATAAACCTTTAGAAGGCCATTTTTAAGGAAATAGACTAAGTGGTTACTTATGAACACTAAAAAATACCTTCCGAATAATTAGAGTAGACATTTCTCCAAAAAAAGATATACAAGCAGCCGGCGTGGTGGCGCACGCTTGTAATCCCCGCACTTGGGAGGCGGAGACAGGAGGATCGCGCAGGTTCGAAGCCAGACCCACTGGCGTAAGAGACCCTGTTTCAAAAATATAAAATAGGTCTGGGAGTGTAGCCCGGAGGTAGAAGGGCTTCCAGGAACCCCAGTACCACCACCACAAAAAAAAAAAAAGACATACAAGCAACATCCATGAAAAGATGCTCGATGCCATTAGTGACCAGGGAAATGCAAGTGAAAACCACAATAAGATGCTACTTCCTCCCTGCTAAGATGGCCAGAATCAAAATGACTGACAACAGCAAGTATTGGCAAGAACGTGGAGAAATTGGAGCCAGTGGGCACTGCTAAGGGGAATGTGAGACAACGCAAAAACTGGGAAACAGGTTGGAAATTATTCAAAGTGTTAAGCAGAGTTACATGATCCAGCGATTCTACTCTTACGTATATAACTAAGAGAAATGAAAACCTATAGCCAGGCATGATGGCACGTGCTTATAATCCCAGTATTTGGGAGGCTGAGAGGGGAGGATCACAGGTTCGTGGCCAGTCTGTGCTACTTAGTGAGGCCCTCTGCAGCTTAGTGAGAACCTGTTTCCAAATAAAGAATAAAAAATAGGGCTGGGGTGTAGCTCAGAGATAGAATGTCCCTGGGCTTAATCCCCAGTACCGCAAAAAAAAAAAAAAAAAAGGAAAACATATGTCCATACTCAAATCTGTACATGAATGTTCATAGGAGCATTATGTAAAAAGGTTAAAAGGAAGAAACAACCAATGAACAGATAAATAAAAGGTGGCATACCCATGCAATGGAATATTATTCATCAATAAAAAGGGATTAAATTCGGATAGATACTACAATATGCATGGACCTTCAAATCATTATGCTATTATGCCATTCACAAAATGCCATAACATTGTATGATTTCATTTCTATAGAATGTCCAGAAAAGGTATCCATGAAAATAAAAATAGATTAGTACTACCAGGGGCTAAAAAGAGTAGACAATAGGGGCTCACTGATAACACTGTGTGGTTTCTTTCTGGAGCGATGAAAATGTTCTCTGATTAGTAGTGGTGATGATGGTTGCACAACACTATGAAATTTATGGTATTAAAATTATACCTTTGAATGGCTGTTATTAAAAATAAAAAGTTCTATATGGCCGAGAGTAAAATTTCATTTTATGTATGTGCCAAAGTTTTGTGATTTGTATGTTGATGGGTACCTGGGCTGGTTCCATAATTTGGCTATTGTAAATTACGCTGCTATAAATATGGATATGCAAGTATTGTAATATTCTGAGTTCATTTCCTTTGGGAAGATGTCCTGGAGCGCTATCTCTGGGTCATATGGTTGTTCCACTCCCAGCGCCCTGAGAAACCTCCACACTGATTTCCACAGCACCCTTTGCGGGAAAACGGATAGAATTTGAAAATATCATATGAAGCGAGTACAACCAGTCTCAAAAACCAAGTAGATGTGTTTCTCTTATATGTGGAAGGTAGAGAGATATTCAGATCTCAAACAAGGACCACATCAGATAGATGAGCAGAGACTCCAGAGGAATGACTGAGGGGATCGGGGATGGGAGATGAAGCCATCAAGAGTAATAGAAGAGCCGGGCGTGGTGGCGCATGCTTGTAATCCCCGCGCTTGGGAGGCAGAGACAGGAGGATCACGCAGGTTCGAAGCCAGCCGCCTGCGCTGGCTTAGGAGACCCTGTTTCCAAATATAAAATGTAAAAAGAGGTCTGGGAGTGTAGCCCGGAGGTAGAAGGGCTTCCAGGAACCCCAGTACCACCAAAAAAAAAAAAAAAAAAAGAGTGATAGAAGAAATGAGCGTATACAAAATGACCAGTTCTGATATCATGGATATGCCTGGGGCGGGGGTAGGAGGGGCAGGGAACCAGCGGGGAGGGACCAAGAACCACGCACATGCATCTGTCTGACACTCTATACCCTAATTTGATGTAAAATTACAATTCACTGAATTTAAAAAAAATGTTTCTGGATCAGTAAGAAGGAGCCAACTGTCCCTAAACTATGGGGCTGACGTTGGAACACAGCGATCTGGTGCAGGAAGAGTCCTGGCAATGAGACAGGTGTCAGCCTCAGAGGGGTGAGCTGCTAAAATCCTTCATAACAGGGAGAGTTGGCGAAGAGTGGGAATTTTAAGATAGTGTATTATTTTATATAGTGTGTGATTTAAAGAGTGTCACTAAAATAATACACTAAATATTATTCTAAGACATTTGAAAAAACAAAACTCTCCTTGTGGGGAGGACCGGATGCCGTATGCCCAGGCACACAGTGTGCATATCCAATGCCAACGGTGCGCTGGGCAGCAGGCTCAGCTTCCGGCTGTAACAGCGACACTCAGAACAATTCGTGCTGTCCCCATGGGGCTTCCCCCTTCCTCATCTGAGTTAAAGGGGAGCTCAGGTCCGAGGCCATGAGTATACAAGGGCTGTGAGGCTGATGATAACACCTCCTAAGACCCCTTCTTAATCTTCTGGGGTCACAGGTTCCTTAGAGAGTCTGATGAAAGCTAACGACTCCCTTCCTATAAGACAGGCATTTGTTCAGAAGGGAAAATTCTACATCTTTTTCTGAAAGTTCCTGTATATAACTTCTCAATAAGCCATATGAGCCCTCAATCATATGTATATCCACAACAATTGACACTACCCAGATAGTGTATACAAGCTCCCAATATGTGTATGCCCCCAGTTTTGAACACAGCCCCCCCAAAAAAAATACAAACACCCTCAACAATACATCATACTACTTCCCAGCAATGTATATAACCTCACTCCAACAATGTGTACAACCTCTAGCCATGTAGACAACCCTACCCCAACAAGGTATAGACCTTCAGTCATGTATAAAACCCACATTAATGTCTACAACCCCACTCAACAATGAATACAACTCTATGCCAACAATGTATAGACCTCCAATGAGGTATTCAATCCCACCCAACAATGATGTATATAACTCCACCCTAACAAGGTATATACCTCCAGCAACATATGCAATCCCCAGAAATGTAGATAACCCCACCCCAACAATGTATACAACCCCCAGCAATGTAGATAACCCTACTCCCAACAATGTATAGACCCCCAATGATGTATACAACCCCCAGTGATGTATACAACCCCATCCAACAACATATAGACCTTCAAAGATGTATATAATCCCACCCCAACAATACATACACCCCAAAAATGTATACAACCCCAAAATCTAGGTCTGCCATGCTCTGGGCTGGGCTGGAAACTTTGAGAGACTGCTTCCCTGAAGTCTCCATTCCCATTCCTGTCTATTTTTCAGCTCTTAGGAGGCATGAACAATGCATGTAAACTTATAAACTCCTGAGCCAGAGACTGGAAGGGATTCCAGATGACCTGGCCCCCAGGGCATCCAGAGAGGCTCCCAGGGGCAGAGCGGAGGGCAGCTGGGGGCCTGGGAGGCACCTTGACTCCCCACTTCAACCCTAGATGGGTCTACTCCAACCTAGTTTATATACTGGACTTTCACCTAAGATCCACTTTGAGGAAAGCTTTCCTCCTGTTAAAAAGTTCCAACCTCCTTGTCACCCATACAAACGAGAAGCCCGAGGGGTGGGCAGGTTTCCTTAGGTGGCCTGTGGTGGGATGTCAAGACATGACCACTGACCCAGTGCTCCCTGTCCCCAGGGCAGGACCCTGTTCCTCAGTTGTCCCCAGGTGTAGACACAGGCTGAGAACTGGGTGTTCAACACACAGGTGCAGGAATAGTCAGGTGGAATCAGAGGAGGAGCCAGAGACCACGCTGGGAGAATGTAGAGCCCCTCTCTGCAGACAGAGCAGCTAGTGCTCACACTTGGGACTGCAGGAGCCCAGAGCTCAGAGTCCAGTGATCCCAGCAAGTGATCTGCCTGCGCATACCGCTTGGGCAAAGTCCAGGTTACTAAAACCCCCAGATCTGGCCCTGTGAATCTCTCTCTCCTTTTCTAGCAGAGTCGCGCCCTCTACAATCCCCTCTCCTGTCGCCCTTCACCTCTGCCTTTCTCTGTCACTCAGCAGGGCCTGGAAGGGCTCAACACAGGAGGGAGAAGGAGAAAAAAAAGTAGGATGTGCTGGAAAGAAGAGACTGGGTGGTTTAAGAAAGAGATCCCTGAACTGGGTGGGCGTCAGGATCCAGCCTCTGCTCTGGGCTGCAGGGACTCTGCCTTCAAAGGGCCTGGATTCTGGCCCTGGGGCCAGAGCTGGAGAGGCTGAGGTCCCTGCAGTGTGTTGCAACTGGCTGTTGTGAGGCCTGGAATGAGGAAGAGCCTGCTGTGGCGGTGCCTGGTGTCTGGCTCAGGTGAGCCAGGCATGAGTGTGCTGGAGGGAGGGAGGGGGGATTGTATTTCTCTGGCCCAGGGAAATGGAATCTCCTAGCCTTGGAATTTAAGGGTGTTAGGAGGGAAAAGAAAATGAAAAGTATCTTTTTGTCCCAGGGAAATTTAGCAGCAGGTTGAGGTGGTAAATTCCGGGTGGTCAGGGATGTGGAGAGGCCTGGAAGCTGCAGTGGGGGCTCAGGCTTCCAAGGGGTGGGCTGGGAGCTGAGTCTTGGAAGGAGACATGTGCAGGACTGGGGACTGGACAAGTGCAGGGCTGGCGGTCCCTGCAGGACATGGCAGAGATTTGCCTGGTACCCATGAGTGGAGTAGGCTGGCCGGGGTGAAGGGCTTATTTGGAAACTATGGGGACATCAGTTTAAGGAAGGTGCTGAATTGTAAACTTAAAGAATCTAGTTTTGCAGAGGCACTGAGGGAGTTTCCAAGAGATGGAAAGAAAATGGACCCTTCAAGATTATTTAGTAATTTTAGGTAATAAGACCTGGGCTAGAATGGGGGCCATGAAAAGGAAGATGGAATGAGAAACACGAAGAAAGAATCTGTGATTTAGTGATGGGCAAGATACGGGCAGAGGAGAGCCAAGATGTGGAGGGAGGGAGGGAGGGAAGATCACGGTCTCCAGTCCAGCCCCCGTGGAGGAAAAACACAGGCATGGCGGCCGGTGTGGGAGTGCCAGGGGGAGGAGATGGTCTGAGAGAGAAAGAGGAGCGTAATTTTCAAGCTTCAGCATCTAAGAAGATAAAAGTCAGTCAGTCAGTCTCTCTCTCTCTCTCTCTCTCTCTCTCTCTCTCCCTTTCTCTCTCTCTCTCTCTGTATTGGGGATTGAATCCAGGGGCATGCTACCTCTGAGAAACACTCCCAGACCTTTTTATTTGTGTATATTTAAACTCTTATTAAGTTGCTGAGTCTCACCAAGTTGCTGAGGTTGGTTTTGAACCTGTGATCCTCCTGCCTCAGCTTCCCAAGTACTGGGATGACACCTGGCTGCTCTGCCTCACCTGGCGGAGGTAAACCTGTTGAGTGAGAGTCCTATAGGCTGGTGGAAGTAGAAGGCTAAAGCGAGAGGTAGGGCTGAGGGAGGCGGAGACACAGGCGTCATCAGTGTCCAGGGCGTCCCTGCACACCTAGCGGCATACTGCTGACTCCAGCTGCCCGGCAGAGCCCTCCCCAGGACGCTCTAGGTAGGCTGGCATTTAACACATACAGAGCAGAAGGGAGGCCCAGAGGAAGGCTCCTGGATGTGAATCAAGAGTGTGGAGCCAGGTGTGATGACGCACGCTTGTAATCCCAGCATCCGGGAGGCTGAGACCGGAGGATCATGGTTCAAGGCCAGCCTCAGCTACTTAGTGAGGCCCTTTGCCACTCAGTGAGCCCCTGTTTCAAAAAATAAAGACTAAAAAATAGGGCTTGGGTGTAGCTTGGAGGTACAATGCCCCTGGGTTTCATCCACCGTACTGCAAAAAAAAAAAAAAAATATGGAGGACCCCGGTGTGGTAGCACACACCTGTAACCCCAGTACTTGGGAGGCTGGGATAGGAGGATCTCAGGTTCAAGGCCCTTCTTCAAAATAGAAAATAAGTGTGCATGTAGGTCATTGTGAACTATACTATTATGTGAGACTATCATGCACACATAAACATATATTTTTTTTGGTGGTACTGGGGTTCCTAGAAACCCTTCTACCTCCAGGCGGGCTACACTCCCAGACATACATACATTCATACATACATACATATATGTATAGATACATATATGTATGTATGTATTTTTGGAAACAGCGTCTCCTAAGCCAGCAAGACTGGCTTCGAACCTGTGCAATCCTCCTGTTTCCGCCTCCCAAGCGCAGGGATCACAAGCGTGCGCCACCACACCTGGCCCATAAACATATTTTTAAAAAATGAAATAAGAAATTTTAAAAAAAGAGCTCGGGGAGTCACTCAGAGGTAGAATGCTGCTGGGCTTGATCCCCAGCACCAAAACAAGACTAAAACATGGAAGGAAGAAAGGATGGAGGAAAAGAGTGAATTACCTTCAAGACCCAAACTATTTGATGTTTCCAGAAACCCTACAGCTTCCAAATCTGCCACAGAGCCAATGTCAGCTCTGAAAAGTAGGAGCCTCCGGTTGTGGTGCAGATACTGCCCAGACCCCAAGGTCCTCCTCAGTCACAGTTTATTCCAACTCTTAAGGTCTGAGCTATTTCCAAGCCTCTTACCTGTGCAAATTCCAACTTGCCTCTCTCCAAGCCATGCTACGGCCTATTCTCCAGGTCTGACCGTGGCCCCTGCGCCCGCATCCATGCCCCCAGCACTCCCTTCTGCTTTCCCCATAAAGTCCCATGGTTTTCCAAACAATGTCCACACTCTTGGGCTCCATGTCCAGGCCTCGTCTTGCTGATGTCCACGGCTGATCGCCACTCCTGGCCCTGCCCAGGATGGGTCAGGCAGACCCTGCCTTTCCACCTCTCTGCTTGATACAGTCACCTGCCAAGCTCCCCCAGCTGAATACCACCTGCCCTTCCAGAGCTGTCCCAAATGCCACCTCCTCCAAAGAGCTCTGTCCCGCCTCCCAGCCTGCATAGCCCCAGGGACCTCTGCAGCCTCTGCCCTTGGCTCTCTGGGCCTCTCCCCTGGTGTCCCAAAGCCCCACCTTGTCTTAGAGTTACTCATCTTTTCTTGGAAGGGGTGGGGGTAACTGGAATTGAACCCTGGGGGAATTCTACCTCTGAGCTACACCCCCAGCCCTTTTTTATTTTCTGTTTTGAAACAGAGTCTCACAGAGAGTCCTGCTAAGTTACTGAGGCTGGCCTTGAGCCTGTGATCCTCCTGTCTCAGCTGACCCAGTACTGAGATTATAGGTGTGCGCCACCCCCACGGGACTTGAGTTATTCGTCTTTATGAATTAACTCCCCGGCCAGAATGTAAACTTGCTGAAGATAGACAGTCCCTCAAATCTGGTTTCTCCACCCTTGAGATCAGTGATGGAGAAGGGGGAAGACGTTCTACAAATACCTAGAACGAGTCTGGAACGAGAAAATGGCCGAGGGCTCAGAGGTGTTCCGTCCCCTGGCAATGCCACACGGCTCAGACCTGCATCTCTCTGGCCCCAAACTTCATCTTTTCTGGGAAAACGCCTGTAATGTTTTATGAGGCATTCTCTCACAAGCTATTTTTCTCATGGACTTTCTCAGACAGGTTGGACATCTTCTTTATTTCCAAATGCAAAAGGGGAGGCCTGGAAGAGGCAATACACTTAAGCAAGGTTGCACAGTGGGCAGATGGGGGAATCCAGGGCCCAGGGCCCCAGCAGGACCCTCTTTCCTCTAACCCAGCCGAAGCACTGCTGGGCTGCCCTGTATGGAGCCAGGACTCTGGGGCCTGCAGTGAGCCCCCGATGCTGCCTCAGTGGAGAGCTCTGTATGTCAGTGCCAGGCATCCGTGCCACAGCGGATGCACCCCAGAGCGCCTGCTCAGGGACAGGAGAGGTGGCAGCCTTGTAGCCTTTGAGGTGCGAGTGGAGGCGGTGAACTTGAGCTGAGAAGGAAGGCCGGAGGGGGGTAGCGTGGTTCTAGTGCCACCTGCTCCTGGGAAACAAAGAGAAGCTTTGGGGTGTAGAGGAAGTGGGAAGTGGGGCACACTCGCTTAGAAACCAGGACAAGCTGTGCTGTTACGAGTGGCCAGGACCACAGCTGGGACCTTCCTCTCCCAGTTGGGAAAGAAACCCCAGGCAAAGCAAGCTCTGAACTCAGGGCAGAATTCCCAGCAGGATCAGAAGGAGCCTTCTGAGCCCTGTGGGCACCAGAGGGACTGCCACGACTTGGAGACATCTCAGAGAGGGACGGGAGCCCTCAGCAAGAGAAAGGGCTGAGCAGGGGCCTGCACTCAGCACTAGGGAAGACTAGTCTGTGAAATGCAATCAACCCTTCTTCAAGGTCTAATCCACAGGACCAGGTGGGTTCCTTTGAGCTCCCTTCCCTGTCTTTTAGGAGTGTTCCTGCCAGATTCAGGGGAAAGGAGTAGTTTAGCAGAGAAGAGAGAACAGGAGCGGGGGGATATTAGTGAACCATAACCAAGATGTTCAGAAGGAAGGCCCCTTCTTCTCCGGGTATTTCTAATCACACTGACTAGCTGTCTTATAAAAGCCCCCGTGCCCTTAGCCCTGGGAAAGGGAAGACCCCGCACCCTGGAGCAGCACCCCTCCCGGAGCCTACTTGGAGGGTCTCCTAAAAAACCAACTCTGTAGCTGTCTCAATCGGCCCATTGCATGTACGTAAAGCGTGCATCAGAATCTCTAGCCTGGAGTCTGCTCACCTAATCAAACTGTCATCGTGAGTAATAATTACACCTTGGGAAACAGGAGAGTGACTCAAAAAGCTGTCCCCTCCCCCACCGCACTCCCTCGCACAGCTCCTGCACAGAGCACGCGGAGGCCCAGGAAGCACAGTCACCATCTCCTGCGTCTCAGCTCTCTGAGCACTTTAAGGGGTGATTCGGCCCCAGTGCCTGGTGGGCATCTGTAGATAGAGTCTGTGATGGCTAAAGAGTTCACTGGGTCTGGCCATTCCCAAACCACAGAGGATTGGGAGTGGGGTGGGCAGGAAGAAGTAAGTACTGGTATATGCCTGATGCCTATGAGACAGCTTCCGGGAAAGCTGAGAAACTTTGAGAAGGTGGCCTATAGCCTTAATAATAATAACAATTAATAATAATAAATCACTTCCTACAAGCCCAGATAAAGCTATGAGTCAAATATAGGAGCAGTAACACTCACTGGGCGCTCACAGTGTGCTTGGCTTCGGACTGAATGTTTCATGTGCCATGGAGGTTAGTGAATGAATCCTGGGGTATTACTATACTGAAATAATAGCCTATACTCGCTGGTACACCATGATATTCCCCCAAAGGCCTGCTTCTTCCATCCCCAGACTCCTCATGGCCCTGAACTACAGGGTGACCCCGTGGAGCTGGCGGCCTGTCCCAGCCTCGTAGGGCCAAGGCTAGTGCCCTTCCTGTCTGATCCCTACCCAAGCTTTGGCGGCTGTTAATGGAAACAGTATTTCTGTGTGTGTTCCTGCTCCCTGTTCTCAGCAAAGATCGGGTATCATCTTACAGAGGAGGAAACAGGGCTAAAGACCTGCCCAGCTCACACAGACAGCCCCTTGGGGGTCAGCTGGAGTCCAGGTACACTGATCCCCAGCCCGGCCTCCTGACCAATGCTTGGGATGAAAACGTGTGAATCCTGGAAGACTGTGAACAGGGCCTCTGCTCTTCCTTCTTTGCCTGGAACTTCCCAGAACTCTCAATACCAGGCTCACAGACACCCCTTGCAGCAGTGCAGCTCAGCCACCTTCGCCCCTGGACGATTTTACCTGGGGACTTAGGACCACATGGGGAAACGAGGATCTGAGAGCCCTGCCACGCAGGCGCGCCCTGGGGAGGTTCCATCCCTTCCTGGTCTACCTCAGTGGCTCTGCCTGCACCAGGAGTTTTAAGGCACATTTGTCACTGCCAGGCAGAGCTAATGCAAAGGTTTTCCCCAGGTCTCTGAGGCAGGGGGCAGGATAAGTGGACACAGGCGGGAGTCTATGTCTGTGATGGCTTCTAAGGCCACAGGTAGTGAATGCTAAGGTAAGCCTGTGATGCAAGGTTTCTTTCCCTGCAGGACTTATCATAACCTGGACCATGCACCTGCTGCCTCTGTGTCATGGCAAAGAATCTCTCTGAACACGCCCTGGAAATTGTTGGACTAGGACGAGAGACAAAAGGCTTGTCACTGGGCAGGAGGACAGGAAGATTCACCACTAGGAAGAGGGGCCCGTTATAACTCAGCCGTTCCCACAAAAGAAACACACTTTCCACTTCCTCTTTCTCTTAACAAATTCTTTTTTTCTTTTTCTTTTTTCTTTTTTTGTGGTACTGGGGGTGGAACACAGGGGCCTTCTTCCTCTGAGCTACACCCCCTGCCCTATTTTTTCTTCTTCTTCTTCTTCTTCTTCTTCTTCTTTTTTTTTTTTTTTTTTTTTTTTGTGGTACTGGGGGTGGAACCCAGAGGCTTTCTACCTCCGGGCTATACTCCCAGACCTTTTTTATATTTTATTTGGAAACAGGGAATCACTAAGTTGCTGAAAGCCTCACTAAGTAGCTGAGGCTGGCTTCGAACCCATGTGATCCTCCTGTCTCAGCCTCCCAAGCGCGGGGATTACAAGCGTGCGCCACCACGCCCGGCTTTATTCTTCATTTTGAAACAGGGTCTCACTGAGTTGCAAAGGCCTCACTAAGTAGCTGAGGCTGTCCGCGAACCCCGATCCTCCTGTCTCAGCCTCCCGAATGCTGGGATTACAAGGGTACGCCACCACACCTGGCCCTTACCAAATTCTTAACTCCCTCCAAGTTCCCCCTTTCCAGAGGCCCCTAATGTGTTCTTATTAAAGTCAAAACAGGGTTCACAAGGCACCTCCCCTGCATCTCTTGTAGCTCCACCTAATAGGCAATTCATCATTAAGACTACGAATCACAAAAATCACAAAAGGAAGCCTAATTTTATGGCATATTTGTCAGCATCAGGCAACAGGCTAGTGTTTGATGTGGCTTCTTTAATCCATTCACCTTTCCCTTCAGTTAATTGGACTTTGAGCCCCTCGGCAGGGAGAGCTGGATCGCTCCTCCCCTGGAGACCAGCCCTGCAGAAGGGGAAGACAGCTTTGACAACGTAAAGCTTCCTGCTCTCTCACAGAAGAAGAAACCAAGCCCACCACAATTTCCCCAGAGACCTCTGAGCACAGCGCCCCATAAATGCAAATGGAAATAAATGAGCCCCCAGCACTTTGTGGGTGTTTGGGTCACCCCCCCCCCGTAAAGGTGTTATAAAAATGAATATGTACCACACTTTCCCTAGCACTCATGGGCGACCACAGATCCTCCTCATAGCCTGGACCAACAGGATCTGGGGTTCCAAGAAACAAACCCGGTTATGTGGGTTTGAATCCCAAGTCTGATGGGCTCTGGAGCCCAATTTGTTCCATCTCCGCTTTCCTCCAGCTGTGTAGATAAATAAGCCGATCCGGGAATTGATTTATTTCCCTTTTTTTTGGGGGGGGTAAATTGGGGATTGATTGAACCTGGGGCATTCTACTTTCAAGCTACACCTCCAGCCCTTTTAATTTTATTTAGTTTAGTTTTTGAAACAAAGTCTTGCTAGGTTGCTGAGTCTCACTTTGTTGCTGAGGCTGTCCTCTGACCTGTGATCCTCCTATCTCAGCTCCCCAAGTACTGGGATTAAAAGTGTGCCGCAAAAAATAAAATAAAATAAATAAAAGCGTGTGTCACCATGCCGGCTCTGATTTTTTTCTCAATAACATCAACAACAACAACAACAACAATAATAACTGAGTCAATCGGTTAAGAACAACAACAACAATAATAATAATAACTGAGTCAATCAGTCAAGAAGCCCCTAGATGGGATCCAGCAAGATCAGTTACAAGATAAATAATGCCCTGGGACTATCCTCGGGGCACCAGGCAGTTCTCAGCCATGACTCCCAGCAAAACCCCATCTTCTACTTTCTCCTAGAATGGGGCTTCCAGATAGATACAGAACACCTAGTTCAGTTTGAATGTCAGATAAACAGTGAATCGTGTCTGACTATGAGTATGTCCCAAATTTTGCATGGGCCATACTCATACTGCAAACGAATATCCAGATATGCTTATTTGAAATTCCACCATGAGCAGGTCCCGTGTTGTGCTTTTATTTGCTATATGGGGCACCTCTGGCTTGGAGTTGAAGACATGCTGGGAAGTCCCAGCCCAGCTCCAGGTCCCAAGCTCACTCCAACCAGAGTTACCATGGCAGCACGAGCAGCCTCCCTGGCCCCGGGAGTGGCCACTGCGCCGCCGGCCCTTCACTCTGCAGGCCCCTAACTGGACAGCTACTTTCAGTTTCCTGGATTCCCCAAGCTGCTTCCAGCCTCTGGCTGCTCCAGCCTCCGGTGTTTGCACTCTCCTGGCTCTGTGCCACCTTCGCTTCCCTCTTGTTGCCTGGCTAATTCCTAGAGAACCTTCAGTCCTGACACAGAGCCACTTCTGCCAGGAAGCCCTCCTGGGCCTCCCCCAGAACACCAGGCAGCTTGCACCCTGTCTGTTCCCCTGGCAGCTGGGCTTCTCCCCGCTCTGCCCCGGCAAAGCAGGGACCACGGCAGACTCAATCTCCTTGCACCTAGCACCAGTACCTGGCTGCAGGTGGGCAGCCGCTGAGTGAATGACCCAGGACAGACTGTCCGGCCACAGTTGGGTCTTCGCAATGTACCAACTTCCTTCCTCCTTTCTTTTATGAGTCACTATTTCATTGCTGCCTCCCTCCTCCCCCCACAGCAGTTGTGAAAGGCAGGGGCTGAGGTCACAGCGGCCTCCAGGTGAGCCCACGCAGTGTGGGCCCTGAGGGCCCGGCACCCTCCTCAGGCTGCGCGCCCTGGGTCCCTGGGCTCTGCTCTAGCTGCAGGTCTGCTTAAGGCTCTTCCCAACTCACCCCAAGGGCCAAACTCCTTAAATGGGCCCAGCTGGATCTTGTTCCCAGTCCAGGGCTGCGGGGAGATTAGGGCGAGGGCAGGTGGCGGGGTTTGGGGGGGCCTCTGAACAGCACCCATATGCTGCTCTGAGCTCACCCACCCAAAGCTTTGCCCACGCACAGCCTGACAGCGGGAACAGGCAGCCTGGAACTTAACCCTTGAGGGGCACTTGGAAGGCAGCTCAGCTCCAGGGTGGCCAGCAGTGACTGAGCCCCAACACACACACACACACACACACACACACACACACACACACACACACACGAGTTGGGCTCTGTCCCCTTTCAGTGCCTAGCTTGCCTCCAGTCTGGGCTCTGGGTCCAGAAAATGGGGGGCGGAGCTCAGAAATGTGCTGGTAGAGTGGGGTAGGTGAAGTGGGGTGCAAGTGACCCCAGGGGCTGCCAAGGGCCAGAGAAGGGAGCCCTGGACTGCTCGCAGGGCAGAGGTCTAAGGCCAGAGCTGAAGTTGGGTCCTGGCCCTCTAGTCTGACCGCTAGGCTGGCTGTGCCTTCTCCCGTGGCCCCAGCCTCCCCTGTCCAGCTATGTGAAGAGCGCCCTTTAGCCTCAAATTAACTCCAAAAATAGAACGCTGTCCCCCTGCGGAAGGCTAGCGAGCTCCGATCCCGACTTTCTGGGCCCTTGTCCCCCCTCTATTTCGGAGCTCCCAGTCGGGTCCTGGTACCCCAAAGCCGGACCCACAGCCCCCTCCGGCCCCTTCCACCTCGTCCACCTCGGCAGCTTGGCCCGGGCGGAGACTCACCGCCAGGGAGGCGCGGATCCGGCGACCCCCGGCCCTGCGGGCGAGGCTCCGGGCTCCGCAGGTGAGCGGCCGGCAGGTAGGTCGCCGCGGCTCGGAGGCTGTGGCTGCGGAAGCGGGCTGACAGGTTGGTGCTCTCCCCTCCTCCTCCCAGTCGCTAACCACACCCCTGCTGCTCCCTCCACACTTCCTTAAAGGGTGGGGTGTGCTGTCTGTGCCTGGCGGCTCCAGCCTATTACCATAAACTCTGAAATAGACGCCGCCGCCAATTCCCCGGGCTACCCACGGACCTGGGCTGATCCCCGCCGCCCCCCCCCCGGACCCCAGTGGGATACTCGGGGGTTGTGTGCCCCTGTGGGTGGCCGAGCTCCACCCCAATGCGCCGCCTCCGTCCTGCCCTCCTCCTGCCCCTGCGGCCCCTCCACTTTTGGGAGGCCACAGGTCTCCGGTTGGCTTCGCAGTGGGAGACCTTACCTGTCCTGGGCTCTGGGCGGCGCCGGGGTCCCAGGATGGCCCACTACATCCTGGGGTGGCACCAGGCAAAGACCACCAGGGATGCCGGCAGGACTGGTCTCAACCTAAACCCAGGACCGGGTTCCCGAGCCCAGAGAGCGTCACAAGATAACCAGAGAGCCAGGTGTGGTGATGCACGGCTGTAATCCCAGGACTTGGGTGGCAGAGACAGGAGGCCATAGGTTCAAAGTCAGCCTCAGCAACTTAACAAAACCCTGGTTCAAATACAAAAATAAAACGGGGGGCTGGGGGTGTGGCTCAGAGATAGAATGCCCCCGAGTGAGTCCCATTACACACACACACACACACACACACACACACACACACACAGAGTGAGGGAAGCCAGGTGACTTTCTCCTGAGATGCCTCCCCACACTGGTTCACACCTTACTCAGGCCAGCAGGGCGGTGGGATTGGAGGTAGGGATTCCAGGACACTTTGCAACACCTCCTCCCTATCACTAGAAAGATTCCTGCTTCTCCCTGAGTGGGAGGAGCTGACCTGGACGTGGCAGGTCAACAAAAGCTGGTGTGTGGCCACCCTCACCCAGAGCCTCACAGATCTTCTCCAGACTGCCTGGCTCTGTGGCCCGTGGAGGATCGGGTCTGGAGGTGTGCAACCTCATTCCACCTGCCCTTCTGTGACAGCCAGGCATATGTGGCCACCTCCATGATACTTCCTTGACCCCAAACAGAGCAGATCAGCTGCCCCAGGAGCACAGCAGGAAAGTCCAAGGGGCAGCCACTCTGCTGCTCAGATGGTGTCCAGTCCCCCCCCCCCCCCCCGCCCCAGACATTCTGAGAAGAAAACAGAGACTTAGATTAATTAACAAAGCCAGAAAGCCGGTGTTTCTCAAAGCGCAGCGGTGGACTGACCTGGATGCTTCTCTGCATCCACTGAGAGTCAGAATCTGAGGCCAGGGTGCCAGGTGCCCGCCGCCACTCATAGCCTGTCCAGTGCCTCTGTGGACCTCTTCCTTGCTTATCCTGACAGCCAGTTTGCCACACTCTGCGCACCCACTTGCAGCCTTAGAGACGAGGCCGGCTGCCGGCAGCCGGCAGCCAGAAGCCGGCCAGGCTGGAGACTGCTGGTACTTAGAGAAGGCACAGGTCAGGGTAAACGAGTTAGCCAGGAAGGTGTGGGGAAGGTAGGATGGACCACTTAGCACAGCAGGGAGCCGTCAGGGACCACCAGGAGGTGGGTGCACTTCCCAGTGCTTGCACAGGGGAATGGCCATTGCAGGTCAGGTGGCGTGGAAGTTACATCTCTGAGAGAGCCGCTAAGGGTCTGCCTGAGAGTGGAGCCCTTGGACTAAGACCAAAGCCAGGCAGACCAGCTGTGAAAAGGTGCGTTTGTGTGTGCTGCCCCTATGTGGCCACTTGGGTGAACTACAATATCATCTCTACTGGGTCTCAAATCCCAGCAGCTAAGTTTTTAGAAGTTGAACTCTTCAGCATTTTTTTTTGCAACTCCAAATCCTAGCTCCTAGCATCAGAGAATCATAATTATTTTTAGATAAGAGATACCTTGAGAGACTCCCTGGGGTAGGTATCCAAGTCTGCCTCCTTCATACACCAGGCTCTTCTGTCTCTAAGTTAACTAGAAACTGCTCAGTGTATTAAATGGGTCAAAACTGTGCGCTGCACTTGAAACGGACCCTTTATTCCGCCACGGAAGTCCTTCTTAATAGTTGAGTTTTAAATTTTGGTTGATCACGGGCTGCCCAAACACATGGGCTGCACCTCCCAGCCTCCCTCGCAGGTGTGGCCATGTGATGGAGTGCTGGGCAGGGGTTGGGGAGTGGAAGCTGTGTGTGCGACCTCAGCATCGTGCCCTGGGAGGGAACAGGCACATTGCCCAATATCTACTCTCCACCCAGTCAGAGAACCTGGAGCTGCCAACAGCCAACCTACAGGAGAGATCTAGTCTGGGTCCCTCATACCACCGAGCCATCAGGTGGCATGGTCTGGACCTAACTGAACTTTAACGGGAGAGACAAAGGAACATTCAAGTTGTTCCATTACTGCGTTTGGGGTCTTTCTGTTCCCTGCACCTGAACTGCATCTGTGATATTGTCATATAACAAGAAATATATATATAACTGGCATTGCCTTGCATATTAGGAGCACACAGCTCCTAACACCCGTGCAATCTCTAGTGATGTGTCTTTTGTACCTAAGACACATGGAGATGACTAGTGTGGCTGGGGTTCCCTTGATAACCCTAACCTCATTCTCTCTGTCTCCAGAGTGCCAGGTGCTCGAAAAGGGGTGAAGGCCGAGATGATCACCAATGGCCAATGCGACTGATGATGTAATCAGCCTTGCCTGCGAACCCCCTAAACTAACACACAAAAAGATGAAGTTTGGAGAACTTCCAGGTAGCTCTATCTATACCTCTGTGTGGAGGTGCCGCAGGATGGCACCCCAAAGAGGCCTCAAAGCTCTGCACCCCGTAACTCACTCTGCGAGTCTCTTCCATCTGACTGTTCATCCTGTAAGTAGGAAATAGAAGTAGAGTGTTTCCCTGAGCGTTGGGAGCTGCCCTAGACAGTGAGTGGAACCCGCGGAGGAGTCACGGGAGCCCTGGTTTATAGTCACGACCTGGCCTAGGACTTGGGACTGGCCTCTGAGTGAGGCCGTCGGGTAGGCCTGAGCCCTCAGCCTCTGGGATCTGACATTGTTTCCAGGGAGAAGGTGTTGGGATTGAATGAACTTGGAGGATACCCAGCTGGTATCACATCAGGGAATCTGGTTGCCCTCACACATCTGGTTCCCAAAGGGACCGTTGAGTGGTATCTTAGAGTAGCAAGAAGAAAATGATGTTGTTTTCTTCCTTCAGAGCATCCCAACGAATGCACCATCATTTATGTTCTTTTAGCTGCACCTTGATGTAGAACCTCACTGTCTTCATCTATTAAAATGTGACTCATTTACCTTCCAGGCTGTTGGAAGGACGAGATGTAACCACGTGAGTCTCCTCGCTAGCGCGCTAACTCAGAGATGACAATGAATGGGGCCTATTGTAAAAATAAGTTCCCCACCCGTGGCGGTGAGACTGCTTTAAGCTATTCTACCTCCCCAGCCGACTCTCAAATATTGCATAATGTTCACGATGAAAAACTTAAGACAAGCGGACAAAATAAAATCTCCACACAGAGAAATAAAGGGGTTGGGGGCTCCTGAACACAACCCCAGATGCAGCTCCTTGGGGAAAATAAAGATGTATTAAGCCACTGAGAAGCGGATTTGAACCCTGGAGAGGGAGCAAGCGATAGAAAAGGTAGAAGTGTTTTTATTTTTGTTTTGTTTTTTAGGAAATGATCTGCCTTGCTTTCTTTTCTACCATTTTCAGAAGTGATTTTTTTTTAAATTTCTTTATTAAAGACCACAGGCAGAGAGGCCTCAGTGCCACCTGAGGCCAAGCGCTTGCACAGCCCCAGGGTGATGTCTTGGAAGGTCACCCTGGCGCCCCGGGAGGCTGCAGGACTGAGGCTGGGCTGCGGGGAAGAGGGGCTGGCCCTGCCGTCTCGTCCATTCGAGTCTCTCCCTCACTTCTGTGACTTTGGCCTTCTTGGCTCCACGCTCTTACCCCAGCTGTGTGTGGGCTCGTCTGGACCCGCACGCATATGGGGTTAGCTCTGAAGCAACGTTGTGGCTCCAGGAACCTTGGCTTGGCACTGTTGACCCGACAGTTCTACAGAGCCTGCTCTCTGGTCTCAGCCCACAACGTGCTGGAGGCATCAGCGATGAAGAGGAGGGACACTGCTACAGGCAGACACATTGCTGGTAGCCAGAACATCTAGGAAGAAACATTAAAAATGCCTAGGAAATGTAAGAGCCCCCAGAGCACAGGCATCTGTGGCCACGTACAAGGCAGTGTGAGCAAGCCCACGCGCTGCATTACCTTCCGGGGGAGTTCTCTATTACCCAGCTCAGGGTGGTCATTAATGTCTCTGCTGTTAAATCACAAAGAAAAGTTTATATTCTGCATCCTTTATTTGAGAGAAAAAAGTACACAGTACATCTCGGAAGATTTTTCTCTATTCAAAATGATCACAATAAACTCTGGGTGCTTACAGATAAATTCCAGGACCGTGGATCGGCTTCGATTTTGTTTTGTCCGGTTGCCAAGATGCTATCTGTTCCAGAGTGTTCTGCAACTCTAGCTCCTTGTAATGAACAGCAGCAGAGTGTAGCCTCCACTGTGGATGATCTCAACAGCGGTTGAAAGCATAGATGCCTACAGGGGCCAGGCAGGGAGTGCGCGGGGCAGCTGGCTAGAGAGGGGCTGTGGCGAACTAGGGAACAAATGTCCCTCCTACAGGGAGCAGCTGCCATGCAGGAAAGCCAGAGCAATGTGGCCAGATTTTTTTTTTTTTAAGCAAAGGCAGATAATGAACTATCTGAAAAGGAAATTATGAAAACAGTTCCATTCACAAGGGTATTAAAAGAAGAACAAAATACTTAAGAATAAACCTAATCAAGAAGGTGAGAGACATGTACAGTGAAAACTACAAAGTATTGCTGAAAGGAACCTGCATCCCTTTTGCCTCCAGACTTCTGTTGTGTGAGATGATCCATCTCCTTACTGTTTTTTTTTTAACATTTTTATTTGGAAACAGGGTCTCTTAAGCCAGCGGGGCTGGCTTCGAACCTGCACAATCCTCCTGTCTCCGCCTCCCAAGCGCGGGGATTACAAGCGTGCGCCACCATGCCCGGCTCTCCTGACTGTTTAAATCATTTTGAGCAGATGTGTGTGTGTGTGTGTTTACACACACACACAAATATATATACATACATAGCTAAAATATCACAGAAGATAGCGCAATAAGTATGGCTCATATAAACATATCTTCAGTGAAATCTGACATAAAGACAGCAGTTTACTTACCCTGGACATTTCCCTAGTCACTTTCATTAAGCACAATTTCTGGAGGAAGGTCTCCCTGCATCTCATGATTCAGCCCCTCATCCTGTTTCCATGGTGTGGGGCTCAGCGAGGTTCCAAGCCATTGCTCTGTTACTCACCAACATGAGACGGCAGTGATTTCCTCAGACTTCCTTGGGTGCTAACGATCAGGTTCCTTTAGGTCTGCAGCTCAGGTTGCCTGTTTCTGAAGACGCAATCGCCAGCCCGCAACCGTCCTACCGGCAGCTGGTCTCCTTCTCCCTGGTAATATATTTTCTTTTTATCTGAAGACTGCTTTGTGTTATATTAACATAGCCATACCAGTTTTCTTTTGATTAGCATGACATACTCTTTCCATCCTTTTACTTTTAGCTTATGAATAAAGTGGGCTCCTTGTAAGCAGCACGTAATTAGATATTGCTCTTTTCTGTAAGCAAACGATCTCCACTTTTTATTTGTAGCAGCTGATGTCTAGTTCGCTGCTTTAGCAAGAAAAAGAAAAAAGAAATAAAGGGAGAAGGAAAGAAAGAAAAAAGAAGGAAGAAAACAATACTCCCTGCTAGAGTTTGAATGTGTCCCCCAAAACTTCATGTGTTAGAAACTTAATCCCTAAATTTATATATTATTTTGGGGGGAGACTTAGAAGGTAATTCAGATTGGATTGTGATATGAGGGTAAGGGGCCCAGGATGGCATTAGTGGAGGAGGAGGAGGAGGAGGAGGAGGAGGAGGAGCCTGAGCTGGCACACATGCTCCCTCTGGCCATGTGCTACTCTCTGACATGTTAAAATACAGCAAGAAGCCCCTCACCAGGCCAGCAGCATGCCTCCAGAACCTGAACTTCTCAGCCCCTAAACTGTGAGCTAAATAAACCTTTATTCTTTATAAATTTCCCAGTCTGTGGAACACAGTTATAGCAATAGAAAAGCAGACCAGAAACCTCTTCTCTTTACACCTAGGACTTTTTTTTTCCCCTAACAGGATGTTTTAAAAATTATTGTTCCTTACACAGATTTACATGGTGCCTGACTTTGGGTCTATGATGGGGGAAGTTAGAGGCAGTGAGAACTTTTAACAATAGGTTTTTACAATAGTTGATCTAGTATATAGGAAACCTGAAATTCAGTCAGTACTTTTGAATAAACTCTTTTCTACTAAAACAAGGAGTGAAAATTGATACGGTTTGGCGCCCTTAGAAAGAGGGAAATCTGGAGCTTAGAGTAAGGCACCACGCCACAGAGTGACATCGTGGGATGACCCAAAACAAAGTCAGCCCCACGTGGGCGCCAAATATGATACGGTGAAATATGTTGTGGTGTGTGAGGGGAGAAATAATTCCCCCACCACAACCACACAAACAGGAAAACCGCAGCTTCTTGTCCTGAGCGAAGGATAGGTATACATAACTTGGGCAGTTGCTGAAGATTTAAAGAAGTTTATTTTAAAAAAGATAGAAATACAGAAGACAGTTAAAGCCCCATGCCATTTCTGGCATGGGGGGGGGGGACTCGAGCTAATATACCCCAAAAGACCCCTGCATGCTGAGTGTTCTTAGATATGTTGCCCTATCTCTAGCCCAGCCGGATCTGCCCCTAGGAGGCAGGGGGGGGCAGCCCTGTCTCGGGGCACAGACCTCCACATCTTTTGTTACCCTCCCAAGATGTGTTAAATTGCTTCTCCGGGATCTGGGATTTCCTCCCATCCTTGAGGCAGTTTGTCTCTCTTTAGAAATGTAAAGAGGCCCCTTCCCTGGCTCTTGGCTTTCTTTACTACAAAATAGGAAATCTTTTCCAATACTGGTACATTAATACATTTTGAAACCTCTTCCCAATACTAGTACAAAAATTGGAGAGAGATTGGATATAGTCAACAAATTTCTTTCTCCTGATCTCTGGATAAGACTTAATCACACTTTTTCCTGAAAGTATGCAAAAATTAAGGCAATTTCAGAGTGCCTTATTGGGCACAAACTTGGAGCAATTAATTCCACTTTTCCTTTTATAGTGGGTAGGAGGAGTCATAAAAGTAAAATATATACCTCAGGTCCTTCTCCACCTGAGCTAGTACTGGGGCTTGGAATAGAAGCTTGGAACAGAGAACCCTGCAGCACTTCCAAAGACTGGAGAACCTCATTGGTTTATTTTTTTAATTTTTTAACTTTTATTTTTTGGTGGTACTAGGGTTCCTGGAAGCCTTTCTACCTCTGGGCTACATTCCCAGACCTATTTTATACTTTTTTATTTTTGGAAACAGTGCAGCTGGCTTCGAACCTGCGCGATCCTCCTGTTTCTGCCTCCCAGGCACGGGGATTACAAGCGTGCGCCACCACGCCTGGAAATTGGTTTAATGCTAATTTTTGTATTGTAGTAAATGGTACTCAGCTGATTTCTACTCTTCATCTTCATTTTGATTTGTACAACAAGACGAAAGAAGAAACTCAGATAAGTACAGATTTATAGATAGCAATCTAGACCACTTCTCAGAAAAACTGGTATACACATGGAAGAGAACTCAAGGGAAAGAAATGCTGCAGGGTGTTTCCAGGGAGAGGCCTGGAGCGCGAGGGTTGTCAGCCCCATCTTGTGGCTTTTTCAGATACTACTTCTAAGATTTTCTTTATTTAGTATTGGGATTGAACCCAGAGCCATTCTGCCTCCAAGCTACACTCCCAGACTCTGACTCACTCTCTCTCTCTCTCTCTCCCTCCTTCCCTCCCTCCCTCCTTTAATTTGGAAATTGCTGAGGGCCTCACAAGGCTGCTGAGATTGGTGTTGAACCTGCGATCCATCCTCCCGTCTCAGCCTCCCAAGTACTGGTTGTTTTGCATTTTGAAAAAGGGTCTTGCCAAGTTGCTGAGGCTGGCCTTGAACCTATGAACCCCCTGCCTCAGTCTCCCAAATGGTGGGATTACAGGTGTGTGCTGCCCCACCCGCCGGACAGGCACCAGCCTTTGGGAAGGTACTACCTGTTACAGTTTGACTTGTTATGATTTGGGAGGAACTCTGTTAGGCTCCCGGGGATTATTCCTGTAACCACGGGTCTTTGTACTAGATTGAGGATAGATATCCAGTAGTCCGGACTCTCGCTGAAGATTTAAACGAGTTTCTTATTACAAAGATAAAAATACAGGTTTTTAACTGTGACGGCCCCATTAGAAAGAGGGAAAGAGAGAGCTTAGAATAAAGCACTATGCCACCGAGTGACATAGTGGGATGACTCAGAAGAAGTCACCAAAGATTCCTGGACACAGAGTATCTTTGTAACCAGTCTTCTGACCTGACCAGATCTCTACCTCAGGTCGTTTGATATATAGATGACCTGCTCTGTCTCCAGCCCAGACCCTCATGCCTTTTGTTACACTCCAAAATGTGTTTTTTATCTGGAGTCTGGGATTTGCCCACATCCTTGAGGAAGTTTGCCTCTCTTTAGAAATGTAAAAAGGCCCTCAGCTTCTCTTGTTTATCACCCTTGGCGCCTGTAGCCCTTTCCTTGAAGCTCTCCTGGCTTCTCTTACTACCACAGATATATTTTAAAAATTGGGACTATTTCCCAATACTGGTACATTAATACATTTTAAAGCCTCTTCCCAACTGTCAGTCAATTGACAGTGCTTTAAGACCCAGCCACTACTTCAGATGTAAAGTTAGGATCCTTGGTTTCTCCCACTTCAAAGGCCTCAGATATCGGGGCACTGGGTAAGAAAGAGGTTCCTAGACTTTATTTCCCTTTCAAGTCGGAAGCAGGTGTCCAGTGCCACGGAAGCCGCACAGCGGAACTACCTAACTCAACCCGCAGCGACAGGGGACCCGGAACCCAGGGGACCGACCCCCCTCTTCCGGCCCCCCCCCGCAGACAGGAAGTGGGGCGGGATCGCTTCCCCCGATTGGTCAGCGCCGCCGTCGCTCGTCGCCGCGATGGGAAAAGGCGGGCCCACCCCAGCTGAGCCGCGGGCCGCTTGACGGTTGGCGGGACGGAGGGCGCAAAGTTAGTAACGCCGGGCAGCTCCGCGTGTCATGGAGCCGGGCGCCGCCAGGTCCCCCGGGCCTTCCCGCTCCTTCAAGGAGGAGCTGCTCTGCGTCATCTGCTACGACCCGTTCCACGACGCGGTGACCCTGCACTGCGGCCACAACTTCTGCCGCGGCTGCGTGAGCCGCTGCTGGGAGGCGCAGGCGGCGCCCTCCTGCCCGGTGTGCAAGGACCGCGCGGCGCCCGCCGACCTGCGCACCAACCACACCCTCAACAACCTGGTGGAGAAGCTGCTGCGCGAGGAGGCCGAGGGCGCGCGCTGGACCGGCCGCCGCTCCCCGCGCCTCTGCCGCACGCACCGCGGCCAGCTCAGCCTCTTCTGCCTGGAGGACAAGGAGCTGCTGTGCTGCGCCTGCCAGGCCGACCCGCGGCACCAGGGCCACCGCGTGCAGCCCGTGAAGGACACCGCGCACGACTTCCGGGTACGCCGCCGCGGGACCCCGCCCCGAGGGGTCAGCCTCCCCGGCCGCCGCGGGACCCCGCCCCCCGGAGGGGGGTCAGCCCCCAGGCCCGCCCGCGGGACCCCGCCTCTGTGGGTCAGCCCCCAGGCCCGCCCGCGGGACCCCGCCCCCGAGGGGGTCAGCCCCTAGGCCCGCCCGCTGGACCCCGCCTCTGTGGGTCAGCCCCCAGGCCCGCCCGCGGGACCCCGCCCCCGAGGGGGTCAGCCCTCAGGCCCGCCCGCTGGACCCTGCCCCCGAGGGGGTCAGCCCCTAGGCCCGCCCGCCCGCGGGACCCCGCCTCTGTGGGTCAGCCCCTAGGCCCGCCCGCGGGACCCCGCCTCAGTGGGCCAGCCCCCAGGCCCGCCCGCGGGACCCCGCCCCCGAGGGGGTCAGCCCCTAGGCCCGCCCGCTGGACCCCGCCTCCGGGGATCAGTCCCCAGGCCAGCCCGGCTCCCCGATGGGGAAGGAGGGCTGGAGCCGGGAGCTGGAGCCTAGGGACCACTGCGCCTGGCCCCTTGGAGCAGTGTGTACAGGCAACGCCCTAGAGTTCCCCAGGCTGACACGCCCAGTTTAGAAAGGGAAGAGGGTTCCCGGATACGGAGCCTTAAAATTTCCCCAGCTCAGTCACCTTCCCCAGCTGACCCCCCTCCGTGATTTTGGAGCTGTGGGAGAGGCCCCTGACTGCCCCCTGCCCCCTGGTTAATTCTGAACCACTCTTTTAGCATCCTGATGTCTAGAGTTGCCGTGGTTGTGAATAAACCAAGGAGTGGCTTACAGGGCAATACACATTTTGACACTGTTCAAGGGAGGGGGCACGTGGTGTATCATCAGTATTCATGTGTGAATGAGTAAGCCTATTACTCCCGCACCCTGCTGGATTAACTGGTCCACAACAGTACCTTTTCCAACTTGCACTGGTGGAAGTGTCAGGTCCTGATTGAGGACAGGCTGTTGGGCAGCCTGGGAACTGAGATCTAGGTAAGGGACCATGGGTCCAGGCCTGACTGATCCTCATGGGGCTGGAGAAGAACAGGTCAGGAGATGGGCAGGAGGCCAGGCCCAGAACACTGAGCAAGAACCCCGAGGTCGGGGCCAAGCCAGGACTGGAGAGGAGTGAGCCAGGGCACGGGGGGGGGGGGGGGGGGGGGGGGGGGGGCGGCACCCTGTCCAGACACCGCTTTCTGTAGAGCAAGTCCCAGGGGTACTGCAGGAGTTCAGTTTTCCCACCCCCGGGGAGCTTCCAGCAGACCCTGAGGGATTTGCAGGTATTAGCCAGGTACAGGAAGTAGGTAGGAAGTTTCAGGCAGAGCCAGAGGGTCTGGAAGTGGGGAAGCTTGAATTTCTGGCATCAAGAGAATTTCAAAGAATTTTACTATTGAGAAAATCAAAACTCAGAAAAATTCAGCCACTCATTGTAGCAATGAGGATTTAAAGTAGTGAAGTTCTCAGATCGGAACTCAAGTGTCTTGTGTCTTTAGCAGCAGTCCTGCCCTAAACCCCCTTCACGTCCCAGGCTCTGAGCTGCCTTGTTCAGAGACCTTTCTTATTGCTCCCTTAGGAATTTGGTAATGGCCATCCCTGTCCCAAGGTTTGTCCTGCTTCATCCCCACCCCTTGGTCCCCTGCCAGGACTACTTTCTCAAGATCAGCCTGTCTGAATGTCCCCAGGGTACTCCAGTCAACTCTCAGCCACATCCAAGGGCATCCACCCTGAGGTTTGCATGTGGTTCATCCTCTCCAAAACTCCAGTCGTGAGGTATTAGGCGGGTGGAAACTGATTCTGGTTATGGTATTTTAAGGGGCAGCCTGTGGGAGAGGAGTGGACGTAGGTCATCAGGGGGGAGCCCCCGCCTCCTAGTGGCTTTCTAAGAGGGAGGGAGGCCAGGGTGCACCTGCACCCCCTGTCTCACATCACGTGATGCCTGGTGCCACCTGGGGACTCTGCTAGCCTAGCATATTGTCAACTCAAGCTGCCCTTCAACCTGGGACCACAACTGTGAGCTAAAGTATAAACCCGTGTGCTCAGAGCTCACCTAGTCTATACTCTTGTGTTATTCGCACACACCTTCCCCTTCAATTCTTTTCCCCTTTTCCTCACTGCTCACCCACTTCCTGGGTTCTCGGCTGCGGGGCTAGGCCTTACAGACCCCCATGTGCAGCTTGTCCCAGCCCGTGCCGTGGCAGAGAGAGAGTCACTGAACTGCCCACTGAGGCCCTGGGTGTAGGCCCAGAGGTGGGCAGCACGGTAGACACCTGCTCGCTGATGGTCTGCGGACGGGAAGAGACAGGATCAGGACTCTGCTTCCTCCAGCTGTGTCGCCCAGTGTTCGCCAAGGAGTCAGTGAATGCAGCTGACTGCTCGTGTCCATGTGGGATTTCTGTTGTAGATGTGTGTTTGTCCTCCCTGCCTGGCCTCCACCCCTAACTTGCCTCCCTGCCTCCTCCTCAGGCCAAGTGTAGGAACATGGAGAATGCGCTGCGGGAGAAAGCAAAGGCCTTCTGGGCTCTGCGGCGCTCCTACGAGGCCGTCATCAAGCACAATCAGGTGAGTGCTTGGGTTAGCTGCCTCTCAGCCTCCCAACTACTGTGGTTATACGCGTGTGCCACCACGCCTGGCTGACGTTTCTTGTTTTATCTCGTTCTTTCTGTGAGTCTTCTCAGTTTCATATTATAGTAAGGGATGACTCTTTCCAAGATGAGAAGCATCTTTTTTCCCTCTGAATATGTGTATGGTTTTGTCCTCCCTCCCTTAATGCTTTTTATGGTTATGGTTTGAAGTGCGTATATTATTAATAATTGTGACTTTTAAAATAAAATTCTTCCTACTATTTTAGCAACACCTGTGGATCAGACACATTTAAGATCCTAAGACTTGAAGGTAAATGCATTTTGAAAATCGTTCCAAGCTGGGCATGTTGGTGCATGACTCCAATCCTAGTCCATGGAGACTGAGACAGGAGGGTCACAGATTCACAGTCAGCTTTAGCTACTTAGTGAAGACCTTTGCAACTTAGTGAGACCCTGTTTCAAAATAAAAAAGTAGAGCTGGATTGTAGCTCCAAGGTAGAATGCCCATAAGTTCAGTCCCCAGTACCATCAGAAAAATCGTTGCTATTTGCAAAAATAATTTCTTTCTTTGATTCAGGATTTCCTTTGCTATATGCACCCATACAAGATATAGAATATTGTATGCTAAGGTTATAGGACTAAGGGTCTTATCTACAAACTGACTTCATTTTTAAAAAATTAACAAAACAACTATTTGACATTCTCATTTAAAATGTTTTAGTTTTTGTTATTTTTGTGTTTCTGGTTTATTTTTTGGAACTAGGGAGCGAACCTAGAGGCATTTCACCTCCCAGCTATACCCTTAGCCCTATTTTTTATTCTTTATTTTGAAACAGGGTCTAAGTTCTAGAGGATCTCACTAAGTAGCTGAGGCTGGCTGCCAACCTGAGATCCTCCTGTCTCGGCCTCCCAAGTACTGGGATTACAAGTGTGCACCACCACGCCCGGACCCAGTTTCCATGGAGGAATTTATGCAGTCAAGTGGGACATTAATACTCTCTCTCTTGGCGTTCTACATTTGATTTCTGTTGAACTAGAGTTGCTTTGCTGGAAGTCTGAAGATCACTAGCTGAGGGACAGCTGAGGCACCCATATCTGAACTTCTTTCTGCTTTCTGCTGCAGGTAGAGTCGGCCTGGCTTGAAGGGCGCATTCGGCAGGAGTTCGACAAGCTTCGGGAGTTCCTGAGGGTGGAGGAGCAGGCCATCCTGGGCGCCATGGCCGAGGATACCAGGAGGAAGCAGGTCCAGGCCGATGAGAAGATGAAGCAGCTCATAGAGGAGACAGAGGTGCTGGCCCACGAGATCGAGCGGTTGCAGATGGAACTGAAGGAAGATGATGTCTCTTTCCTCATGGTAAGGAGCTTGGAGATGGGCCAGATGTTCAGGAGCCAGCTGGGAGCCATGGCCACCAGCCTTGGCCGCCCCAGGCTTTTTGTGGTGTCTTGGTTATTAGCCCAACAAACTCGGGCTGATGTCAGAGGCTAGAAAATGGCAAAGCATCTTTTTTTTTTTTTTCAGAACTGATGATTGAACCCACGGGCATTCTACATTTGAGCTATACCCCCAAACCTATTTTTATTCTTTATTTTGAAACAAGGTCTCACTAAGTGTTGGAGGGCCTCACTAAGTAGCTGAGGCCGGCTGTGAACCCATGATCCTCCTGTTTCAGTCCCCCAAGTACTGGGATTACAAGCATGTGCCACCATGCCTAGCTGCAGAGTATCTCCTTTACTCACAGATAGCTCAGCCTCCTGGAAAAGGAAGTCTTTGACCAGTATAGTGGGAAGAAAAGGGACATCTCTGTGTTCAGATAGGGTGTCCCATCCTGGTTAGGGCCTTTGTGGATTGTCTGTCCCATATGAAATCTAGGCTGCCCTCAAATTCCTGGGCTTAAGCAATCTTCCACTCTCAGCCTCCCAAGTAGCTGGAGCTAAGGGTATATCACCGCACCCAGCTTACTTTACTTATTTAAAATGTATAGTTCTCCGGGCATGGTGGTGCACACTTGTAATCCCTGCACTTGGGAGGCAGAGACAGGAGGATCCTGCAGGTTCGAAGCCAGCCACGCTGGCTTAAGAGACCCGCTTTCCAAATAAAGTATAAAAATAGGTCTGGGAGTGTAACCTGGAGGTAGAATGGTTTCCAGGAGCCCCAGTACCACCAAAAAAATTAAATAAATAAATAAATAAAATGTATAGTTCAGCTAATGTGTGGTGGCATATGCCTGTAATCCTAGTACTTGGAAAGCTGGACCAGGAGGATCACAGGTTCAAAGACAGCCTCAGCAATTATTGAGACTCTCATCAACCTAGGAGGACCCTATTTCAAAATAAAAATAAAAAATAGGACTGAAGGTGTAGCTCAGAGGTAGAATGCCCAGTCCCCATGACTTCTCTCCCCCACAAAAAATGTATAGATTAGAGATTTTCTGCACCATACAGTTGTATAACCATCATGATAATTTATATTTTAAAACATTTTATTATCCCAAAAGGCCCCGTACTCTTGAGCTGTCACTCCCGCCAGCAAGCCCCCCACAGCCACCAATCTTTTTGTCTACCTGGATTTGTTTATTGTACACATTTCCTATACATGGAGTTATATATATGTAGCCTTTGCTGATTAGCTTCTCTCAGTCAACATAATTTTGAAATTTCTTCTGTGTTGTAGCATCTATCAATACTTCCTTCCTATGGTCAAGTAATATTCTATTCTATATTGCATATTATCCATTCATCAACTCATGGTTATTTGGGTGTTTCTACTTACTGGCTCTTATGGCTATGAATATTTATGTACAAGTTTTGTGTGCACGTGTGTTTATTTCTCTTGGGTATATACCTAAGAGTAGATTTGCTGGATCATATGGTAACTGTAGTTTACTCCTTTGAAGATCTGCCAGACTGTTTCCCCAAGCAATTTTACTGTTTGGTATTCTCATCAGTAGTGTATTAGGATCCCAATTTCTTCAAGTCCTTGCCAATAGGTACTTTTTCTTATTTGATTTATATTTCCCCGGTGCCTAATGGTATTGGGCATCTTTTTATGTGCTTTCTTGGAGAAATCTCTGTTCTAATTCTTTGTCCATTTTTTAATTGGATTGTCTTTATATTCAGTCGTGTTCTAGTCAGCTTCGTGTTCTAGTCAGCTTTTTCGTCACCTTGACCAAAATGCCTGACAGGCTCAACTTAGAGTAGGAAAAGTTTATTGGAGCTCACGGTTTAGAGGTTTAAGTGCCATGGTCAGCTGGCTCCACAGCAGAAACCATGGTGGCAGAGCACATGGAAGAAGACTGCTTTCAGCATGGCAACTGGAAGCAGAGAAGAGGTGGCCAAGAGCAGAAATGCCCCCAAGGCCACTCCCCCAGTGACCCACATCCTCTAGGCATATCCTGCCTCTGAACCCTGCTGTGTTGCTTAACACACGAGCTTTGGAGACATTTAAGTCCAAACCCCAACACATCATATATTCTAGATACAAGTCCTTACTCAGTTCTAGCTATATATTTAGGTCTTTGATCTTTTTAGAGCCAATTGTTTATATGGCATAAAGCTTGCTCCAACCTCATTATTTAGGATGCCAATATCTAGTTGAACCAGCACCATTAGTTGGAAAGACTATTCTTTTCTCATTAAGTGGTCTCAGCCCCCATAGCTAATCGGTGGACAATAAGTATTAGGGTTTGCTTCTGTACTTTCATTTCTGTTTTGTTGATTTCTATGTCTGTCTTCATGTTAGTACAAAACTGTCTTGATTACTCTAGCTTCGCAGCAAGTTTTGAAACTGGGGAGTGTGCATCCTTTAACTTTTCTTTTCCAGGAATATTTTGGCTATTCTTTGTTCTTTGAATGTCCATATGAATTTTAGAATTAGTTTCTCTGTTTCTGCAAAGAAAGCAGCTGGGATTTTGCTGTATCAACTTGAGAAGTATTGACATTTAACAATAAAAAGTTTTCTGATCCATGAACGTGGAATACCTGACTCCTTGAAGTCAGAAATTTATACATTTTATCTGTGTCTATGTCCTTGTTTTTTCTTTCAGAAACACAAAAGCCGAAAACGCCGGTAAGTTGCCTGCTCTGGTGGAGGGGAGGTGAAGAGCAGGCAGAGAAACCAAGGGTTAAAAGTCCAGTGGCTCTGGGACCAGGCAGGTAACCACCAGCTGGGTGGAGTTGAGGTGGGGAAAGCTCTCTTGAGGGCATCCCAGCTCTAGCTGGCTCAGGGCGGGGCTGTCCTAGGCATGGAGGGCCACTGTCCTCGTGTGGGATGGAGGGCACCATGCCGGTGGCTCGTGTTGCTCTGGCTCAGCAGTTGTCCAGCATTCAGACTTCCTTCTGGTCTGGCCTTCTTCCTCGGAGAGTGCCAGGACACACTGGTGTATGTTGATAGAACCGGGTTCCGTGGGATGAATAAGGAAGACCTGTGATGGAGGAGAGGACTTTGGGCAGTCGTAGTTCCCTATCACGGAGGTGTTGAAGCAAAGCCAGGCGGCACCTTGGCCTTGGCAGACTAGAGTGTAGCCAAGGCACGGTTTACCTCAGCCATGGCAGGGGCATCTACCAAGATGGCAGTCCTGTTGGAGAACTTCTGATTTTATCTCTCCCAGTGGGGATGGCATGAGCCCTCCCGCTAAACCCTGAAGGGCATGGTCGATCCCTGGCCCAAGATGGTGGCCAGGGAACTTAGGCCCGGGGCAAAGGAGCCAGTCCTGGTGCCCACTTCCAGCTAGCCCAGATCAGCCCAGGAGGCACGACTGGCCCACCCACCAAGCCCAGGCCCCTTCCCCAGGCTCTTCTGCACCGTGGAGCCTCAGCCCATCCAGCCCGGCATGCTCATAGACGTCTGCAAGTACCTGAACTCCTTGCAGTACCGCGTCTGGAAGAAGATGATTGCCTCCATCGAATCAGGTGAGGCGTGTGGGCAGGAGTTCCAGGCGTAGGGAACACCATGCTACCAGAGAGCCAGCCAAGCTCCTCATCCCTTCTGGGCTCCCTAGTAGCGCCCTGGGTCCTGGTCTCTCCCTCCTGAGCGACAGCCCCTCCCCTCACACACACAAGTCCTGGCCCTCTGTCCCCGTCAGAAAGAGAAACGCTCCTCCCTACTCAAAACTGTAACAAGTGCGAGATGAGAAACCCCCTCTGTCCAGGGTCACCTCCCAGGGTGACACCCGAGGCCAACCACTGTCCTGGGAGAAATGTCAGCAGCCCAGGGGACATTAGGCTGTTCTAAGATGTCCTGGGGTCATGGGAGCATTCTGCATCTTAGTGTCTTCTGGCTGCTATAACAGAGGACCGCAAACTAGGTTGCTTAAAGGACCTAAGTGTAAACTTTCCCGGTTCCGCAGGCCGGAAGCCCGCTAGAAAGTGAGGTGGCAGCGGGCCGTGGTCCCTCTGAACCTAGGGCCCTTCCTGGCCTCCTCTGGCTGCTGCTACTTGCTGGCAGTGTGTGGTGGTCCTGGCTTGCGGCCAGCACTGCTGAGACCTGTCCCCGCTGTTGCATGCATTCTCCCCTGTGTATCTGTGTCTTCTCTTTCCATAAGGACTTAGTCATGTTGGGTTAAAAGCCATCCAATTTCAGTCTGACTTAACTAACTGCATTTGCAACAACCTTATTCCCAAATAAGGTCACTCCTACTAGGGTTAGGATTTCCATAAGTCTTTTGGAGGATGCAGCTGACCCCGTAACAGCCCACAGCCCAGAGCAGCCCCTGAGCCCTGAGCAGGCGGTGGGTTTGGTGCCCTGACTGACTGACTGACTGAGGGGCTGGCAGGCAGGAGAGAGGACCAGGCTGGCTGACTGCCCCCTTTCCCTCTGCCCACAGTGCCCTTCAGTTTGGACCCCAACACCGCAGCCGGCTGGCTCTCAGTGTCAGATGACCTCACCAGCGTCACCAACCAGGGCTACCGCGTGCAGGTGGAGAACCCTGAGCGCTTCTCCTCGGCGCCCTGCCTGCTGGGCTCCCGCACCTTCTCAGAGGGCTCCCATGCCTGGGAGGTGGCCCTGGGCGGGCTGCAGAGCTGGCGGGTGGGTGTGGTGCGGGTGCAGCCGGCTGCAGGCCCCGAGGGCCACTCGCACAGCTGCTACCACGACACGCGCTCCGGCTTCTGGTACCTGTGCCGCACGCAGGGCGTGGAGGGGGACCACTGCATGACCTCGGAGCCTGCCTCTTCGCCTCTGGTGCTGACCCTGCCGCGCCGCCTGCGCGTGGAGCTGGAGTGCGAGGAGGGCGAGCTGTCCTTTTACGACGCCGAGCGACACTGCCACCTGTACACCTTCCATGCCCGCTTCGGCACTGTGCGGCCCTACTTCTACCTCGGGGGCGCACGGGGCGGGGCGCCCCCCGAACCACTGCGCATCTGCCCTCTGCGCATCACCGTCAAGGAGGAGGTGGACGGCTGAGCAGCCCGCACCTGTGGCGATGCGGCCTCTTCCTTAAGCTGCCGGCCAGGGCACCCGTGCCGTTCTGCTTGTCCTTTGTGGTGACTGCAGGCCCCGGCCTCTGTCTGCTTTGGTCCTCTCTATCCCTGGTTAAAAGCTGCCAGTTAGCACCTTGCTGGATGCAGGGTCTACCCAGAGCTATTGCACCTTCAAGGCAGGGGTTTTCTGAATTCTCGTTTCAGAATTTCAGTAACGATTGATTTAAAAAAAAAAAAAAAAAGACCTAGTTTTTCTTTTGACGTTTTTCAATGTTCTTGTAAGCACATGTTCATGATATAGAATGTATTTAACTGTCACTTTTTATTGTAATGTTTCATTGTATGTATGCTATGTTTGTTCCAGTAAATGGGTGTTTGGCTTGTGTCAACTTTGGCTGTTCCAGTAGTGCTGCTGTGAACATTTGTCTGCAGGTTTTTGTGTGGACGTGTCCTTAGTGCTGCTCGGTGTTTACCTGGTGCAGACTTGCTGCGTCCGTCACTCTTACCTCTTGAGCAGTGCTGGCTCTTGCCAATGCGATTTTACCAGTTTATACTCCGACCAGCAGTGATTGAGAACTCTGCTTACGCCACATCCTGTCCACACCTGTTATTACCTGTCTCTAGCTTAGCGTCCTCCTGGGGAGTGTCTCTCAGTGAGGTTCTGGTGGCTGGTGCTATTGAGTATGTCTTCATGTGCTCACTGGCCATTTGTATGTCTGCTTACAACTGTCTTCAGAACCTTTGCCCATTTTTAGTTGGGTCATTTGTATTTTTACCATTGAATTGTAAGAGTTCTTTATATATTCTAGATAAGTCCTTTTGTCAGCCATTTTGGTTTATACAACTTTCCTCCCATTCTGGGGGTTGAGCTTTGAAACGTAAAAGTTATTAGTGATGTCCAGTTTGTTTTTTCATTTGCTGCTTGCATATCCTAGAAATCTTACTTTGCACTCTTCCCATATATCCTAAGTTCTGGCTTTGGGCCCAGGAATAAGGCAGTCATCCCGCTGACTGGAAGCCCTATAGCCCAGGAGCGCTGATTTCTTGCCTGAACTCTCCTAGCCGTGCCCTCTCACCCCTTCCTCTCCTCTCCACTGCATCCAGGCTGAAGCGGCAGCCCCCTTGGCCACCTCCCGTCTCCAGTCTCCTTTGAATCCATTCAGGCGCAGCTGCCAGGTGTGCCATCCCTTTGGCCTCCCTGTGGTCACCCGAGTAGCCCCCCATACCTGACCCCACTTTGAATTTCTCCTGTGTGGGGAGCTCATGACTACCAGGCCCTGCCGTTGTGCCTAGGCTCCCTGGACCAGGTCACCCGCTCCGGCCAGACCAGGCTCTCCCTGTCTACCCTTCAGGCTCCAGCCCTGCTGCCTGGCACACAGTGTCCTGATGTTGGGGCTCCGGCTCCTCTGGTTCATTAGTTCCACTTGCATGAGCCCATCCACTGTAGAAGTGGAATCACCCTGTCTCCTAGAGCCTCGGTGCCGCACAAAGTTCTGTAGCTGGAGCCTTGGCAGCTGGCTCGTGAGCTGCAAGTGAGACCCCGGTGACCGGCATGTTCATTACTTGGTCATAGCTCAGTGCTTGACACCCATTTGCCCATTTTCGTCCTTGCTTCTGGAGGATGAAATTTCAACAAAATGTGATTACTGGTTAAATATCAAAACTGAAAGCTTTCCTTATTCCATGGTTAGTAATGGGCAGTACAGGAGTTTTCCCAACACCGGAGGAGAACATCAATAGAGGCCTCCCCCTTTAGCATCATGTACGTGGACCCTGCCTGGGCCACCCCGGCACCTCGCTACATAGAGATGTGAAAGTTCAGGAACCACGTTACTTCTCTAGTTCCAGGTGCAGGGAGGTCGCCTAGCCACAGTAGATGGTTGGTGAGTAGATGTACAGTCATGTGTTGTATAAGAATGTTTTGGTCAGTGACTGGCCACACACACAAAGCCACTCCCATAAGATTATAATGACACTGAAATAGCTGATCATCTTGTATTTTAGTATAACTTTTCTGTGTTTAGATACACATATAGCACCAGGCGTGGTGGTGCACACTTGTAATCCCTGCGCTTGGGAGGTGGAGACAGGAGGATCGCACACTTTCGAAGTCAGCCATGCTGGCTTAAGAGACCCTGTTTCCAAATGAAAATATATAAAATAGGTCTAGGAGTGTAGCCCGGAGGTAGAAGGGCTTCCAGGAACCCCAGTACCACTTAAAAAAGATATATTAAAATTACATACAGTGTTGTCATAGCAGTGTGCTGTAGTTTGTGCCCCAGGAGGAGCAGGGAAGGATGAGCTACCTGAGCCCTTGAACCCCTCCTGCAAGCAGAATGGGGTTGATGGTACCTGCCTCTGGCTGTTGGGATCCAGTAATAAGGCAGGTTTTGGTCAAAATGCCAAGTATTCCGTTCTAAACCTGGTATAGCCTTATTACAAAGTTGGCCAATTCTGCAAGTGAGAAATTTTACATGTAGAAATTATGATTCACAATCATGATGAATCCCAAAGAGAAGTGAGAAGTTGAGAAATAGAAGTTATGTTGGAAGTGCTCACGTTCCCTCAGATTTTTGGCAAGGATGTGTATGTAAAACTTAAGTTTTTGAAAAAAACTTCAGTAAGTTTAAAAAGTGGTTATAATAACCAAGAAAAATAGGTTTCAAACTTAAATGTACAGACATGCAATGTCCTCAAAAGACAAGCCCAAGATTGTCTTCAATGTTTGTGTGCATTTGATTAGATAATCCATTGACATGGCTCTCAATTCCAAAGGTACAATATGCACTAGACCAATCCCTGTCTCCTGCACACTCAGCTCTCCTCCTTGTAGGCAATCCTGACCAGTTTTTTCTAGTCTTTCCAGAGCTATTTTGTGCACAGCATAGTCTGAGTATATTCTGCTTTTCCCTGCCCAGCAGGCTAATTTAAAAGCAGATTGTCCCAATCTGTATTCCTAAGCAACCCAACCAAATAGAGAAAAGTCAAAGGATGTTATTAAAATAACTTTCTCAGTGGGGAAGTTTTCCCTGGATGCTTATATGCAATTGAATCAGTCGGTGGGTTTCACTCTTGCTTTAAATATTACACCCTAATACTTTAAAACCAAGAGAAAAAGGTAAATGGGAGTCTGATACCTCAATATACATTAAAAAAAATCTCAGTCCTCACAAAGGAGATAAGTAGCTGATGGCTGAGAGGTTGGACATGGGATTTGACAAGCAGGGTTTAGACTGAATCAACCACTGAGACCTTGGGAGCGACTGGCCTCCCTGCGCCTTGGTTTCATCAAGTGAAAAAGACATGAGTTCCTACTCTCAAGATGGGTAAGGGATTTTAAGAAAGAAAAAAATAAAAAGCAAACAAGTAAAACAATTTGGCACATGCTTGGTTCCCTATAATACCTGGACCTACTACTTACACAGCCCTAAAGCTTTGATAAAGCCGTTCAGCTTCTCTTCCACAAACAGGAATACTTGGATGCTTGCATTGTTTTTCCAGGTTATTTCCAATCCTAACATCTTGTGACTGACAGTTCATGTCACTAGCAAGAGCGTGTGTCTTCCCCAGAGAAGGTGTTGCCAGCTGAGGGTGCTGTGTGGACCAACCTTCAAGGACCTGGGTGCAGAACCTGAAGAAAAAATACTTGGGCAGAGCACAATATTCTAGAGAACAACTCTTGAAATTGTTCATGACATTAGAAGTTGGATCATGCACAATAAAATTGTCATGCTCCAAAGTGGCTCTTGTATTTGTATGTATGAGATCAAAGGTGAGGTCAGGTAATGACTCACAGTCCCGTGAGGGCGATCTTCATGATGCGGGGGCTGCTTGCCCTGGACAAGGGCGACTGATTGCTAGTGATGGGAGAAGCTGGCATTGTAGCATCTCGCTTCAAGATTTCAAAAGGAAAATGCAGCTCCTTTCGCTGGCCTGTCCCCCACTCCTCCCCCAACCATGAAAGGAGACTGGACACAGGTCAGTGAGGACGAGTCTGATGGCCCAGGACAGGGGAAGCTTGCTTGCCCTCGGGTGCTGTTTTTCCTTGTTTTTGAGTGTCACTTGGGTGAGTTTCTTCTGCCAGAGAACAGGCTGAGGAAGATGGAGACTCCGTTTCTATGGATACAGGGCTGGCTGGGATTTGCATAATGTAGCTCAGGGAACAGAGAGTTTGGGAACACTCTAGACCAAAGAGGAACATGAAGGCACATGGAAACTAGTCAGTGGGTCAGGGCAGCGAAGCCCGACTGCAGCTCTCATCTAGGACAGGGGTCTGTGCCTGCCCCAGCTCCAGACCCGCACAGGGAGGTGGGAGTGTGAACAGTGCCCCCTGTAGGGCACCGCGCCTGCCTGGCTCCGCCAACGCTGGCGCCCTTGGCTTCTCTGGGAAGTTCCTTTGTTGACTTAGACAGCATTTGAAGCATGTTCTGGTTTTTCTTCTTTTCTTTTTCTCCTTTCTATTTATTCACTTATTTGTTCATACTGGGGATTGAACCCAGGGGCATTCTACCTCTGAGATATACCCCCAGCCCTATTTTATTTTTCATTTTGCAACAGGGTTTCATGGGTTGCTGAGGACCTTGCTAAGGTGCTGAGGATGGCCTGGAACCTGCAATCCTGTCTCAGCTTCCCCAGTACTGGGACTACAGGGGTGCGCCACCACACCCAGCTTATATTTATTTTAGCCCTCACTCCCCGCTAGCCACCGGGTGGGATAGACTGGGAGGCCTGTCAAACTCACATGACCACACAGCCACACCTCAAACCCAAGGCTCCCGGAGTTACCACACCCCAGTCCAAAAGCACATTCTGGGCTTTGCTGCAGTGACTGCATCCAGCAGCAGTTCAGTTTATGAGTGCTGGCCCGTGGTAGGGAGTGGGGGAAAGAGGAAAACTAGTCCTTGGGAATTTAGAGGCGGTGCGATTGCTAAGCAGTGGCAGGGATAGAAGGCCCCAGGTGAGGAAGGCCAGGAGGCTGATGGCTGCCAGGTCCCCAGCCTGAGTGGCCAGTGCTGGCCATAGGTATGGACTAGGGGGAGAGCAGGTGGGTGTGTGTGCCTGTCTGTGGGGCCTTGAGGTGCAGGTTCTGAGCAGGCCATGGGCTACAGAGTGCTGCAGCTCAGGCTCTGGATGTGAGCTACAGGTCAGAAGTCGTTGGCACGTGCCCTTCCTTGACTGCACACATGCGTGTCTGAGCTTTTCCCGTGGAAAGCGTTTTCATGAGAGGAGACAAGGACAGAATCCTGGGGAATACTGACCCATTGCAGAAGTGGGCCGAGGATGGGGCTTAGAGAGAGAGAGAGCCAGAGTCCAAGGAAGGCGGAATGACAGACAAAAGGGCTTAGTTAGCAGCTATGTCTAATGGAAATGCTTCTGATCATTAAAATTCCTTGTCACCAAGACTTGATTGACTCGGATGTCCTTAAAATTCAGAAGAGCATTGTATTCCTAACCTCACTAACATGGGTCGGAAGAGAAGAGCAGGGAGCAGGTGGGATGCAGAGGGAAATACGTGTGTGTGTGTGTGTGTGTGTGTGTGTGTGTGTGTGTGTGTGTGTATCACTTTGAATCTCACTGTGATGTGTAATTATAGCACACCAACAAAAGTGTGTAAAAAACAGCATCAAATTTTTTCCCCCAAATTTTTCTATCAGCAATCCCCAGATAGAAAATATAATGGAAATAGGATTTCATTCAAAATCGCACCTAAAATATGGCACTACTTTGAATAAAAATTTAAAATACAGCTATAAAACTTTACTGAAAAGTTTTAAATGATTAAAAGGATCAGACACATGTGTTAGTCAGCTTTCTGCGCTGTGACCAAATATCTGAGGTAAACAAAAGGGAAAAGGACTTACTGGCTCGCAGCGTCCGAGGTGTCAGTCCAGGGTCACTTTGCTCTGTTGGCTTTGAGCCGGTGGCGAGGCATTATATCCTGGCAGGGAGTGTGTGGCAGGGGAAGTTGCGAACCTCGTGGCAGCTAGAAAGCTGAGACGGGGGGGGGGGGAGCTGGGGTTCCCATACCCCATCAAAGCCATGCCCCCGGTGACCTAACTTCCTCCCCCTAGGCTCCACCTTCTAAAGGCTCCACCAAACTCCCAAGAGCCCCACAGGCTGGCACCAAACTTTTAACATATGGACCTCTGGGGGGAGGTTTAAGGTCCAAATCATAACAAGACATGCCTAGAAAATACCTCTACATGCTGAACGGTTTGGTTTTGAAATTAAATTAGGTGATTTTAATTGGGAATAATAAAAAAGAGAAGGGCTAGCCAAACAATATTTGAGAAAATGATAATTTCACTAAGCTTGTGTTTTAAGGAAATATTTAGAGATCAGGACAAAATATGTACAAAAGATCCATCCTTGTTCATTACAGACGTAGAAGAGTTGAAAATAGTGTAAAGAGCCAAGAGAAGGGACTATAAAACTTTAAATATGAGTTCAACAAATTATTCCATATTCTGGAATACTAGGAAGCAACTTAACAACAAAATGAAAAGAAAGACAGACAGACAGACAGACAGACAGAAAGAAAGAAAGAAAGAAAGAAAGAAAGAAAGAAAGAAAGAAAGAAAGAAAGAAAGACAGACTAAGGGCCAAGCATAGTAGTAAATACCTGTAACCCAGTACTTGGGAGGCTGAGACAGGAGGATCGAAGGTTCAAGACCAGCCTTGGCAATTTACTGAGGTTTTCAGAAATTCACTGAGATCCTGTTTCCAAATAAAAAAAATTGGATTGAATAGAATATTTTATCCTGAAGGTAGAATATCCCTGGGTTCAATCACAATCCCAGTATTTAGGAGTCTGAGACAGGATGACCACAGGTTCAAGACCAGCTTTACCAGTTTACTGAGGCTCTCAGATATTTAGTGAGACCCTGCTTTCAAATAAAAAATAGTGCAGGGCTGGTGATGTAGCCTGAAAGTAGAATACCCCTGGGTTCAATCCCCAGCACTACAAAGCAAAAACAAACAACAAAATCTCATGACCTGAGGAAATGTTTACTTGACTAAAGCCAAACATAAAAGCATAATAAATATAATTGAAATTTGGTAAATAACCAGGTATGGTGGGCATGCCTGTAGTCCTAGAATTTGGGAGGCTAAGATAGGAGGATTGAAAGTTTGAGGCCAATCTCAGTAACTTAGGGAGCTCCTGTTTTAAAAATTAAAAAGGGGTGGGGTAAGCCAGGCATGGTGGTGCACGCTTTGTAATCCCTGCACTTGGGAGGCTGAGACAGGAGGATGGCGGTTCCAGGACAGCCTCAGCTGCTTAATGAGGCCTTTTGCAACTCAGTAAGACCCTGTTTCAAAAGAATTAAAAAAAAAAAAAAAAGGTCTGGGAGTGTAGCTTGGGGGTAGAATGCCCTCTGGGTTCCATTCTCAGTACAAAATAAATAAATAAATAAAAAGGGCTGGGGTATATAGCTTGGAGGTGGAAAGCCCTTGGGGTTGAGTCCCAGCACCAAAACGGATGCCAATGTTGTCGCCCATGGGTATTTGGGATGCTCTGCTCACACACGATTTTTATCTCCTTGGGCCCTTCCCTTTCTCCCGCTGCATCGCCTCCGCTGTTTTCCACAGTGAACACGCATTGCACTTGCAGCCAGAGAAAGGGAACCTGAAGAGAAGGCGGTGTGTGAGGTGTGGAGATCAGATGCAATGGTGGCGCGGCCCGGGTCTTCTGAGGCTACTGAGGGGAAAACGGAGCACTAAGGCCAGAGGGGATAACCGCAGAGGACGCTGAACGCCGAGGAGCAAAACGAAGCAGAGGCCTCCACTCGTTAGGAACCCGGGGACTCTTGTCAGCTGGACACACGGTCACCGGTCACCTGCGGACCAGCGGCAGCAGTGGCCGGAAAAGAAACCCCTGAAGGCCTGGGAGGGGAAGCGAGGGCTGGAGGGGGCCCAGGCCCTGCACTCCGCACAGCAGACGCAGCCCAGGAAGCCCAGGGACGCAGGGCGAGCGGCCGGAGCGCAGCGATGCTCAGGAGACAGCACCGACTGCTCCTTCCACCCAGCTGGTCCAGTCCCCTCACCCAGACATCCGGGTCTTCCCTTTTTAGGCAGGGCGCCCCTTATTGGCTGCTGGTACTGGTATGATGTCATCATCATCCAATCTAAAGCCAGCGCTCCTCCTAGTCCAAGGAGTTAATTAAGAATCAATTAACTCTTTCTAAGACTTGGAGGACAGCAAAAACAAAAACCAAACCAAAGCAAAACAAAACCCCGCCCCTCGCCTTTTTGACCACTGTGCCTGGTCAAAGGAGTGAGAGCGTGGAGATGAAAATAAGATAAATCAGAGCAAATAGTGCCAAGGTTTTAAAGATACAGGTTCAGTGATGGATGCAGGTGTGTGTTTGTGTGTGTGTGTGTGTGTGTGTGTGTGTGTGTGTGTGTGTGTGTTAGAAATGTAATTACATTTAGAAATTTGTGAAAAGAACGATCCAGAAGTCTACTCTTCGGAGTAGCATTATTAAACATTCTGAGACAGTTTCTTTCCTTATTTTTAAACTCGAGTGTGAGATTTTAATAAAATAAGCTCATATATTTCTTTTAGCCTTTTAAATTTATTCACAGTGAGAATTTTCCCTTGGCCTTCAATAATATTCAAATGTAGCTGGGTGCAGTGGCACACACCTGTTATCCAGCTACTCAGGAGGCTGAGGCAGGAAGATGGAAAGGGTAGGGGCCAGGCTGGGCAGCTTCGTGAGACCGTGTCTCAAAATAAAAAGTAAGCCGGGCGTGGTGGCACACGCTTGTAATCCCAGCATTCGGGGGGCTGAGACCGGAGGATCGCGATTCGTGGACAGCCTCGCCTACTTAGTGAGGCCCTCTGCAACTCTGTGAAACCCTGTTTCAAAATAAAGAATAAAAAATTGGGCAGGGGGTGTAGCTCAGAGGTCAAATGCTTCTGGGTTCCATCCCCAGACCCGCAAAAAAAAAAAAAAAAAAAAAAAAAAGTAAAAAGGGTGGAGGTGGGGGGAGTTAGCTCGGTGATACAGAGCCCAAAGAAGAATCTTCAAACGCACAGTACTTAGTGGCTACAAAACTTCTTTTCAACTAAACGGAAATTCTAGAAATACCCTATTTCCCAGGATGTACATCGATGTCATCAAGTTTTCTGACTGCTGGGAATTGTACTGGTGCATCATAATTTATTTTTAAAATGTTCAAGTCACCATTATAAACAAAGCTGTAATGAATGCAATTGAAGTGTAGGATTCCTGTCCGTTTGCTTTAGGATAAATCCTTAGAAGAAAAATTCCTGTGTCGAAAATGAAAATACCTGTTGCTGGGGGAAGAGTGCTTTCCTGGCACGAGTAAAGCCAGGGTTAGATCTTAGGCAGCACAGAAACCAACCAACCAACGGTGTTGCCAGATCACCCTCCAGAAATGTTATGAGAACAACCAACTCTTTATTCCCTAAACCAATTCCAATGTTTCTCTTTTCTAGCTCTAATAATCTAGTACAAGATGATAGCTCATGAATCTTTTTGTTTTCATTTCTATGATTTTAACTATGTTTTCATGTATTCAATAACCTCTTGTATTTCTTCTCTGAATTATCTATGTTCTTGGCCCATTTTTTTTTCAAATTAGGGTCATATTATTTTAATCTATTTATAAGAATTTTACTTTTAGCCTGGCAGCCTTCTCTTGATTTTATTTTCATAGGTACCTGAGTAGCTGTACTGTTTTCTTTTATTATGATGTCTTTTGTTGTCAGGCTTTTATCTCAATGTGTCATTACTTTTGCTCCTATTTTCTCTTACTGTGACTCAGTTTATGCAGTATGTTTCTGGGGACACCTCAAGAGCCAGCACCATCACTGCTGGTAATTTTTTTTTATCACTTTTAAAATATCGTACATAAGCCGGCTGTGGTGGTGCACCCTTGTAATCCCCGCTCTTGGGAGGCGGAGACAGGAGGATGGCACAGGTTTGAAGCCAGCCTCGCTGGCTTAAGAGACCCTGTTTCCAAATAAAAATATTTTAAAAATAGGTGTCTGGGAGTATAGTCTGGAGGTAGAAGGGTTTCCAGGAAACCTAGTACCACTCCTCCCCTCCAAAAATATATATAATAGTACATAAGCCGGGCGTGGTGGCGTACGCTTATAAGCCCCGCGATTGGGAGGCTGAGACAGAGGATCGCATAGATTTGAAGCCAGCCTCAGCTACTTAGTGAGGCTCTCAGCAACTTAGTGAGACCCTGTTTCCAAATAAAGTAAAAAATAGGTCTGGGATTGTAGCCTGGAGGTAGAAGGCCCCTGGGTTCCACCCCCAGTACCACACACACACATAAAATAAAATAAAATGAAATAAAATATTGTACATAATTACTAGTCACTCCAGTTCAATTAGTAAGTTCTTTATTAAAATTTCAATTTTAATTATTTTTAGTTAAAATAATTAAAGTTTTAATTAAAACTTTATTTAAATTTCTTCACTAATTTAAAAAAAATAGTAATACTCACTGGGGTACAAATGCAAAATTCAAAGGGATAGGAGTAGAAAGTAAATTTCTCTCTCCTGACTCCAACCACCTGTTTCTCTTCCCACAGCCACTATAACTGGTTTATTGTGGATCTTTCCAGAGGTATTCTAAAAGCTGGCACATTCTTTTTTTTAAACCCCCAAATAATGAGACTATAAATAATTTTGCCATGCTTTTAAAAAACATAACATATTGGAAATCATGTCTTATTTAACACATATAAAGTGGTTTCGTTCTTTTAAAGAGTTGTATGCTGTCCCCTTATATGGAATTTATACTTTGTCACCTCATTCTTGAGAGAAATCAGGCTCACTCATATTTACCATTGCAAAAAACTCCTCAATAAATAAAACTGCACATATCAATCAAGCCTGCGGTTTATTTTTATTAAATGTAGTCATTTCATAATAAATAGCATAACAAATTTGATGATTTAATTTTTCATTTAATTTGTGCCATGAATTCTGTCTTAGTTGCTTCTAAAATTTCCACATTTGACTCTAGCCGTGTTTGCTTTGCTCCTGTCTGTCACACTTGCTTCTTTTGATGACGTGGAAGGCTTTACTTTTAGATCTAGTGATTATCTTCATAACCGTAAGCTTTTATTTTTTTTCCCCTTGAAGTCAAAGAATGCAGTCTGTGTAATTTCTAGTTGTAATTGTTGGTGCTCTGTGGATTTGTATAGAACTTTTTTTTTTTTTTTTTTGGTGGTACTGGGGTTCCTGGAAACCCTTCTACCTCTGGGCTATACTCCCAGACCTATTTTTATACTTTTTATTTTTGGAAACAGGGTCTCTGAAGCCAGCGTGGCTGGCTTCGAACCTGCACGATCCTCCTGTCTCCACCTCCCAAGCATGGGGATTACAAGTGTGCGCCACCACGCCCGGCCAGGATACTTTTTAAAAATGGTTCTATACAGCCGGGCGTGATGGCGCACACTTGTAATCCCTGTGCTTGGGAGGCAGAGACAGGAGGATCACACAATTTCGAAGCCAGGGCTTAAGAGATCCTGTTTCCAAATAAAAAATATATATTTATATAAAATAGGTCTGGAAGTGTAGCCCAGAGGTAGAAGGGTTACCAGGAACCCCTGTACCACCACCAAAAAAAAGTGTCCTAAACCGGGCATGGTGGCACACACTTGTAATCCCAGCATTTGGGAGGCTGAGACAGGAGGATCTGAGTTTACAGACAGCTTCAGCTACGTAGTGAGGCCCTTTGCAACTTTGTGAGACCCTGTTTCAAAGTAAAGAATAAAAATAGGGCTGTGTAGCTCGGAGGTCGAATGCTGCTGGGTTCCATCCCCAGTACTGCAAAGAAAAAAAAAAAAGTGTTCTATGCTCAACATGATGGTTTTAAGAAGAGGCACCCAGTTCCCCTCTTCTTAAGTGTGGGCTGGATTCGAGATGCAATTCTAAGGAATGGGATCTAGCCGGGTTGGAGATGGACTTTGAAAAGTGAGTGAGATAACGGCGCCCTGGTGTCCGCCTTGACTGTTCCCCCACTCTTGGGTCTTTTATTCTGCCATGTATCAGGGACATTCTCAAAAGCAGATCCCAGGCCCAGCAAACCCTTCTGCAGCATGGTGGAAGGTCTTAGGTGCAACCTCGTGAAGTACCCGGAGCCACAACCACCCAGCCTCGCTGTTCCTGGGTTACGACCTTCAGAAACAGAGTGAGATGACAGACATTTGAAGTCTGGGCGCATTGTTTTCTATGACAATAGATTCCTGCTCGCACTACTGAGGTTTCCCCTTGAGCTCTAATTTACCTAATACTGCTACTCTAATTTTTGCTTTTGTCTACTCTGTCTAGTTCCGTCTTAATTTTAATTTTCATTGTCATTTTTATTTTTGTGTGGTACTGGGGATGGAACCCAGAGTCTTTCTACCTCGGTTCACAATTCAACATCAGTACATTAACATCATGCATCCTAAAATTTAAGATTTTTGCTCTCCTCCTGGGTTCCACCTTAAAATGCTAGATTCTCATTCAGTTCCCCTTTTGCTGTGGTTAATCAGGATCACTGTCTTGTGCATGGGCAACAGGGCAAGATGCCTATATCCTGAGTTAGGGAAGTTCTCTCGGAAGAGGTGACTGCATGTGCTGGGAATTAAAAGAGGAGGCTGTTTCCCAAATTCTCTCTAGCTTCCACAAGGGGAAAAAACAACCTTCCACTTCTCAGACTGGATGACCTCACTTAGCATAATATTGTCTAGTTCCATTCATTTTCCTTCAAATGACGTAATTCCGTTCTTCTTTATGGCTGAGTAAAATTACAATGGTGTGGAGCCAGGCATGATGGTGCATGCTTGTAATCCCAGTACTTGGGAGGCTGAGGCAGGAGGTTACATCACCTACTTAGTGAGGCTCTCTGCAGCCTAGTGAGACCCTGTTTTAAAATAAAGAATAAAGCTGGGTGTGGTGGCACTCGCTTGTAATCCCCGCACTTGGGAGGCTGAGACAGGAGGATTGCACAGGTTCGAAGCCAGCCTCAGCTACTCAGGCTCTCAGCAACTTAGTGAGACCCTGTTCCCAAATAAAAATATAAAATAGGTCTGGGAGTATAGCCTCGAGGTAGAAAGCCTCTGGGTTCCACCCCCAGTACCACCAAAAAATAAATAAAGAATAAAGAATAAAGCCAGGCATGGTGGTGCACGCTTGTAATCCCCACGCATGGAAGGCGGAGGCAGGAGGATGGTGCAGGTTCAAAGCCAGCCTTGGATCGCCATATCTCCCCATGCCTGCCATATGGACTAAGCCCTAGAGATGGAAAGTTCCAAAAAAGTTAAAGAAGATTCCATGAGAGGCCTATTCTCCAAGCCCTGGGCGTGCCTGTGTCTTCTGGAATTTGCCCTTTGGAACTGCCTGTCTGCAAGGGCAGCTGGATCTGCCGAAAGATCCGGAGAAGATCCGGAGCTAATCTCTTGAATGTCGGAATAGTTTTTTTTTTTTTACTTTGTTTACATGTCATTCACTATTGTTTCACAGTGATTGCACTCCCCTCTTTTTTCTTACTATTAATCTCACTGGTGAAGGATATAAATTTTTCGGGGTTCTTGTAATAAAGTGTCAATTGCTCAAGAAGCTTTTGTCCATGTCAGATTCTTTCCCGAAGCGCGGTGAATAGGAACTTAAAGGAATTTATTTCATAGAAGGGAAAGAATCGCTGCAGATAAGTGGCTGCAGAACGGCACCTGAATCCATGCCCATCTTTCTGAGATAAATTGATCCCGAGCGGACTCAGCGGCCATTCCGATTGAGCCAGTCTGCCGCAACCTAGGCTGCTTTCATAATTTGGCTATTATGAATTGTGCTGCCATCAACATGTATATGTATCTAAAAGGCAGGAGGCAGGAAGCCCATAGAATTTCACTGCAGTGTGGAAAAGAATCCAATATGTGAGGTGCGTGTGATGGTCCATGTCTTGTGCCGGCTTCACTAGGCTACGGGATGGATGCCCAGATACCTGGAAACACATTACTTCTGAGTATGTCTGTGAGGATGCTTCCAGAAAAGATTAGCATTTGGCTGGTAGGGTGAATAAAGAAGATCTGCCCTCCCCACAGTGTGTTGAGGGACCAGACTGAACAAAAAGATAGCGGAAGAGTGAATTCCCTCTTTCTTCCAGAGCGGGACATCCATCTGTGGTCCGGATTCTCGGGCCCAGGACCTCTACCCGCAACCACACTGGTTGTCAGGGACTTGAAATAGAGTGGGAGTTATATCATGGGCTTTACTGGTTCTTAGACCTTCAGATTCAGACTGAATTATACTACTGACTTACCTGGCCCTCTACCTTGCAGATAGCAGACCATGAGACTTCTTGGGTTCTATAGACTTGTGATACAATTCTCCTAACAAATCTTCTCTTAGTTATCCGTATCTATGTTTGTGTCCATATCTATATCTATGTTTACATTGGTATCTTCACCATATCTGTATTCATGTCTGTATGCGATCTGTTGTCTCTCTGGAGACCCTCGACTAACACTCTTACTTTCTGTAAGTGTGTGGCAGAGATGCAGACTAGAAGGAAGACTAGTACCCTGGAAGGCCTTGGGGCCCTGCTGAGAGATTTGGACACTTTCTTATAGATCTTGGTGGTGCCATTAAAGATTTTAAAGAATGGTCAAAGGCTGGGCGTGGTGGCGCACCCTTGTCATCTCAGCATTCTGGAGGCTGAGACAGGAGGATCGTGGTTCGCAAACAGCCTGTTTCAAATTAAGAATAAAAAATAGGTCTGGGGTGTAGCTCAGAGGTAGAATGCCCTTTGGTTCCATCCCCAGAAAAAAAAAAAAAAAAAGAATGGTCAAGGTGTAATTAGGAGTAGGTTTTTCTTCTTCCTCTTTACCTACCTCCAGCCTAGTAAAATTAATTTCTCTATGAAGATAGGCTGTGGTGATGGTCTGACTTCCACAGCTGTGATGCTGATTATCAAAAGACCTGTAGTTACCTGTGGTCCCTAGAGTACCTCCTAGAGGCCTCCCTTGGGCAGCTGAGAACATTGTAGGCATCTTTGAGCCTCAGAAGACCAGGATGATGTCATGCTCGATGTGACTTGAGTCTGCCTGCCAAAGGGACCATGCTCCCATGCCTGGCCCTAGTGAACCTCACCCGAGGCAGACAGGGCATGCCGACAGGCTGAGAAAGTCCAGGTGGGGGGAGTTTGACAGCTCCAGTAGGAGGTGATGAGGTACCACAATAACATCAGGTATTTTTTGAACTTCAGGTCCAAGGTAGTCGACTGGACTCAAGTTTCTTCACCGAGACACCATAAAAACAATAGTAGCCGGGCATGGTGGCACACACTTGTAATCCCTGCTCTTGGGAGCCTGAGACAGGAGGATCGTGCAGGTTTGAAGCCAGCCTCAGCTGGCTTAAGAGACCCTGTTTCCAAACAAAATATAAAATAGGTCTGGGAGTGTGGCCCGGAGGTAGAAGGCCCCTGGGTTCCATCCCCAGTACCAGCAAAAAAGTTCAGTTGAACTGCTATGCCTTTTGGTTCTGCACATGTCTATTCAACCCATTGTGAATCAGAAATATTTGAAAAAAGAAATTCCAGAAGGTTCCAAGACACAAAACCTGAATTGCCAAGAGACAGATACAACAATGAATCCATCCAACCAAAGTGATATGAAAGTGTTGACGAGGCATTATAAGTAATAAAAATGATTGAAGTATAAGAAAGATGGGCACAGATTGTATGCAAATTATATGCCATTTTATATGAGGGTCTTGAGCACTGTGGATTTGGGTATCTGTGGAGATCCTGGAACCAATCCCCCATAGATAATGAGGGGTGATTATAAACGGGACCAGGATGGGGGAAGATATCTGACAATCTTTTTTCCGAATTCTGGTGTACTCTGAAGTCAGTTTTTACAATTCCACCAGAAACAGAGACCTGTGGGTGGGTGGGTCCTGTGGATATGGTTCTGCTGTTCTACAGACTCACTGCAGCATCCCTGAGAGTCCATGAAGGCAGACCTTAACTGATAATGGGTTGGCGCCAGCTGTTGGGGCACACTCTTATAATCCCAGTCCTTGGGAGGCTGAGACAGGAGGGTTGCCGGTTCGAGACCAGTCTCTGCAACTTACTGAAGCTCTCTGCAACTTAGTGAGATCCTGTTTCAAAATAAAAGAATAAAATAGCACTAGCAGTGCAGCTTAGAGGTAGAATGCCCCTGCGTTCCATCCCCAGTAACACACACACACACACACACACACACACACACACACACACACACACACGATAAATAGGTTGGGAAAATACCTGAGCTGGTTAAAATCTTGAAACACCATAAAATCTTAAAGCACCATAAAATAGTAGAAGTTTGCTTCTGTTGCTTCAAAATCAACCCTTCCTCTGCGTCCGCCTCTGTCCTCAAGTCCTCACCTTCTTTCTTTTTCTCTTCCTGGGATGCCTCACATTATTGAGGTGTAATTGGCAAATTAACTCAAATATATTTAAAGTACACAGTGTGATGTACCGGTCTACGTGGACCTCGTCAAACGAGCGCCATTATCTTGTTAATTAGCATATCCAGCACCTCACATATTAATTTTCTTTGGTGAGAACACTTAAGATTTATATTCTCATCTTAAATGTTTCAAATATTATTAACTATAGTCACCCTTCTGTGCACTAGCTCCTCAGTGCTTATAACTTACATAGAGCTGAAACGGTACCCTTGGAGCACTAGCTCCCCACCCCAGCCTACCTCCTAAGCCACACGCGGGAGCCTCTTTGCACCCTTGCTGTGCAGCCTTTCCTTGGGGAGAGAGAGGATGCAGCGAAATCATAAACATTGATGCAGACACAGATACAGATATACTGTGTTACCACACAGTGGTTTTTTTTGTTTGTTTGTTTCCATATCAGTCTTATTGAGATACTACGTTTCACCAACAATAAAATATACTCATAATAAGTTTGGGGAGTTTTGAAAAATCTACAAATCCATGTATCACTACCAAGCTGTGCCACATTTTCAGCACTCCAAATGTCCCCTCCAGCCCCTCCTGGGTCAGCGCTCAGCTCTACCAAGCCCTGGGCAGCCCCTGAGGATCTACCCAGCTCTAGTGATGAGATGCATCAGTCCTGGATCCTCACAGAAACGTATTGCGCAGAATTTCATTTTAACCAAGAACAATCTGTCTAAGTAAGAAGACACCAACATCTTCCTAGAATAATCAGTTTAAAATGTGTTTCCCAGCCAACAAGCAAACCGGTCATCATTCTCTCGAAAAAGTCCCCACATGAAAGTGTAATCTTTTTGACCCTATTCCAATGACCTCAAAATCTGTGTGCCTCCTTCATGACCTCCTCCGATTTATCTGTTTCTATTTTTCTTTTAATGTCTTACTTCTTTGGCTAGAATGTGCGAATGCCATTTTAGCTCTGCTTATGACCACTTCTAATTTCCTTGGATTCCAGGGTAAGATTGACCTTTCATGGGCTAATACGTCTTCAAGATGACTGTGCTGTATCTGGCAATCATTGAGCTCAAGTGGTTTTACATCCACTGAGCAGAAAGGAGTAGGCCCTAAACTGCACAGGGAAAGAAAGGGAAGTCCTGGTGGCTCTGTGTCAACCATGGGGGGTGAGCACCTTGATATTCTGTCATTTTTGTACCCTGCCTTTTTGCTCTTCCAAGTCCATGCTGCCCTTGAACCTTCACTTTTTAGGGGAGCGACTCAAGTTAACCTCCCCTGCTCTTCTCTGTGCTTCTGAGTGGGACAGGGCTGGATGTGCCAGGATGACCCCAGAGGCTGAGCCAGCTCCCTGGTTCGGTTACCAGGTGTGCAAGAGCTCTCCCTCAACCCTTGCTTCTCTGCACAAAGAAGCACAAAAGGAGGATATAAGAGCTTTATTCAAAGCCGGGAGTGGTAGCGCATGCTTGTAATCCCAGCATTTGGGAGGCTGAGGCAGGAGGATCGTGGTTTGCGGACAGCTTCAGCTACTTAATGAGGCCCTTTGCAATTCAGTGAGACCCTGTTTTAAAAGAATAAAAAATAGGGCTGGGAGTGTAGCTCAAAGGTAGAATGCCCCTGGGTTCCATCCCCAATACTTGAGTACATTTCCTGCTTTTGTGTATGTTTACTTGAGCAGTTTCCTGTTAATTTACAAGCAAATAAACTCCGAACAAGATGCAAAGATGCAACCTGGTACCAGGAAATGAGGCTGCACAGAGCCACATAACTGACCCATGTTACCGGGTGGGTTCTATAGGACTCCATGGCTGGGGCCGGAAGCTGGCTGCCAGTGACCTGCAGATAGAAACAGCTGGGGAAATGTGTGTCAGCTGGGTTTTGAAACTTGGACAGTTTCTTAGGAGCCTGAAAGGCCATGGGGAAGGATGTCAGGCTGCACTGGTGAGCCCCCCGGGGCAGCAGCAAGGTGCACTGGGGAGATGCCAGGTGTGATACTATCTGGCTGCAGCAGAGAGGGAAAAATCAGGTCGGTTATATAACCCCGTTCCTGAAATCCTTTCTGCTCGTGGTATAGATCGGAGACCACTTGGAGTCCATCCTTCCTGGAAGTTAATCACAGGACCGACCTGCTGCAGCAGCACTGTGCAGCAACCTACATCGAGGACTAAATTTGGCACACCAATTATGAAACAGGCGAGCCTCTGGCAACTGGAACAGGACATCTGGGAAGGGCCAGGGGAGGTGGGGAACCCTGGTCCTTCCAAGCGGTTCCGAGTTCTTCTCTAACGCCCTCTTGCTGGACGAGGGTGGGATGCCTCCCACCATAAGACGCTCCAGGCCTGGGTTCGGGGTGCCCCCCAAGCTAACAAAGCAGAGGCAGAATTCTATGCTGCTGTCCTCCGCACCTGGAGGCAAAATTCATTATACCGAGAACACAGACACAGTCCTCAGGCTTTCTTCTAAGAAACTGAAGCCCACAGGCAAGGCCGGGCTCTGCTGCTCTGCTAAGCAAGCTGTTTAGAAAAGGCTTTCAGCAAGTGCAGGCTTCCTAAATTAAATCAACGGCTGTCGATTAGGATTTTACAGGCGTTGTGCCGCCAAGAAAACCGTAGCCTGGGGAACAGGGTCTTGAGATGGAAACAGTGCAAAACTGGGGTGCCCGAGGCCCTCAGGAAAGCCACAGGCCCATGCCCCAAGGCTGCCGGCTCCCCCACAAGATAGCAGATTCCTCCCTGAAGTCCTCCAGGGTGGCCCTGGACGACCCTGGACTAGGGCGAGATCCTGGTGGACAGAACCTGCAGTGGGACTACTGGCTGGCTAAGCCACTCGCTCCAGAGGCCAGCGGGAGTCACGAAGCAGTGGCCATGAGCCTGGTCATATGTCCAGCCAGAGGGTTTGCAGTTCAAACTGGTGACCACATATGGGCTTGGAGGGGGCCGCCTTCTTTGTGTGAAACACTGTGGCTCTGCCTGCATTTCCTCCCAGGGCTCCTATGGGGGGATCAGAATGGTGAGTTATCATTTCCTGTATAGACTGGGCCCAGTGGAGACTCACCTGAAGGGGAAAGGGGCTCTGCCTGGCATCAGCACCTCAGCAATTCATTTACTGGGAGTGTCAGGGACTAATATCTCACATGTTTATGTCTTGTCCAGAAATATCAAAGGAGGGTGGTTCTACAGCCAACAAAACCCCTGACCTCCTCATGCCTCCTTTACATCAGGACGATCTTTCAGTCCTTGGATACACAGAGCCTACGCCCCTTGACAGCTCAGAAGAAGCTGCAGAAGATGGAACTTTGTCCTTCATCAACTTTTAAGATTAAGCAACCAAAGTCTCAGGTAGGGAGAAAAGGAAGGACAGAAAAAAAATGGAATATTTGGTAGAAAGGAAATGAATTGGGGAAAAATAAAAATAATTAAAAAGTCCTATAGGGCATATCCTGTCTTAGGCTGAAGCCTCAGTGAGCCACACTCTTAATCACAAAGACCCCTCTTCTCACCTGACATTCTTGAGATGCTTGGTAAACAAAGGGTCCATGAGGACAGAGGTGTGACACCACCACCCCACCACCCCTCCCTGTTGCCAGGGAAACCTGAAGATGAAGAGGAAGTCCAAACCTCCACTGTGGGACCCCACCTGCTCACTCCTGGAAAAGAACTGGAAAGGCCAAAAAGACTTTCTTTCTCTGGCCTGGAGGCTCTCTGCCTCTTAAGATGGCCTGCTTTCCCTTTGGAATTCCTTGCTTTCCTAAATACAACCTCTGTCCTTTCTCTAACCAGCACGTGCTGAAATTCTTTTTTGCCAGGTAAGCTGAGTCCTACAGAATTGTCATGTTTTCCTGTGGCAGGAGCAGGTGAGGGAGTTAATCAGGCAGGTTCCTCTGCATGCAGGGCCCACTGCCATGGCCAGGCGCAGGCGCCAGACCCAGACAGAACTGGTCGATTTGGTTTTCTGAACTTCAATTGAATTGAAAAGATAACATATGGAAAGGACACCAGTGCTACGGTTTTGAGGAAGATGTTACGGTTTTGGAAATTGTCCCCGGGGGCCCCTGTTAGGCTCCTGGATGCAATTTCCCTGAAAACACACACACACACACACACACACACACACACACACACACACAACACAAAAACCATGGGTTCTTGTCCTGAGCTAAGGATAAATATGCAATATCCCGGACCCTTGCTGAAGATTTAAAGAAGTTTATTAAAAAGATAGAAATACAGAAGACAGTTACAGCCTCGTGTTACCCAGGGGTAACATGAGGGGGTGCTTCGAGGGAAATCACCGAAATACAAAACACGGAACAGACTTTTTATACACATGACCTTCATCTTGTTTCACTTAATTCTGACGTAGTAAAAGCTCCCTGTAAAGCTCCTCCCCTTACTTGCCAAGGTGTCTCCTTTCACGACCCCCTCCTCCCACTCACACTAGATCGTCCAATTATTATGCAGATCTGTCTTTAGAAAGAGGAAGTCCTAACTCCCCTCTCCTATTGACTTGCTAATTACTTTTCTCTAAGTCAGTTTAAGTTTCAATAGCTGTTTCCTTCCCGACTGAAACAGAAACCAAGTCTTTCCCCAGGTCTGCCATTTTTACACAATTATTTTTGAAATATATCTATTAATTATCAGAGCTTTCTCAAATCTTCCTAGGCCATTCCCAATACTGGTACAACCAGGACCTCAAGAAGGTTGCAAGGTGTCTGCAGAGAGAAGCAAGCAGCTTTGCAAAGGGTAGAGAGGAAGGAGGAAGGGAGGGCGAGCTGCTTCATGTTTACTGTCCTTATTCATTTTTTGAAGGGCGTCCTCTTTGGATTCTATAAAATACTCTTGACTCCTTTCCTTTTGTGGTATTGGGGATGAACCCAGGGGCATTCTCCCTCCAAGCTACACTTCCAGCCCTATTATTTTGAAACAGGGTGTCACTAAGTTGCAGATGGCCTCACTAAGTGGCCGAGGCTGGCCTCAAACCTGCAATCCTCCCGTCTCAGCCCCCCAAGTACTGGGATTACAAGCATGCACCACTATGCCGGGTTTCAGTAATTATTTATTTTGAAATAATTATAGATTCAGAATGACTTGCAAAGATAGTACAGAGGGGCCCCATATTCCCTACACTCAGTTTTTTTTCTACAACGTATATAAACATAGTATATCATCACAACAAGGAAATCGACCTTGGTAGAGTCCATGTATACAGGTCTGTACCACTGGGTGACCTGTGCAGGTTTGTGTAGCCACCTCCGGAATCAAGGTGCGAAACAGATACATTCTAGGAAGATTTATTTTTTCTTTACATGTTTATAGGTCCCCTTCCCCCACCATCACCATTCTTACCCCGGTAACTAGTAATCTGTTCTCCATCTCTATAATCTTGTCTTTTTGTGACTGTTCTATAGATGGAGTCATTTGTGGCCCTTTGAGACTGGCTTCCTTCCCCGCCCATAATAATTCCCTAAAGATCCATCGGAATCTTCATAGCAATAGTCTAGTTCTTTTTATTGCTGAGTAGTATTCCATGGTACAGTTTATCCATTTACCTACTGAAGGACATCTTCATTATTTCCACTTTAGGGCTACTAAGAATACAATCACTGTGAACATTTGTGTACAGAATTTAATGTGACTATGAGTTTTCATTTCTCTGGGAATAATGCCTTTAGGAAAGGTAATTGCCTGCTCCTCTGGTTAGTGTATGTTTAGTTATTTGCTAAACTACCAAACTGTTTTCTGAAGGAGTTGTCCCAATTTACATTTCCACCAGAAAAGCAAATGTTAGATCTAGTTTCTCCCCGCACTTTGCAGCATGTAGTATTGAATTGTTTTAATTTTAGCTGCTTAAATAAATGCATAGTGATACCTCATCTGGCCTTAAATTGTATTTCTCCCCTATCTGTTGAACGCCATTTCATATGTAGTAAAGTCTCATGAATGAAATGTCTCTTTCTACCATTTGCTCATTTTCTAATTGGGTTGTGTGTTTTAAAATATTTAATATAAATTCTTTTGTCTTTTTAAGACAAGTTTGAAGTGGGCTTCTGTTACCTCTGAACATAAGATTCCTGAGTCATCTGCTTTGCGTGAATGGCAATCACAATAATAGCGGGCACTTATCGAGCCCATACTTTATGTCGTGATATACAGGGCTTAGCTTACTTGGTAAGTGTTTTGCTTTTATAAACATAACATGTTTTTTTTTTATTAAGAATAACTTCCATTACAATTTAGTTTACAAATCCAGTCATCAACATAAACAAACAGCCCTGGTACTCTGACATGGCTCAGATGCGAATTGGCTGAGTTTATTTGTGTCTCGGCTGGTTGAAAGGTGATCTAAGCCAGTGGTATCACAGGGGCACATGAGTCAGAACAGCTACTCTTCCGGTGAAATAAGCATTCGCATTTTAGAAAATGACATCATGCATACATGTCTTTATTCATGGTAAGTCAAGAGCAGACAATGCTCAGTGCAACAAATTCTTTGTAAGTCCCCCAAACCTTAGTCTCCTCCTAAATAAAGGCAGAAATAAGCACCCATTTATGTTACGTGGGATTTACAAATTGCATCGGTGCCAGAGAACCAGGCACGCATGCACCAATCAGATATTCTAAATTCCCATCAGAGTCCTTCCATTTCTGGAACGTTGGAAAGAGGTCAGAGGTTGCACGGAGTCCCCAGGTGACAGCCCCTTGGTTTGAGTGGAACTCTCTTGCTCATGGGCAGGGGCCCCTTGGAGCCTGGGCCCTTTCTCTATGCCCCAGCGGAGATAAGTGTGAATCATCATAAGGTAAACCAGGCCACTGGCCAGTGGTCGTGCTTAGATTCCTGGTTAGAAGTAAATAAACTGGGTACACCTGGTGCAGGGGACTGACCACTGTCGGCCAGCCCAAGCCGACACCAGCTCAGAGGTGCAGGGCTGGTCTCAGGCCACCTGTCTTTTGCAGCTTGGAGTGCTGAGGTGTGAAGCGCGTGAGCCCTGCCTAGTCTTCTCCTTTGTCTGTGCTCTGGTCCCCTGAACGTCCTAGCTTTGACCTTGCTGGTTTTGGTCTCTCCTTGCCCTTCCCACTTTGGGCTTGATGTTTGGCCCCCTTTCTTACAGTAATTGTGTTCCCTTTTTGGTCTCATCACTACTGTGTGATGATTTTACCACCTCGGAGGCCCTGGGCTCTCACACCCAAGAAGACTTCTGGGCAGTAGCTCTTCCCAGCTTCCTTCCCTCCCCGGTACCCCAGAGCTCAAATGGAGGCCTCGTCACTTAACAAGGACGCCGCTTGCTGTCTCCTTTCCAAATCTGTCTCTGTTATAAATGGATTAGGTTCCCTGTTTATTATAGATTTACAGAGTGTGTGTGTGTGTGTGTGTGTGTGTGTGTGTGTGTGTGTGTGTGTGTGTTGACCATCTTAGCCTAGCATTCAAACAGTAACTAGATCGTTCTAGAAATAGAGCAGCCCTCCTCTTTCCCTTTCACCTGCCTTGGTCAGTTGGGGGGAGATGTCCTGCCCCCCAGAACCCTGTCTGTCTCCACCCTACCCTCCTGCACTGTCAGGCTGTGAGGGCAGCGCCTCTTTCCCCTAGTAGCAGAGCATCTCTGATTGGCTGCCATCACCATGGCAACCCTGGTATCCACTCCCCCTCCCTCACTTTCCAGAGCCAGCAGATCTGTGGAGTCCCAGACTCTGAAGGGCTGGAAGGGAAGGCAGCCGGGGGAGGGGACAGGGCAGCCACACACTGGGGTTTGCTCAGATTCCAAATTCCAGCCCGCCATGAAGCGTGGCCTCTATTGTCTGCACACATGGGAGGAAATGACTCAGATATTCTTAGGAACTCCTGGCCCCCTCTGTAATGGGCCAGCGTGGGCCGCAGGGTCCTGGGCTGGTGGCATGTGGCTGAATGTCGAACAGAACTGAGTTTCTGCTGCTGCCCCTGCAGCACTGTGGAGGAGGAACACGAGAAGCTAGCCAGATGTGCTATGAACCCCAAAGGCAAGTGGCCTTCATTATTCTGGCACACCCAGGTAGCCTAACAGGGGTCCCAGCCTCCGGTTTTGAAGTGGGGACGGAGATGCACGCCCACAGCTCAGAGCTGACTCGCTGCAGGACGGCGCAGGGTGCGGGGCAGTGATTTACCAACCAGCGGGGCCCAGCCCCGGGGAGCAGGTCAGCAGCTGGTGCCAGGGTCTGAGAATCTACTTACCGTCCCACGCCGCCTGCAGAGCGGACATGCAACGTTTCTTCTACACACCTCAACCACCATTTTCAAAGGCTCCTTGTCGCTATTGTGGTTAGGAAACCAATTTCAAATTTCGTGGGCTGAATTCACGGTACCGTTTTGTCCCTCTACGTGTCCTCAGTCACCAGGGGAGAGGATGAGGACCCATGATGTTGATTGGGCGAGGCGGTGGGATGACGAGGACCCACGATGTTGATTGGGCGAGGCGGTGGGATGACGAGGACCCTCGATGTTGATTGGGCGAGGCGGTGGGACGATGAGGACCCAGATGTTGATTGGGCAAGGTGATGGGATGACGAGGACCCAAGATGTTGATTGGGCGAGGCGGTGGGATGATGAGGACTCATGATATTGATTGGGCGAGGTGATGGGATACTGAAACTGGGTACCATGTGGATGGACCTCAAAGATATTCCGCCTCGTGAGAGAATTCTGATACAAAAGGGCAGGAGCTAGATGATTCCATTTCAGGGGGCCCTAGAATAGATGAGTTTGTAGAGGTGGAAAGTAGACTGGAGGTCACAGAGGGAGGAGTTAGTGTGCAGGGTGAGAGAGGAAAGTTGGAGCAGGATGGGGGTGAAGGCTGCACAGTCTGTGATCCTGCATTATCCACTAAACTCTATATTTTAAAAAAAGGGCCAGGCGTGGTGGCGCACGCTTGTAATCCCAGTACTTGGGAGGCTGAGACAGGAGAATCGCACAGGTTCGAAGTCAGCCTCAGCTACTTAGTGAGGCTCTCAGCAACTTAGTGAGGCCCTGTTTCCAAATATAATATAAAATAGGTCTGGGAGTATAGCCCGGAGGTAGAAAAGCCGCTGAGTTCCACCCTTAGCGACAGGAAAAAAAAAAAGAAAAAAGGTCAGTGGATCCAGGTGTGGTGGCACATGCCTATAACACAAATACTTGGGAGGCTGAGACAGGAGGATCCAGGTTTGAGGTCAGCCTTAGCAATTTAGTGAAGCTCTCGGCATCTTAGTGAGATCCTGTTTCAAAATAAAAAAAAAATATGGGTGGGGGTGTAGCTCAGAGGCACAACAGTTCTGAGTTCTATCCCCAGTATCTCCCCCCTCACTCACACGCACAGGTTAATGGGCTAGGGGTGTAGCCCAGTGGCAGAGCACTTGCCTAGCATGCACAGGCCCTGGGTTTGGTCCCCAGCAACACACACACACACACACACACACACACACACACACACACACACACACACACACACTTTAGATGGTAACATTTATGTTCTGCATGTTATTACTGTCCCAAGAGAATGGGGTGGACGGAAGCTGTTGGCAGAGCATGCGGGTGCTGAACACATGCAGAGGGGCTTCCATCAGGAGAGGCATCCTGGAGAAGAGGGTCCTGCTCCACTGGGTGCCCACCCCTGCAGCTGCACCCGCTTTCTCCAGACCACAGGCCGAGGGTGAGCAGCTGCTGGACACTGCGCCAGGGCCCCCTCATTCCCATGACCCGTGACCCCCTCAGAATTCCACCCTATGTGGGAATCACCAGTCAGTCTAGCTCCCTACTCATGGCTCCCCCTGGTTGCCGGGTCAGCTGAATGGGCTGTGGGGACCCCCAGCGCTGGCTGGCCCAATGCCACAGCGGAGACGTGGCCAACACCATCGTTAGGTAGGCTGGAGGGATAGCCTGCTCTCCTGAGACACCCATGCCCAGCCCTCGCTGGCTCCAGGGCCAGGGGCTTCTGCAGCCCCCCAGTGTCTTCTGACTCACCCTCCTAGCCCACCAGCCCTTCTGACGGAGCTGGAGACAGGCACCCAGCCCTCGGGGAAGCTATTTTTAGGGTTCATCTGTTCTTTCTTATTGCTCTGCTGGATTTCATATTTTCCCACCCCCAGATTTGAAGGAGCTAAAGATTCTCAAAATCATTCATCGTCCCCCAGCTCGCAAGCTGTGTCTTCTCCCCACTCTGGCCTGACCACTCCCTCTCCCTTTCCTCTGCCTCCCCAGCTCCACAAGCTGTGGAGAAAGCAGGCTCTTTGTCTGACATCATCTCCCATTGCCTGGTCTGCTAAGAGTTACTCACTCTGGCAATCCCCGCTCCACCAGAGGAGGCTGTCCAATTGCCAAGCAACCCGCTGTTGGCCAATCAGGGAGCTCGGAGGTGATGTCATGGCAAGAGCCAGCAGTGGTGCTGATGTTGAGAGAAGCCCAGGGTACCACTAATTGAGGGAGTGAGAAAGAGCAGCTCGCTTCAAACTGAACTGCAGGTAAGTGGAGACGAGATGCTAATGATGATCGGAAGCTTTTAGACAAAAGGAGGACACCAAACAGGAGCCACAGAGGAGAGGAGGGAAGGAGCCAGGGCCTTCGGTTGCCCTAATCGATTAAACTTTGTCAAACCCTGGAGAAAACAGGGCGAGGCGGGAAGGCTGGAGCTGGGCAGAGGGGCCAGGGTGGGCTCCGGTTGTCACTTCTGTTCAGGAGAGAGGACGGTGGGAAATGCTGGAGGTCCTTGGTGAGTTATTTGTGCATGCAAATGTTTTGCTGCTGGGGGAGAAAGGTTTGTTTGGAGACCCCCTCCCTGGGGAAGGGGGGGGCTGGCTCTGACCCGCAAAGCCCTTTGGAGGTGGGAGCTGCCCTGTGTTTGCCATTCGCAGCCCCCCCCCCCCCCCCCCCCCCGTTTGTACCACCTGTCTCCTTTCTCCTGCATCTCCCTGCCGCCTTACTTTTTCCTCTGGTCCTAAAGATACAATGAGATCATCGCTCTTCCCGGCCCCGCCCCGCCCCGCCCCGCCCCGCCCCGGCCTGAGGTCAACCTGCTCCCACCTGGCTGGGCGCTAGTCCTCAGGCTAAGCCACAGCAGCACCGAACTGCCACGCCCCGGTCCCTGCTCGCCCAGCCCACCAGCCTGGCCAGCAGCCTAGGCATCCTCTCTTCCTCAGCCCGGGACCCAGGGCTTTGAAGTCCAGCGGCCAGCTCTGTCCCCACGTGGCGACGCTGCCTTTGTTTTATTTCTCCGGAGAAGATAGAAGCAGGTGTGAGAAGAGTCGTTGCCCTGAGCGGGGAGGCGTTAGGTCAGGCTTTTCCCCACAGCTCTACCCTGAATGTCCCAGGCAGGGATACCCCCTGGCCCGGTACCCAGAGAACGGCAGGTGGCGATGGATGGAGGTGGGTGAGGGTGGGGGGGTGTCGAGAGGGAGCCTGGGGAATCTGTCTCTGCGGAGGCCGAGGCCCCCTCTAGGGGAGGAAGGCTCTCCCACGGGCGGGTGCCAGGGGGGATGAGATCATATGTCAGATGTGGGAATAATCATAGTGCTGGAGTGGAGGGGAGGCAGAGGGGCGGGTCTGGACCTCGCTCCACAGGAGTGGAGCGGGAGCGGGAGCATCCCAGAGCTGCTGTCCCTCTAGCGCGCCCAAGCCCCCACCTTGCTGCTAGGAACCCATCTCCCAGCCCTCTCCGGAGCTGCCACGCTCCTCTTATCCCAGCCCCACCCAGCCGCACATGGGAACAGCTTTGGAGTGAGCAGAGATCCCACGTGGCTCGGGGGGCTCACCAGAGAGCATGCTATCTCGTAGGGAGTGAGTTTCCCTGAAGGTGTTCCACAGAAGCTGGAACACTGCTCCCCAGCACAGCGGCAGGAGAGATTTTTGCATTACACTGGGGATCGATCTATATTAACATTTCTCAAAACACAGGTTCCCATTTAGTAGATTGTGAAGTCGCTTTTGTGGATTGTACTTGATACATATTAAGTTATGTAAATTAACATATAGTGAATATATTATACTTATAGAAAATTAAATATTATACATTATATAACTGATATAACAAATATATATTTGTATATTAATATGATGAGATAAGATAGAGTAGAAAAAATCAGAATATATCTCATAAAGAGGTAAATTATGCTTTCTGTGTCTCTTTTTAGTTACATATTTTTAGTTGTGTGTATATTCATGTACATATATGTATATGTGAATGTGTCAGGGCATACATGTCACCACATAGGATAGTCCTTATCATGGGTACCAGTCAAGAATGTTGAGAATCATTGGACCATGCCACCTCTAACTTCCTCTCGCCCAGCCTCTTTTAACCCCAAGACCACAACCCAGTGGAAAACTCACTCTCCAATGTGAACTTTCGATTCTTAAATTTTAATTGTGGTAAAACATATGTAACATAAAATTTAGCATCTTGACTATTTTTAAGCGCAGAGTGTAGTGGTGTTAGGATGCACATTGTTGTGTATCCAATGTGAAGAAATCTTTTTTTAAAAATGGAACCACTGTAGACCCCGCCCCCCCCTTCCCCCAGCCCTGGCAGCGCCCCTTCTTCCTCCAGTCTCTGGAGTTTGTCTCCTACAGTGCTTCTCATCAGTGGACCGTACAGAGCTTGCCCTTTGATGAGTGGCTTGTTTCACTCTGTGTACCGTCCTCCTGGCTTATCTATGTGTCCTCCGTACCAGGTATATAAGTGCCCCAAAGTCACAGTTACTTCCAAGTACTGTTTTAAATGAGAGAACATCTTCCAAAGGACCCATAAGGACAGAGAGCTTTGGTCCAACATTCTCCATCCTGACCAGTGTTTCGTGGACGTACCGCAGTTAGTCCTCCCTTATCCACGGTTTCGTTGTCCTCTCTTTTGGTTACTTGTGGTCAGCTACATTCAAAAATATTTATTGAACAATTTTACAAACAAGAAATTCACAAGGTTTAAATAACTTTCAACAGTATATCGTTATAATTATTCTATTTTACTATTAGTTATTGCTAATAACTGGTGATCTTTACTATTTTATTTATTCTACCTTATGACTAGTTATTGTTGTTAATAACTAATAACTGCACCTAATTTATAAATTAAACCTTGCCATAATTATGTATGCAGAGGAGAAAACACAGTTTATATAGGGCGCGTTCTCTGCTTCAGACATCTGTAGAACATCTTGGTACTTACCTCCTATGGACGGAAGGGAATTATTGTGTACACACATTGTTGGGGGAGGGATAGTGGGATCATTTTGCACCTTTGCTTTGATTGATGGTTCTTATAAAAACTGAATCATTTTGAGTCGACAAAAGAAACCCAAGGACCAAGTGAGCTGGCTACCTCCCTACACTTGATGAGGCCATTTAAACCACATTTACCCAATAGGAAGGAAGGGGGCGGACTGATCATATTTAAAACAGGGCAACAAAGACAGACAAAGTGAGATCTAGAAAGATAGTCAAGCCGAAAAGAGGGATGTGGGGCAAAGAGAAGGCAGGTAAGGAGAGAAGATGGTGTCTACGAAACCAACCGCCCAGAAAGAACAGGAACATTCCAATCCTTTGTGTTCTTGATTTTATATACTAAAGCATTTCATTATCAAGATTATGACCAAAGAAAATCTTCATTTTTCCAGAACCCCTAAGACCCAGCCTGCCATGTCTCTTAATACCATTATTTTAAGTCCTGCTTACCTGGCGACTCTCATTTGGAGACTGAATTCCTACAGATTTTGAAGTCATGGATGGAAAGAAATGATACTATTTTTTTGGGGGAAGGGACATAGACATTTTTGGGGGAATTATGTGACATGTAAAATGTAATTTTTATAATACCTGCTAGAGAGCTAAACTTTTAATTAGCTTGAGAAATGAGCATGCATACTGCATTATTTGGTTTCCTTATTAAGTTAACATTTGCTATATTTAAAAATGTAATAGTCTGGGAAAGGTTGCTTTTTCTGTTTTTCTTTGAGGAGGAGTAAAGACCAAAAAAAAAAAAAAAAAAAAAAAGTGTCCCCTGCCATTTTTTAAAGAAGATTTTATTGCTGGGCGTGGTGGTACAAGCCTACAATCCCAGTACTCGGGAGGCTGAGACAGGAGGATCACAGGTTTGAAGCCAGCCTCAGCAGTTAAGTGAGGCTGTCAGTAACTTAGTGAGACCTCATTTCAAAATAAAAAGTAAAATAGGATTGGAGGCATAGCTCAGAGGTAGAACACCCCTGGGTTCAATCCCCAGTACCACTTACACACAAAGCTTTTATTTTAGGTTTTTACATGTCTATTTCCAACAGGAAGACAGGAAGACACATTAATATATGCACCTCCCCACATAATACACACGCACACACACCCACACACTCATACACATGCACAAACACGCATACATATGCATTCACACACACATGCACATACCCACACACACACTCATACACATGCCCCAAACACACTCATACATGTACACACACATCCTGCATACTCATACACATGCACATACAGCCCACTCATACACAACCCCCCCACACTCATACACACGCACCCCCCCCCCACATGTCACTCCCACCCTGCCCCCAACACACCCAAAGTTCATTGGTCTTTTCCATGTGTTAGAGCGCTCTGTGCCCTCCTCACCCCTAGGCGTGTCCTGCTAACTGAGGTGGGCAGCAAGAGGCAGAAGAACAGGACGGATCAAAAGGGGCCGGGGTGGGGGTGGCGTGATGCTTGAAAGGACACAGGCAAATCAAGGGTTCAGAGAACAAGCTGGAGAATGTGGAGAGGAAGGTGCTGAGCTGCAGTGCAGTACTCGAGACCTGTGCTCCCAAATCAGGACCAGACAGGGGGCCGAGTCAGACTGGGCACGCGGACACAGGTGGACAGACGTCTTTGACCCTGCCCAGCCCAAGCGCAGCCTGACTCCTGGCCTGGGACGAGGCTGTCTCTCATTACACCTCCACCAGTTCAGATAAAAGGATCCCAAGGAGTATTTGATGAGCCCTTCCTGGAGAAAAAGTATTCTAGAAAGTATTCTAGAAAGTTCTGCCCCACCCAGATCAAATTAAAAAAACCCAAGTTCATCAAGGACATATCACCCATGGCCAGAAGCAGAGCTCTAGAGTTTAGAGCTGTGGTTTAATTATAATCAGTATGCTTATACAGCCGAATGCAGATATCCATGTTTTGAGGCGGGGGTATGTTTTCCTCCTACCTGGCAGCGGGCATGGAGTAGGTTTTCCACAAATGTTTATTGAATGAATAACATAAGAAAGAAATCAATAATGATAGCTCAGAAGTGGAAACCCAGGTCATTCTGACAAAGCCGGTTCGCAAAGGGAGGAAGTAAAGTTTCTCCAAGTCTCTCATCTCACGTGAAGAAAATCATTACTTACTGTTTCACATTTGATGTAGTGAAATAGAAAGAAATGATTTTCGCTTAAAGATAAGATTAAAAATATTTAAAACCTAAAAAGCATTGGAGAAGAACAAAGGCAAAGAAGCAAGAGTGATATTGCAGAAGATAAGGGGCTCCTTGCAGTTAAGCATGGGGGAGAATCGCGGCTCCTTTGAAAACGCAGGCAAGGCGCCAGGCCTCTTGGACCCTCTGTCTCCTCCTTTGAAAAGAGGTGGGAAATAGAAATTCTAGAGATCTGCACGGCTCCTTCCATCTTTGGGACTGCAGAATGGGCAGAAAGCTTAACCCTCTGGAGGTGACCACAAATTCTATTTGCTTGTTCTCTCCTGATACAAAAATGATTCCATGTATGAGACTTGATAGGTCAGGTGTGAATATTTGTTTTTTTTTTAATTTTTTTATTGGTGCATTGTAGTTGCACGTTTTAATGGGGTACAAAATGGTGGAGGCATACATGCACACATCACCCCAATTGGCCTTTCCCCAGTTCCCGCCCTTTTCCCTCCCCCTTCGTCCTTTTCACGTTTGGCTTAGTGATTGACATTGATATGCTTGTTAAAGTACATCGTGTGGGCCGGGCGTGGTGGCGCACGCTTGTAATCCCTGCACTTGGGAGGCTGAGACAGGAGGATCACACAGGTTCGATGTCAGCCTCAGCTACTTAGTGAAGCTCTCAGCAACTTAGTGAGACCCTGTTTCCAAATAAAATAGAAAATAGGTCTGGGAGTATAGCCTGGAGGTAGAAAGCCTCGGTTCCACCCCAGTAACACACACACACACACACACACACACACACACACACACACAAAAGTACATCGTGTGCACTGGAGAATTTTCCTTTCCCAGGTGTGAATATTTGAACAGGGACTTTCTGAAGCAACATCTGACCCAAAGGAGAGTTCAGTGGTGAGGAGACAGGGTGAAGGTAGAATGCCACCTAGGCGTGTGTCTGGGGCATTGGGTGAGGTCCTGGGGTTAAAAGGGTTATTGGGCCTCAGATAACCCTTAAGAGGACCAATGATAACAGTGCAATTTTATTTTTAGTATTATTATTATTATATTTTTTGCGGTGTTGGGGATTGAGCCAAGGGGCCTTCTATCTCCAATCTACACCTCCAGCCCTATTTTTTATTCTTTATTTTGAAACAGGGTCTCACTGAGTTGCGGAGGACCCCACTAAGTAGCTGAGACTGTGAACCTGTGATCCTCCTGTCTCAGTACTGGGATTACAAGTGTGCACCACTACGCCCGGCTTAGTTTTAAACGCTGAGGCCACTTGTGGTGGGGAGGCAGTTTGGGGGTCACACAGCTTAACCCGCAGGACACCGCAGCCATCTGTCCTGCTGCCATGTGGGGGCGGTCTTGGATGCCAGGGAAGAGCGTGGGGCCTTATCAGGAATCGCGTAGGCTTTGAAATCAAAAGACTCTGGTCTTGATCACTTTCCATTTGCATGACGGGGTAAATCAAGTTACCCACATAAACTGATCATCTTTTAAATTGGTATAAAGATATCTATTTCATAGGAATACCCTGGTTGCAACTATGTAAAAATTATAGGCATGGTGGGGTTGGGGGCTAGAAGGAAAGGCTTATAGTTTGAACTCACAAGACTACAAGGATTTACTTTTTTAAAAAAATATTCGGGCATACAGATATTTCTGACATATGATGCTAATATGCTTGTAATTAAAGCACTATATAAACACAAGATACACATATGAACACATACGCACTGGAATGTGTCTGGCAAGCCGTGATGCACCATAAAATATCCATATTATTGTTAGGAGTGAGCTTACCAGGCCTTTCTCCATGCGCTGAGGCCCGAGAACCCTCTTAACCCCAGGACCTCACCTGATGCCCCAGACACACGCCCAGCACTCCACCACAGCTCTACATGAAAATTCCTGCCCCAGATCAACTTCTGACATCCCGACTCTTCTGAATATATTGAACTGGAGATAAACATAGCCCAGGGAGTCCCCTCACTGTGGATGATTCTAGGCTGACAACCTTCCAGCCTCCATTTTTCCCTTTCCAACATGGCTCCAGAACTTGTGAGCCTCCTCAGACTCCGGCCTCCAGAGCCCAGCAGTTGCTAGCAGGCTCTCGGTTCCTAGAGACACCGTGGAAGCAGCATTTCTCAGCCTGACAGAGGCTCTCGGGGAGTTAGTTGTTCTTGACCACAGTCCCGCCATCTCCACCTCTCGGCCTCTGAATGTCAACCTAAGAGCTGAATCGCACACGGTCTATCTGCTGGGCCCCCCTCTGTGCATCTCACAAGTCCCCACTTTTATGGTCTCTAATCCCCCTCCTTCTTTGATGGCGTGGTCCACGTGGCCCACAGGTTAGCAGAGGACTAGCTGAAGCCCTGCAAAGCGCCTGCACAGCTCCCAGAGTCCCCTGCTCTGGATCCCCTGCAGCCATGCTAGTCCCGGGGTTATCCTAGGACTGAACAGAGGACTTGGCACAGATTGCCATGCTCAAGAAACAGCGTGTGGAGAGAACAAAAACCACATGCATGAAAAAGTGAGTTAGCTCGCTTGCACCTTACACTCAAATAAGACACATGCTGCCAAGCAGAGCCTCGGATCAGCAGGGAGTAAGCAGGGCTACTGTTGGGAGATGACTCCGCTCCCGAAATGGGGACGGGTGACACCGAGGCCACTATGTGGCTCACGCCGGGTAAATGCAGGACTTCATCTGGATTCTTAAGAAAACCCCCTGATGAGCCAGGCATGAAGATTCCCTCCCATGCAGCTTGTGGTTAGAGGACCGGGCTCAGCCTCCAGTGCTCCCCCTCCCGTGAAGGTCCCATCCTGATTCTGTGCCAGAGTTCTAGATTTGGCTTCTAGAACCCTTGCCAAGTACAACTCTGTTTAAACCACTTGGGCACGCATTAGCTGCTTATCCCTCAAAAACAGTCTGTGTGGGATTTGGCACATCCCGAGAGCAATATCTGGGCATGCCTTACAGGGAGACTTGAAATGCTTGCTCGCTGGCCTCGTGGGCCGTCAGAGGCACTTAGAAGGTCAGGTGTGCACGCGGTGAGCCACCACGTGGCTTCAGAGTCATGGATGCTCTTCTCTGTCTGCTCCTGGGTCACTTCCATTATAGGAAGCCTGGAGCCAGGGTCCTGTTAAGGAACCCTGTGCGATCCTTTTTCCCCAAGTGGATGCTGCCAAGTGAATCTGGACTAGCACTAGACTCTAAAGATGGAGGCCAACTTTCCAGTTACACAGAGATTCAGACCCCAGCTCTGCCCCTCACTTAGCTAATGCTGCTGAGCCTCCATTTCCTTATTATAAAAAAAAAAAAACCCCACAGACTAAATAGAGACAGTGATTTTCTGGTACAAAGTAGGTGCTCAAGAAGGCGTAGCCATTACTATTGCTGATACCATCAGCATTGCCAGGCCCCTCTCCTCTCACTCAAGAGATGCCCTTGGCCGGGCATGGTCGTGCATGCTTGTAATCTCAGCTTTCGGGAGGCGGCAACTGGAGGATCATGGTTTATGGGCAGCCTCAGCTACTTAGTGAGATCCTGTTTAAAAAAATAAAAAAAAATTTAAAAAGTAGGACTGGGGGTATAGCTCGGAGGTAGAATGCCCCTAGGTCCCTAGGTTTCATCCCCAGTACCGCAAAAGAAAAAAAAAAAAAAAAAAAAAGAAAAGGATGCCCTAGGCTTCATAACTGAAGAAAAGATAAACTCCTTCCCAGGTGTGGTGGCATCTGTGACCTTCCTGTCCTCTTCTAGGGTTTACTCCCAATGCACCCTACATGAGTCCAGTGGCTCCTCTGTTCCTGAGTAAACCCAGTCTACAGACGCGCACAGCTACAAAGTGGTTACCCACTTCTAGGTAGGCAAAAGGAAGGTCTAAAGCCACTGTCCCTCCCCAGCAAGGGCTTCCTCAACCCCTGGGGCTGAGCAGACATTGCCCAGGCTGCACCCTTCTAACCAGGGACTTCACATCCAGGCACCAGCCCCGCCTTCCTGCTCAGAGACACACTGGTACCATCAGGACCCGCCTGGCACCAAGGAGAGAAGGTCCATTGTGCTGCCCCGGGAGGGGCCTGGCGGGGGCTCTGGCTTCGAAGCACAACAAGAGAAAGGAGAACGGAGCCCTTTAAAGGCAATGGGAAGGCAGCTAATGTTTTTCAAGAGCGTTCCGTGTGCGGGATGCTGGGCACAGGCTTTGTGGTTGAACATGTGTGACTTGGTCCAAAGTTACCATGGGGAAGGCATGAGTGATGGGTGACAGCAAGAGATATCACCTGTTACCCACCCCTCCCTGGTCTATCTCTAAGGGCAGAGCTGACTCCCTACTCCTCAGTCGCCCTTCCAGCATGGACCCTGGTCCTCAGCGGGAAACACCCTCGGTGTTGGAGGAGAGGCCCCCTGTTGGTCTCAGGGCCCGCATGGTGACCGCCCAAGTGGCCCTGGATGGAGTGGCCTTGATGTCAATCACTCACCACTGGCCGAGGCTCACTTGATGAGGGCAGCCTTCAGTGATGCGCCATGGCTTCCTGTCCTCCATGCGGTACCAGATCTGTCCCCTCCCTGCCCCTCCTGCCTCCCCATCTCTCCTCTCCTCTCTTCTCACCCTGTAGCCCAGCATCAAGCCACTTGAGAGGGCTACTCAGAGACTCTGAGTTTTCTTCCTGGGCCTTGCCCTTGGCTCCTAATTCTGACACTCTCTTCTCCCTTCCTTCCTTCCTTCCTTCCTTCCTTCCTCCCTCCCTCCCTCCCTCCCTCCCTCCCTTCCTTCCTTCCTTCCTTCCTTCCTTGTAGTACTAGGAATGGAACCCAGGAGCATTCCACCTCCGATCTACATCCCAGCCCTAATTTTTATTCTTTATTTTGAAACACAGTCTCACTAAGTTGTGGAGGGCCTCACTGAGTAGCTGAGGCTGGCCACAAACTTGCAATCCTCCTGTCTCAGCCTCCCAGGTACTGGGCTTACAAGTGTGCACCACCAGGTGCAGCCTGACACATCCTTTGAGGCTCAGCTCAGGCTCCCCGCTGGCTCTGCAGCCTCATGCTGAGGAGGGGCCCCGTGTCTGCTCCCACTGGCTGATTTCTGACTCTGGACTGAGCAGTTATGATGAAATGATGCCTTCACGTTTGTCTCTTCTCTGGGGGGTCCAGGGTCATTTTCGGTGGGGGCAGGGGGAGCTTGGGCCAGTGGTCTTTGGAGGGCGAGTGAGTGGGAGAGCATCCTAAAGATGCTTTAACACCTTCCATTCAGCTCCCTCTCAGCCCACCTCAGAGCTGGCTGGAGAGAGGCCTGGGGTGTGTGCAGGCTGAAGTTGGGTTATCTTGCAGACACCCCAGGAAGAGTCTTACTGAGGGGCTGCCTCTCACCCTCACTCTGCCTTGGCCAGGCCCCTGAGCCGCCCAGGGGTACAGGTGAACGCCCTGATACAGTTTCAGGTAACTCAAGTTGGCATCGCCCAGGGCCTTGAGACAGGGTAGCTGATTGAGAAGTTACCATTTGCACACAGAAGCTGAGCCTGACCGGGCTGACATGGAAGGGGCAGGTGTTTGGGGAAGGGGAAGCTTGAGGGGCAAGGCGTGGAGATCTGAGTAAGTGCAGCACCTGAAATCTCCCTGCAGGTGTACAAAGACCCTCCTTAGGATAAGAACCAGTCAGCAGGAAAATATTTTCTTTTTCTAGGGTGTGACTGTGTCCTGAGCTGGTGAGAGGCACCTCCTGTGACTTCCGCTTGGATTCAGCCCCCAGATCCCAGAAATCATGACCCTCGCAGGTAGGAATGCACGCGAAATTAATGAAGTCCACTAAAAATACTTGGGTTTTTCTCCCAGGAACGATTTCATCAGGTGTAAACTCCTCTTCTTTGGTTTTAGCAGGGTCTCATGGTGGCTCTGGGCGGGGGGAATCACAAGAGTAGTCAGGCATGGTGCCTATGCCTGCGCCTGTGATCACAGCACTTGGGAGGCTGAGACACGGAGGATAGAAGGTTCGCGGCCAGCCTCAGCAATTTAGCGAGGCCCTCCACAACTCAGCAAGACCTGCTTTAAAACAAAACAAAAACCAGGCATGATGGCACAAGCCTGTAATCCCAGCATTTGGGAGGCTGAGACAGGAGGTGTTCGTGGACAGCCTCAGCTACTTAGTGAGGCCCTCTGTAACTTAGTGAGACCTTGTTTCAAAACTTGGAGGTAGAAGGCCCCTGGGTACCCAAAACAAAACAAGCAGACAAACAAAACACACAACAAAATAATAATAGAGTTATGGATATGACTTAGAGGTAGAAAACCCCCAGTACCGCAAAACAAAACAAAAAGACAAACAAAACACACAACAAAATAATAATAGAGTTATGGATATGACTCAGAGTTAGAAAACCCCTAGTAACACACACACACATACACACACACACACACACACACACACACACACACACACACACAGCACAAGGAGTAGGGAAGCCAGTTGTCATCCTACCAGGTCATAGTTTGCCGCCCTCGGGAGCTTGCTCCATCGCCCCAGCCTCTGCCAATCCCACGATCCCACCACTCAAACCCCAGGTAGCAGATGGGGTCATGGCTGAATGTTTCTTCCTTTTGCATACCTGTGTCTTTTTTTTTTTTTTTGAAGTTTTTACAATGTCCATGTAATATTTCTGCAGTTGCTTATGTTTTCAAATCTGTGAAATTGAGAGAAGGAGGAGCCTCTGGCACTGTCCTGGGTGGGCCGGGCAGGGAGGACCTGGGAATGCCAGGCCGAAGACCAGACACGCTGCTCGGGCAGTGGGGAGGGGCTGGCTGGAGTCACCATGGTGGCCAGCGCGGCTCTGGCTGGTGACGTCTGCACACAGAGACTTGTTGGGAGAGAGGATACATGCCTGCCCACCTGTACACTGGCCCCCAGTCCCCGACCACTGAGCTGTGCAGGTTGGGAAAGGCAGCCTGACTTGCTACCTAGCCAGGGCTCAGAGCGGAGGGCCGATGGTGAGGACCCCTGCCCCGCTCGTTTCTATGCCCGTTGGGTAGTTGCCCACTACTCTTAGTCAAATGGTACATGGGCTTCCTAGAGCCAAATAACTGGGCTCTTCTGGTCGGATGTCTTGGGTAGAGAGCCAGCTCAGAGGGCGAGGGCGGGGCCCCCTTGTTCTTGGGGTCTGTACTGGAGGGCACTTGCCATCCATTCGGTGCTGAGCTGTCTGGGTGCTCTCAGAGAACTGGAGCTCGATAGGGCCCAGGTGAGGGTCAGAACTACACGCAGGAACCCCGAAGAGGCGGCTCCGGGCCCAGGGAATCTGAGTGCCGGCCTCGCGTGGGTGTAGGTGGTCGGGGGGCATGGGCTTGTGAGTCTTCACTCTCCGCTCTGCCTGCAGCCTACAAGGAAAAGGTGAAAGAGCTCCCCCTGGTGTCCCTGTTCTGCTCCTGCTTCCTGGCGGACCCTAGGAACAAGGCTTCCTATAAATACGAAGGTCAGTGGGAACTCAGCTGGGAAGGAAAGGGGTGGCGGCTCCCTTGTCCTGTGTTTGGGGGGCAGCGCCGCAGCCCCCCATTTCCAGAAGCTGCCCTCGCCGTGGCTTGCTTTCTGGGCCACAGGGGTGCAGCCGGGGACCTTAGACCCTGAGCTGGACTCTCCCTAGAGCATTCCATCTCAGTGCCTCCTCTGCTCACTCCTGGAACAAGGTGCTGCTGTGGAGGGGGTAGAGGTAGAGCAGGCAGAGATCCCACCTCAGGGAACACAGACTGCAAAAGAAGAGAGGACAGGAGGGCAGCCGGCCTCACGGGGAGGGTGGAGATGCTCCGGGCCGGGCTGTGACTGAGCCCTATGTGAAGCCTGTGTCCAGGACGGAGCCCAGGCCCCGCAGGGAGCACCGAATGGCCACGTCTTCGTGAGAGGTGTCAGTGGACACCTGACTGAGAGGAAGGGATGGGTTTGATCGGGCAACGAGAGAGGAGAGTGCGCGTGACCTGAGTTTGTCTTTTCTGTTTAGGCTGGTGTGGGAGACAGTGTAGGAGGAAAGGTCAAAGCCAGCGGAAAGACAGTGCTGACTGGAAAGAAAGAAGAGAACAGGGTAGGAGGGAGTAGGGGAGAGGTCCAGAAGCCAAGCGGTCAGATGGAGGGGTGGGGGCGGTGGGAGACTGCACTACCGTCTCCGGCAAAGGAGACTGGAGCGAGAGCTCAGATCTCAGAGGAGGCTGGTGGTAGAGACAGAAACCACATACTCACAGATCCCACGGGCTCTACTCGTGAAGCCTGAGACCTCGCTGGGGCTATAGACCCTGGGCACTGGCTTGCCCTGGGGACCCCTGCATCTTCACGTCTGTATGCATGTGTGCATGCCCGCTAGCTTCATGGGGCCCCAGCCACACCCCAGCAGGTGAGCAGCCCTTTGCTCCGCTCTCTGCAGCAGACACCGTGGACCTGAACTGGTGCGTCATTTCTGACATGGAAGTCATCGAGCTGAACAAGTGCACCTCGGGTCAGTCCTTTGAAGTCATCCTGAAGCCACCCTCCTTCGACGGGGTGCCCGAGTTCAATGCCTCCCTGCCCCGGAGGCGAGACCCTTCACTGGAAGAGATCCAGAAGAAATTGGAAGCAGCCGAGGAGCGGAGGAAGGTAGGTGCTGACCCCTCTCTCTCCCTTCCCTCTATCCCAGTGAGTTGGCAGTGGCCCTGCATGGAGTAAGGTCACAGATACTTAGGCAACGCCTTTCAAGTGCAAGGCTAAACAGAAGGAAAAGCAGTAGGTGTAGGGGATTGCACCATCAACCGCCCAGAGATAGATACATGGTGGCTAGTGTAAGACATTGAAATACAGTAAGAACTTAAGCAAAGGGTTCCTTCCCTGGGGGAGAGGGGGAGATCTTTGCATGTCACATTTCCCAGAATGCCCTCTGCTTCTTACTGATTCTTATGGCTCCACTCCTATGCCATCGTGGTGTGAGCTTTTCTTTTTTCAAGCAGAAAATAACCCTCTTCTCCCTTGAATCCTGTGGTGCCGCCTCTCAACTCAAAGGCATTTATCATGTTTATAAATGTCTTCTTTCTACTAGACTTTTATTCTTTCCTATGTTGGAGAATAGTGCCTGGCAGTTAGCACAAGACCATTTCAAATGAATGAATGAATGAATGAATGAATGAATGAATGGGTCGATGAATTAATGATAGCCATGATGGCCCTGAGGACATTTAGAAAAAGGTTGAGAAGATATCAAAGACTGTGGACAGTTCCAGATGTAATGGGAGGATCCAGAAAGTGCCTGTCCTGGCTTCCTGCTCAGGGGCAGGGAACCGGGCTCAGGGAGGGCTGTGTCCCGTGGAACTCTGAATCCATGATAGTAAAGATCCACCCAGCAGGCTCAACCTGAGTAACCCTCCTCCCCTCTGTGCTGCCCCAGTACCAGGAAGCTGAGCTCCTGAAGCACCTAGCTGAGAAACGAGAACATGAGCGAGAGGTGATCCAAAAAGCCATTGAGGAAAACAACAACTTCATCAAGATGGCTAAGGAAAAGCTGGCCCAGAAGATGGAGTCCAACAAGGAGAACCGGGAGGCCCACCTTGCTGCCATGTTAGAACGGCTGCAAGAGAAGGTAAGTGGTCCTGGATTAGGAGGCTCCTGGGATGCTCCGTCTTCCTCTGGTGGCAAGAATACGTGGACCTATACAAAATTTCAGGAGGAATCAGCCTGGGGCAGGAATGGGAGTATTTCTGGTAGGCAGGATCCTTAGAGGCTTTTAAGGGGATGACTTGGGAAGCCATAGGCAAGACACTTGAACCAAGCATTGGGTTTCCTCAGGGGATTTTCTGCACACAACTGAAATTTCTCATGGTCTTAGGTAGCAGATACCCCTCCTTTTCTAGAGAAAGGCATCTAATTCAAGAGAGTAGGGAGAGACATACAGCCTATACATTCCTGGCTGCATCCTTGAATGGGAGGACTTGATTTAGAGAAAGATGCTCTTGGCTCTAAGCTTGATGCCCTGAGTAGCCAAATGAGCAGGAAACACAGTTTCCTCCACACAAACTGGGTGAGTCTCAGGTCCTTTCCAAATGGCTGCCATATCTGTCAATAAACGAAACGGGGTCACCTAAATATAAGAAACGTGGGAGACTGGGGTTGGTCCCCCGAGTCAGCAGCACAGCAGCGGGCTCTGCGGAGGACACGCCGGCCTCCTTTCCTGAGTCTCAAGGCCGCCCCAGTTTCTCCCGGCTCCCGGGAAGCTCCAGCTCTGTGTTTTATTTGCAGGAGCCGCCTGCTGCGCGGTGACTCCCGGGACCCGATCGGTGGCCTCGTCCCATGGTGAGCAGCGTGGTCCCCACACCTTTCTGCCCATCCACTTGGAATCTCAGGCCCTTGGCAACAGCCCCGGCTCCTAGAAAGATCTGTTCTCTTCGCCGGGGGGTCTGAATGCAGCAGGGGCCCTGGAGCTGGCCAGCCATGGCAGCTCTACACTCTGATGCCCTTTATGACAAGAGCTAGCAAGGCCGCCACCGAGTGCCACACAGGAAGGAAGTCATCCAGACCCTTCAGTTAGTGAGGGGTGACTTGAGGCAAACTCGTGAAGGAAAACTGTCTGCATCTGGGAGAGGAGCTTGGGCTCCCGGGCCAGACCCCGAACGATAACCGAGGTTAGACCCACGGTACAACATTTGAGAGAGTGTCTGGGGCACACTGGCTTCATCACGTCACTGTCTTCACCAGCGCATGGGGTAGGCAGGACAGGTCATCCTCCACGCAGAGGAGGAAACCAAGGCAGAGAAGGCCACAGGCTTCCCCAGCATCTCACAACCAACTTGTGGTAGAGCTGGGGCCGGAACCCAGTGCTCTGGCTCCTGGTCCGGGGGTCTCTTTCCTTGGTTGTCAAGGAGAAGAGCCCATCATTGTCTCGCTAACCTTTCATCAGCGAGGGGGCCTTTTGAAGGCCAGGGAGAGGAAGGTTATACACCTGGGGCTTTGGCAGCGAGCTCACCTGGGAGCGGAAGGGGTCGGAGGTGGAGCGATCGGAACAGTTCCCATTATTTTGTAAGGAGCAGTAGCTGGGCTGGCGAGGCCAGGGCTGAGAAGAAGCCAGATGCCAGCGCAGACATTTGAGCGGACACCCGTCTCTGGGCCCTTGATTCCCATTTGCCTTTATGCTCTGCAGGAGGCAGGAGGTGGGGTGAGAGCCAGCGGTGCGGGTTCCGCCCCATACTCCTGCGCAGCAGGCCAGGGCACCTTCAGTCACTGACCGTCTACATCAACATCAGCTGATGCAAAGTGTAAAATCATAGATGCCGGGACCTGGCTCTCTAGGGTTGGTTCCTGAGAACCATGAGGCTCCCCAGGTCCTGCAGAGGTAGAGAACCAGGCACACGACTCTGCTTCCAACCCAGGGGTGTTCTAGGGCCCCTCGAGGCATAGAGTGTAGGTTAAGGTATATCCTGGGAGCCTGGGCTGCAGGTTGATCCTGTTATCTGAAGGTGATAATGCCGGGCTCCGATAGGGGACGATTTGCTGAGCACCTGCCGAGTGCCAGGTGCCACATCAAAGAGACATGGTCCCTGCTGGCTAGGCAGAGTCACCCCCAGAGAGGACCCAAGCGTTTCCACAGTGAGCGGTAGCATAAGGCAGGTATGATGGCCACCGCCATCGCAGAGCTGGGGAGGCGAGGGGCCGCCCATCCCAGGTCCTCTCTGAAGAGTAGCAAGCTGAGACCTGATTGGAGTAGAGAGCCCGCCGTGGCCACAGAGCAGGCGGCCTCGAGGGCGGGGGCAGAGACTGTCTTTTGGCTGGACCACCTGATGAAAATAAGGAAGATTCTCTTAAAATAGGTGTGAGAGAGGCCTGGGGTTTAAGGCAATCTGCGCTAAGGAGTCCGGCAGGGAATAAAAGCAGCGGGCCATGGCTGGCCATTTGCAGGGCGGCGTTCCTCTAGTGCAAGCTACTCAGAGCAGCTCGCTTAGTGGGTCAAGCTGAGAGATCAATCCAGATGAAGAGAGGCGGGGAAAGAGGCTGGAGGCCCTCGGCTCACCGTGCAGTGGGAGGTTGGGACCCGCCACCCCGTGGGCCGGTCCCCGCTTGGCCTCGTGCATCCCTCCTGCCGCCTGCTGCCCACTCCGGACGCCCTTGCTGGCACCAACACGGCCCTGCTGTCCCTATGGTGGTCACCATATGCTTTCTTCTCTGCCCCTGTGCCTCCCTCTGTCCCCGGGCAGCCCGTGTGACCCGCCCTTGTCCCTCCCTTCCTTCCCAGGACAAGCACGCGGAGGAGGTGCGGAAAAACAAGGAGCTGAAGGAAGAGGCCTCCAGGTAAAGCCCAGAGGCCTCGGAACTTCCCGGGACAGCCGGACAGCTGCCCAGCGCCGCGTCCCGGCAGCCTCGCCCGCCGGCTGCAATCCCAGCAACGGGGTTTGGGGGGAGGGGGGCCAAGGGGCGTTTCCTCTGCTTTTGGTGTTCGTACATGTAAAGAATTGACCAGTGAAGCCATCCTATTTGTTTCTGGGGAACAATGATGGGGTGGGAGAGGGGAGAGAAGGAGCCGTCTTGGGACTGACCTGGAGAAGAACTCACGGACATTGCAACACCACCGACCACAGACCCGGCCAGGCCTCCGGTGTTCACAGCTCCGCCTGGACCAGCAGCCCCCAGGCACGGTGTGGAGGGAAGACCAACGGCCAGGGGTGTCAGGAGCCAAGGACAGAGTCCTGGCGGGCATGGCTGCAGGGCCCCAGGGTAAGCCCAGCTGGAGGGGGTGAGGCCCAGAGGCGCCAGTTCTGCCCCGCCGAGGGAGGGTGAGGTCTGCGTGTGTGTCATTACCTTTGATCATCATGACCAATGAAACATTGACTCCAAGTCTCCAGTTCCTTATTTCCTGAATTTATCCCTTGGGTGACTGGTGGAATGTTCTAGAACCTTGGGCTCCTGCCCAGGGGATAGCAAGTGTCCTATAACTTTGTCATCCAAGTATCTGAGATGTGGGACGAGGTGGGTGATAGCAGCCTTTGGCACAATGGAAAGGTTTGCTTTCCTTCTCTCTTCCTTTACTCCTCTCCGTGGGCGGTTCCTTACCAGATTAAGTGCAATGATCCCTTTCTATAGACTAACATTCTAACCTGGTCCCCAGGCTTCATTATAAGAAGGAGGTTGACTTAGTTGATGCAACGACAATGAAATAAACATAGTCTGGATAATTCATAAACAAAAGCAATTTATTGCTCACAGTTTTGGGGGGCTCAGAGGTCCAAGATCAAGGCAGAGGCAGGTCGGATGTCCGTGAAAGCTCCTCTTTGCTCAAAGATGGTGGCTTCTGCCTACATCTTCACACGGCAGAAGAGCGAAAGGGCACTAACCCACTCATGGGGGCAGAGACCTCACGATCTCATGGCCTCCCAAAGCCCTAACTCTTTATAATACTGTGTGGGCTTAGGTTTCAACACGCGAATTTGGGTGACACCATCCTTCAGACCCTAGAGACACCTTCTTCTCTTTGGGGCTTGGGATTCTAGGTGGGTCAAAATGCCAGCAAGGAAATAATGTTTCTTAGCGGAAGGCAGAGGGAGCCGGTCGGACCCAACAGCTGTGATCTCCAGGACACTGAGCCAGGGCTGGAAAAAGGAGCTCCTCCCTCTCCTCCACGCACACAGGGGTGGGGGGCAGTCTGCATAATTCTGGGCCTAGGGCACCTCTACACCCTGCCCTGCACACTGTGTAGTTTTGTACAGCTTTGCAAATAAACTCTTTGGTATTGCTTTTTCTCACTTCACTTTAGCTTTATTTTAGATAGGATAGCTGGAGTGATCAAAGATGATGGCTGATGATGATGGTGGTGATGATGATGGTGGTGATGATGATGGTGGTGGTGGTGGCAGCCAACACTTAGGCTCCATTTACTACAAACCAGGCAGTTTTCTAATCTTTTACATATATATTCTCTCACTTAATTCTCACATCAACTCGAGGGATAAGTTACTCTTGTTTTTCCATTGTGTAGACAAGGAAACTGAGGTACAGAGAGAGCAAGCAGTGTGCCCGAGTTTGCACAGATAATAAGTGGGAGAGCGGGGACTTGGATTTGGCAGGTTGTTGCTCTCAGAATCTGTATTTTTAGCCACTGCACTGTGCTGTGTCTTGACACTTCCAAACTAGGCCGTGAGTCCTAGATGGGTGTTTCTCAAACTGTGAGTTGTGACTCATTGGATTGTGAGACCAACTTAGTGGATCCTTTCTCCCTCCATCCATTCCTTCTTTCCTTCCTTCCTTCCTTCCTTCCTTCCTTCCTTCCTTCCTTCCGTCTTTTTCTTGTAGTACGGGGGATGGAATCCAGGGGCATTCTACCACCAAGCTACACACCCAGCCCTATTTTTTATTCTTTAAATTGAAACAAGGACTCACTGAGTTTCAAAGGGCCTCACTAAGTTAGCTGAGGCTGACCACGAACTTAGATCCTTCTGTCTCAGCCTCCCAAATGGTGGGATTACAAGCGTGCGCCACCACGCCCAGCTTGATCCCTCCCTTCTTTTCTTCTTTCCTCCCTTTTCCTTTCTCTCCCCTCTCCCCTTCCTTCCTTCCTTCCTTCCTTCCTTCCTTCCTTCCTTCCTTCCTCCTTCCTTCCTTCTTTCCTTCCTCCCTTCCTTTCTTCTTCCTTCCTTCCAAATAGAATAGAAAAACAAAACATCAAAATTCGTTTCAGGTAATAATGAAGGCATTGCTTCATGAAAGATTGTGTTTCAATTTTAGCTTTTGTGTATAAATTTCTAGGTCACAGCATAAAACACATTTCTTTGGGGGGTGGAAATCAAAGCCCTTTGAAAGTCTCTGCCTTAGAATAAGCATGGAGACAGAGCCAGGATGTCCAGCTGCAGCCCAGGAGCTCTGGGAAACTGCTGTGCTTGAAAAAGAGGGCTGCTATAGCAGTGCCAGCAGAACCAGCTTCATCTCAGCAGAGGCAAATGGATGGCCTGGAAGTCAGTGTGCACAGATTCACCCCATCAGCACCTTTACCCTCCCATTGGAGCACCCCACGCTAGGAGGAAATCCCTTCCTGCCACTCTCCTTCACCAGCCCCTGCTCTTTCCCTTTATTTTCTGGTTCATATTTCCATCCTTTGCACCTGTAGGTCCCTTGCTTGGGCTGCTCTTCCCTGCTTAATCCTTACCTGTTCTTTTAAACTCAGCATAGATATTAAAATTCCTGACTCTGATAGTCAGCTTTTTGTTGCTGTGATCAAAAATACCTGATAAGAACAACTTAAAGGAGAGAAGGTTTATTTGGTTTCTGGTTTCATGGTCAGCCAGCACCAAGGCAGAAACATCAAGGCAGCAGGGCATGGTAGAGGAGAGCTGCTCAGCTCGTGACAGCTAGGAATTCGAGAGAGACAGGAAGAAGCCAGAGACAGAATCATCCTCAAGGCCACGCCTCCAAGGACCCATCTTGCCCAGCTACGCCCCACCTCTGAGCCTTGCTGCACTGGAGACCAGGCTTCAACACATGAGTGTTTTTTTTTGTTTTTTTTTTTTATGCTCTAGATGCAAACCATAGCACTGACTCTGCTGGTGTTTTTATATTTTTATATGCTTTGGTTTCTGTGTCATGATTTTTTTTACTCAGCCTTCCTATCTGCTAGATATTATACCCCTTGAAAATAGAAGCCATTTTTATGAATCTTTGTGTTCTCAGCAGTGGCTGCTTCAAGTAAGATGAGACTAAGAGCAGTGATGTTGTTGAAAGAAAGGCCAGAGACTCCCGGGGAAGCTTCATTTCTGTGGCACTTTTCTTAAGCCCTGTATATAAGACCTGGAATGGAGTTGGCTGATGGAGATTATGCAGGTGACTAAAACCCACGTCCAAGACAGCCCCTGGGTCTCACTAATCCCCAGTGCCTGACACAGAAAACTGAAGACTCCAATTATGTGCTCAGCATGGGGTGGCCTCCAAGTATTAAAAAGCAATTTTTGCATTTAAAGTGTTTACGAACCAACTGGGACACCCAGGAAACTACCAAGCCAAAGGCTCTTAAATTTTCAATTTACATCCAAACTCCTCTGAGAGCTTGTTAAAGTGTAGATGTCTTTGCTTTGAGTGTTTGTAAATGAAAATGATTGACCAGTTTTATTGAGAAAGTACCTTTTGAGAGTGTTGCCCTGGATTCTACATATTAGCCAACATTTCTCATTTCTTCCTTTAAAAATTATATAGTGAGGTCTTATTTTGTTTTCAATTATTTTTGGTTATTGGAAGGATTTCTAGTAAGTTGGTATATGCCACTGTGGGTGAACTGGTTGCTTACAGCTCTTCTCTGTCCTGAGGAGGGGCCAGTGTCCCTCTTTCGGCCGAGGACCCTGCTGTTGCGGCTGAGGACCCTGCTGTTGAGGCTGAGCTATAACCCCCTAGGATTCTCCCACAATCCTAAAGCCAAAAGACTCACACTCAGCACCCGAGGGGGCCTCAGACCCTCACTTTAGCACTCTAGCATCCATTCTCATTGGTTGCATAAATACATTATTTATTCATTTATTATTATTATTATTTAAATTAATTAATTTATTTTTTGGAGTGGTACTGGGGATGGAACCCAGAGGCTTTCTACCCCTGGGCTATACTCCCAGACCTACTTTATATTTTATTTGGAAACAGGGTCTCACTAAGTTGCTGAGAGCCTCACTAAGCAGCTGAGGCTGGCTTCGAGCCTGTGCGATCTTTCTGTCTCAGCTTCCCAAGTGCAGGGTTTATAAGCGTGCCCCACCACGCCCGGCTACTCATTTATTTTAAATGCACAGACAGGATTTCTCATGAGCAACAGGATGCTTTGAAGTTTGTATATGCTGCCGATGGCTATATTGTATTTTTTGGAGAGCTGATCATGAGCACAATTGGAATAGCTCTGTACAACCAAGCATGAATCTGTAGACAGTGTCTCCAAGGGCAAGAGGAGGGATAGGCGGCTGCTAACTGGAGTTGATGGACAAGGACCATGGAGAAGCACCTGAGCTGAGCCTTTGAGAGCGAGTGTGCTGTCAGTAGACCTAGGGGAAGCACAGGCTGGGATGCGGTGGATGCCTGAGGAACACTGGGGCCAGAGCTGTTGCCTTCGAGGCGCCTGTAAAGACAGAGCCTTGGGTTCCCTGGATGGTGGGGCTGGAGGAAGAACTGGGCCCAATAAAGGGGGAAATAAAAAAGAGGCAGATTTTAAATCCTGAGGCCCCAAGCCAGTGGCTTCAAGTGGTGCTTTTAAAATAGACTTGGGTGCTGGGTGGGTCCGGAGGCAGCGTTTCAGGGCACGCTGCTGCTGCAGCGTCCTGGTCCTCACTCTGCTCGCTGCCATAGGCTCCCTCATAAGCGCTCCCTTCCTCTCTGCTCCCTCCATCCGTCCTAGGGACCTAGAGCTGGGGCTATAGAATTGACTCTATCAGAACCTCAGTTTTACATATGAACACAGTTTGCCTCCAGTTTACACATAAGCTGGCCTTAACAGGAATGCCACTCTTCATTCTGCTGGTCTCGGGTCCTTCCCCTGACTGGGTTCATCCCTCTCGGCCCCTCTGTCTTACTCCTGCCTGTTCACCATCACTGAATGAAACTCTATTCTACTCCGTGCCTTGCTCCAGGAAAAAGAGCTGCCTTGGGGCCACAGCAACACAGCTTAAAAGCAAACCTTGAAAGACTCACCCTGCTTTTAAGTAAATTAAAGTAGTGCTGGACCTTGACTGGATTAAGGGTAAAGATTACTTTCTTGCAATGCTTTCCTGAGCACTGAGACACTCTTCTGTGGATTTGGAACCAGGAGGTTTTGCTTTTGATTAGAATGATTGGGATGCCGTGTGTGTGTGTGTGTGTGTGTGTGTGTGTGTGTGTGTGTGTGTGTTTTCAAAGGAGATTGGTGTGTGAGTGAGTGGACGGGCTGGGAAAGGTCTGGCCCTCAGCGTGGCCAGCATGCAGTTAGTTGTGGGCCCAGATGGAGAAAATGACAGAGGAGGTCTCTTCTCCCCTCTCTCTGGATGTCAGAACTCCATGTTCCCTAGTCTTTGGACTCTGGAATTCACATCAATGGACACCTCGGCTCTTGGTTTCAAAGTAAAAACAAAACAAAACGAAACAGGCTGGAGGTGTATCTCAGAGGTAGGAGGCCCTTGGATTACAGCCTCAAAAATAAAGATCAGTTGCTTTCAAAGGACCCAAAATTTCAAGCCTGGCTCTGAAAGTTACTGATTGTAACTTTAATCAAAGAGCATTGACATTAAAAGAAGAGGCGAATGGCTAAATAGTTTCTCTGGATGAAGATATAAAAATCCAGGACTCCTCAAGGAATGATGGGTTTGGCTTCCTCAGGAACTACAGAGTAAGACTTCTTGAACTGGGCATAGAGCCTACAAAGGTATGCAAAGTGACAAGATAAAAATCACATATATTTCTGGAGAATATATATTTTATTGGCAAGATGAGGGGAACGTTGTTATAATAAACTTAAAAATACAAGTGTTCATAGTTTTTATTATAGTCAAAATATTCAGCATAAAATTTAGTATTTCAATCATTTTTAAGTGTGGAGTTTCAGAAGTATTAAGCATAGCTGGGCATGGTGGCGCACACCTGTAATCTCAGTATTTGGGAGGCTGAGACAGGAGGATCGCAGGTTCAAGGCCAGCCTCAGCAACTTAGTGAGCTTAGTGAGGCCCGCAGCAACTTAGAACTGTTTTTTAAAAAGGGGGCTCCTGGGGTGTAGTTCAGAAGCAGAAGAAAGGGGTTCAATTCCCAGTACTACACAAACAAACGAACCAAAAGATGTAATGAATATATCGAGATATCCGGAACATTTTTATTTTGCAAAATTGAAACTCTATGCTCATAAAACATCTCTTCTCTCCCTTGCCCTAAGTCTTGGTAACCGCTATTATAATTTAATTTTTTTTATTTGGTATTGGAGATTGAGCCCAGGGGAATTCTATCTCTTAAATACACCCCCAGCCCTTTTTACTTTTTATTTTGAAACAGGATCTTATTAAGTCGCTAAGGTTGGCTTCCAACTTGTGATTCTCCTGTATCCGCCTCCCAACTACTGGGATTGCAGGTGTGGCCCAGCACGCCCAGCTACCGCCATTCTATTTTATGTTTCCCTGAATTTCACTACTTTATCTGCTTCATATAAATGGAATCAGGTAGTATTTGCCTTTTTGTGATTGTCCTCTTTCTTTTAGCATCACGCCCTCAAAGTCTAGCCATATGGTAACACGTGGCAGGGGTTCTTTTCCTTTTAAGGCTGAATACTATCCCATTGCATGGATATAGCATTTTGCTTACCCACTCATCGATCAGCCAATGGACACGTGAGTCGCTTGGCTACTGTGAATAGCACGCTATCAACTCAGAGAGAGAGAGAGAGAGAGAGAGAGAGAGAGAGAGAGAGAGAGAGAGAGAGACAACGACACCTGTTTCAAATGCTTGTGATCGTACGTGGTGCTCCCCACGGCTCCTCCTCAGGTAAACCTTCCGTGTGCCTTTAACACTGGTTTGCATGTGATGACTTACAAAATCTTCCAGTTATTTCCATTCTGTCGCAGATGCCTTCTGGTTGGCCTGTACCTCTTTCAAAATGAGTTATCACTCTCATATTCTGCTTGTGTGACTCCAGATAGGTCTGGCCATTTTGTCAAGCAATTTGGTAATACATAACACGACCCTTAAAGGTCTGTACCCATTGGCTGAATTATTCCCTTTCCAGAAATTCCTTTTTTAGGAATCTATTCTAAAGAAATGTTTTGAAACACCAGGCTTTATGGTGTTCATAAATGTCTTCGGCATGGTATAAAAATACAACCAATATAAATATCTAACAAAAGGGAAATATTTTAAAAGTATGGGACAGTTACATAATAGATGTTTATAAAAAAAACTTCAAGATTATGGGGTGCTTGATTCAGCCGCCTGTATGAAGCCTTTAAAAGTTTATCATGTAATTTTAAGGGAGATAAAACCAGAATATCAAATTATATATCCAGTAATTCTCAACCATATAAAATTATGTGGGCGTAAATATAGCAGAATGCTAATTTATTTGTTTACCTTTTTCATTCTGGTGAGCTTCTATCATAAGTTGGGTACTGTGTAAGGCTTCAGATGTAAACAAAGTGAAATTTTTTGTTTTCTAATGTACAAGAGCTCACTAAATGGTATTTTAAAATGCTGGGGTAAGTCACATCAGGAAAGTGATATGGGAAACCTCCTCCTATTGGGCTCTTGTCCAATATGGAGTTTCGCAAATGAAGTACCAGGACTAATGGGTGGTATAGAAATACAAAGGTTTATTTGTAAGTCAAGGAAAAGACAGAAAAGAGAAAGACAGACTAGCTCCTGCCCAGTGGAGGAGCTTTCCAAAGGGGACCGCTGGGGTTCCCAGGGCAGGGGGTGAGCTGCATCCTTTCTTGTGTTTCCCCCACCTGCTCTTTTGTTCCTGGTCAGAATTGGGTCTTGGGGACCTAATGTCTTTAGCCTGGTTTTAGCCTGGTTTCAGTCCTTAATTTGAATCAACTTGAGGGCTGGTGGGTTCTAATGTCCTGGTGGTGCTTTCTGCCTCCCGCTTTGATCATCCTTTGAATTTATTTCTACCAGTTGTCCTCAGCAGGTACCCCCCAGAAGGGGCTGAAGTTTTGTTTTGATTCCCGTAGTCCTTGCCTGGTCATTTTGACCCTCATATCTTATTAACCTCCCTTGGTTTTGTTTCTTTTATAGATTTTTTTAACCCTTCCTGTTCCTAGGTCCTCTGCTCCGATTTACAAGTGTACATTTTATGGGAGAGGAGCAGAGGGAGGTGCCCACTCTTCAGAGGAGCAAGAGAAGGGGAGCAAAGGTTTCCCAGAGGAAGGATGCCTGAGCTACCTGCGCCGACATTTCCAGGATAATCCAGGGAAGCCGAAGCGGGAAGAGGATAGAAGGAAGGAAAAGGGAGGGGGAGTCTTCCAGATGGAGCCAGCAGCCTGTGCCAAGGAGAGCACACCCTTGGCATTCTGCACGTGTCCCCGGCTCCCTGAGGAGTGTCCAGGGCACTCAAAGGAGCCGAGCAGGTCAGCAGGTGACAGATCTCCTCTTGGCCTGGACGGGGGAGTTAGGGCTGTGGGCCTGATTGTGTGTGTAAGGAGCTGAAACGGAGGAGCCACACACTGACAGCTGGTGGTCACGCGGACAGGCGGACAGGAGAGAGGAAGGGCTGTGGCCAGGGGCAGGCGAGTCACCGGGAGGCCGGGCGGAGCGGTGGCTGATGGCGGGGAGGATTAGAACAGAAAGAATGAACAGAGCTCTTGCCCGGGTGGACAGTGGTGCTACTATCAGGGTGAGAATACGGAGGAGGACCAGGTTTAGCAGGAAGTACTCATTGTAAAGCACGGCCACTTGAAGATGCGATTTCTTCAGGTAATATAAACAGGTCAGGTTCTTGATTACGACTGTTGTATAAACCAGTTCACAGTTGTTTTTGACTAACATTAGGGGGTGTGGGGGTGGGGATAATAGACTCTAAAGGCTGGGGGGCAACAGCAGCAGCAAGAATGTCCTAACACACGACCGAGGTAAACTTAAGTCCCTATTATAAATGCATATGAGGATAGATGCTTGTAAGTGTAAGGCACGGATGCTAAGCGTATTGTGCCAATGACTGTAAGTCATTAGTGATGGGAAGTCGCTGTGTCCTGTGGAGTCTGTACGGTGAATATGTGCTTCATGTGCATAAAGGCATTGTCGAGAAAGACTCTACATTTTGCAGCCTCCTCTATTGCCAAATATTGTCGTTTTACTCACTTCTGGGGTGAAAATTGAAATGGCACATACGATGCCGAAGAAGCATTTTTTATTTAAATTTTCCCCTCCATCCTACTTTCTGCCGGATTGAATGTTGATATGACGGCTGGAGCCGGACCAACCATCTTGGGCCGGAGGAGACCATGGGCAGAGGTGCAGTAGAGTGGGAGAATCCTGCATCTCTAACCCCGCGGACGCCAAACTCTTTTCATACTTTCTGTTTCCGGTTTTATAAAAAAAAAAAGTTTTCTGAGAATTTTTTTTTTTTTTTGCTGATTACAATTGAATGTAATTCTATTGTATATACTTTGAGCTCTCATTATCAAAATTCAAATAACAATCTTGCTTTTCCTATATTCCTGAGATTATAATAATGCACCCAAAGCACTGGGATAATAACTCGCTAGCCAATTACATATAAATGAATGGCTTTTATAGGTTTTTGTTTTTATTTTGTGGGAGTTTCCTGAACTCTGTAGGCAGTCTTAATTAATTAAATCAATATTAAATACTCCCCGAAAGCACTGGGATTATGAATATACAGAAAGGAACTTGCCATCATAAAGCTTGAATTCTACTGGGGCAGATTCAGACACCACCAACCCAGACAATGGCCACGGGCTTCTTACTGCCGTTCACAGAAGCCCAGAGGAGGGAATGGTTGCCCCACCTGGGTAAGCGTTCACCGAGCCGCATCTCCAGGGTGAGAGGCCTGGTGTCAGGTAGAGACCGGGGCATGAAGAGGGCATTTCAGGGAGCTTGAAGATGGGCAGTGCAGCGGCACGTATAAATTCCAGGCAGTGTTTTCTGGGAGGTTGGCGTGTTAGATGGGCAGACGATGAGCCCAGAATGGCTGGACCGACGGGAAGGATGTCGAATATTAAACTAAGGAATTTAGGCCCAAGCCTGCAGGTCACTAGGAGTTATCAAGTGATCGACAAAGCTAAGAGGTTTGTTCATGGCCTGCCCTTAAAATCTTAAAATGATCACACAGTGTCCTGTTCAGAACGTCACAGTCTGTTACCAAGGAATAGTGATGGGTCTCTTCATAAGAAGACGTGACAATTTCAAGTTTGGGCCAAGGGACCGAAAGAGTTTTATGGGCAGGAGGCAGGAGAGAGAAACAGATACAGAGGGAGTGCACGTCTTTGTGTTTGTGTGTTAATAGAAGTTCTCTCTCTCTCTCTCTCTCTCTCTCTCTCTCTCTCTCTCTCTCTCTCTCTCTCTCTCCTCTCTCTCTCTCTCTTGCACTGGGCATTGAACCCAGGGGCAGTCTACCTCTGAGCTATACTCCCTAGCCCTTTTTATATATTTTTTTTATTTTAAAACAGGGTCTCACTAAGCTGCTGAGGCTGGCCCTCAAACCTGCAATCCTCCTGTCTCAGCCTCCCCAGTACTGAGATTATAGGCGTGTAGCAGCACACCTGGCTTAATAGAAACTTACTAGAAGCTCTACCTGGTTGAGAAGAAAATCTGAAGACTTGTATCAGGAAAGGTTTCAAAAGAATGAAAGGCAAAACCACGATGAATTTTTGAGAATTTTAATTAAGACTGCGATCACTGCTGCCTTAGGGAAGAAGTTAACTGTCTCTAAATTTATTCGTAATGAGAGCTTGCTTCACATAATTCATTCATGTAGATTCATGTAGCTTCTCTATGAGCTAATGGTAACCGATGCTAAGTGACTTGAGTTTCTGCAAGTGTCATAGATGGTATGCGTTTCATTTGAGATGTATGCTTTATGAATGCCAAAGGAAGTTTCAGCATCTCACCACTGCATTTGTACCAGGGACAGGAGAAGAGAGCCAACACGAGGAGCCTGTTATGTGCCCGTTAGATGGCTGGACATAACCCCTGTTATTATCTCACTGCACTTCTTTTTCTCATACTGAGAAATGAATCCAGGGCCATTGCAGTTCTGAGCTACACCTCCAGCCCTTTTGATTTTAAAACAGGATATCACTAAGTCCTTGAGGGTTTTGCTAAGTTGCTGACTCTGGTCTCGAACCTGCCATGCTCCTGCCTCGGCCTCCCAAATACTGTGTTACAGACACACGCCACGGTGCCCGGCTCCCTCACTCAATGTAATCATTAGAATCACCCGATAGGATCAGTGCGTTAAAGGGGCATGGACTCCTTCGGTTATTTTTTCTGTCTCAGTGAAGCCAGAGCATTTCTTTTTTGGTGGTACTGGGGGTGGAACCCAGGAGCTTTCTACCTCTGTGCTATACTCCCAGACCTATTTTATACTTTAATTGGAAACAGGGTCTCATTAAGTTGCTGAGAGCTTCACTAAGTATCTGAGGCTGGCTTCGAACCTGCGCGATCCTCCTGTCTCAGCCTCCCAAGCGCGGGGATGACAAGCGTGCGCCACCACGCCCGGCAAGCCAGGGCGTTTCAAAGGTCTCCACGAGGCTCTTGTGGTGGAGTCAAGGATCCAGATCCAGTTCCCAACAAGAACTGATGCTCGAGCGCCGTACCCTCCTCCCAGGAGAAGCTTCGCTGCAGTTCTTCCTGTGTCTCTTTTCGAGATTCCCAGAAGCACTCACTTTGGGGAGTCAAGCATGTGTACCCCCTTGCGGCCACGGAGACTTGCTCAGATTCCCTCAGCCCAGAGGGCTGAGCCAGAAAGACCCTGGGGTTTTAGAAAGAAGGAGGGGAAAACCCAGGGACAGGTGCCTGGGAACCCTGTGGGCGATTAAACCCAAGGTAAGATTTGATAGAGAAAACTCTACCCACACATGCCCAAGAGGTCGGGGTAGATTCTGCCTCCACGGTGTCTCACAAATGTTTCTTTTTCAGCTGCCTGTGACTGCTGCTTCTCTGAGTAGAAGGGATGACTGTTATCAGCTCATCTTTAGCTTATGATTGTGAGAGGTTTCTAAAAAACCAGAGAGACAGCCAAAGGCCCCAAGGAGAATCCAACACTGCCAGGGCCATGGAAAACCGTCCTTGTTTTAGGACATGTAAATAGAGAAAAATTAACTCGGCACTGTGAAAAGAGACAGAGGTACAAACCACAGCTTTCGGAAGGTTTGGGTATAGAGATAGGAAGTGCTGCGCTGGGAAATAATTACTATCAATTATAGAAAAGAGAAATGCATTGTAAATAGCATCTGCTTGGTCGCTATAAAACTCAGGAAACTATGGAGAAAATCAAACATAAAAGATGGTAAGAGCCGCGGAGAACAAATAGGCTGGGGAGAGAAGGAGCTAAGCTGCTGCTGCTGGCGAGCATTTAAGGAAGATGACATTACATTAGGGGCGGGGCGTCGTGGCGCATGCACGCTTGTAATCTCCGCATTCGCATTCGGGAGGCTGAGACGGGAGGATCGCGGTTCGTGGACAGCCTCAGCTGCTTAGTGAGGCCCTCCGCAACTCAGTGAGACCCGGTTTCAAAAACTGAAAAGACTAAAATAGGGCTGGGGATGTAGCTCGGAGGTTGAATGCCCCTGGATTCCATCATCCCCAATACCACACACAAAAAAAATAAAATAAAATAAAAAAAAAGAAAAGAAAAAGAAATTACATTAGAATGAAGACATGCGTTAGGATAAAATACACAAATAAAACTCAACATGAATAGATGACTTAAGACACATGTAATACAAACTGTTAAATGCTCCTGCAATGCACAGGAACGCAGGAAATAAAAAAGCCAAGTGAACAGTAAACAAATAAGTAAATACTATTTTACCCTTTACTCACTTAAAACATTTAAGTAGTTAAAGTAAGTCTCAGCAAAGAGTTCGTGGGGGAGATTTGTTTTCCAGATTCAACGCGTCTTAAAGATCAAGTGTATTTTATTTCCACATTCTGGTTCCTGCTTTCCTGTCTTGACTTCCTATTATGTTCAGAGACTCTGCAGCTCGGCTTGGCACGTTTTTTCCTGGAGATAAGAATGGAAATATTTCGATGTGCAAATTCGGCATAGTCATGATGCATTTTTTTTCTGGAAACCCGGAGGATTCTTGCAGTCCTTCCTGTTCTCTTGGCCTGGCCTTGCTCCTCAGAGCCCAGGGAGCTTGCAGGACAGAGCTATGTTCAGCAGGTGGCGCTCTTGTGTTTTTTTAAACTAGGAGCCTTCTCACTGGTTCTGCAAAAACATAGATGTGCACAAAACAGGCTTCTGCACCAGAGCTGCTACAATTGGCAATTAGGGACAGGGTTGCTATGGTGATGAGGGGTCTTGGGCTGTTTACAGCCTTACAAGAGCTAGTGACAATGAGCCATCGGATTGCTTCCTTTGGTGTTAATGGCTGGCTTAGCAAGGTCATGGAAATACCCTAAGATTGTGCAAACCGTAGTGGGGACTATTCATTGTCTTTCTGTGCTTTATGAGCTATAGCTGTGGTGTTGGGAGTGGCAGAATATATTTTTTAGAGCATGTTTGTCTTATTCCACGCATTTTTGCCATGTTTTTAAAAAATGTGTTTTAGCTCCACCACCAGCATTTCTCAATGTGGCTTTTACTAAAATGCTCCATGAAGAAGGCTGCCGTTCACCTGACGAGTTAGGGGCAGGCTGCACGCTAGTGCTCTTGGGAATTCATAACGCACAATGGCCTGCTAACATCTGTGCCGAGTCCTCTTACCTCCCCACACCCACAGGCCCATGGAACCCATGCTAGTGGACGATTCATTAACGCCTAGAAAATCACCCTTCATCTTGTTCCTGAAGTATTAATGAACCTGTCATTAAAGATGGGCTCAGTCATAATTTAATGTGTATGTAGGCCTCCTCAGCAAGGTGGTATTGGCCCATCAGGGACTTAATGCAGAAATGAGACTCAATACGTATTAATTGTTGTGTATGGGCTCCTAAGAAATGTGTTTGAATTGAATTATCTACCCATGGATACCACTGATTGCAATTACTCTTTGTAAATAATTTCTAACTTTAACTTTTATTTTTGGCGGTATTGGGGGTGGAACCCAGGGGCATTCTACCTCCGAGCTACACCCCCAGCTCTAGTTTTTATTCTTTACTTTGAAACAGGGTCTCACTGAGTTGCAAAGGGCCTCAGTAAGTAGTGGAGCCTGCCCACGAACCGCAATCCTCCGGTCTCAGCCCCCCGAACGCTGGGATTACAAGCGTGCACCGCCAGGCTCAGCTCTAACCTTACCTTTGAGTGTGCAAATAAATCCAACATCCAAGACATGCCAACAGCATTAGAAATAAATCAGCGGTAAGTTAGCAGGAGAATATTAACCATGTTCACAGCTAAGGCCGAAAGACTGAAGTCTTTTGTCCTCTGTTCACTATTTATTTTTTTAGATATTTTAGGCTCAATCTATTGTTAGTAATTTTTTCCCCCAGGAAGGCGCTTTCCCCTGTGAATAATCAATTTGTGATTGATTGTAAGACATAACCTATATAAAAAGAAAGAGAGCTGGTGCGGTGCCACATGCTTATAATCCCAGCATTCGGGAGGCTGAGACAGGAGGATCAAGGTTAGTGGACAGCCTCAGCTACTTAGTGAGGCCCTCTGCAACTCAGTGAGACCCTGCTTCAAACTAAAGAATGAAATATAGGGCTGGGGATGTAGTTAGGAGATAGAATGCTCCTGGGTTCCACCCCCAATAGCCCCCCCAAAAAAGAATAAAATGCAAAACACAGAGCCCTTGCTCATGAATGTAGAGTCTCCCCAGAGGCCTTCCGCAGCCACAGCTTACTGTGCATACAGCACTGGGTGTCCTGCCTTGCTGAGGAGATGCCAAGGGGGTCTGGCCCTCCTCTGGCCAGCAAAATCCAGGGCACACAAGGAAAGGGCTTGTGGATGAAGCTGGTGTCAGGACCCCTGGCCTCTTTCCTTTCTACAACTTTATGTAGTTTCCACGGAAGAAACAGAAATACCCCTTGGGGGAGAAGAATCTCCAAATAGTAAAGCCTCTGCTTGACTTTAAATTTAAACGCAGGCTCAAAACTATTTCCTATACTTTCCAAGTTATGTACAAGGAGGAGAGGTACCTCTGAGCCTTCTTCTCGCCTCGGAAATGGGAACAATAAAACTCACCCAATGGGCTTCTTTGGGAATTGAACATGATAATGGGTTCAATGAGGTAGCAAGGTACCTATCCCATTGCTAGGGTTCTTTTTTGTGGTACTGGGGATTGTGGTACTGGGGCATTCTACCTCTGAGCTATGCCTCCAGCCCCATTTTGTTTTTTTGTTTTGAAACAGGGTCTTGCCGGGTTGCTGAAAATCTTCCTAAGTTGCTGAAGCTGGCTTTGAACCTGTGGTCCTCCTGTCTCGGCCTCCCATGTCCTGGGATTCCAGAAAGTGCCACCTCTCCCCCTACCTTTGAATTCCACGGTTCTCCTTTCTTCCAGTGTGACTGGCAACAGAAACAGTGTCATCCTGGGGTCTGGGGAGGGGCAGGGTCTGAACAGAGACTGAACTCTTTCCTCTCTCTAGATGGTTCAATAAATCGTTAGAACCGACAAACCCCGCGGCCTCCGTCTGTCCTTTTTCTTCCAGAAGATGCAAGCGTTAGTATTTCAGACTTGCAAGACGATCTAAACTCGGCCAAGCTGTCTCAGCTGGCAGTGCTCCTGGGGAATCGACGGAGTCTTATTTTATTGTAAAATAGACACTTTCACGCTGTCACCTTGCAATTCCTTTTTGCTAGGTGACTAATGTTTCTCTCCACCCCTCTTCCTGAGTCGGCTCCTCGTCTGCAATTTCTGGACATTCCTTTACTCAGATATCACCATTCCTTGCTTCTGTGAGGGAGGATAACTTTTGATGGAAATTATCTGTCTGTATTTTTTTTTTTAAAGAAGCTTCTTGGGTTGATTCTAAATTCACAGATTTCTTTTGGTTGGACCTTCAAGTTATTTTACCGGAAGACTGACACTTAGCCTCTACGTAAGTTATTTTAGTTACCCAGGAATACTTGCCCTCGATTTCATTGCTAATCAATGTGTTACTTTTTTCATTCTTAGTTGGATCAGTTTAATGGCTTTAATTAGCAGCTGAAATAAAAATCAATGATCCACTCTCTCAGCTATTCCGACAGTTTATTTGATGGTAAGGAGCATAACATAATGATGATTTTTAAGTTTTCTACTACATAATCCTTTAGGCATAGAGTTCAACTCGTATACAAATAATTGTCAACCCAAACAAATTGACTGCAGTCTCAAAGAAGATGGAAGGGAAGTTTGATATAGAGTCATGGCATTCAGGTGTGACACGACTACTTCCCTGTGAGTTCCAGCTCATCTCCGCTTCACCTCCGCCTTGGGTGGGCCACTCAGAGGGCTCCTCTTATAGCTCATCTTGTACCTGGCGCCTGCAGTAAACACTCATTGAATGAAGCAGTCTACTGCCCCTCTCTTAATACATGGGTTCGCTTCCACTCTCCAGCATAAGGCTGGGAGATCTTCTGCTTCCTTTGGTCCCTGGTAAGGAGAGCACTGTTTTGGGTGGACTTAGATGGTTTCTCCCTCATCTTTCAAAACACCGTGGCGGCAGTGCTCCAGTCCCTAACTCGGTGTTGCTGTCCACCTCCTGCTGATCTGAGAGCACATCTTGGGTCCTGGGCACAGTGTCCACGCGACTACTATCATTCATTCCACTCTTCCCCCACAGTGCCCCCGACCTGCCATATTTCCAAGACTTTCCATGTTTTCTGTCATTCAGCCATCATTCCTAAATGGCCACATGCCTGAGGAAGTCATTTATCCATATACCCCACTTGTGGCTAGATAGAGAATTCCCCCCGAAAAGCCCACAAATCGGTGTTCAGAGCTGAAGCAATCAAGTCACGAGGCCTGTGATCTCATCCGCAGACAGATCCATTGGAGAGGCTTGCTGCGGGTAACCTGGGCAGCGGGTGTGGTGGGAGAGGGTGGGTCCCTGGCTGTGCAGCCTGGGGACTTGCTGGGGTCTTCCTCCTCTTGCTTGCTGTCTCTGCTTCCAGCCTCTGTGATGTGGGAGCAGAGTCCTGCCCTCTTCCTCTCTCTCTGCTCCCAGCAGCCACGTCCTGAGCTCCAGACCCGGCCTCACATGGGCGGAACACAGACTACAAAACACGGTGGGCCCGTGAGTCTCCCCTGCTCTAGGCTGTGTGGTCAGCCTTTGGATTCACGCCGAGCCAGCACCTCTGGTCACTACCTGGCCTTGGACAAGTATCGCCTTCCCACCAGCAAGACGGTTGTTGTCTTTGTGACACAGTGGCTTCCTCTGTAATGGGAGCATGATAGAGTTTACTTCTTTATAAGACAATAGTGAACATTCAACACGTAATGTACGCAGTTCCCCGCACACCTGGGAGGTGCTATGATTATTCTGGAAATTTCAGTCTTCTCTCCATCTTTCCATTCTTTTTTACTCCCTTGCTCTTTCCATACTTCTATTCCCTCTTTTCTACTCTGTCTATTCTCTTTCTGCCTCCCGTTTCCCTTCCTTTTCTTTCTTCCTTTCTTCATCTCTGCTTTTTCTCCTCTCTGGCTAGACTTCCATCTTTTGGCTATTACTGAAAACGATGCCTCTCCTATTTCTCGTTCTACTCACTCAGAAGGAAAGGAGAAGAGAAGGATCAAGAAGTTTTCTAAGTGCAATAAAATAATGAAAAAGTGCAATAAAACAATTGCCCTCGGTAACGTTAGGGGGCGCTCCAGGCTTTCTCCCCGTGTCCCACCGCGGTCTCTGGGAGCTGGGAGGCGCTGAGAGGCACTTTAGGGTCAAGACTGGGACTTTAAGTTAGGCTTTGACACTGCCAGGGTGCAAAGTCAGGAAATCAAAACTTCCCTGCACTTGCATTGCCTCCTGGTTTTTTGCAAAGCCATTTATTTATTTATTTATTTATTTGTATAGTTGGTCTTTGTTGTTCTTCTCTGATTTGGCTGATGGTAGACGGTGTGGTACAGCTTTCCACTTTCACCATGGTTTCCTAGACCGCTCAGAAGAGGGAGCAAAAACCCAGGGGTAGACCCAGACGAAAGAAGCCTTGAGAAGTCTAGTTATGCCCATCTATAAACTAGTTGGGGAAGAGTTCTTGGTAATGTGGTCCAAATCATCTCAGTAGAATGCAGAAATATAAAAAGTATTTGAGCCAAAGTCTCAACATAGATTATCATGCTCCTTCTAATCAGATGTCCTCCAGGATAAAAAATATTTATATATCCAGGTGTGGTAGTGCACACTTGTAATCCCAGTACTTGGGAGGCTGAGACAGGAGGGTTGCAGACTTGGAGCCAGCCACAGCTACTTAGTGAGACACTGTTACAAAATAAAGAATAAAAAATAGGATTAGGGGTGTAGCTCAGAGGTAGAATGCCCCTGGGTTCAATCCCCAGTACCATAAAAAGTTATCTATCTATCTATCTATCATCTATCTATCTATCTATCTATCTATCTATCTATCTATCTATCTATCATCTGTCCTAGGGTCCTAGTAACTATGTGTAGTCACAAAGGACCGAGTCCTAGGTCCTCTTTTGTTTTATATCAGAAGAACTAGTATTTGGGAAAGGACTGTGACTGTAGCAGCCTGAGGGGATGCTAAAAGAATACAGCTGTGTTCACAGGGAAGAAGGACCACATAGGTGGTAACTAAGATTGTGAAGCTAGCTATAAATCATGTGAGCAGAGTCCTCCACGAGCCCGCACAGCTTCTGCTTTAAGGGGGATCTCAAGCTGTTATCTGATATTGGTGGGAAAAAAGATACATTTCATTTTCTCAGGGAACTGGTCCCTAGTCGTGGGGATGCGCCGGGTGCTTTGGAATTGGTGTGCGGGATGGGATTGTGTAGAGGTAGCAGAGATTACAGTGTGGATAGTATTTAAGATAATAAGTATACAGAAATGGATGAAGAGGTACAAAGGAGATAAAAAATCCCACATGCCATGTCAAGCAAATAAGAAAATTGATATAACCAATAATATGAAAATGCCAAAGTATTTTAATGGAATATGTTAAAAATGGAATATATTTAGAAAGGTGAGGCTACAGAAAAGTCAGAGGTTGGAGTTTAAGAAGATCTGTGAGAATATCAGTGCCAATCTCAATATCCTGTAGGGAGAGGGAGAGGGGGAGGGGGAGGGGGGAGGGAGGGGAGGGAGGGAGCGGGGTAAAACCCCCCAAGTGCTGTGTGTGTCTGTCACTCTGAACTACATTATGACGTGAGACTACAATGCACCAATGAAAGTATGTAAAATAAAACATAAAAGAACAAAATAAATAAAGATTTCCACAAAATCAAAGGATAAGTGTGATTGTCCTTTTTCTTAGAGACTGTGTACTAAGAGAAATATCAATGTGAGAGAGAGAGAGAGAGAGAGAGAGAGAGAGAGAGAGAGAGAGAAAGAAAGAAAGAGGGCCATTGAGATTGATAAGACATTTGGGCTCTAGAACTCAGGAGAAATCAAGTAGATAAAGATAGGTTTCAGGGAGTTAATTGTATTTAAGCCAGGCTGGAACTAGGGAGCTATTCGTAGCATGTATGAGGGGAGACAAATAGGATGGCAGGGGACATAAAAATGAGATGGGCCTTCACAGCAAAAAAAAAAAAAATAGAATAGTTATGTAAAAATATACACAACTAGGCACTCGTTGGCTAACTAGTGAAAGCTTGTGCTTTGGACCAAGATAGAGAAACAGATCAGATTTACCTTCTTGTGTTGAAACAAATTTGAAAAATGAATGAAAAAATAAACAGTGTTTTTCAAATGATGGAGTTCAGGTAGCACAAGATGATGGACAGTGCCTGAAACCGGAGGAAAGACGCTCTCCGGGCCCTGTCCGGCCCATCTGTGTCGAGGGCTGGCAGGCGCACTGCAGAGAGGAGGCGCAGTCGGAGCCCAGCGGTCTCTCTAGGATAATGCACCAGCTGAGAGCACGCGGACACCAGGGGAGTGGAATTTGTCTCTCAGGCTACAGGCAAAGAGAGACAGAGAGAGATGTAAGTTGAGAGTTCTTGAGGCCTTCACAAGTTATCTCTTAGATGTTCTGCTGAGTACTAATCTGTACATTTAGATGAAGAAACTATCCAGTGTAGGAAAAGATTCACTCCAAAGGAACTTGAGGACATTCCTAACGGGCCGGGACCATCTGTGTTCCATGGGTCAGGGTGGAAACACCCAGGAAGGCAGTGCCTCAGTCCTGGGGCCAGATTAGCCAACCCAAAGACCATCCTGGTCCCACATAACAGAGCCTAAAACAAGTTTTGAAAAGATGGATCTTTTCCTAAGCGACTTGACTGTGCCCCTTCCCCCAATAAATCCCAGTCTAGTTTCTTCTTTCAGCCTAGGGGCTAAAAGTCAGATATCTTTTTGTGTGACTTGAGTCAGAAATCCGGATGAATTCTCAATCCCTCTCGTCATCTGCATGAGCAAGTTCTAGTGTTTGTTGTTCCCAGATACACGGAGTTATGAGCTTCAGTTCCCTCCATCTCCACGGCCAATCTCCTTATTCCTTCCATCTTGGAACTGGACTATCTCTACAGCTGGACTTCAACTAATGCAGTGTTTTCCTTGCTTACCTCCAATTCTTTCTCCAGACAGTAACAATAGGAACTCTTAGAAATCTCAACACATACTGTGCTTAAATTCTTCAGTGGTTTTTTATTGAACATTGATGAAAAATGTATGCTGTACTATGTCTTGTCCCTGCAAGCTGCACAGGCCTCCCCCTGACTGTTTATCAATTGTAATGGCAGGTGCCCCATTTCTTAAGCAGGTTGGACCGTTTTCTGCTATAGAACTTTTTGCACGTGCTATTATTTCCTGGTATTTTTATTTAAATGTTTTTCATTTGCGTGTAATATGGCAGGGGTGTAATATTTTTCCGTGTAATATTTCATTTAATATTAAAATTTTTTGCATGTAATATGGCAGGGGTGTAATATTTTTCCGTGTAATATTTCATTTAATATTAAAGAATTTTTTTTGCATATAATATGGCAGGGGCCTTCCAGTCTGGTGTGAACTCCAGGCAATCAGAATGGACATCTAACTGGGAAAGTCAGTGTGTGCCAGCCAACATCCGCCTAGCTTCGGTCCTTTATCCACCTTCTGTAGATAGTGATAAACTAAGAGTGTAGATTTACAATTGTAATCTTCAAATGAGAAAGAAAATATTTTGAGTCTATAGAGAATTAACAGTCACACCAAAATAGACGGATACTCTTGTTAAGCGAGGTCTTATATTTTAAATATCTTTTGTGTCCTGAATAATTTCCAATAATCTATACTCTCTAAAATGCAATAAAAAACTAGTTTGTTTTCACATTGTAAAAAGAAAGAGCATCTCAGCGGATATACCTTCTCATCTTTCAGGTCCTGCCTCCAATGCTCCCCCCCGCGGAGAGGCAGGCCTCCTTGCTCCGTGTAAGTGAATCGTTTTGCCTTGGTGCTATTACTCTCTGGCTGTGCTAGTACTCATCACAATGTTTAAGAACCTGGCTGTTCACTCCGTATTTCCTTCAATAGAGTATGAACTCTGCAAACAGGCGTTTTACCTGTTCCCTTTAGCAACTGCCCGGTACCTCACACAATATCCAGCCCCCAATAAGTGCCCCATAGGTATTTTATTTATTTACTTTGGTTCTGGGGAGTGAACCCAGGGGCGCTCTCCCTTCATACCACACCCCACCTTTTTTTCTAAGCAGGGTCTCACTAAGTTGCTGAGGCCGTCTTGGAATTATAGGCATGCTCCCCCACAAGGTATTCCCCGTAAGTATTTATTGAGTGGATAAAGGAAGAGATGAGGCAGGATCGTACCCACTCAGGCGCAAATATATAGCTGCGGGGATGGAGGAAAATGATGGGCGCATTCTCTGTTGACTCTTCTTGAGGCTTGTGGGGCAGGGGCCACCTCTCATTGCTCAGAGTTTGAATCTGAGGAGGTTGGACTCGATGGTGTCGGTCTTTGTTCTAAATTATCTTTCAGGTTTCTGGGATTGACATAATGCCCAGGGAAATCAAAGGTCTTAAAGTTGTTGGCAGAGAGATAAGGTAAGGGAAGATCTCTAAAGCTCTGGAGAATACTGAGAGGTTTTGAGGAAGGCACGGCAGAAGAACACTGTTCTCAAGAGACTCAGACCATCAACAGCGGTGGCGCAGGAACGGAGAGCCCGGCGCGGGGAGACCTGCAGAAAATGAGCTTTGGAGACGGAGAATGTGTGCTCATCGATTTCCTCAGAGAGTTAACTTTTACAAGTGGGCGTCACACTCACAAGATAAAATTGCGGACAGAACTCTTATTTAGTTTATGCTTGGAACATAGAGACCCAAGGATACATCTGGTGGAGAAGGTAGAGTTTTAGCTAGAGGAGATGTTGTGAGACAGACCAGTAGAAGCGTGGAGGGGATCGAGGGATGGAGGTGGGGAGGGGGAAGGAGGCTGGATGAAGAAAGCATTACAAATAAAGCTCTGTCCACGTACGAAGGCGTCACTGCCAACCTCACCAGCTTGCACGGGGAAGAGCCGGGTGGATGGGGAGGGAGCTCACCATGTGCTGTGTGCATGGGTATTTGTGTTACCTTTAAACGCACTAGGATGTGTCATTACAACGTATCAATAAACATGTATTAAAAATTTTAAGACTTTTGAAATACACTGCCAAACTGGCTCACACAGGGGTTAATGCACTTCACACAGCTGAGCTACAGGAGCACTCTCCACTGTTCTAGGACAGCGTCAGCTTTCAAAACATGGATGCCAGTCACTGAATTTTGTCACATTGAACATTTCATATTTGTTTCACCATTAGCAAGGTAAAGCACACTGAGTATAGTTTTGGGAGGCAAGAATCTTACTTTGGGAATTATCTGTTAATATCCCTTATTTGTTCTCTTGGAATTTTTTTCTCTTATTGATACTTGCTCCTAATATCGTGACTGTTTAACTTTTAGAATAGACATGGGGATATCCCCTCAGTTGGTTCTACTTCTTGGTTTTTGTTGTGCTGTTTGCTGATGCACAGATATCTAAAGATTTTATTTGGTTAAATCTAGTATTTTTTCCCCTTTGCCATTGGGTTACTGTTTAGGAAGGTTTCCCTCATCACAAAGTTACATAAATATTTATCCTTTCTTCTGAGTCTTTTGGATTTTATTTCCTGCCTTACATTTAACGACTCCATGTGGGCTTCATTGGGATATATGGATTGAGGTAGGATTTTAATTTTAAATGACTTCCATCCAGTTATTTTGATACTACTCTTGAATATCCCATTCTTCTCATATTGAATGACTTGAAATGTCCTTAACACATGATAGATTCTTGTTCAGATATTTTCATTCTAGGATTTCTTTTTCAGATTCATTAATCTATATTTTTATCCATGTTCCAGTACTATTTTAATAGGTACCATTTTTATGCTTTAAAATAAAATAGAATAAATCTTCTAAATACTTTTTCTTTTGGCTTAAATTTCTTAATGCTAACTCATAAGATTTTTTTTTATAATGGGGAAAACTAGAAATAATTTTTCAGGTCTCTAAAAATTATTTGAGATTCTTTTTGGAATTGGATAAAAGTTATAGTTTTAGTTAGGGAAAACTGAAATCTTGGCTCATTAAATATCTTCCTCTAGAAATAGTTTTCTCTTCAATTATTCAGATCTCTTTTATATACTTGAGTAAATTTTTATTGTGTTCTCCAAATAGGTTTTATACTTAATGTTGAAACGCTGGCATTCCCTGGTGCAGTGTCTTAAAGTTTCTTCAGTACACATCCCATTTGTCTGTCTCGGCTATTTCTCATCTGATTCTCTCTGCAAAGTCATTAGATCATTGAGGGCATCAAGGAAAATAAGGAAGTCAAACGTCTGCCAATCAAAACCCTCAGTACATGCTCAATACAAAAGCAATGAGTATTATTTTCATTATAGTTTTAATTCTGCTTTATGAATATATTCACTTTCTCTTTCCTAAATAATACATGATTGTGATTTTTTTGTTTTTACTTTCCCTCTTGAGTAAATGTGCCAGAAATTTCTGTATATTATTTTCTTTTTCAAAGAACTAGCACATTGATTTACTTAAAACTTTATTTATTCTAACTCTAATAATTTTTGGTTTTATACTTATCAAGTCTATTCTGCTTTGTTGAAGTTTGTTTTGGATTCCACTTTAGAACTTCCTGAATTAAGCATTCAATTCTTTTATTTTCATTCTTTCTTGTTAGTAATGAACAACATGTTAAGTTTTCTGTATGTTTTCGGTAGAATTTATCAGTTTTGACATGTCATGTTTTTAATGCTTTATTTGTAAGTAATTGGTAATTATAGTTTTGATATATTCTTCAATCCAGTATTGTTTGGGAGAACATATTTTTACTTACACATTAGCTACTAAATTCTACAAAATTTACAAGTACATCCTGTACCAACTGTCCTTTTAAAAATATACTGACTCTGGGTATAACAAAACATGCCTGTAATCTCAGTACTTGGGAGGCTGAGACAGGAGGTTCTCAGCCTCAACAATAAGGCTCTCTGCAACTTAGTGAGACACTGTTTCAAAATAAAAAAAATAAAATAGGGCTGGGGCTTAGCTCAGAGACAGAATGCCACTGGATTAAATCCCCAGTACACACACAGAAAACAAATTAAAATTCTTTTGTGGCCTGGTATGTGACTCATTAATAAAAATGTTCTGTGGTTGATTAAAAATAAAGGACAATTTCTATTGGATGATTTTAAGTTTGGTATACAATACAGCTAGAGTCTACCTGACCAATGATATAACGTAGTCTCTGTAATCTTTTCTGGTTTCTATTTTTTTTTTGTTCTGTTAACATTCCCCATAGTTCTATTTTCTATCAGTTTATCTTTGTATTCTCCATGTCATGTAAGTCACTCATCCACTAATACATTCATTCAAGGCTCTCTTGGGAACTCCCAAAGTGCTAGGAACTGGACTATGTTTGGTCAGTTTGTGTTGATGAGGTGATTGGCATGGGGAACAGCTGATTAAGGGGGAAGACCCGCCCTAAGTGTGGGCAGCACTGTTCTGATAGGCTGAGGGCCTGGGTGAGAAGAAGGAGGAAGTAGTTTGAAAGCCAGTGCACTTCTTTCAGCATGCAGGTGTGTCTGCTACATCCTCTGAGATGTAGACTTCAGGCGTTCTGCTCTTTGACTGACTGTCGCCTGGGTTGGAACTGCACCACTGGTCTTCCCTGCTCTGAGCCTCCAGCTCTTGGGTCAGGTGACCCGCTGCTGATGCCTGGGGCTCCTTGAGACCACACCACTTCTGAGTGTGAGCTGATCTGATAAATCTTCCCCCCTCCTACACACACACACTTTTTGTGATACTGGGATTGAATCCAGGGGCATTCTACCTTTGAGCTACACCCCTAGCCCTTTTAATTTTATTTATTTACTTATTTAATTTTTACAATACTGGGGATGGATTCCAAGGCATGGCGGCGGGAGGTGGAGAGAGGGAGAGGACATGGGCTGTGCTCCTCACATCATGGAGGCCCGAAGCAAGAGAGAGGGCAGAGGGAGGAGCCATATATAGTCTCCAAGGCTGCGCCCCAGGGATCCAGCCCTCCACCCACACCCTACAGGCCCAGGCCATATCCCAGATAAGTTCACGACAATGGATTTATCCCTTGTAATGGGATTGCATAGGGTTACAACACTCATAACACAATTACATCAGTTCCAAACATTAGCAAATGAGCTCTTTAGGGAACATTTTATACCTAACCCTTCTAGCATGTAAGCTGTGGATTTACATTTAGTTGATACTGTATATATATATCCACATTGCGCTTTAAGTATTGTTAGACCAAAATAAGCTTTTATTTCTTCCCACACTTGCATCTTCCTAGTGCTGTAATCTTCCCTCTTGGCCCAGCCTCAAAGACATACACCAGACCCTCCCTTTCTTTTGCCTTCATAACTTATTCCTCTGATACCTCGGCCCTCGGTGATACCCTGCCCCCATGGACTCTAGGGCATCAAATTGGGGTCACAGCATGAACTGCCTGTTTGAAATATACTTTGTTCTGCATTCTGAGAATTGGGAGAGTTTCCAGAAATTCCATCACATCTAATCTAGTTGAACTATCATTTCCATGTTGGGGATGTTTGATGAATCTAATGTCCTGAAACTCATCTCTTCTGCAGGATTAATGCTGACCCGTCACCAGCCCTACTGCAGTCTGGCTCCAATTCTTTATTTTACAAAACTATCTGTCTTCTCACCATTCTATACATGCACCATTCCATAATTTTTCAGATGGAGAATACATAACACACACACACACACACACACACACACACACACACACACACACACACAGCATCTATCTATATAGACTTAGAAAAAACAGAATGCTAACACTCCCCTACAGAGTAATGTGGTCTACATCTATACTTAAAGAGTCTAAACGTAAGAGGACTAAAGAACTCTTTATATAAAAATGGTACCTCATGGGGCTTAAAATCTAGTTGGGGAAATAAGAGATCATGCAATTTAAAAAGTTAAGAACAACCAAACTATCAAGCGAAGTCTGAAACAATAATGAAGCAGATGCAGGAGCGATGCCCAGTAATAAAGGGCACAGGGTTTGGCACGGAGCCTGAGCTCTGTCCTTTATTAGCTGTGTAGTCTTAGACATGTTATTTAATATTTCTAAAATTCAATTTCCTCAACTTATTATGGAAGTAATTGCAATTGTAATTCCCTTTGCAGAGCCACTGTGAGAACGAATTGAATAGGGTGGGCATCTACACCGCTGACATGGTGGTTTTCATCCACCATGGTGCAATTTGGACAAGCCTGTCTTTTTGCCCTTGTTGGATAGCATGGGACAAAACTTGAAATTGGAAATGGATTGCAGATACATTTCTTGGTCTAAGGTGTAATCTGATCTGGGGGTTAATTTAACTGAAATTAGAATTAGAATCTTTTAAAAAGATTCTGAAAAATGAGCAAAGGATATTAACAGGTAATTCATGGAAGACATGAATAGTGTTAGCATTTGAAAAACAATGCCTGATTTCAGGATATACAAAACATAATGAGATAATGAGTTGCTTTCTATCAACTATATCAGAAAAATCCCAGTGTTTACAATATAATCTATCAGAAGGCTTCAGGGTGATAGGCAAATTAACACGTTGCGGATGGCTTGGAGAGTGATAGAACTCATGGAGGGGAATGTGGCCATATCTAGCCAAGTGCCCTGTCAGTATTTATCTGACTCTGCAGTTTCACTTCCAAGAGTCTATCCCAGCAATACAGGCAAAGCTCCACACGAGCTGGTGTGCAAAGTTGCACACCGCAACGACATGTAGATTATTGAAAGACTGTGGCACAGAGGACTAGTCCAGTAGAGAACGGCACATCTGTACAGTGGAAAACTATACCATTATAAAAAAAGTGAGTCCAGTAGAGAACAGCACATCTGTACAGTGGAAAACTATACCATTATAAAAAGAGTGAAAATGAGCTCTGTAAATGAAGATAATCAATTTATGGGTAAGTACAACAAGTAAGGTATAGAATTATAGAATATCTTTTGAGTGAAAAAGAGGGGATATACAAGTACGCATTTTTTTTTTGCTTATTATACATGCAAACAAAGAAACATTGAAAAGCTAAACCTGGGGGACTTCCAGGAAGATGGCGACCGAGAAAAGCGGGGCTTAAGAGCCCGGCTAACAACCAATCTCCATTACCACAAAATCAGCGCCTTTTATAGCCAGAAAACACCATCACTAGAGAAACAAAAAAAAATCACCAGGCTCCAGAAAGAAAGCGGACTGAGAACAGAGCTCAGAGCCATAGAGGAGATAACCGGCCTCACGCCCGAGGATGCGGCAGCAGCTCCATACTGCCGGCGGCAGTGGCGAATTCACTGGACGGCTACAGCAAGCCGAGGGGAGCCGCTGCAGAACAGCCAGGCGGGATTTCTCGCTGCAGGTAAAATCTAAAGCTCCCAGTGGCTGAGCTCAGCACACGCCGCAGGGATTCAGAGTGGAAATCAAAACCAAGAAGAAATACGCCAGCCTCAGGGCCGAGGGCGTGGCAGCGGCGCCATATTGCCACCGGCGGCAGCAGCAGAGAATTCACCGAATCCAGTACAGCTACATCTGCGTACTCAAGAACAGTGAGTCAAATTGTGGGCCACAGAGGAGAAATCCCAGTACTGTACTCCCTGGGACTTGACCCAGTGGGGGAGGGGCGGTGGCAGAGATATCACACCATAGGAGAACGTGCAACCTGGCACCCCCCACAGTCTAAAGCAGCCTCTATAGACTCTCTGGGTCGAAGACTCTGTGATACAACCCAGTAAAGGAGTAGTGGGGTCTGAGATACTACTGACTTGAGATCCAGAACACCTTAAGTGAAGTCATAGTGACCCAAGGGAAGAACCCAGAAAATGCACAAACTTCCAAAATCATGGGAAAGAGGAATAATACTGGAGCAATGAATGCCCACAACCCCACAACATCAGAACCCGATAAAACAGAAAATCAGAGATTTCTAGAAGATCAAATCAGGAAAATAACTGTAGAAATAATAGAGGTGCTTCAAAAAGAACTCAGAGAGAGCCAAAAAGAGATAAAGGATGCAATTAATGAAGTAAAGGCCTCAATTCAAAGCACAAACAACTGATTAGACCACATGGAGAACAGAATCTCGCTCTTAGAAGATGATCATTCCAAAAATGAACGCATAGTTTCTAATCTAGAAAAAAATATCCGACAGCAGGAATCTGATATTGAAGAAATATGGGCCCATTTTAAGAGAGCTAACCTAAAAATAATTGGAATAGAGGAGGGAAAAGAAAGTGAAACCAAAGGGATCAACAATCTCTTCAAGGAAGTAATAGCAGAAAATTTTCCAAACATAGAGCAAGAGGTTGATACACAGGTCCAGGAAACTTATAGAACTCCCTTTAGACAGGATCGGAGAAGAGGATCCCCATGCCACATAATTGTCAAAATGACCAATGTGGAAGCCAAGCAGAGAATCTTAAAGGCAACAAAAACAAAGGGCCAAGTGACATTCAGAGGCAAACCAATTAGAATCACTCCAGACTTCCCAAACCAAGTCATGAGAGCCAGAAGGGCTTGGAGTAACATATTCCAAACTCTGAAAGAAAACAACTTCCAGCCAAAAATTTCCTACCCAGCAAAACTTTCTATCAAATTAGATGGAGAAATAAGACGCTTCCATGACAAACAGAAATTGAAGGAATTTTTGTCTTCAAAACCAGCACTAGAGAAAATACTCAAAGAAATTAACTACAAAGAAGAAATAGGTAACACACACCAGAACCAGAGAAACAAGAGTTTCCATCCAACAGTCAACTAAGATTGGTTATCTGTGGAGATTCGTTACTTATGTTAGTCTTTTACCTATCTCTAAATTGTATTGTTTGCCTTTATTGTTGTTAATTTTTAGGATTTCTAGTTGGAATATTAATATACCTTCAGATATAGCATTTGGAAATATTTTATCCCATTCTATTAGTAACTGTTAACTCTGTTTACATTGTCTTTGGATATACAATATTTTTTTTTTATTTTTTAGGGAGTTTGTATGCTCTTCTGTTGCCTGTGCCATTGAAATCATATCCAAGAAATCACTGCCAATTTCAGTGTTGTGAGGTTTTATGACCCAGATTTTCTCCTAAAAGTTTATAGTCTTAAGATTTATATTTAGGTCTTTTATCTATTTTGAGTTAATATTTGTATATGGGATTAGGTAGGGGTCCAACTTTATTCTTTTCCATGTAATTATTATGTTTCAACAATATTTAGTTAAAATATTATTATTTCTACCACCAAATGTTTGTGGAAACCTTGTCCAAAATAACTTGACAATATAGGGAAGAATTTAGCTCTAGGCTTGTATTTAACTCCAATGGTCTATATATCTGCCTTTAGAATAGTACTACACTGTTTCAATTATTGTAGCTTTATATGGTTTGAAATCAGAAAATATATATCTTCTAGCTTTGTTCTTTTTCAAGATCATTTTGGATATCTAGAGTCCATATTCCATATTAGGATAGAGTTTTTTCTGAAAAATAAATATATAAATATATGATAGTCTCACCTAAAAAAATAGAAAAAAATATTCTCTGTTAGGAAAGAAGGTAAAAAGAAATATTGAAATGTTATCTTTAAGTCATCAAAAGCTTGGTATCAGACAAATGAAACTGTTATGTGAGATTATCATTTTTAATTTTGGATAAATTGCTATAATACTAGATGTCAACCACTAAGCCAAGCATGGGAGGGAGGGATGGGGAGAGAATGGGGTGGGGATCGGGTGGGGGCTGACTGGGCGATGTGTGCATGTATGTCTACAAAAGTTTGTATCCCACTATGATGTATGAATACAGTGCACCAATAAAAAAAAAAAGATAAACCAAATACTAAGAAGCCTATAGGTAAAGTGAGAAATTATGTGTGGGACAATTGGAAGTCAAGCATTTTTAATGTATATTTTGTTACATAATTGTATTAAAAAAAACCTACAACTGTATTTCAAACTTAAGAATTAGCCCTAAAAATAAAAAGAAAATAAGCTAAAATGAATACTAACAAGTAGTTTCTAAATAAACCAAAGACAGAAAATAATTATTTCAAGTCATTTTATTTTAATTTATCTTTCTTATTATTATTTTGTGAAACTGTGGCTTGAACCCAGGATGCTCTATCCCCAAGGTACTCCCACAGCCCCTTCTGAATTTTCTCTTTTGAGACAGGGTCTTGCTATTCTTCCAAGGCTTGCCCCAATTTTTGATCCTTCTGCCTCAGCTTCTCAAGTTGCTGGGATTACAGGTGTGTGCCACCACTCCCAGCTCAGTTAATGCAAGAAAATCTCTATCATATATATATATATATATATATATATATATATATATATATATATATATATTGGTGGTACTGGGTTCCTGGAAGCCCTCTACCTCCAGGTTACACTCCCAGACCTATTTTATATTTTTATTTGGAAATAGGGTCTCTTAGGCCAGCGCGGCTGACTTCAAACCTGCGCAATCCTCCTGTCTCCACCTCCCAAGCACAGGGATTACAAGCGTGCGCCACCACGCCCGGCTCTATCATATCTTAATAGGAATTATTATTATGAATCTTTGAATATTTATTTCAAAATTATGTATTTCCTAGATCTGCCCACTGCAAAGGCTAAATGATGGTAGAGATCCTTCACATTTTGTTCTTAACTTCAGCACATTAGGATCATTATTTGGTTTGATTAGTGAATCAGGCAGCACCAAGCACCAAACATGGTTAGTTCTCCTCTGAGAGTGTTAAGGAGAAGCTCTAGGAGGTGTTGCTGGAAGCAAGACAAGGAAAGCATTTGGTTGGTTGAAGTGGAGAGTCCTAATTAAAGGTAGATCAGTTGTCAGTTTCTGATTGGCTAAGCCAAGGCATAATTTGTCTTTTCCAATACGTTGGCATTTGCACTGAGGATGCAGAAGCAGCGGGGGATAAATTCTAATGCCTTAGCACCAATCAAAACAGTGGCACAAACTTGTGCTCATAGTCTACGATACTTTACTAAATATGCTCTAATGAAAAAGGGAAGGCCAATTTTAATTAAGAGTGGCCTTGGGTTTTTTTTAATACTTTTATTGGTGCATTGTAATTATACATCATTGTATAATTGTAATTTACATCATAGTGAGGCTCAAAGTGATACAAACACCCATGCACACAGCACTTTGTGTATTTATTTCTGCATTTCACCATATTCCTGGCTTTTCCCTCCTCATACATGTTTGTGAGATTGGCAGTAGTACTTCATAGATTGTCATAGCAATATTTCTCAATCCTACTTGAAACAGCAGTACAAATTCTTGATTTTCTAATTAATGTCGACCATTGTTACACACTTATTAAGACTAAATAAAATAGCCTTTTAATGCATGCACATATTTTTAATATTGACCTGTGATCATATTTTTAACATGGTATGTGATCCTGTGGGAAATGCACGTGAAATATGTCTGCTGAATACCAAAGTACCATAGCTGTCCTGAGGAAACGCTCTCCTGCGAGGCCTTGAGTTTGAATTGGCTGCTTTTCTCATGGGACAATATTTTTACTTGAAGGAATGACTGATAGGCAAACTGTAGTTACTCAGATTTGGGTATTTGCAGACATTTTTTTTGAAAATGAACAAGGTGACCTTGGTCACTTTAAGGAAAAAAAATCTTGACCAGATTTATTGCCAATTTGTTGAAAGCGTCAAGACAGCGTTAGATGATATAGAAGAACAGAATTTTAAACAACCTGCATCCATCATTGTTAGGAGAACAGTTTCCTACCTTTAAAGCCATTTCTGATTAAAACAGAAGTGATTCACACTAACAAAGGTGATTTTTTTGTGATGCTATAGTATTGACACATGTCAACACTTGGAAAATGCTCATAATTTAGTGAACCAATACTTCAGAAACAACTGCTATGTGATATTGAAAAATTAATCATGAATAAAAGAATCACTCAAAATGCAAAACAAATTTATGGATGTTAAGCCACATCACTGAAAAAACTTCATTGACTCAGTTTTGTATCTTATTTTAAGAGATTATAATTTGTTGGACTCTTGTGTGGTTTAAGAAAAATCTCCACAATTATCTAAAAAGGATATTAAAACTCCTTCCTTTCCCAATTAAGTATCTGTTGAGGTGAGAATTTTTTCATACAGTTTTATTAAAGCAGCATATTGTGATAAATTGGCTGCAGAAACAAATGTGAGACTCCAGCTGTCTTCCAGCCAGACATTAAGAGATTTGCAAATATCAGTGACATTATTTTATTTCACTATTCCCACTAATTGTTTTGTCTTAGAAACTATGGTCCTATATAATAAAAATGTGTTACATATGTTTATACAGGATGGGATATTTTTATTTCTAAGTGAATTGCTAAACATGTAAATATTTTTTCAATCTTAATTGCCAGTTATGGTAAATGTCCATGAACATAGTTCACATAAACTGAAGCTTTTTGAAGCTGTGAATCTTTTTTTTTTTTTTTTCCTGTTTATTTTTATTTTTTGCTGTACTGGGGATTGAACCCAGGAGCATTCTGCCTCCGAGCTACACCTCCAGCCCTATTTTTTATTCTTTTTTTTTTTTTTTTTGGTGGTACTGGGGTTTCTGGGAGCCCTTCTACCTCTGGGCTACACTCCCAGACCTATTTTTACATTTTTATTTGGAAACAGGGTCTCCTAAGCCAGCGCGCGGCTGGCTTCGAACCTGCGAGATCCTCCTGTCTCTGCCTCCCAAGCGCGGGGATTACAAGCGTGCGCCACCACGCCCAGCTTTTTTATTCTTTATTTTGAAACAGGGCCTCACTAAGTTGTAGAGGACCTCACTAAGTAGCCGAGGCTGACCACAAACCTGCAATCTTCCCGTCTCAACTTCCCAAGTATTGGGATTAAAAGTGTGAGCCACCATGCTTGGCACAAATAATTTTTAAGAATGAAAAGAGGCCCCAAAACCAAAATGTTTGAGAACCACTGGTCTAGACTACAGAAACTAGATGAACCCAGTTCACCAAGGGTGGAAGATGATCCTAGGGCTTGGGTCCCAAGTTCTAACTAGTAATAGTAGTTCTTTGCTTGTCAATTTTCCTGTGTCTGTCAGCTTGTGTCTAGAAACACCAGACTTTCTCAGAGCCTTCCAAGAGCTCAGCTCAAGAGCCATCGATCTTGAGCTCAGAAGCAACTGTCCAAGAGGATGAGTTGTCTCCGGACTGTGCAGAAGCTTTGCTGGTGTGTAAGCATGTGCTCTTCTAATCAGGGGTTTGGTTAATTCCCTCATGAGCCCCTGAACCAAAGGTCCTGAAATGAAATGGATTTGCAGGCTGAAGATGGCTCCTTCTGCCAGAGAGCAAGAATTAGCGCTGGATTCGATATGTAAAGTTGGATTGAAACATTTAATTCCTGCCTATGATTGTTTTGACAGAAGGGGAACCTTTGTTGCTATGCAAATGCCTTTAAAAAGTAGATCGTGAGCTCCAAATTTAGACTTGACCCCGTATCTTGGCTTGACGATCCGTCAAGGGTCCCTGCAATCCACACTCTCAGCCCCGAGGGCACTAAGGAGCTTCCAAAGCAAATTACCCTCCAGCGCTTACTGACTTGCCTTTTTGGAGTCTCCCTTGCGGGGGTACAGTCTGTGAAAAAATATTTTCAGTTTGTTCTGTCACTTGATAGCCCCAAAGGGAAGCACAATGTACCTTCGGAGGACTGGAAAAAAACAGTCATCCTTCCCACCCTGGAACAAAGGGGGACAGGCTCCTGGCTGGGTTGGCGCAAATAGAGAGAGATGTGACCGTGGCGCTCTGGGGTGGGCTGGGAGCCCACACGAGGCTCCGCCGGCCCGAGTTGCAGCCTCTCCTTTCACCAAGGCGTCTCTTACTTTAGCAGCTCTCATGCTTGCAGTCGCTTTCCTGAGAAAGCTTTCCTGAGGGCGATGGGGGGGACCAGGCTCCCCTGAGTCCAGATGGGCATCTGGCTGAGGAGTCCTCCTGAGCCCTTCAGCCTCCCAAGGGGCTTTCCCCAGACACCCTGATCTGACGAAGGGGGACTTAGAGGGAGCCCAGGCTGTTAAATGATCTGGGGATGACCATACACGGAGCTGCACATACTCCTCAGGTCTTTTGCTATTTGGGATGAAGATTAGCCATTGGCCCACATGTAGAGTTAGCTCTGACTCCACTCTCGCACCATCCCAATCCATTTTCAATAGAATGTGGTTTTGTATCTTAAACCCTTTAGATAGAAACTTTCTTCCTCCTCCTTCTCCTCTTCTGTCTCCTGCTCCATCTTCTTCTTCCTCTTCTCCTCGTCCTCCTCCTCCTCCTCCTTTTCTTCTTCCATCTTTATCCTTCTCTTCCCCCTCCTCCTCTTTTTTCTCCCTTATGCTCCTCTTCCTCATCTTCATTTTCCTCCTCCTTTTTCTCCACCTCCTCCTTTCTTTCTACTCTTTTTTCCTCCCTCTCCTCATTCTTTCGTTTCCTCTTCCTCCTTCTTTCTTCTTCTTTTCGTAATAGACAACACAACTCCAAAGCCTGACAGTGGAATTGACTTTCATTCCAGGAGGCCAGTATAATAAGGCATTCACATCAGGTAGTTTTGGTCTCACACTATCTCACCAAGTAATTCATTGGTTTGATTTTGTTATTCATGCTTGACTTTTTACTGCATGGCCCTCACTGGTGCTGAGATGGGGCCTTTCCTTCTCTTACATGCCCACCCTCTCTTTTGGTCTGTGGTTGTCAACACACTTTCTGTTAAAAGATATTCAGAAGCACTGTGTCATAGACACTCTCGTAGACTGTGAAAAGTCATTTTTAAAAAAATCTAGATGATGTGTCTGAAAATACCCCCTTTTAGAAATTAAAACATCTCTTTTATAAGTGAAGGTAGCCTCAGAAAATTTAATGTGAGATTGTGTTTGATGTCATTATGCCCATAGATTTTGAAAGAAACATGCGAGATGGTTTTAAAGGAAGGCTTTTGCTGAGTTTTGATTCCGCTGTTGTTTGGAGAAGTCTTGGGTTGTCTGCATGAGTGTCTGTTGGCAAGTGTGTCGGAAATCTTCAGTGTTTGTTTATGCACGTTGTCCAGCATTATTTTTTCTCAGTGCTTCTCAACAGGGATCAGTATGCTCTTCCTTTCGGGGAGCATTTAGACACTTCTGTGGGTTTTTGCAGATACAATGACAGAGAGGTGGCATTAGGATCTGGGGTGAGCAGTTGGGGGTGTTTTAGTTAAGCATTCTCCTTGCATTAACCCAGTCTTTCTGATGACCAGCTGGATGTGGTGGTGCATGTAATCCCAATGCTTGAGAGGAAGGACATACCTGACCCCCAAAGCACACCTCCAGTGACCTACCAACATCCTACCTGCCTACATTACCACCCAAGAGACCCCTTAATCTATGACCAGATTTATCCACTGATGAGATAAGAACCCCCATGATTCAGTTATTTCACCTCTGAACATTTTGGCCAATACATGAGCTCTTCCCGAGGACATTTTATATCCAAACCACAACAGAGGTCGGTTCTAGAATGTCCTGGAAGTCTTTTTCTAAAAGCTTTTTAATGGGATCTGATCCACATAGTGTATAATTTACCCATTTAAAGTATACAATTCAACAGCTCTTAGTATATTCACAAAACTGTGCAACCATCACTAAGCAATTTTAGAACATTTTTATTACAACAAAAATCATTTTCACTGTTACTCTTCGTATCCCCTTCATCTCCAGCACATCCCTGTATTTAGCTCCCCTCACCCCCAGGTCATTCTCATTACTACTCTTTGCCCCCTTTCAACTCCACTCATACAAAATGCAAAACCCAGCCACAAACTATGCTTATAGATTTGCCTTTGTGGTACGTTTCATATAACTAGAATCATACAATACACAGCCCTTTGTGACCGGCTTTTTCACTTAGCATAATGTTTTCAAAGTTCACCCATGTTGTATCAGAATTTCATTTTTTATCCTTATTACAGAATAATATTTATTTTATTACATAATAATACATTGTATGGATATGTGACATTTAAAAATTCACTCTTCAACTAATGGACTTTTGGATAGTTTTAACTTTTCGATTATGAATGTTACATCTGCAGTGAACTTTTAGGTACACATTTTTGTGTAGACACATAGTTCTATTTCTCTTGAGTCTACACCTCAGAGTAGAATTGCTGGCTCGTACTGTAATTCTGCGTTTAACATCTGGAGGAATTTCCAGTCTCTCTTCTCAGGTGTCATTACCATTTTACATTTCCATCAGCAGGTCAAGAGAATCTCAACATCTATATATTCTTGCCAAGGCTCGTTATTGTGTCTTTGTGATTATAGCTGCTCTAGACGGTGTAAATTGCTGTCTCACTGTGATTTGTATTTTCATTTCCTAGGTGGCTAAAGATGTTGGACATCTCTTAATATAAGAATTGGTCATTCATATGCATTCTTTAGGAAAACAGCTAGTCAGTTTCTTTGTTCATTTTTAATTAGATTATTTGTCTCTCTCTTTTTTTTACTGTTGAGATATAAGGCAGCTTTGTACATCTTAGATACAATTCCCTTATCAAGTATGGATTTACAAAAATTTCCCCCATTCAATGGATCATTTTTTCCACCTTCTTTTAATGGCATCTTTTGAAGAACAAAAGTTCATACTTTTGATGAGGAAAAGCCAGCCTCTGCACAATAAGTTTTCCTTCCAGAATGCCCTCACATGAGTGCTGCCAAAGGTCAGGCTAAGAGGCAGATGGTTTATGTTGGTCTCAAACCAGTGGTCTGGATATTTGCCGAAATCTTTAAATCAACAAAAAGTCTATTTTTCTTTCTCCTCTTCCAAAAATCCCACACAAATATCCCGTACATGACTTTCATTCTTAAAGATTTTATTTATGGTCCTTAGCAGTGAATAGTGCAGGTTTAGGCAAACTTTCTTTTTTCTCCTTAATATATTTTACTTATTACTAAATGTCAGACTTTGAATTGGTGGCGCTGATATTTGCTTGGCGAGTCTAATCCCGAGCATGGGCACAGTTGACCTGAGTCATTATATGCACGGGAGATACTGCAGTCTAGCATTTGTGGCATGACTTGGAATCACACTGAGGCAGGAATCTGAATCCTGTGTGTAAGGAAGTGGGCTTGTGAGCTGAACTGCTCCTCCGGGATCCAGCCCCATCCACACCCTCCCTGTTACATCTGCACTTTAAGTGGCATGTGTTAGAGTGGATTTTAAAACTGAAGTTTAATTGAAAGCAAAGAGCCTATTAAACATGTTTAAAGGGAAGGTAGAAGTTTTAAAGGAAGATGGAATAGAACGCCATTCACAGTTGTCTTCTGTGTAACGATATAGCAGGACAGAGTGTGATCATACCGTATTTTAGCCAAAAATATTTTTTTCATGAACAAATTAAAAAATAAAGAGGAAGGAATGAGAGGACTTTATTGTTACTTAACACCCTTACCTGTGTCACAAGTTTCAATGAAGTCATTCATTTAACAATCATTTGACAATGTTGAGCACCACTTATGGGCCACCCAACACTCCCAGTTGGTTTGTAATTATCCCATGAGGCCTTCAAAGTCTTTCTTTAGACACTTGTGAAATAATAATGTCAAAATAGACTCAGCAACCATAATCCCCCAGGAATGGATGTCTGGGAAAGATGCTGATGTCTCCATTTGGGAGAAAGTAAGGATGTGGGAAGTCCCTTGACGGAAATGACATGAGGTAGTCACTGGATATGCATTTCTCATTATGTTACTTCACTAATATTTCCCATTCATCCACAGTGCAAACACGTCTGGTTATTGTTGCTACTTTCAAACATTATTTTCTACAGTGGGATCTAATTTGTATGAAGCCAGGCAAAGCATAAATGCAGCTTTCAGGCAGGCCAGACTTGAAGTCTAGTAAAGGAGTAACCTGGATGGGGTCCAGTGAATCTCAATTACTGCCATCATGCATTCGCTGTGCAAACATCCCAGCCACCTTTAGACACGGACTTGCCAGTAGTTCTGTGTCTAAATTCTTCTCCATTTAGGCAGTGAGGAGCTGGTCCTCTCCCTTGCATGGTGGTATCTTACTGATGGTACACATCCTTGCTTCATTGCTCCACTGATAATGAAGCTGTACTTCAGCGATTGGAATCACAGCTCCAGTCAACATATTGAAAGCAGATTCCCAACTTAATTATACTTTTCCTTGCTTCGTGTGTAAGAAGTGTGATGGGTTACCTTATTTCCATTTAAATAATTTTTAACAAATTGATACCAGTATCAGAAGATAAATAGATAATTGATAGTATTAATCAGGGTTCTTTTGAGCAAATTCTTGTAATCTCTCTCTCTTCTCTCTTCTCTCTCTCTCTCTCTCTCTCTCTCTCTCTCTCTCTCTCTCCTCTCTCTCTCCCTCTCCCCCCCTCTCCCCCCCTCTCCTTCTTGTACAAGTTTGTTTATGCAATTATGATGGCAAAGAAGTCCCAAGAGCTGCTTTCTGCATGTAGGAAGAGCAGAAAAGCTTGTGCTGTAACGCAAAGGCGTTATATCTCAACCCCCAAAGCCAGGAACCATGGAAGCTCTGGTCAGGGAGGTAAGTCCCAGTCTGAGGCTGAGGTCTGGGTCCTGAGAAAGTTCAAGGTGAGTAGGAGATGGTGTAATGCCTATGGGATAAAATGAGGGGAGGTGAATGATGAAGGCATGATGGTGTAGCACCAGGCTCCTCCTGGCCACCTGATGATTCATCAGAAAGGGATTGTCTGCTCCGGGTCATGACTCGTAGTCATGAACATGCTGATGGTTGGATGTCAGGAGCAGATGACACCAATGTTTGGGGATCCTCACTATTTGAAGGTTTTTGCCAAGACATTTTTAGAGAATATGGCAACTAGAAGTTGTCTTATGCTCTTATATCTTATGTTCTGGTGGTGCCTTTGAATTTTTGTGGATGTAGGTTTGATTTGCCATCTTCTTCCTAAAGAGACTGGTTTTATCCCAATCAGGCACATGATTTGGCCTCCTTCGGCCATAAACAAGTCCTTCAGCTCTGCTAAAATGTGGTAGCAGCTTCTTCATGGAAGCGTCCCTACTAATTTTTATGTTTATTGGTCCAAACCCATTCCTGAGTCTGTGTTTCCGTCTCTAACTTCAGGGGAATGTCTTGATGTCACACGTTTTAGGGGAATCACTTGCTGAAATTTCTCTGTAGTTCAAGACTTTATGGTCATGTTGTTATCCACTAGAGCAAGTTTTCATTTTTTTCACCTACACATTTAATGCATTTTCTGTCTTAACCAAGCACTTATACACTGTGGTCAGAACCTTTCACAGTTTAAGGTACAATAGCAAAACTAGCACAAATGTATTGTTCCTTGTTCACAATATTATAGATTAAATATTCATTTTACCATAGATCTTAGCAACCTCAATGTACAATTTTTTATTATTGAGAACTTTTACCTTTTCACTTGAAGCATCTTATGACTTACCTTCAGCATATCCGAGTTGCCAGCATCACGAAGTAAACTGCGGGTTACATGAAAATAGGCACTGAGATATGGTGACAGTTGATCTGGTAAATGGCTGCTAAGTGACTAATGGGAGGGTAGCATATACAGCATGGACACACTGGACAAAGGGATGGTTCACATCCTGGCCAGGACAGGTGGAATGGTATGAGATTTTATCATACTACTTAGAAGAGCATGCCGTGATAAAACTTATGACATGTTCACTCATGGAATTTTCCATTTAATATTTTTGGACCAAGGTTAGCGGTGGGTAACTGAAACCATTAAAAGTGAAATCTTCTAAGAGGAGGGACTACTGTCAGCACATAACTTTATGAGATAACAGCGTTTATTGAATTGCCTTAAGTCCTTTGAAAAATGAGAATGTGCACTGGTGCTAACCTTCTTATACTCTGCCAACACTTTCCACAACAAAACTTGTTCTTTGGGGTACACTCCTCGAGTCATGGGATCATAAAGTGCTTGAGGCAGGGCACCCCTAGCCATTCCTTCAACATCCAGAGTGCAGTGAGTTTCCCAGTATTCCGTGGTAAAGTAGAGGCAGACCCAAGCCCTCTGTTACAATGAAGTACATTGTTAACCACATTAAAATATTAAGTTTTGAAATTAAACTGTCTTAATGAACTAAAGAAGAGCTTCTCATGAAGGATCAGCTGGTACAGAAAAGCTCTGGTAAGGGTAAGAAAATCCAGAACAACAAAATGATTAGGAAGGCAGGCACAGGTGAAAGCTAGAGCAGGGGAATGGGCATCTGTGGGGGTAGCAGGATACTGAGGGTCTCTTCCCGAAGGCAGAGATAACAAATATTCAGGGCCTGCATAGGATGAGGCCATGCAGAGGAACAGGGGACAAACTGAAAGTAGACCAGCCCTCAAAAAGGCTGCAGAACAGCCTCTGGTCATCTCGATTCCCAACTGGGTGAAGATGATCTTCCTGTTTCTATCTGTCTGCCAGAAGAAAAATAAATGTTCCTTGTAGTAAAGAACTGTTATACTTTCCCATACATAATGCCCAGCCAGCACTCCATAAAAAATTAGGAGGCATGCCAAGCCACAAGACAGCATAATTGGAAAAACAAGAGATAAAAGGCAAAACACACAAGTCCGTAGATAATCCAGGTTCTGGGATGATCAGATATGAATTTATCATAATCACAATCAATATATTCAAGAAAAAGATAAGAGGGAAAGTTACACCAGAGAACTGGGACCTATAAAGTATTCTAGAACTTAAAAATGCCATAACTGAAATTAGAAACCCAGTAATGTATTTAAGGGCAGAATAGAGACATCTGAAAAAAGAACTGGAAAAAATGGTCCATAGAAAATACAGACTGAAACCTTGATGGGCCAAATGTTGAAGGGGAAAAGGAATGTAAGAGACCGATGGGCATAGAGAAAAGGTCTAATGAATGCATAATTGTAATGAGAGAAAAACAAGACACAGGAAATATTTGGAGATGTATTAGCTGAGATGTTTTCAAAATTGATGAAAGACTCAAGCCATGATTTGATGAGTGCAATACACCCAAATAGGTGTGATCGAAAGAAATTCACACCTAGGTCCTAAGTATGAAATTGTTAAAGATTAAAGACAGAAATTTTTTTTTTATTCTTTATTTTTTATTTTTTATTTTTTTTAATTTTATTTTATTGGTGCACTGTATTCATACATCATAGTGGGATACAAACTTTTGTAGACATACATGCACACATCGCCCAGTCAGCCCCCACCTGATCCCCACCCCATTCTCTCCCCATCCCTCCTTCCCATGCTTGGCTTAGTGGTTGACATCTAGTATTATAGCAATTTATCCAAAATTAAAAATGATAATCTCACATAACAGTTTCATTTGTCTGATACCAAGAGTTTGATGATTTAAAGATAGCATTTCAATATTTCTTTTTGCTTTCTTTCTTAATAGAGCATATTTTTTTTTCTGTTTTTTTAGGTGAAACTATCATATATTTATATATTTATTTTTCAGAAAAAAATCTATCCTAATATGGAATATGAATTCTAGATACCCAAAACGATCTTGAAAAAGAACAAAGCTAGCAGATATATATTTTCTGATTTCAAACCATATAAAGCTACAATAATTGAGACAGTGTAGTACTGTTCTAAAGGCAGATATATAGACCATTGGAGTTAAATACAAGCCTAGAGCTAAATTCTTCCCTATATTGTCAAGTTATTTTTGACAAGGTTTCCACAAACATTTGGTGGTGGAAATAATAATCTTTTAACTAAATATTGTTGAAAAATAATAATTACATGGAAAAGAATAAAATTGGACCTTTACCTAATCCCATATACAAGTATTAACTCAAAATAGATAAAAGACCTAAATATAAATCTTAAGACTATAAACTTTTAGGAGAAAATCTGGGTCATAAAACCTCACAACATTGAAATTGGCAGTGATTTCTTGGATATGATTTCAATGGCACAGGCAACAGAAGAATATACAAACTCCCTAAAAAATAAAAGAAAATATTGTATATCCAAAGACAATGTAAACAGAGTTAAAAGTTACTAATAGAATTGGATAAAATATTTCCAAATGCTATATCTGAAGGTATATTAATATTCCAACTAGAAATCCTAAAAATTAACAACAATAAAGGCAAACAATACAACTTAGAGATAGGTAATAGACTAACATAAATAATGAATCTCCACAGATAACCAATCTTAGTTGTCTGTTGGATGGAAACTCTTGTTTCTCTGGTTCTGGTGAGTGTTACCTATTTCTTCTTTGTAGTTAATCTCTTTGAGTATTTTCTCTAGCGCTGGTTTTGAAGACATAAATTCCTTCAGTTTCTGTTTGTCATGGAAGCTTCTTATTTCTCCATCTAATTTGATAGAAAGTTTTGCTGGATAGGAAATTTTTGGCTGGAAGTTGTTTTCTTTCAGAGTTTGGAATATGTTACTCCAAGCCCTTCTGGCTCTCATGACTTGGTTTGGGAAGTCTGGAGTGATTCTAATTGGTTTGCCTCTGAATGTCAGTTGGCCCTTTGTTTTTGTTGCCTTTAAGATTCTCTGCTTGGCTTCCACATTGGTCATTTTGACAATTATATGGCATGGGGATCCTCTTCTCCGATCCTGTCTAAAGGGAGTTCTATAAGTTTCCTGGATCTGTGTATCAACCTCTTGCTCTATATTTGGAAAATTTTCTGCTATTACTTCCTTGAAGAGATTGTTGATCCCTTTGGTATCACTTTCTTTTCCCTCCTCTATTCCAATTATTCTTAGGTTAGCTCTCTTAAGATGGGCCCATATTTCTTCAATGTCAGATTCCTGCTGTTGGATATTTTTTTCTAGATTAGAAACTATGCATTCATTTTTGGATTGCTCATCTTCTAAGAGCGAGATTCTGTTCTCCATGTGGTCTAATCGGTTGTTTGTGCTTTGAATTGAGGCCTTTACTTCATTAATTGCATCCTTTATCTCTTTTTGGCTCTCTCTGAGTTCTTTTCGAAGCACCTCTATTATTTCTACAGTTATTTTCCTGATTTGATCTTCTAGAAATCTCTGATTTTCTGTTTTATCGGGTTCTGATGTTGTGGGGTTGTGCACATTCATTACTCCAGTGTTATTCCTCTTTCCCATGATTTCGGAGGTTTGTGCCTTCTCTGGGTTCTTCCCTTGGGTCACTATGGCTTCACTTAAGGTGCTCTGGATCTCGAGTCTGTATTATCTCAGACCCCACTACTCCTTTACTGGGTTGTATCACAGAGTCTCCGACCCAGGGAGTCGATAGAGGCTGCTTTAAACTATGGGGGGTGCCAGGTTGCACGTTCTCCTATGGTGTGATATCTCTGCCACCACCACTCCCTCACTGGGTCAAGTCCCAGGAGGCCCAGTACTGCGATTTCTCCTCTGTGGCCCGCGATTTGACTCACTGTTCTTGAGTACGCAGATGTAGCTGTACTGGACTCGGTGAATTCACTGCTGCTGCCGCCGCCGGTGGCAATATGGCGCCTCTGCCACGCCCTCGGCCATGAGGCTGGCGTATTTTTTCTTCTCTGGTTTTGATTTCCACTCTGAATCCCTGCAGCGTGTGCTTAGCTCAGCCACGGGGAGCTTTAAATGCTGTCTGCGCCGAAAGATCCCGCCTGGCTGTTCCACAGCGGCTCACCTGGCTTGCTGTAGCCGTCCGTTGAGTTCGCCGCTGCCGCCGGCAGTATGGCGCTGCTGCCGCGTCCTCGGGCGCGTGTGTCTCCTCTGTGGCCCTGAGCTCTGTTCTCAGTCCGCTTTCTCTCTGGAGCCTGGTGGGTTTTTTTGTTTTTCTGGTGATGGTGTTTTCTGGCTATGAAAGGCGCTCTTTTTGTGGTAATGGAGATTGGTTGTTAGCGGGACTCTTAAGCCCCGCTTTTCTAGGTCACCATCTTCCCGGAAGTCTTAAAAAGACAGAAAATTTTAACATGAGAGAGAGAAAAGGAGATAGGAATCTTGAAGCCGCAGCTGATTTCAACACCAGCAATTCCAGCCAGTAGACAATGGAGTGATATCTTAGGTAGTAAAGGAAATAACTGCGTATGTGGAATTATGGCCACTTTAAATGCTTTTCAAAAGTGAAGGAAAAGCCGGGCGTGGTGGCGCACGCTTGTCATCCCAGCATTTGGGAGGCTGAGACTGGAGGATCGCGGTTCGCAGACAGCCTCAGCTACTTAGTGAGGCCGTCCGCAACTTAAGTGAGACGCTGTTTCAAAATAAGAATGAAAAATAGGGCAGAGGGTGTAGCTTGATGGTCAAAAATGCCCCTGGGTTCCATCCCCTGACCTGCAAAAAAAAAAAAAAAAAAAAAAAAAGTGAAGGAAAAACAAAGAAGACATCTCAGAGGACAAACACTAAAACAATTTGTCACTAGCAAAACTCTACTAAAAATAAAAATTAAGGGTTATTTTAGTGCTTTCTAGGTAGAGACAGCATGGAAACTTAGCAAGGAATAAAAAGTAAATATGATAGTATGTATATGCGAATAGTCAGTAAACAATACCTTATTAACGATGTCTTCTGAGGTTTAAATATATGTGGAATAAGAACCAATATAATAGAATAAAAATTTGATGGTAGCAAATTGAGTTAGTTAAAGATCCTATAATTCAGAGAAGTGATACATGTGTGCCTTTATATTAATATTTATTAAGTCAGTGATGCTTATTGTAACCTCTAGAGTGAATATAAAATGCATATATAATTAGTAGGCTAATGGAGGGAAATAGAGTAATAAAAGTAATTAAGTAATCCAAAAAATATAAGAGTAAAAAAACCACTACACCAAAGAGATAAAGAAAAATTTGGAACAAATTCAGATAGCAGACTTTACTTCAAAAATATTCATTACATTACATTTAACAGACAAAACAGTCTCATTATGGATCAAAGATTGTCGAAGGAGATCAAGAAAAAAGCGTAACCATCTTTAGGAAGAAACTCTCCCTAAATATAAAGACATAGAAGGTGAGGGAATTTAAAGTATGGTAAAAATGATTCGAAAGGTGGGTCATGGAACCCAAGCAGAACACAGAAGGGACACAGCACAGGAAATGTATGGCGATGGCAGAGATCAGCGGTTATCTACCTCGGCGACACACAAAAATTACTTGGAGGAGATTTTTTTTTTTAGTTAAACTTCTTATTTGGAGAAAAATTGGAGAGTCACGGGCTGTTGTAAGAAATAATATGGAGATCTCGCTTATGGAAATCCCTTCCCCCATTGTTTCCAGTGGTACCATTTTGCAAAATGATACTAAACATCACAACCAGGGCATCAACATTGCTGCAGTCAAAATATAGAACATTTCTATGACCTCCAGGCTTCTGAGAGTTGCCCCTTTCATGGCCACACTCCCTACTGTTCCCAGGCTCCACAATCCTTGGTAATCTATTCTCCATTTCTTCAATTTTATCATGTCAATAGTATTTTGTAAATAGACTCGTACATCGTCTATGGCTGGCTTTTGCACTCTGCACCATCCTCTGGAGACTCCTGGGGTTTGTTCACTGTATGCATGGTTACCTCCTTTTTGGTAACTAGATTGGTTTAACTGTTTTTGCTAACTAGTTTAACTGTAGTTTGTTTTAACTGGTCACCCAATGAGGGGCATCTGAGTTGTCTACAGTTTGAGGTTATTATGAATAAGGCTACTATTGATGTTTGTGTTCAGATTTTTATGGGAACAATAATTTTCATTTTGCTGGGGAAAATACCCAAGAGTGCAACTGTTTGGTTACATGACAATTGCATTTTCAATATTTAAAGAAACTGCCAAACCATTTTTCATAGTTGCTATAGGCTATGGTTTGGATATATAATGACCCCAGAAAAGCTCACGTGTTAGCCAGGTTTGGAGGTGGGGATGGCTGAAGGAAGTGGACCACTGAGGACGATGTCTGTCCCTGGCCCCCTCCTCTTTCTCTTTCTTTACCTCTCTGCGTTCTCTCCTCCTCCTGGACCCTGAGTCCCAGCTGCCAAGCCACTTCTGCCTTGAAGCCAGCCAGCCATGGACTGAAGCCTCTGAAATCTCCACACCCGTGAGCCGCACAAACCTTTCCTCTTCTAAGTTGTACATGTTGGGTATTGGTTCAGAGTGATGGAAAGCTGACTGGAGTACTGTACCGTTTTCCATTCCCATGCATAATGCTTCTTCAGTTCTTCTGCATCCTAGGAAGAACTAGTTCATGGCCAAATGGACTGGTACTTTGATTGACCCAGGAAGGGAGAAGTTCAGTTTCATCCTAGCCACATGACCTGAGGCTTCCCAAAAGAGACCATTATAAAATTAATAGCTCAAAATCCAATATTTGATTATCTTCTAAGTGCCAGCCAGACAATATTTATGTATTTATGTGTATGAGCTGATACCATCCTCTCTGCAATAAAATAAATTAAAAGAAATTATACCACCTATGGCAGAAGGCAGGCTCTTTGGTGTCTCTGAATCAAGTCGTCTTTCCGATTTCAGTGAAGATGGGTTTTCTCTTTTAGAGGCAGCAGCTGTCCCCCAAGGTGACTACTTTCTGGTTCCCAGCTTGTGCTGGCACAGGCCAGAGTGGAACAGCATTATCTTCTGCTTGACTTTCACGTGACCATGCATAGCACAGTGTCAACACCTCAGCAAGGCCAGTGACAGGCTTCCTGGTTCACCTCATGACTTTGCCCAGCCTGGATGCCCACACTGTCCAACTCCACACACAGTATTACACACAGCGTGGGCTGAGATCCATGGTTTGAATGCCTGAATTTCTCAGAAGGCAATGAGAATATTCACCTTCACATCAACTTAGTCAAATTCCCTTTCAGGAGACATAGAGATGGGGCTGCGGGAGGATGGAAGGGGTCCAGAGTGATCTTCAGCCTTAGAGGCTCCTGGCTAGAGGACTGGAGGTGGGAGGAGGCCCTAAGAGAGGAGAAAAGTGATGGGCAAAGTAGGATGGAAATAAAAAACAGCAAATAGGAGACTTGGAGCAGGGCAAAGCTGCCAAAGAGGTGCAGCAAAGCCCAGCCAGTCCTGATTTTTCTGTTTTCTTCTTTCGGGGCCAGAGCTCCTCACTGCCGTGCTTCTTGGGCTGACACAGCGGGACACAGAGTCAATTCCATGGTCCGGTGGTGGAATGGAGTATTAAGGTTTGGCTTTCTTTGGAGTTGGGGGTCTGTGATTGATGTGCTGCCGCCTGGACCTCCTTTTCCGCTGTCTTTATGGAGAGATGAAGTGTGTGTACATTATTTATGTTTTTCACTACGGATGTGGATTTGATATCAGCTACAATGTGCCACAAGAAAGAATTTTTATTTTCCTGCTTTTTTTTTTTAATAGAAAGAGGCCTTTCACACCTCAAAATAGACTGAAAGAGCATTTCGTGACCACATCACCCATTTCTCTGTTCTCTGTAACGCCAGAGCATTCTTTCAGTGACGGAAGCACAGGCTCATTGGAGTCCAGTCTCGTCTCAGTGATTCTAGCCAACCTTCAGCAAGTAAAGCTCCCTTTATTCTCTCGACTGTGCATGTAGTGTGCATGTGTGTGCGTGTGCATGTGCATGCGTGTGTGTGTGTGTGTGTGTGTGTGTGTGTGTGTGTCCTCAGAGAATAATTTGACTCTGCAAAAGATATGGTGAAAGGACATTCTTTTTTTACTGCCTGCAATCAAGGTAAATTTATCCCTTTTCTGAATATAAGCCACTTTAAAAAAAAAAAAAAACTGTTGCATCAGCTGGGCCTGGTGGCCCACACTTGTCATCGCAGCATTTGGGAGGCTGAGACAGGAGGATCCGGTTTGCGGACAGCCTCAGCTACCTAGTGAGGCCCTCTGCAACTCAGTGGAACCCTGTTTCAAAATAAAGAATAATAATAATAAAAAAGGACTGGGGAGCTTGGAGGTAGAATGCCCCTGGGTTCCATCCCCAGTGCTACACACACACACACACACGCAAAAAAAAAAAAAAAAAAAAAAAAAAAAAAAAAAAAAAAACAACCAGCAACAAAAGAAACAAAAACTGTTATATATAGGTTGAGGATCAGAAATGCCTAATACAAGTAGACTATATCCTTTTTTTTTTTTTTTTTTGGTGGTACTGGGGTTCCTGGAAGCCCTTCTACCTCCGGGCTACACTCCCAGACCTATTTTTATATTTTTTATTTGGAAACAGGGTCTCCTAAGCCAGCGCGCGTGGCTGGCTTTGAACCTGCGCGATCCTCCTGTCTCTGCCTCCCGAGCGCGGGGATGACAAGCGTGCGCCACCACACCCAGCCATCCTTGTTTTTTAAAAAGATTTTTTGTTTTTGTCAAAGTAATGTATACACACACATAAATATATATAAAAAGTCAAATGCTAATTTAATAGTTACAGTGACAAAGAGCAGCATCTTAATCCTTCCCTCCAAGGATTTTATATTAATCTCTCTCTCTCTCTCTCTCTCTCTCTCTCTCTCTCTCTCTCTCTCTCTCTCTCTCATACACACACGCATGCACACACACATCTTCAAAGCAGAAAATCTAACACTGTATTTATTTTTCGCTTAGGTCTGGACTCGGTGCACTACTGTGACTATGTAAACATGATTCCCCGATGGGCCCTAGGATCTCATGTTTATATTTCTGTCAACTTTTTACTTTTCTTTTTTGGTGCAGTACTGGGGATGGAACCCAGGCGCATTCTAACCTCCAAGCTACACCCCCTGCCCTATTTCTTTATTCTTTATTTTGAAACAGGGTCTCACTAAGTTGCAGAGGGCCTCACTATGTAGCTGAGGCTGTTCATGGACCGCGATCCTTCAGTCTCTGCTTCCCGAATGCTGGGCTTATGAGCGTGCGCCACCACGCCCGGCTAACATTTCACTTTCCAAAATAAATTTCCTTGAAATTTTTCTTCCTCTTGGCTCTCTCAGGACGCCTTGCTGTTTCTGTATCTTCCGCCGTAATGTAAATACCTCTCATCAGTCTTTCACAGTCAGACCTGCTCCTGTTTCGTTCCACCCCCACCTTTTCTCTTTCATTTCCTCTCCCTCTCTCTCTCCCTTCCCTGACATCCTTCCTGGAGCTCTGCATCCATTCATAATCTGGACCATATTTGCTGTCTTGTGTGCTGCCCAGCTGTAATCCTGGGACCTCTCTGCATACATCCTCTGGAAATTCCTGTTGCCCCTCTCCATCCGGGGATCACCTTTTTTCTGTATCCTGTGCTTTCTCATTTAAGGCGATACCAACTGCTAGAGTAAAGCACACTTTGAAATGCATTTGATTAATACAATAAAACGTATTCCATCGGCTACGCAGGAGTCCAGCGCGTCTCCTACAGGGTGATCCAGGGGCACCGACTCCCTTCACCGTGTGTCCTCCTGTCCTGTAGGCTCTGGTGGACTCTGCTTTCCGTCCATAGGAAGAGGAGAGTGGATTGTATGCCGAGGTCTCTTCCCCTGGCTAGACTCAGTTTCACGGCAGCACCTAGTGACAAGTGGGGTGACAAATGTCGTCTCTGTGGCCAGGATCAGAAGTGGTGGTAAAGATGCAATATTGAGGAGACAGTAGCTCAGAAGTCTCCAGAATAGGGGAGGAATCAAGTCTTCACATCGAAGATGTTCATAATTCCGTACCCTTTGCAGGATCCATGAAAATAAACTGACATGGCAGAAAGGAAGGTCATTGCTGCTTGGGCTTCTCTAACCCACTTCTCCCTTTTGTCTGTTCTTAAAACTTGATTTTTGATTTATGACTCAGTTGGTTGCAATACATCCTTAAATATATATTTTTTTCTTTTAAGTATGAAATACCTTACATTTCTTGAACTCAAAAACCTCAGTGATCTCTACATCTGGATGGCAATTTGGTTGGCAGTATCCTTTTTATTCTCAAATCAGCAGGCCAGGAATTCTCTGAAAAAGTCAAAATCACCCTTTTCTTCACCTCCGGAGGACATTTGACGAGGCCGGAAGACATTTTTGTTCTTTCCAGTTGCAGGCTGTGGCTATGGCTAACTTTTCCTGTCCACAGGACAGACCCAATGGGCCCCAGATGCCCACAGTGCTGAGCTTGAGAAACCTTGTTCAAGGTACATCTCCTTGTTTTCATCGTCTTATGATAGTAAGCAGTGTGGAGAGGTCTGATGTTAATCTGATTTTTAAGAGCTTTTTTTGCTGGGTGGGTGTGGATAGGAGTTTATGAGATTTTGGGGAAGGTATGCCTGCATGGTAACAGACTCCTCAAAGGCTAAGCACACCAAAACACTTAAAGATGATTAGATGGAATGGATGCTTTTCAAAATAGGAAAGTTTCTAAAATTGGCTCAATGATGAGAAGAAAAAAATATGAGCAATCAACAACCAATTAGAAAGTTTAATCAGTGCTCAGAATATTTTTTTTAACTTGGTGATTCAAGTTTTTCTTTCGTGTGGGGTGATTTTCGTCCCTCCGCTGCTAAAGAGGCTGCCTGGATACACCCCCGCGAATGTCCTCTGATCTGTGACACACATCCATCCAAGCTCTCTCCACACCTCACTGGACGTCCAGTCCTGCTTGCTTCCAGAATGAGAATTCTTGCTCGTACGACATATATTAAACATGGTGTGCTAGGTACTGGCCTGTATTTTGGGGGTGCAGCAATGGGCAGAACAGAAAACAAAAGCCTGTTCTTTCATCGAGCTTATGCTTTTAAGTTTTTGGAAAATGTGCCTGGAGTATGGGACTCCCCTTGGCTGAGCCAGCCTCCAAAGTTGGAGCGTATCCGATAGCGTATCCACTTGGTTCAGAAGCTTTTCATTTCTGCTAGTCTCCCATTGCTGAGATCCCTGCTTATGATGCCAAAGTAAAGACAGTCACCCTCTGTATTCTTGGGCTCTGCATTCCTGGATTCACCCAACCATGGCTCCAAAGTATTTGGAAAAAATTTGCATCTGCACTAAATATGCAAAATTTTGAGGCTCTACTAAATATATACTTTTCTTTTTGTAATTGTTGCCTATGCATTGTGTTATTATAAGTAATCTTGAAATGATCTAAGTATACAGGAGGATGTGTATAGGTTATATGCCAACACTCTGCCCTCGTTCATGAGGGAGCTGGGCATTTGCAAGTTTGCTATCCACAGGAGTGTCCTTGAACCAGGTCCCCTCAAATACCAAAGGACTTGTAATGAGTAAAAATCAACACAAATTGAAAGAAAAACATCATCAGAGATTATGTATCTAGAGCTGTGTTGAGGCTGAGATTAGCATGGTAATTAGGATGCTGCAGAGCCTACATCCTGGCCCTCCCTGAAGGAGAAAGGCTGGGGTCTTGTCCAGGGGATTACAAACTGACCATAAGCTCCTAAGAGTACTGTAGGTGCACTGGCTGGGACCCAGCAGTATGGTCTCAACTTATTCAGTTCAGAACACAGTAGTGAGCATGGGAGGGTTAGGGGTATTGGTCCAGGACTCTGTGTGTGTGTGTGTGTGTGTGTGTGTGTGTGTGTGTGTGTGTGCAGTGGATTGAACCTAGGGGCATTCTACCTCTGAGCTACACTTCCAACCTTATTTTATTTTTATTTTGAAATTGGGTCTCACTAGGTTGATAAAAGTCTTATTATGCTGAGACTGCCCTCAAACCTGCGATCTTCCCGTCTCAGCCCCCCAGGCACTGGGATGACAGGCGTGAGCTCCCAAGCCCAGCTCAGGACTCTGTTCTAGGGGCCACCAACTGCACGCTCCAGGCACTGAGTTATTTTATCCCCCAGGGATTCAGAGTCACCACCCACTTCTTTTATAAAGGTGGCAGTTCTAACTGGCCTAAGAGGGCGTATTTAAACAGCCACACATAACACATCTGTGGCCCATCCAAAATAGTTACATCTGGATTATTGATTTTCCAGGTCCTTCGGGGTCTGAGCTTCTCTTCTGTGTGATTTCTTTAACACCTTCTGCCAGCTTGCTGAAGTTTCCAGTGACTAACCCCCTCTCAGCTTCCCTCCATTTCTCAGCTACCCTTCTAAAGGAGGACATTTATCTTCATCAGATGAATACCATTTCTCTAGAAGTCGCATGACGAGCGAAACTAAATGATGCTTGGCCAGGGCCCTGTGAGCAGGAGAGGTCCCCGGTCCTGTCTCTGCCCTGATATGCTGCCTGCTGCCCCTCGGCCATGTACTAGGACGATCTTTTTTTTATAGTATTATTTTTATACAAGTTTTTATTATTCATCTTGTCTTCATTACATTTCACATAATGATACATTTCTAGGATATCAGCATATTTTTGCGAAAACAGACTCTCAGTTTAAATATCATATTCTGTTTATCCCTATACAAACAAATATGCTCTGCTTTAAAGATATGTAATTTAATTTTTCTCATTGTTGTGAACATTTAAATCTGCTGAAATACTTAAAATAGTAACAAAATGTATAGAAATTTATAGGAGCCTGCTGATCAAAGTGTGTTAGATGCATTTGTGAGGATTTGTTTGGTATGGATAGATCCTCACATCCTAAGTATTAAGTTTGGTATTTAAGGTTTCAATTACTGTAATTTATTTGCACAAATTATAATAAAGGTTATCATTGAAATCACTGATTTTAAAATTTCTAGATTACCTTTCTTGTCTTTTATTTTGATCTAAATTTTTGCTATTATTTTAGGACGATCTTTTGAATTCAGCATGTTGATCTGGAACCTCTTTTTTTTTGGTGGTGGTACTGGGGTTCCTGGAAGCCATTATATCTCCGGGCTACACTCCCAGACCTATTTTTACATTTTTATTTGGAAACAGGGTCTCCTGAGCCAACGCGCGCGGCTGGCTTCGAACCCGCGCAATCCTCCTGTCTCCGCCTCCCAAGCGCGGGGATGACAAGCGTGCGCCACCACGCCCAGCGTGCTGGAACCTCTTACGTTGAGAGAGAAGAGCAGAAGCACACGCTGGCCATGCTGTTTGTCCACATGGCTCAGAAAGAAGCATTTAATGTCACCCGGGAATCCTCTGTAAGGTAAGAACAGGCCTGGGCAGGAGGCTTACAAGTTAACACAGCAAGGAAATTTGAGACAAAGTAGAATTAAAAATCCACGATCTCATCACACCAGAAAAGGTTCCCAGCACTCTAGCCTGTGACCTAATCTTACCATCCCGCCGCCCTGACACCTGGGGAGCAGGAGCCTGTCCAGAGGAGATTCCTGGGGGACAAGGATAAAGCACAAGAAGGGGTACAAAAATAAGGGTTATTATTATTAAGTAGGGGTTTTTACTCCATAAGCGAGATTTATGTGTGATTTTCTGCTCTATGATTGTATGCTCTATGATTCCTTGGTTGGATGATCACTTTTTTTTTGTCTCTGAAACAGCTGAATAAGAGATGGATTGTTTATCTTCTCCTTGAAGGTTTGAAAAAAATAATGTACAAAACCATCTGAGCCTGATGTTCTGTGAGTGGACGGGGGCGGGGGAGACTGGAGCGCCGATTGCGTTCTTAAATGATGGTTGATTACGCACGCTTTCCTATCCATCACGGAGTCACTTTAGAAATTTGTGTATTTCAAGAACAAATACATTCCATCTAATCTTTAAAATCTCTTGGGATAAATCTACTCTCCGTATCTGCCACTATGATCTTTTTTTCATGGCTGATACATCCTTTCTGCACCTTTCCCTCATTTGTTTCTGTTTGATTTTTGAGCTGTGTTTATTTTATCAGTTTTTGCTTCTAAGCACCGATTTTGGTTCTGATGACTATTCTGCAAGATGAATCTCTTCTAGATTTTAAAGTGTCAAATGAGGAGAGTCCCAAACCGGGTCCACACCTGTCATTAGTGGGACGTGGGGTGAATTCCACGTGGAGTTCACGTGGATGGAAGACAGGGACTGAGAAATAGCCCTGACTGGGAGGACTTAGAGACGCCGAGGTTAATACCTGGGAAGAGTCAGGGCCCGGCTGCTCCATCCTGCTGCCCACAGAGAAGCCTGCAGAGGAGCTGCTGCTGGCTCACAGTGCGAATCTTCCTGGGGAGGGGGCCACACCGTGGCTTCCCCTCACTGCCTGAGCATGGGAAAGAGACTGTCAGAGAGGAAGCAAACAGGATGCTGGATGCCAGCGTGTCTGCATTTGGGGTCAGCTCTGGCAGGAGTCATCATCGTTGGCGATATAAGGTACCCGGCGCCTGAAGACCTTGGTATTGATCTGCCTCGTGTGCAAGGGGGGCATTGAGTTCATATGTGTGCATCCCTCCTGCTAGAAAGAAAGGGGAAAAGAACTCCTCTGCTCTCAACCAGCTCATTACAGACAATTCCGCGGGAGGACTCAGGCCACTTCATGTGCCAGAGTCCTTGGTTTCTGCTTGGCGTGACTTGCTCCTCTCCTGCTTGCTTGAGGACATGGCGATGCTCCCCTGCAGCTGGCTTGACTTTGACAGTGCATTTCAAGGTTATATTTGTGATCATAAAAGCTCATCATTACTCTTTCTTGATGATTTGTCCTTATCATTATATAGTATTATTCTTTATCACTCTTAATGTGGGGGATTTAAAAAATAACCTTTTTACTTTTCAGCAGTTTTAAATTTGTGAAAAGATTTTGAAGACAGCGCAGAGAGTTCCCGTATATATCCTATATCCAGTTTCCCCCTAATAACAGCTTATGTTAGTATTCTGTATGTTAATGAACCAAAATTAATAACTTGCTATTAACACTTTTTTTGGTCTGATGTCCTTTTTCAGTTATTAACAAATTAGTTTTTGCCTAGTGTCCAAGATCCTGTCCAGTATCTACATTACATTTAAGTGTCATATCTTCTTATTCTCTTACTATGACAGTTTCTAAGATTTTCCTTGGTTTTGATGACTCTCACAGTTTTGAAAAGCATATTGATTGGAGGTTTTGCAGAAAGTCATTTATCTAGAGTTGGTCTGAGTTTTTAATGATTAAATTAACATTTGGGGTCTGGGGGAGGAAAATGCCAGATGTAAAATAGCATCTCACATCACGTCCAAGCTCAGGGAATGATCAACAGATCGGGGAGGACTGAGAGTCATCTTACATATTGCCCCAATCCTAGAAGCAACCATTTCTCCAAGGAGTCCTTATTCCCCTTACTGGAGAATGTTATTAGAAAGAAAAATCTGGGCACTCGTCTGGGATACCATTGTTTCTAGGCCCTGTCAGCTAACAGACTGAGAAAATATACTGGTGTTTACCTAGCACCCATATGAACACAGTGTATAAACATTTCTATGTGTATCCATCCCTATATAAGAAACTTACCAGAGTCCACACAGATTTCACTAACTCTGATTCATTCTACCATCTTTCCCTTCTTTATTTGTAACAAGGTGTCTCCTCTTACTGGGCTCCTGTCCAGTGGTGATGAATGAAGTTCAAGGACTCATGAAGGGCGTAAGAATATGGAAGTTTATTTGTAAGCCAGAGAAAAGATAGAAAACAGACAGACCCAGGGAGAGGATCTGGAAAGGGGGCCACCCTGAAGTTCTTGGGCGGTGAGCTTTCATCCCTCCAACCCATTCCCCGTCGCTCTTCTGTTATTGGTCAGAGTTGGGTCTTGGGAACCCAATATCTTTCACTCAGTGTCAATCCTTAATTTACGTTGTTGTCTTGAGGTCTGATGGACTTTAACCTCCTGGGGCTGGTGGGCTGCTGGCTCCTGGGGGCACATACCTGCCCCCTCCCTCTTTGAACACCCTCGGAATTTATTTATACCGGTTGTCCTCAGAATGTTGCCCACAGAAGGGGCTGAAGTTTTGCTTTAATTTCTATAGTCCTTGTGTGTCATTGTTACCTTTATATTTTATTAGCCTTCCCTGTTTTTTTTCTTCCTTATGTGGATGTTTCTTTTACCTTTTCCTGCTCCTCGGTCTTCTGCCCTGCCTCACTTCCACTCCAACAGTGAAAAAACCTTTGGTTTGTTTCAAGTTTTTAGCTCTTGTGAATAAATAAAGCTGCTATGAATATTTCTGTTCAAGTACCTGTATGGCTGTATTTCTTTTATTGGGGAATGTCTGGTCATATGGAAGGTGTAGGTTTTAGTTTTTAAAAAGAGGCAAAACACTTCCAGATGTGCTGTTCTAATTCCCACCAGCAGGTGCGAAGGTCCTCGCATTTTCTTCTTTGCCTTTGTTCTCCCTGTGTCCCTCTTAGGAGAACCTTACGCTGTCACACGCCACCTGCAAGATCCAGGAAAATATCATCATTTCAAAATCCTTCACTTAAGCAGAAGAGCTTTATAATAATGTATGATTATTATATAACAAACTGTCCATATTTAATGTATATGATTAGATAAATTCAGATAAATGCATACATCTGAGAAGCCACTGCCAAAATCAAGGTACCAGCCATGTCCACCACCTCCAGGGGTCCCGGGGTCCCTTCAGACCTTTGAGGTTCTTAACCTAATCACATCTGTAAAGCCTTTTTTGCCACATCATCATTCACAGATCCCAGGGGAATGTCTGGAGATTAGTTATTCAGCCCACAGATCCCTTCTCCTCCATCAGAGCCTCAAAGAACCTGGGGCCACGTTTCACCCTCTCACTAGTATTTCTAAGGAACAACTCGAATCGTGTGGCTGGAGTGCAGCGTGCATGGTAGGAGTGGAGAACCTGAGGTCAGCTGGACAGCCTAGGCCTGGAGTTGTGAGAGGAGGGGTCCTGGTGTGGAGACAGTGCCCTGGCAGGGAGGGCGGCACTTCATTTTGTACTCCCATACCTAGCATACTGACTCGTGATGTCGAGCACCTTTTCATGGGCTTACTGAAGATTTGCAGATCTTATAAGAATATCTACTAAGCTGGGCGTGGTGGCGCGCACGCTTGTAATCTCAGCACTTGGGAGGCTGAGACAGGAGGATCGCAGGTTTGCAGCCAGCCTCGGCTACTTGTGAGGCCCTCTGCAACTTAGTGAGACTGTTTCAAGTAAAAGAATGAAAAAATGGGGCTGGGGGGATGTAGCTCAGAGGTAGAATATCCCTGGGTTCGATCCCTAGCACAACAACAACAACAACAACAACAACTCTACTCAAATCTGTTGCCAGTGTTTAAAATGAGGCTATTTATCTTCATTCTTGATCAGTGAGTTTATGAGTGTGTTCTAGAGGCCAGGCCCTTACTGAATGTATGATTCATACACACTTCCTGAAATTTTGTTGGTTTTCTTTTCACTTCTTTGTGTTAAAAATAAAGCCAGTTCAAATTAAAAACGCAGAAGCTGATTGTGCATACAAGAAAATGTAGGAGACCGCAAAATCTAGGAGACCGCAAGGTAAAAATGGCGAGAAGACGCATAGCGGTGATGTACAGCTTATAAAGTATAAATGAGAAAGTATTTTGACCTTTCTCTTGATTGGCTGTTATACATTAAGGTTCTTCTTAGGGCAACTAGAGCTGTACTAGATTTGTCTGTAGCTGATTGGTTTTAATTTACTAAATCACGCTGACAAGGATGTGTACTTCATTTATGATTAAAGCTAGAATTTAGGGAAAAGATTATTAATGGATTGTTCTAGCCTCACTTACTGTGAATAAGGCTTATGGGACTATTCTTTAAATGTTCTTTTATAATGTTTCTACATTCCTAACAGTACTACTTGAGGTTTGAAAATAAGAAATAAGAATTCTTAAAATCATGGTTTTTTGTTGTATCTTATTTATATACTTTAAATCATAATGAGTGATGATAAAAGACATTCAGTCACTTTTATGTGAGTTATACTAAAAGTTTCAGAGCATTTTTGTTTTAAAAATAACATAAATGCATGGATAATTATCATTTTAAATTAATATTGCCATGACAAGACTACATATTTCCATACCATGTGGATATGTAGTTTATACAGAATTTGTTATCAGAAAACATTAACCCCAAATTAATGTCAAATATCTATTTTAAAGATTGACGGGTAATATCACAAAGAGTTAAAAGTTATTTATAAATAAAAATTTTGAGCATTAAAACCTCAATTTCCTTATATGGTTATCTTGATCTTTGATTTATGATAAATTTTTAAGATGTAACAATTTCTTTTATTTTGTCACAACACTGGTTAAATCATCCATTGCTCGCAAAAGCATTTTCAATCTGGGTACTGGGGTTCCTGTTGCCTTCTATAAGCACGTTCTCCTTTTTTTAAAGAGAGGAGAATGTCTTGTCTTGCTGTGATTTTAGTTTTATCATTGAAAGTGCAATTGCTTTGGGTAGTTCAGATTTAAATTCATTTCTGATGTCCTGTTGTAGTATTTCACAGTATTCTCATTTGCTTCTCTTTGTGTCCCTTTTGATAAAGTGTTTATAAAGAACTGTAGCCTATAGCCAATAGTCAAACACTGAAAATGCCAGCAAACATTATTTAGTTTAACATTTGTACCTCCCAGCAAGGTTAACAGCACCGCAGAATCACAGGTTAGTATCGCCAATTTCCTTCCTTCTTTTGCTTCCAAAATTTTTGTTTCATGCAATATCGCTCATAAGTGTTGAAAACAGTTCTATGAATATAAATGTACTCGTGTTTATTTTACTTGCTGGGATGTAGACAGGGTCATGTAACACACTCGAATGTGGCCATGGCTCTCACAATGGCTGACAGCGTGGATGGCGCCCTCATCCCCATGTCTCTTGCACTGTCTCTGGGGGACGTGAAAGAGCCTCTCCCTTCTCATCTGGTCTTAAGATAGATTTAGTAGGTTAATTCCAACTCCTTAAGTCTTCCGGCAAACTATGGAACTTTAACTTTCATAGGAGAATTATAATATTTTCCTCAGGATTAGAAAACATCCATTTCCCCCTAGAGGGCAAGAAGGAATTCTTGCACGGCAAGCTGGTCTTTTGATGCTCATAAGCTTTAATTTCTCTTGTGTCTATACTCAGGAGTGGAATTGCTCATCTGTAGGGTGAACTTTAGAATCTCAACAGTTTCCAGTGTTGGAATTTTAAATTAGACCATTGTTAGTGAGGTAAAGGAATTTTATTTCCTAAATTCCCAAAAAATTAAAAAACCCAACTTTTGTCAGTCCTTTTAATTTTACTTTTTTTCTTTTAAAGGAGTATGTTGTCCTGCTCATTATAGTTATAGACATATGCCAGCAAACATTACTTGATAGCAATCAAATAACATTTGGAGGTTAGAGGCACTGTAAATGACTAAAGCGATATCCGATGTATACATAACCTCTCAGTATTTTTATAGATAACATTCAGAAGTTACGCCGCTATTTAAAATCTGGAAAGGAGAGCCCAGGTCTCCACTCCGTTTCTGTAGCCCGCTGAGAGCAGATGACTTTCCTCCTGTCCTGTCACTCTCCGGGTGATGGATGTCTTCTTCTGCGCATCGGATCCCATTTCTGCTTCTTCTCCGTGCTAACTCTGTGCTCCATGTTTAGGTCCATGTTTCCCAGGCCCTGTCTCTGGCCATGAACAGAATTTAGCCCCTTTTCTTGCTTGCCACCCAAAGCCATTCACATCTGCAGGAGGTGGAGAGCCACTTCTCAAACCAGAAAGGACTTAGAATAGAAAATTAAACTTTCTTGTTCTTACAAGTTTTGGGGGTGCTCTACCACGTAATTTGACCCCCTCTTCTTTCTTTTCTTTCTTTTCTGTTCCCTCCCTCCCCTTCAGAAATGAAGAAACAAAATTTTCATTTTGAGAACTCAGCCCTCTACAGCTCCTTCCCTTTAAACACACTTCCAGATTTCCCTTTGCAAATCTAAACATCTGCCTAAAGCTTAGAAATCACCTCTTGTAGGGACTCGATTAGACTCCATGACAAAAGTCTAATCGAGAGAAAACTGAAAGAAAATTAACATGTGAATAACATTTATTTTTCAATTTAGTTAGAATTCAGACACAATTCTAGAATTGTTTCTATTTTCTTAAATGTTAGTTTCCATACTTTTTATTTTTCTATTTACTACTTATTTGTTCATTTTGCAGCATAGGGATTGAATCCAGGGGCATTATAACCTTGAGGTACACTCCTAGCCCAATTTTTTATTCTTATTTTGAAACAGGGTCTCACTGAGTTTCTGAGGGCCTCACTAAGTAGCTGAGGCTGGCCACAAACCTGCAAATCCTCCTGTCTCAGCCTCCCGAATACTGGGATTACTAGCATGCGCCACCACACCTGGCTTCGTTTTTATACTTTCTAAGTTTTCTAAGTAAACATGTCATGCCACCTTCTCCTAGAGATCAGACACTTGAAGGAAGATTGGGCAGAAGACTTAGGAGACAGATCTGGGTTCAAATCCTGCTTCCATTGCTCACACACCGGGCTCCGTGGGCAGGCTGCATCCCCGTTCCTCACGTCAATGGAGGACATCGTCAGAATCCCATGCAAATAATGTACTGTATATTCTAAATGCTTAACCTAGTGCTGTTATACCAAAACAAGCTTTGAAAAGAGCATTTTCAGTGGTACTAAAGGGATAACATGCTGCTATGTTGAATAGTGCCGTGTACAAAAATACTGAGAATTATAATCAAAGCACTAAAACTTGAAAGTAACTTATATATCTATACTTAATTCAATGAATTTATTTCAAGTACCCCAAGTGGCTCTAAGATCATCTCTACGGTCACGTTGCTTGTCCACATCTAATTTTGGAATAACTTCTTGGTAGAAGAGAAGAAGGTGGAGTTACTCTAAAAATTCCAGACAGGCTCAGTGTTCGTGTTGTATTTCACTTAACACTCACTCGTGGGTTGAATTGATTATAAGTGATTAAGCTGCTTGTGATACATGGTTATGTAATTATTTCAGTTTTTTAAATTAATTTTTACTCCCATGGGTAAATTTGAGTAAGAAAGCAAGCAATAATTAATTAAGAAGTTTTTTTTAATTTTATTTTATTGGTGCACTGTATTCATACATCATAGTGGGATACAAACTTTTGTAGACATACATGCACACATCACCCAGTCAGCCCCCACCCGATCCCCACCCCATTCTCTCCCCATCCCTCCCTCCCATGCTTGGCTTAGTGGTTGACATCTAGTATTATAGCAATTTATCCAAAATTAAAAATGATAATCTCACATAACAGTTTCATTTGTCTGATACCAAGCTTTTGATGACTTAAAGATAACATTTCAATATTTCTTTTTGCTTTCTTTCTTACCAGAGAATATTTTTTTCTTTTTTTTAGGTGAAACTATCATATATTTATTTTTCAGAAAAAAATCTATCCTGATATGGAATATGGACTCTAGATACCCAAAACAATCTCGAAGCAAAAACAAAGCTAGAAGATGTATATTTTCTGATTTCAAACCATATAAAGCTACAATAATTGAAACAGTGTAGTACTATTCTAAAGGCAGATATATAGACCATTGGAGTTAAATACAAGCCTAGAGCTAACTTCTTCCCTATATTGTCAAGTTATTTTTGACAAGGTTTCCACGAAGATTTGGTGGTGGAAATAATAATCTTTTAACTAAATATTGTTGAAAAATAATAATTACATGGAAAAGAATAAAATTGGACCCTTACCTAATCCCACATACAAGTATTAACTCAAAATAGATAAAAGACCTAAATATAAATCTTAAGACTATAAACTTTTAGGAGAAAATCTGGGTCATAAAACCTCACAACATTGAAATTGGCAGTGATTTCTTGGATATGATTTCAATGGCACAGGCAACAGAAGAATATACAAACTCCCTAAAAAATAAAAGAAAATATTGTATATCCAAAGACAATGTAAACAGAGTTAAAAGTTACTAATAGAATTGGATAAAATATTTCCAAATGCTATATCTGAAGGTATATTAATATTCCAACTAGAAATCCTAAAAATTAACAACAATAAAGGCAAACAATACCATTTAGAGATAGGTAAAAGACTAACATAAATAATGAATCTCCACAGATAACCAATCTTAGTTGTCTGTTGGGTGGAAACTCTTGTTTCTCTGGTTCTGGTGAGTGTTACCTATTTCTTCTTTGTAGTTAATCTCTTTGAGTATTTTCTCTAGCGCTGGTTTTGAAGACATAAATTCCTTCAGTTTCTGTTTGTCATGGAAGCTTCTTATTTCTCCATCTAATTTGATAGAAAGTTTTGCTGGATAGGAAATTTTTGGCTGGAAGTTGTTTTCTTTCAGAGTTTGGAATATGTTACTCCAAGCCCTTCTGGCTCTCATGACTTGGTTTGGGAAGTCTGGAGTGATTCTAATTGGTTTGCCTCTGAATGTCACTTGGCCCTTTGTTTTTGTTGCCTTTAAGATTCTCTGCTTGGCTTCCACATTGGTCATTTTGACAATTATATGGCGTGGGGATCCTCTTCTCCGATCCTGTCTAAAGGGAGTTCTATAAGTTTCCTGGATCTGTGTATCAACCTCTTGCTCTATATTTGGAAAATTTTCTGCTATTACTTCCTTGAAGAGATTGTTGATCCCTTTGGTATCACTTTCTTTTCCCTCCTCTATTCCAATTATTCTTAGGTTAGCTCTCTTAAGATGGGCCCATATTTCTTCAATGTCAGATTCCTGCTGTCGGATATCTTTTTCTAGATTAGAAACTATGCATTCATTTTTGGATTGCTCATCTTCTAAGAGCGAGATTCTGTTCTCCATGTGGTCTAATCGGTTGTTTGTGCTTTGAATTGAGGCCTTTACTTCATTAATTGCATCCTTTATCTCTTTTTGGCTCTCTCTGAGTTCTTTTCGAAGCACCTCTATTATTTCTACAGTTATTTTCCTGATTTGATCTTCTAGAAATCTCTGATTTTCTGTTTTATCAGGTTCTGATGTTGTGGGGTTGTGCACATTCATTACTTCAGTGTTATTCCTCTTTCTCATGATTTTGGAGGTTTGTGCCTTCTCTGGGTTCTTCCCTTGGGTCACTATGGCTTCACTTAAGGTGCTCTGGATCTCGAGTCTGTATTATCTCAGACCCTACTACTCCTTTACTGGGTTGTATCACAGAGTCTCCGACCCAGGGAGTCGATAGAGGCTGCTTTAAACTATGGGGGGTGCCAGGTTGCACGCTCTCCTATGGTGTGATATCTCTGCCACCACCACTCCCTCACTAGGTCAAGTCCCAGGAGGCACAATACTGGGATTTCTCCTCTGTGGCCCGCAATTTGACTCACTGTTCTTGAGTACGCAGATGTAGTTGTACTGGACTCGGTGAATTCATTGCTGCTGCCGCCGCCGGTGGCAATATGGCGCCTCTGCCACGCCCTCGGCCATGAGGCTGGCGTATTTTTTCTTCTCTGGTTTTGATTTCCACTCTGAATCCCTGCAGCGTGTGCTGAGCTCAGCCACTGGGAGCTTTAAATGCTGTCTGCGCCGAAAGATCCCACCTGGCTGTTCCGCATCGGCTCACCTCGGCTTGCTGTAGCCGTCCGCTGAGTTCGCCGCTGCCGCAGGCAGTATGGCGCTGCTGCCGCGTCCTCGGGCGCGTGTGTCTCCTCTGTGGCCCTGAGCTCTGTTCTCAGTCCGCTTTCTCTCTGGAGCCTGGTGGTTTTTTTGTTTTTCTGGTGATGGTGTTTTCTGGCTATGAAAGGCGCTCTTTTTGTGGTAATGGAGATTGGTTGTTAGCGGGACTCTTAAGCCCCGCTTTTCTTGGTCGCCATCTTCCCGGAAGTCCCTAATTAAGAAGTTTAATGCTCAGTTCTCACATTGCATAAGGGATAAGGAGGCAATAAATATCTTTATTCAAAACATACAACAATTAGGATAGTAAAACAAATGAAAGTGATCAGCAAAGGACTTTTCAGTAACAATCCTATGTTTTTAGTTGTATGAAGTTGGACTGATTTTAATTGGGTTCATGAAAGATGTGCCTTTGTTTACTTTATTTCTTTCCAAATTATTAAGTCACCACAGGATTCTTCTTATACATGTGGAGAGAGAGGAGAGAGAGAGAGAGAGAGAGAGAGAGAGAGAGAGAGAGAGAGAGAGAGAGAGAGCGCAAAGACACCACTTTCTCTAGGATTTCCAGCCTGTTCTGAGATCTGGAACCCTAGGTTGCCTCCTCTGAAATGGCAAAATCTTGATCTGACTTCTCTTCCTTTATTTTTTTTAATTCTCTCATTTGTTTCTTCCTATTTTTCCCCCTTGATGTTCTTCTTTCATATGACAGGATTGTTTCATTAGGAAACTCAGTGAAGGGTATTCATGTACTGAGAAAGGAAGTTAATTCACTATTTTAAAAAAATGCATTTTCCTGGAGAAGGACATAAAGGATGGGGAGGGAGCGATCCTTGTAAGACAGCCTTGCAGGAGGTCTGAAGCAGGCTGCCTAACGGGAGACTGCCTTCTGTGGGTCTACCAGATGATTATTGATTGACACGCTCTGCATTTCCCTTTGGTCGCTTTGCGTGAGGAGCATTACAAAAAGCACAATGACGTGCATAAAGAACTTAGAAAACCAAATGTACTTTGCAGCATACCTCATGCTCTCACAGAAAACTCACTAAATATGCTAAGATGGCCACTGCTCACGAGCCATAGCCTATTATTAGAATTTTTCTACAGCCTCCAGCAAATCAGCATCCTCTGTGTTCCCCGCAGGAGTGCGGCCATTTCCATGTTGATTAGAAATCAGGAACGGAGACAAGGACAGGATCAAAACCACATTACCAACATTTTTATCAGCAGCAGAGGATCCCACGGCACTGGTCACCAGGTCTCTCCTACGATTTGGAAGCCATTGGTGTGATTTCTACTACAAATGAGGTGAAGACAGTCTAGGAAGGTGATGCTTCTCTTTCAGTGCCCACCTCCTCATGGCGTCTTTCAATCCTCCTGTCCTCAGGGCAGCAGACACCTATGACTCATTTCCAGGGTAACGAGGAAAAGTGGCGGTGCTGGGAAGGGCAACTCTTCACCCTGTTGATTAACCTACCATGATTTTTTTGACTCCATCTAATGGAATGATGCTTCAAATGCTTTTGATAAAGAGATATCCCCTAAAGTAAAAAAGAAAAAAAGCTGCATTTGCTATTTCGCCATGAAAGAAGAAAGCAGGCTAATGAGTTTTCACTTCTTTATTAGGCTGAACTAACTTGAAGGTGCGTCTCTTCCGTGCCGTGCTGGCCAGCAGTGCCCTTGTACAATGACTTCCTGTGTTTCATTGGGGGCGGAAGGCCTGGTGCTCACTTGCTCTGTCTCCAGCTGACTCTGCGACTGTGGGCGTACTAATCTTCAGGACTTCGTTCCTCCTGACGTACCCCTCATTTACTCATTACTTACACATTGAATCTCGACTTTGTGACCAAATGCCAGGCATAGCACTGCACGTTGGTTTTCAAAAATTTTCACCAGTCAAAAATCCCCTGATAATATTTCCTCCTTTTAGCCCTGCTATTTGGCAAGGTTCTATCTACCAAGTGGACTGTGTGTATTAAGTAATACGATTTTTGTAATCTTTTAAACAGGAGACATTTGGAACTGATAATCACAGCTTCTGATTAGCTGGAGATAATGGTTCCAGCCAAAATGAAGTGTAGTGTTGGAGTTTACTGTCAGAGCATTATAGCCAGAAAAAGTGCTGGCTCTCTCTATTAGGGTTTTCCCTTCTTGAATCAAAATAACTCTAAGCTTCTAAGGAGTTTCTTAAAGTTTATTATCTACATATAAGGCCCTTCTCACACCTTTTCTTGCATGCTGAATTTGGAGTTTGGAGTCCCTCCAATCCCCATTTCTGACAGAAGGAAGGAATTATAGGTAGCTTCGGTCGTAATATCTGAGGACTGAATATGCCTAGAAAGTCCAAATTTCATACTGTATTCATGGCATCTTCCTAAAACATTGCAGATGACCCAGGGAAGTTGAGTATTGCCTTTGAAGGTTGCTGAGGGATCCAGGAACCCCAAGTTAATATGGGCGAGATGTCGTTTGTTTTAAATTGCTCTAGCCTGGCAGTCCCCAGGATGAATCAAGAGAATTGTTAATGTTCACAGTGCTCTTATCTTATTGTGTGTTAGCGAATGCATAGCAAAGCAGATCTTCTCATATCCATGGAGCTAGATGCAGATGGAAAATCATTTCTCCATCCAGAAAGTCATTTCTCCATCCCTTGAAACCTTCTCAATGAGCCATGTCCTCACTTGATCACGGGCCAAAGAGTTGGAGGGATCAGCTCACTGGACGAATCACTGGGCTGAGATGGGAACGCTCACATTTGAAAATAATACATTAGCAGTAGGAGGTCAGGACAAATGATGTTCTCAAAACGTGCTTGACTCTTCAGATGCAACTTCACTGAGAGTCACTCTTCTCCTCTCCGCCCTACTCTGTCCTTCCGTCCCAAAGCGGAGTTCCTGTTTATCCAGTGACCCTCTGGGAACAAGTGACATTTAGCTGATGATTTGAAAATATTCATCACGGGTGTAATGTCAATGAGAAACGCCTCAGGACGCCAAAGAAGAAGGCCGCTGGATGTTTCTTCAGCAGCATTTTTCTGAACTTAGCAGAGTGTGGACATCCTGTATGGCCAGGAGTTGTGGGATACAGTAACTCATCTGTTGTTCCCCTGCCCTGAAGGGGCTTCCAGGGAAATGGGGAGGTTATGGCATCTGTACAGAGTCAGCGGTCTTGAATATAATCACTGCCCAGCTTCGGACCTGCAGTCCTTTCTCAGGAAGATGTGATTGCTGTCTAGTGCTATTTTGAAGGTTACGTAAGAGTGACGTGGAGCTGAGGCCTAGAAACAGGGTAGAGTTAGGCAACAAAGGTTCAGGAGTGTTTAGGCAGAGAAAGTGGCAAAAGAAAATACTTATGTTTATAACAGCACAGTTATGGAACCAACCTAGGTGTCCATCAAAAGACGAATAGATAACAAAACCGTGGTGCGCACACACACACACACACACACACACATACACATACACGCACACACACATACACATGCACATACATACACACACGCACACACATACATACACGCATACACACACATACACACATGCACACATGCACACACACATACTCATGCACACATACACACTCGCACACACATACACACATATAGATACACACACAAATGCACACACACACAAACATACACACACATACACACACACACGCAAACGCACACACACATATATACGTGCAAGAGAGTATGACTTAGCCATAAAACAACACATGTATGTCATTTTCTGGAAAATGGATGGAAGGAGAGAATGTTATACTAAGTGAGAGGGGTCAGCCTCAGAGAGTCAAGGTTCCTATGTTTTCTCTCATATGTGGAAGCTAGAACAAAAACAAGAAAAAGGGACTTTAGCCAAATACGGAGAGAAGATAGTAAAATAGTGGAAGGGGTGGGGGAGTAGAGAGGGAAGAAGCAAGGATTGAGGAAGGGAGCAGTTCAAATAAGGCGTCACTACCAATCACACGGACACGTCTGGGGAGGAGGTGGGGGAGCACACCGAGTGGGTGCGCATGAATTTTTGTATCACTTTGAATCTCATTATGATGTGAACTTATAGTATCCCAGTAAAAATATAAAAAAAATTGAAAAAAGCATTATAAAAATAACCCTTGAGCCCGGCATGTTGGTGCATGACTGTAATCCCAGTACTTGGGAGGCTGGGACAGGAGAATCATAGATTGGATGCTAGCCTCAGGAATTTAGCGAGGTCCTCGGTAAGTCAATGAGACTGTTTCAAAATAAAAAATAAAATAGGGCTTAGGGGTATTGCCAAGATGTAGAATGTCTCTGGATTCAACCCTAGTACATATACATATATACTTTGAAGAGTTTTTATTTCCCCTGGTTGGGGCAACCAGATCTGTTTCCCTGAACACGGTGACCTTCATTTCTGAAATCTGGATCTGTTGAAAAGAATCAGTATTAAATCCTCTATATTTTCTCGGTAGTGCCGTTTAATTGTGCATGCAAAGAAAATGAATCCTGAGGCTTTATTTTTAGCACAGAGCAACTGCAAAAGCTTTAAGGTTTCCTTATTGTTGGAAATGCTTGTCACATTTCATTTTATTAGAATGAATTGCTAAAACGACATTGTATGAAGATCACTACAAACTTCGGGGGGTAGATTTGATAATAATAGGGACAGATATATAATAATGTAAGTTAATATTTATCCATCAAGTATTTTCCCAGCAGCCTACTAAACAATTAACATACATACTATCATTAATCTCACCGAACCCTATGCAATAATGACTAGTTTCATGATTTTGCATAAGACAAACTCACGCCAAGAGAGGGTAAGTAGCTTACCCCAGGCCTTACCATTGCCGCGGGGCATAGCCAGAAGCAACACTTGTTAGCATCCTTCCAGTGCAGCTGTAGACGTACACCTGCACTCGGCACTTAGCTAACGTCAAGCTGAAAGATGAGAGAGATATATGAGACCAGCTTCAGAATGTTAACTGGGCAATCTAATGAGCTCTTATCACCTCTTCCCACCACAAAGCTTCTATTGGCTGGTGGATGTCCTGGGAAAATGGATAAATTTAAGTTTCAAGTTAACTAAGGATTGCAAAGGTAGCTTTTCCTTTAAGTGAACTAGACCGAATCCGTTCTTTGGTCCCTGAGAGGAGAGCGGTATCTCAGTTCCGTACGGCAGGCATCAATGGCTGTGCTGACTGCGTTGTGACTGTCGCAGTTGACTCGCTTCTGGCAGAGTGACCACGGGCCTTGCCAGAGAGAGTCTGAATGCTTTGGAGTCAAGGAAATCATCTCCATCTGGAGTTTGAGGAAGGCAAAGGATTCCTTTTAAGCCTTAGCCTCTGGTATTGGAAGGACGTCACAGACTCGTTTTAAGAAAAGTGAGCACAATCATTTAGTTCCAGAGCTGAAATAAGAGGATGTGGTGGGAACAACCACAGTCGCACACTGTCTGGACTTGCTACTGTGCAAATATTAGGTTCTTTGTGCCCTGTGACCTAAACATGTTGGCAAGCGTATATTTAAATATCGCGAATTAAATTCACGAGAATTTTGGGACTCCTCTTAGATGCTCCAGAGCTGTTTATAGGCTTAGTAAAATACCCTCATGCCTTTTTTATTTTGTCCTGGGAATTAAATCCAGAGACATTCTAGCTCTGAGCTACACCCCCAGCCCTATTTGTTTTGTTTTGAAACAGGGTCTTGCTAGGTTGCTGAGAGTCTGGCTAAATTGTTGAGGTTCATTTCAAACCTGCAATCTTCTTGTTTCAGCCTCCCAAGTACTGGGACTACAGGCATGTGCCACCGTGTCTGGCTCTCAGGCTATTTTATTTTATTTTATTTTATTTTATATTTTTATTGGTGCATTGTAATCATATATCACATTGGAATACAAGACTTGAGAGGATATACAAGCACACATCGTCCAATTAGCCCTCATCCAATCCCCATCCCATTCCCTCCCCCCCCTCGATCCCATGTTTGATTGGTGATTATCTCTGATACATTTGTGTATGTACCTCCTGAGTTTTAAAGAGGTTCCATCCTCCCCCATCCCCTCCCCTCTGATTGGTCACCTTAATTGCTTTTCAATAGGGCCCTTTCTACTACTCGACCTCCTGTTACCCCTTTCCTCCTAGTTTTTGCCAATTAGGGGAAGTATCTGGTTTTTATTTTCTGTGATATTTCTCTGTGCATGCCGCGTTGCAAGTTCTGATCCCACTCTTGATGGCCCCAGTAGTGGCCTGGCCACCCAGAGGACTCTGATCCCGACCTCGCTGGCTCCAGCACTGACCTTGTCTCATGGCAGACTCCGATCCCTGGCCCCGGCACCAGCCTTACCCCTCAGCAGGCTCTGATACCAGCCTCGGAGGCCCCAGCACCAGCCTAACCCATTGGTGGGCTCCGATCCTGGCCTCAGAGGCCTCAACACCGGCCTTGCCTCACAGCAGGCTCCAATCCCAGCCTTGCTGACCCCGGCACCAGCCTAACCCCTTGGCAGGCTCCAATCCTGGCCTCGGAGGCCCCAGCACTGGCCTTGCCTCACGGCAGGCTCTGATCCCAGCCTCGCTGGCCCCGACACCGGCCTAACACCTTGGCAGGCTCTGATCCTGGCCTTGGAGGCCCCAGCACTGGCCTTGTCTCACAGCAGGCTCCAATCCAGGTCTTGCTGGCCTCAGCACCGGCCTGACCCCTTGGCAGGCTCCGATTCCAGCCTCGGAGGTCTCAGTAGCGGCCTTGCCTGATGGCAGGCTCCAATCCCAGTAGCGCTGGCCCCGTCTCAGGCTTTTATGATCAATTAATTTTCTCAAAGTCATAGCCAGTGTGATGGCCTCCAAGCATGCCCTGTGTCCTCATAACAGATTCTCAAAGATGCCCCATGTCCTGAAACATGTGATCATACACCTGATGTTACCCTCAAGTCAGAATTCACAGTATAGTTAAAGCCGTGGAATTAAGATGGAGCCATCATCCTGGATTATCTGAGTTGGCCCAATCAAATTCTTCCAGCCCTTAAGATGGAAATTTCTCCAGCTAGGGTTAAAATGCACAGAAGAGAAAGAAGAAAAGATGAGCCAGAAATGGAGGGCAGAGAGATTAGAAGCAGGAGAAAGACTTCTGCCATTGCTGAGTTGAGGAATGTAGGAGGGAACAGCGGCCAAGTTTTACAGGCACCTTCTTGAACTTGAGAGCCACCCGCAGCAGTGAGGACACTGGAATGCTCTCCCGTAATAGCCAGGAGCTGAATCTTGCTGGCACCTGAGTGAGCGGGATGCAGATTCCCCTCCATGTCTCCAGCCAGGGTCATGCACCACTGACACTTCCATTTCTAGCCTGTGAAAGTAGCACTGGACTGTGGTGTCAAGTTTGGCATAATTTGTAATGGCTGCAACAGAATATGAACACACAACACATTTAAAATTAAATTAAAAGAGCTGGACATAGTGGCACATGCCTGTAGTTCCAGTACTTAAGAGGATGAGATGGGAGGATTGTAGGTTTGAGGACAGCCTCAGCAAGTACTGAAACTCTCATAAACCTATTTTATTTATTTTTATTTTTTAAATATTTATTTATTTATTTATTCATAATTTTTTTCTTTATTGAACATAAGTGGTATACATTTAAACTATACTTGGTGCCCTCTCATCCCCGCCCCTTTTTTCCCTTCCCCCCTCCCACCAATGATTGTCCAGGGTAACCATGCCATATTCATAATTTTACACATATTTGGATGTAGACCCTCATTAATCAAGTTCAGTCTTCTTCCTCCCCTATCTTTCAATTCAAGCTTTGCTGGTATTTCTCCTCCATTACCTGGAGTACCACTGGTATCCTCTACATTCCCTAGTTTGGGCATATTAGAGGGAACATATGTACCTTCTTCTTCTGTGTTTGGCTGATCTCATTTAACATAATGCTCTCCAGGTCTTTCCGTCTTCTTGCAAATGATATAATTTTGTTCTTTTTTATGGCCGAGTAGAATTCCATAGTGTGTATTTCCCAGAGTTTTGCAATCCATTCATCTGTCGATGGAGACCTGGGTTGGTTCCATATTTCGGCTATTACAAATTGTGCTGCTATGAACATAGGTATGCATATGTTGCTGTAGTTCTCTGAATTCAACCCTTTTGGAAAAATGCAGGAGTGGTAGGGCTGGATCGTATGGTGGATCTATTCCTAGCTTTCTTAGGAATCTCCACACAAATCTCCATAGTGGCTGAACTAGTTTGCATTCCCACGAACAGAGTAAAAGAGTTCCTCTTTCCCCACATCCTCGCCAGCATTTGTTGTTGTTTGATTTCTTTATGCTTGCCACTCTGACTGGGGTTAGATGGAATCTCAGTGTAGTTTTTATTTGCATCTCCCTGATAGCCAGTGATGTAGAACATCTTTTCATGTATCTATTAGCCCTTTTTATCTCTTCCTTTGTGAAGTGTCTATTCAGTTCATTTGCCCATTTCTTGATTGGGTTGTTTGTTTTGCTAGTGTAGAGTCTTTTGAGCTCTTTGTATATTCTGGATATTAGCCCCCTATCAGAATGGTGGCTGGTAAAGATCCTTTCCCATTCTGAAGGCTTCCTCTTTAGGTTATTGATAGTTTCCTTTGATGAGAAGAAACTTTTTAGTTTGATGCTATCCCACTTGTTAATTCTTGCTTTAATTTCCTGAGCTTTGGAGGTTTTGTTGAGAAAGTTACTGCCTGTGCCAATATGTTGTAGTGTTGAACCTATGCTCTCCTCTACTAACTTCACAGTCTAAGGTCTAATTTCTAAGTCTTTGATCCATCTTGAGTTGATTCCTGTGCATGGTGAGATATAGGGGTTTAGATTCATCTTTTTACAAATGGTTAGCCAGTTCTCCCAGCACCATTTGTTGAAAAGGCTGTCTTTTCTCCAGCGTATGAGTTTGGCCCCTTTGTCAAAGATTAATTGACTAAAGATGTGTGGATTTGCTTCTGTATCTTCTCTTCTAATCTACTGGTCAGTATATCTGTTATTGTGCCAGTACCATGCTGTTTTTACTACTATTGCTCTATAGTATAAATTGAAGTCTGGGATTGTGATGCCTCCTGCATGTTTCTTATTGCTGAGAACTGCTTTGGCTATTCTGGGTCTTCTCTTTCTCCATATAAAGTTCATGATTGATTTTTCTAGGTCTCTGAAGAATGTTGCTGGTATTTTAATGGGAATTGCATTGAATCTATAGATCACTTTTGGCAGAATGGCCATTTTGATGATATTTATTCTGCCTATCCATGAGCACGGGAGATCTTTCCATCTTCCAAGGTCTTCTTCAATTTCTTGCTTTAATGTTTTATAGTTTTTGTTGCAGAGGTCTTTTACATCTTGGGTTAGGTTAATTCCTAGGTATTTTATTGGTTTTGAGGTTATAGTGAATGGAATTGTTTTCTTTGTTTCTTTTATTGTGGATTCATTGTTGGCGTAAAGAAAAGCCACTGATTTCTTTAGGTTGATTTTGTATCCTGCAACTTTGCTGAATTTGTCAATCAGCTCCAGAAGTCTTTTGGTTGAGTTCTTTGGGTCTTCCAGATAAAGGATCATGTAATCTGCAAATAGTGATAATTTTAATTCCTCTCTTCCTATGTGGATTCCTTTGATTTCCTTCTCTTGTCTTATTGCTGCAGCAAGAGTTTCAAGGACTATGTTGAAAAGGAGTGGTGATAATGGGCATCCTTGTCTTATTCCTGACCTTAGAGGAAATTCTTGCAGTTTTTCCCCATTCAATATAATGTTGGCTTTGGGTTTACAGTATATTGCCTTAATGATGTTGAAGTACGTTCCTTCTATCCCAATTTTCTGCAGTGTTTTTAACATAAATGGGTGTTGGATTTTGTGGAATGTTTTTTCAGCATCTATTGTTATGATGATGTGGTTTTTGTTCTTGGTTCTATTTATGTGGTGAATAACATGTATTGATTTGCATATGTTGAACCAGCCTTGTTTTTCTGGGATGAACCCAACTTGGTCGTGATGTATTATTCTCTTGATATAGTTTTGAATGCATATAGCTAGTATTTTGTTTAGAATTTTTGCATCTATGTTCATTAAGGATATTGGTCTGTAGTTTTCCTTTCTTGAGGTATCTTTATTTGGTTTGGGGATTAATGTGATACTAGCCTCATAGAAGGAATTTGGGAGAGTTCCATCTCTTTCAATTTCTCGGAACAAGTTATGAAGTATTGGTATTAATTGTTCACTGAAGGTTTTGTAGAATTCAGCTATAAACCCATCTGGGCCTGGGCTTTTCTTTGGTGGAAGAATTTTTATTGCCATTTCTATTTCTTTGGTTGCTATTGGTTGGTTTAGGCTTGCTATGTCCTCTTGGCTGAGTGTAGGTAGGTTAACTGTGCTTAGAAATCTATCAATTTCTTCCATGTTTTCAAGTCTCATAAACCTATTGTAAAATAAAAATAAAATAGGGATGGCATTATAGCTTGGAGGTAGAATAACCCTAGGTTCAATCCCTAGTATTAAAAAGAAAAAGGAAGAAATTAAATTAAATTTGAAGGTTAATAAGTCACCTTTTCATCTCTAGTATAAAATTAGAGGTACAATATTACTTTTATGTATTGGCTATATTTCATTTATCCATTTATTTTCTTTTTTCAGTGCTAGGGATTGAGCCCAGGGTCTTGCTCGTGCTAGGCAAGTGCTCTACCACAGAGCTACACCCACAGCCTTTTCTTTTTAAATTTTATTTTGAGACAAGGTCTCACTAAGTTGCCCAGGCTAGCCTCAAACTTGTGATTCTCCTGCCTCAGCCTCCTGAGTAGCTGGTATTATAGGCATGTGGCACTGCATCTGGCCATAATGGATACTTGTAATCATCTCTATAGTTGATTCTGCATCTTCTTGGATTAAGAACAATTGAATATTAAGAGCACACTTGGGCATGCAAAAGCCACTTGGGGAAGTCTTCCCAGGTAAATCTGGAATACCTTTTCAACTGGATGAGGTTGCATAGTGACCAGAGATCTTGATACACCTGTAAATATAAAATTATAAATCCTTAGAACAGTTTCATCTTGACCTAGGCATCTAGTCTGAATTATTTGTATTAGCTCTGGGGCATCTGGGGACTTCAAGTTCCTACCCTGTAAGTAGGACTGGATTCATGACTGGAGTCCCCAGAGGTCAAGATAAGCTCTTACCTAATGAACCTTTATCAGCAGATCAGATTTGACTTAGCTCTGAGCCCAGTTACTTCACTGTTAGATTGAACGCAGCCAATCAATATACTGCTCCATTCTGAGTTCTTTACAGATTCTGGGCTCTAGCAAGACCACGGTACTTATACTTAAATGACATCTGATGTGCTGTGTTTATCTGTCAAGGCTGTGGTACTCTTCACTTGCAGGGCTAGTGTCATGTTAGTGGCACGTACCTGCCCTTATACACCTTGGCACGATTCCCAGCTTTGCACAATCATCATGGGATGCAGCTTTTTGAAATAAGCACAGAACACTGATACCTCAGAAAAAAACTCGCTGTTTCACATAGACATACACAGAATTTTCAATAGCAGGTTTAAAATATGTCTTATTTCCTTCCTAAAGGAAAAAATTTAAAAATAAAAATGTGAGTATGAGTTCATTGGATAATTTCAAGTTTTCATTTCAAGTGAAAAAGAACTTGAGCCAGATGTGGTGATGCATACCTGTAACCTGCAAGTTAGAGGCCAGCCTTGGCAACCTAGCGAGGCCCCTCAGCAACTTAGCAGGACCCTGTTACAAAATAAAAAAAATAAAAGAGAACGGGGGGTGTAACTTAGAGGTAAAATGCCCCTGTATTCAACACCTAGCACAAAACAACAACAATAACACACACACACACACACACACACACACACACAAGAAAAAAGAATGTGGTCTTTCTATAAAATACATATACACAGCAAAAATCAATTAGGCTTTTGTTGAAACAGGACTGTTCAGTACTATATCAAATGTAATAAAAAGCAAAAAGAAGTCCAAGCACACAAATAATTTAACACATAGAAAAACACAAAAAAAAACAGAATCTGTGAAAACATTAAAAAGTATTATAGAAACTATACCAGGGTGTGAAAGGAAGGCAAAAGAAGCAAGGATTTGTGCCAAAGAGAGTTACTTAGGAGAAGGTGGAACATGTTGGAGATCTGTAAAAGCTTTAATAGATATAGACTGGCAAAAGATGAAGGACACGTGGGCGTGGTGGCGCACCCTTGTAATCCCAGCACTTGGGAGGCGGACACAGGAGGATCAGAGGTTCGCGGCCAGCCTCAGCTACTTAGGCCCTCCTCAACTTAAGGGCACTCTGTTTTCAAATAAAGAATAATAAATAGGGCTGGAGGTGTAGCTCAGAGGTAGAATGCCCCTGGGTTCAATTCCCAGTATTGATGTAAAGGACAGCCTAGATTTCTCTAAAAATATATGTGCATGGCAATGATATTTTATATTTTAGAATTCACTATTATTTTTCTTTACCAACCAGAGGTTTTTTTTGGGGGGAGGTGATGTTGTTCTAAACAGTTTTGATCAATTCAGCTCCCATCTTCCTTCGTGTCAAAATGTCAACACTTCATAAATAGAATCAATTATGAGCATGTGCTAATTTGACTTGGAAACACCTGAAGTGCACAGGTGCACACAGTGGAAATAAAAACAAGTCTTCAAGAATAAGGCAAGAGGAATGAAGAGGGCGAATTTGGTAAATATTGTGGTAAAAATGCCTTAGTTTTGCTGGGGACTTACTTCCAGGTACTTCAAATTTGGAAGAAAGGAGCTTTAGGCAAACAAAAATGTACTGAAAACTGTGATCTAGAAAAGGGGACCCAGAAGGACTGTCAGCAGATCTCATCTTACAAAAAACAATTATGAGAAGCACAAAACCAATCCAGATGTGCTCTTAAAAATGGCCTAAGAACACTGAGATTGAATACGAAAGTGTACAAATTGGCCATTAATGAGTTTGATCATTGGGTAGGTTAATTTCAAGGTAATTCTTTTTATGTTTAACTGGAGGCTACCAGTTCCAGAAGGGAGATGGGTGTCTGTGAGCCTAGAAGAGGGGAGATGCTCTCAGAAGAGAGAAAGAAAATAAGTAGTCTTTCGAGGGGAAGGAAATGTGTGTGTGTGTGTGTGTGTGTGTGTGTGCGCGCGCGCGCGCGCGCGTGCACTGGAAAAAATCAATGAAGGAAGGACTTGTCCAAAAGGATGAAAATGGCCACAGACCTTTATAAAGTCAAAGTCACAATACTGTGTGTGGGAAGTCCCCATGAGGACATTAAGGACACAAAGAACATAATGTAGAATTCCCTGTTTGGAGGATACTTAATTCACGCAGATAAAGACATGCAACGTTAATAATACCCACAAGTTTTGGAAGGAAAAGAGAAAGAGAGTGGGGGTAAGAAGTAGAATTAGAGGAAATAATGGATTAAAAATAAATCATCAGTCTGGAAAAGATTCAAGATTAACAAATCCCAAACAGAATAGTCAAAGAACTCCATGCTAGGATACACCATAACTTACAAAAACTAAAGATGAACAACAACAACAACAACAAAAAAGTGAAAGCAGTAACGCCTTACTTATGGGGTGGGGCAAGCAACAACTAGACGATGTGGATTTCTCATCAGATTCTTTTTTAAAGGCAACCAATGACCAAGGCTTTTGTTTAGTAGCTCATCCTTAGGCTGCTGAACCAGAGTCTGCCTGCATCACTCAGGGCATTTTTTATAGGACCAGAGTTGTTTCAAGGACTTACCTGGTTCTTAAATTTATTTGTCTATTCTGGTGCCAGAAGCCCAATGCTGTAATCACAGATTTAAAATATGTTCACATTTCTGTTAGTGCAAATCCTTTTTCATTGTTGTTTTTCCCTTTCTGTTTTTTGGCTATTCTTGCTCATTTATATTTCCAAATTAAATTCAGGATCCCTTTGAAAATTTGATTAGAATTGCACTGTTTATAAATTAGAAAGAGTATTGATGTTTTAAATAGTGGATTCTTTAATGTAGCAGTATCCTCTCTCTCTCTCTCTCTCTCTCTCTCTCTCTCTCTCTCTCTCTCTCGTCATATTCATGCAAACATACATTTTCTTCATATAAGCACAATTTTGTGTTCAATTTCCTTTTGGCTAGTTTATTATAGCCATTGTTAATGACATCTTTTTATCCTTTGTATTTTTAAGCTGGTCATTATTATATTGGGACAACTTTTTACACATTTACTTTGTAATTGCCAATTATGGAATTCTGGTTTTGGTTTCAATAGCTTTTCAGTCGAGAGTCTTTGGGGTTATTTTGTTTTAACAATATCGTCATTTATAGCTAATGGTATTTTCCCTCTCCTATTAAAGAGTTTTCCTTTTATATATCTGTCTCCTTATCATAATGAGCAGAATTTCCAGAACTGAGTAACAGAACAGAATAACAGAAATTGCAATGCTCTTGTGGCTTAATGATTTGTTTATCTGGGGATATTTTTGAGACAGATTTCTAGTCAGATCCCTGAGTTTCCCTCTCCCATCCCACCATCGTCTCTGGTTCTTCCACTGTCCTTCACCCCTGTATCATCTTCCACCTCCTCCATCACTTCCAATCCCTTCATCATCTCCCGCAACCCCTGGTGTCCCACCTCTACCTCTTGCCACGCAATTGGAAAGCCAGGCTCTGCTCCTTCTCACCTCTGTGGCTTGTTTCTCTCTCTATTCTTTGTAGGCCCTTCCATCTCCCTTTACTGAGAGGACCTGCTTCATTAAAGAGATTGAGGAGTGGCCCCACCACAGTGTCTCCCCTTTGGTAGGTTTCAGCATCATCAGCAACTTCACCCTGGGCCTTCAGAAAGACCTGCCCAAGTTCTGTTGCTCAGAGGCATCTCATTTCAGCTGTACCTGGGGACATATGGACGTCCAACGGTTCCTGGCTCTTGGGATAACCACTTCATGTTGTTCTCTAACATGCTGCTGCTGTGTATGTGTGTGTGTGTGTGTTACTGGGGATTGAATCTAGGGTCATTCTACCTCAAAGTACACCCCCATCCCATTTTATTTTATTTATTATTTTGAACAGGGTCTCTCTAAGTTGCTGAAGATGGCCTTGAATCTACAATCCTCTTGTCTCAGCCTCCCAAATTCACAAATAAATAAGCCAGCATTTCATTTTTTCCTGCTTTACATAATAATCACCCTGGTTTTGCATTTTGTCTTCATCACGATGTGAAATTTGAACACATTTTTTCCTACCCAAATCTCATGGCTGTGGGATCCATGATAAAACTGAGAGAATAAAACAGAGACGCAGTGGTCTGTCTCTCCTTTTGGGGAGGCGTGGCCACGCCCATCCCCGGAAATGGTTCAGCAGCTACCGGAACAATGAAGGATCAATGAAGTTGGAAATAGAAGCAAAATAGAAACATGCACACCGGGCATGTGGTGACATCACCACGTGTGTTTCTAGCTTCAATATAACCCCTCTCCAGCTGCAGTGGAGCACGACTGGATTTCATCCTCATTATTTCTATCCGGGTCCTGTTAAATGGCTTCAGACTGCCAGATCACCTTCCTTGTGCCCTAGAAAGTGATATAATTGTTCTCTCAGATGGGAGGAGGCTTATTAAAGCACAACCCCTTTGGTTGGCAGCTGTCACCAGATCTCTTGGGGTTTACTGTCTAAGTTTCATTTTCAACCTAAGGCATAGCTGACCTGAAGCCCCAAAGCAGCCTAGAGCTGATGAACAGTCACTGAATCCTAAGAGATCATCTTCCTTCTGAGATTCAGGTTTCCAGTGCCCACCACTGCAGACCATGCCATGACAACTCAACAAAGTCACCCAAAGCAAGGCACAACGGCTCCCACCTACAATCCCAGTACTGAGGAGGCTGAGACAGGAGGATCTCAGACTCTAGGTCAGCCTCAGCAATTGAGATACAAAGGGCCAGGAGATGTAGCTCAGAGGTAGAATATCCCTGGGTTGAATCACCAGTACACACACACACACACACACACACACACACACACACACACCATTGGGCCCAATTCCTCCATACCTGGTATACCTGGAAGAGTGGCAGGCAATTCTCCCCCTCTCCCTAACCAGGCTCTAGTAGCACAGTGGTTAGTATTAGAACATGCTGTTTAACTCTCTTTGTTGCTGTATCTGTACTCTGCAATGATAAAAATGCCTATAATCCTAAACTTGCTGAATAAAGAGATAATTTGTAAGAATGTGAAAACTGGGGCTCCTGGACAGGCTGGGAGCTTCTCCACGTGCTCACAGAAGATGAGCAATGCTCAGACAAAGCCAGGGCCATGGTTGGAAGAAGCCAGTAATAAACCCGCGCCACCATCACAGAATGACTAAACATCACCCGCTTTCAATGTATGCACCTGTTAACACTGCTGTTTGTTTATGTAAAGGCCCTCAATGATTTTTGAACTGAAAATATGACTAAAAGTATTTGATCTTGTCTTTGACTCAGCGTCATTAAAAGTGTGATACTTCTAGTTCTTTATCAATGACAAGTGACTCTAATCCTCTTACCTCCGAGAACGCAATTATTAAGGTGCTACATCACCACACTGTACGCACTTCTAGACACAACCCAATCCAGTCTCCGCTGCCTTAAGCCATCTTTACAATCCCCAAGTACTGACACAAGTCCCTGAGAGCCCCACTCACATCCTCTTGGGGCAATGTCCCACGGTCCCCATGGGGTACGCATCCCTTCTGCCGAGAGCTGAACAAACCCACCTCCCCCCCAGCGAGCAAAGGCTGCATTTTCAGCAGTGCCTTGTTGGGGGCTCGGAGTCTGTTCTCTTTCTTATGACACATTTAATTTGGCAGATTCTTCTTGCCAGCCAGCCAGCCCCTCTATCTCATTAGGCGTCCTCAATCTCCAAATAGAGCTATTTGGGGAATTTCCACAGTATGCCAAAGAGGCTTCTGACTCGAAATGGTTTCTGGCTAGCAGCTTCAAGGAAGCCTTGCTGAGATGTCCCCAAAGTTATAGCAAAGCCAGTTGCAAACTAGGGCTGGCAACTCAATGCCAGAATCTTGGAAGAAGTAACACTAATTATAAAGCAGATAGCAGATGGGGCACAGATGAGAGTAACCTACTGTGTTTTAACTCACCGTACACCTAGGGTTGGCTCACAAATTAGACAACATCTGCAAACACAGGGATGGAGATGGTTTGCACCCCCCCTCCCCAAACAAATGTTCTCCGGCTCAGAGAACAACGCTCAGAGCAACCATAAAATAGCAGACAGGTGTTTTGTGAGCATTCTCTCATCCTCACCTGCCCCCAGTCCACTGCTATTCAGGCAGAGACAGAAAGTTCCAGAAAACACTGGAGGGAATAGAGAAGGAGGTGAGACTGGGAATGGTGTGACCACAGATCCAGGGAGGAGTCGGAAAGGGGCTCAGCAGCAGTGCTTTCTGGGAGTTGCAGTTTTCATGTATCACATCAGGAGGAGGCAAGAAAATCCCTTGAGTCATAAGCCAAAAACATTAGGACTTTCACTCCTATTCAATGTTTGTTTAAAACTCTAAAAAACAATCAAGTTAGTTAACAATAATAGTACCATACTGGTTTATTAATTACAACAAATGTCCCAATGTGTAACGTGCAAGGTTAATGGTGAGGAAAATGAGCACAGATATATGGGAACCCTGTGCCAACTTCTCCATTTTTCTGTAAATCGGAAACTGTTCTGAAGATAAAAATCTGTTAAAATGTTCAAAAACAAAGAAATGAAGGTTTATGAATATTTAATGTGCAATGACAGCTGAGCCCTAATTTGTACTAAATGTCAGATGGTCATTGTCACACCCTGCAAATGAGGGGAAAACACAAGTTCTCCAGCCCAGAGAACTGACAGGGACATCTTCACCAGACCACTCATTTCCAGCCTCTGGCAACATTTTTCAGTTTATGCATGCTTAATTAAGTAGCTATGTAGATTGCAACATCTGATTTCATGTCAGCCAATGTTCCCGAAATGATAAATGGGTTCATCAGATTCCGGTAAAGAAAAACAAGGAAACAGCAGAGTTATTCCTGGCCAGCCTCTTTCTCTCTTGATTACATAAATAAAAACAGTGACTCAAGAAGACTATTCAAGGAATCATTAATGATGAATTTTGCATAATATTTTTAGTGATGTCCTTTTATATGCTTATTACACCTTTAGTATTTGCTCATTAAATTTTACTCATTATCACCTACCACATTTTTAATGATGAACTTTTACTGTCTATTATGCACTCAGTATTAGCCAATTAAATGTGAAGCCATCACTATCAACAAGACATTTAAAAGCTTTGTGTTAACTGAGCTATCAAGACAAAGTTGTGCGGTTCTCCCTGTGATGCTTACTACCATGCCATTCACAACCGGGAACATCGCAAAACATTAACGAGCAGCTTATAAATATTTAGCATCGTATTTTGAGGTTTCTGACTTAATAAAGACAAAAAGTCATATGTCATTGAGGAGACAATATGCCATTGTTTTGCCTGCTAGTAAAATCAGCTGAAATATAAATTGGAAAACAGGTGACAAACCGAAATCTATTTTATACCAGGAAACTCAGGTATAAAACAACTGAGAGATTAGCGCCAAATAGTAGAATAAATGGCGCATTTTAGGAAGTCCATTCTGCTATGTAGTCATAGGCTATGGGATGTTTTAGATTCCGTTTTGATAACAAAATCCAGAAAGAAATATTTCTTGTGTGTCACGGAAGAAGGATATTCTGAAATTTCTGTACTTTCAGGATTCCATTTCTTAGTGATGCTAACGTAACTATGGAGACATTATAATGCTACCACTGATGGGAAGACTACTAAGACTGCAGCAAAGCAATTCTGGTTGAACATCGCAAAGACGGCGTCTTGTAAATGGATTCATGATGTCATTTATAATCAAGCTCCGGCACCAAGAGGTGGATGGCTCTTCATACCATTGCATTCATGTAAACATTTGTAAAAAATAGGACTTTTTTTTAAAGGAGAAAAAGTAGGATTTTATTTGGGGCTCACAGTTCTGGAGATTTCAGTCCACAAATAAGATGCTTTCGCTGCGATGGGGCGTGGTGATGAAAATCTTTTGCACCACACAGTTATTCCTGATCATTAACGGTGAAAAGCATGAAACTGTTGTTGCCAGAGAAACGAGCTGCTTATTTGTCTTTCCCACTGTACTTGTGCTGATCCATTTCTACATAGTACACGTACTTGAAGGAATAACTAATCTCTCCCTTTGAGGTAAAGTGGATATTTGCAAAATATGGAATATGGCTATTCAAAAGTACAGTCATGTGGAGGGTATATCTTTAAACATTTTAATTGTGGCAGAAAATACATAATAGGAAATGAACCATTTTAACCATTCTGAAGTGTATAATTTGTGAGTGCTAACTATACTCACATTTCCACACAACAGATATTTGTTTTGTTTCATTTTTGATATTGAGGACTGAACCTGGGGGCATTCTATCTCCAAGCTATACCCCCTGTACTATTTTATTTTTTTATTTTGAAACAGGGTCTGGCTGAGCGCTGAGGGGCTCACTAAGTTGCTAAGGCTGGCCTCAAACCTATGATGCTCTTGTTTCAGCCTCCTTAAAGGCATGTGCCCTTTGAGATAGTTGTACCCTGCCAGGTGTGTGTGTGTGTGTGTGTGTGTGTGTGTGTGTGTGTGTGTGCATGTGTGCGCATGCCCATGTGCATATGGGTGTGTGGTGGTGGTAGAGATTGAGCTCAGGGGCATTTTTACCTCCGAGCTATATTCCTAGACTTTCTTGATTTCTTATTTGGAAACATGGACTTTCTGAGAACCTCGCTAAATTGCTGAGGCTGTTTTCAAACCTGAGAGCCTTCTGTCTCAGCCTTCCAAGTACTGGGATTACAGGCATGCACCACCAGGCCTAGCTCCCAGATACTTGAATATGGATATTTAATGGCTATCTCTGGGTGATGGGATTTGCTTTTTTTCTCATTTTGGCATTTTTTTCAGGGTTCTTTTTTTTTTAAAAATTGCTGTGTATTTTTTTTAATAACATCACAAAATCAAATTACTTCTCAAAATGTTCTTGGCGCAGAATTGGCTCCACAAAAGGGAGAATATTTCAGATGCAAAAGAAAAGCAGAAAAAGGTGAGCCAAAGCTCTCCTCTGATTGCTAGAACAAAAGAAAACTATAGCAAGAAGTGTCCAAGACAGAGCTGGGCATTCTTCCGTGGGTTGATTAGAAGTGAACTGGGGTTTTCAGTGGCTGTCTCTTCCTCGGCAATAATCAACTCCCTGTGTTTGAAGGAACACATTGCGAAGAACTCCTCAGTCATGGAATCTCTGCTCTTCCTAGAGGCTTCAAGAAATGAATAATCCGAGAGGATGGAAACCATATGGAGCCAGTGTCCCCATAAAACATGATGTTCTCAGTGTTGACAGTGAGGCTCCCGACCGGATGGAGCTTGGATTTTGCTGGACCTAAAATGTTGGAACTTTCTGGAAGGCTTTGTATGACATAACATACTGGCCTTCTCTTCTGTCTGGGGGATTTCAGTGGCAACATGGAAAAGGCACCGTGGGCCCTGTCAACTCACTGGGCAGAGGGCAGGGAAAAGAAAGGACTCTTCGAGACAGTGACGGACAATCTTGTGCTTTAGTGCTGAAGGGCAGAGTACCTCCGTGGAATCAAGAGTCACAGTAAGACCTCAGCTCAGGAGGGGACATTTCCTACTAGTCCCACCCTCAAGTTTGTCAGTTAAGTTAGAATGTAGGAAATGTTGAATTTCCTGATACATCAGGTTTTACCAATCATTTCTTATTTTCCACCTGAAAGAGTTGCTAGCCAATTTCTTCAGGAGCAAAGAACATTGGTGCCATGAGTTTGAATCCTGTCTCCATCCTTATTAGCCACACCCAGCCTCAACATTCTCCTGTGGAAAGCACGTAGTAATACACCTGCTTCTAAAACTGATGTGGATAGAAGACAGAAAGCACATGTCACGGTCACTGGCTCATAATAAGTACTCCATGCAGATGAACTATGATGGTTTTGGTTAGTGCTGTTATCATTACCTGCCCTAGTCTCTTAGGACTTCCAACTCGGACTAGCACTCACACCAGCGGTTCTTCTGGTTTGCAGGACTTGGCGCTCAGACTGGAGCACACCACCAGCTCTTTTGGGGCTATTCATTATCACTGATGGAGAGAGGGCAGATAGCACAGGAAAAACAAGCATTTCAGTGAGAACCAGATTCCTCCAAGACCCTGCCAAAGACCACCACTTCAACGAGCATCTCTGACTCTCAGGGAGGCTAATACTTGTTCCTACCTTGAACGCCTTTAGAGCTTTAGTATTTGCTATGGTTTGGGTTGGGATGTCCCCCAAAGTGCTCATGTCTTGATGTTTAGAGGTGATATCATTAAATCCTGAGTCGTAATCTCATCAGTGGATAAATCTATTCAATAGGTTTTTTAGGTGGTAACCTAGGTAGGTGGGGTGTGAATGGAGGAGGTGGGTGAATAGAGTGGGTAGACAGACTGTGAATAGAGTGGGTAGATAGACTGTGAATAGAGTGGGTAGATAGACTGTGGATAGAGTGAGTAGACAGACTGTGGATAGAGTGGGTAGATAGACTGTGGATAGAGTGGGTAGATAGACTGTGGATAGAGTGGGTAGATAGACTGTGGATAGAGTGGGCAGACAGACTGGATAGAATGGGTAGATAGACTGTGGATAGAGTGGGTAGATAGACTGTGGATAGAGTGGGTAGATAGACTGTGGATAGAGTGGGCAGACAGACTGTGGATAGAGTGGGTAGATAGACTGTGAATAGAGTGGGTAGATAGACTGTGGATAGAGTGGGTAGACAGACTGTGAATAGAGTGGGTAGAATGACTGTGGATAGAGTGGGTAGATAGACTGTGGATAGAGTGGGTAGATAGACTGTGGATAGAGTGGGTAGACAGACTGTGGATAGAGTGGGTAGACAGACTGGATAGAATGGGTAGATAGACTGTGGATAGAGTGGGTAGATAGACTGTGGATAGAGTGGGTAGATAGACTGTGGATAGAGTGGGCAGACAGACTGTGGATAGAGTGGGTAGATAGACTGTGAATAGAGTGGGTAGATAGACTGTGGATAGAGTGGGTAGACAGACTGTGAATAGAGTGGGTAGAATGACTGTGGATAGAGTGGGTAGATAGACTGTGGATAGAGTGGGTAGATAGACTGTGGATAGACTGGGTAGATAGACTGTGGATAGACTGGGTAGATAGACTTTGGATAGAGTGGATAAATAGACTGTGGATAGACTGGGTAGATAGACTGTGGATAGAGTGGGTAGACAGACTGTGGATAGAGTGGGTAGACAGACTGTGGATAGAGTGGGTAGATAGACTGTGGATAGAGTGGGTAGATAGACTGTGAATAGGGGTGTGACCTTGGGGACTGTGTGTATGTCCAGGGACTCCCTCTCCGTCTGGTCTCTGGGACATGAAAGCAGAGCCCTCGCACACTCTCTTTCTTTCTCTGTTTCCCACCACCGTGACCTGAACTCTACAGATATTACCTGGCCCAACGTGGACTAAACCCTGAAACCTGTGAAATCATGAGCAAATCTTCCTTCCTCTAGGCATTTTGGGCCACAGCACTGAAAATCCTGATCAAAACAGCATTCTGGTGTGTTTTAACGCTCTGTTTGCAAAGCTTTATTTTCTGCTATAGGTGTCCTTGCATTATCTCATGTTTCAGTGTCTGGCACATGTTCCATTCTGGATAAATGTTTGTGGAATTAATAGTAAAAGAATAGGAAGAGAAAAAAGAAGTAAGCAAGGGAATGGAGGCTTCAACAATTCTCTAAGTAAAGAAATTTCTCAAATAAATAGGAACTCTTATTTTTAGACGAATAGTGGTTGGTGTTGTTTTGGAGAATGAAATGATTTTTCTGTGATTTAAACAACATTCCTCTTGTTGCCTAGCTTTTTCTGTGACTCCTTCTGAGGGCGCTGAGCATGATGCATGCTGCAAAACGAGAGGTTTTGAGCCCTATGTGCTGTTTTCGAAAGACGTGACCCTGAACTTGAAGGACATCTTGATGGCTCCAAGCCTGCCTGGGAACGTGACTGGGCGGCACATCTGATTAGACCGGACTGTCTTTGTCATTTGTGGTTAGGTGCCATGGATACTTGGCAGGCTGCAGAGCAGGGGGAACTAAAAATGTCCCCAGAAAGCTTGAGAACTCAGTGGAATTTCCAGCCCTGCAGGTTCTATAGATAATGGCTTTTAAATTTTTGATGTTATTTTTCCCAGTGACCATAGTGGCTTGGCATAGTATCACACATCCAAGAATGATAATTAAAGAAATGGGTCATGTACACTGCTGGATTGGGTGTGGGGAAGGGACTATATTCACTTTTATGGACAGTCAAGGGATAGGGAGAGAGCCCTGAAAGTCAAGAGACTTGAACGCCACTCGAACCCTGTCAGCTATTATCTTGTCAGTCTCCTAGACAAACTTAACATGACACTGATATCATGGCTAGAATGAGCGAAGGGAGTGGCCTAGAAGATCTCTAGATCTCTATCCACTGCAGCCTGTAATCCCGGTACTTGGGATTACAGTACGTGCCTGTAATCCCAGTACTTGGGAGGCTGAGATAGGAGGATCACAGGTTTAAGGCCAGCCTTAGCAACTTAGCAATGCTCTCTGAAACCTAGACGTGTTTCAAAATAAAATAAAAATAGCATTGGGGGTGCAGCTTGGAAGTAGGATGTCCCTGGGTTCAACCCCCAGTAACACACACACACACACCCCTTTCATACACTGGTTCCCCTGTATGGGGGGGAAGACATTCTAATACCTCCAGAGGATGTCTGAAACCAACCACGGATAGTACTGAGCCCTACACCAAAGCACTATGATACAGCAGCAGTCGGTCTGACCATTGTGACCAGGGGTGGATGGTGCATGCAGCCTGAGTACCCAGGGCAAAGTCATGATTCACACCCTCAGCAGGACACAATGGGATGGTGTTGAAATATCCTCAAGCTACTCAGAATGGTATACAATGGAATATTTATGAATGGCTTCTGGAATTTTCCATTCACTCTTTGCAGACCACAGTAGGCCATGGGTAACTGAAACTGTAAGAAGTGAAACCCCGGAGAAGGGGAGACCAGTGAACGCTAAATTTGGAGAGCTGACCACAGACGAAGTTGAGTCACTGCAGTCTGTTTGTGAACCCTCCTCGTTAGCTCCAGTGCCATGCTCCTCTTTCTGTCTCATAGGTTTTCCACTGCACCGCCTACGGTGTGTCTCGTTGCCTTCTGCACCAAGTGTGTACTCGAGCTCCCATCATGGAGACTAGCCCTCGGTCAATGTTTCCTCATGCTCCAGGATTCTCTCTCATACCTCTCCTTGCTCAGTTTACCTCATCTTAGCAAGGTACCACAAGGCACTGGATATCCATCAGCTGTTTTGCTGTTTGGTACGAGGCCATGTGTGGACTTGAGTCTCTAGTTGGGAGGGAAATCAGGGAAGACCACCTGAGGGTGTCTGGCAGCACCGCTGTATTTGAGAGTTTATGGAATAAAGATCTCGTTTGTGTCTCTTAACATTTCAGCAGGCACACCGTCACCCATTCCATCTCAATGTAGGTAGAGCTCAGACATAAAGACTCAATGTCAACTTCAATTCTCCTCTGGCTTCAACAGTGAACTCTGAAATGACTTGGGTGTCAATCACTGGGGATCACCGTTTCCTTTGACAACCGAAGATCAACCAACCAAACAACCACCGCGCATGCGAAGCCCCTCCCAGAGCCCCTCAGAGGGGACACAGTGCTCCATTCCTTACGTGAGCCCAAACCTGCCAAGCAGCCATCTCCTTGCTAATTAGTTGAAATCATTTTCAGCTTTAAGTGCATGATTTAACCCTCCCATTTCACCCCTGTGTCTTATTAGCTTACCCAAGGGATGTGCTTTTTATTTGATTTTACCCTCTTGACATTTGGCACATTAATGGATTTTCCCAGTAAGCTTCATAGATGTCATAGATGAAGTTCTCTCAGTGGGAAGACATAGTTGACTTTCAATAATCTTGGGACATTTTCCCCATTTCTTCACATGCAATCTTAGTAAATGGGCTCTCTGAGGATGGACTGAGTTCTGCGCCACAGCCCCAGAAAGAGCTTTTTGGTGTTTACATCTTACCAGACCTCTCTGATATGCTGCTGGACTCCCAGAGGCTGGAGAGGTTTTTTTCTTTCACTAATGACTCAAAATCCTGATGCCTCAGTGTGTGTGTGTGTGTGTGTGTGTGTGTGTGTGTGTGTGTGTGCTCATATGTGTGTGAATATATGTAATATGCATAAAGGTTATATATATAACCATACCAAGAAATTAGACAATTAAGATTCTGTTCTGCATTTCCTGTCAAGGAGCAGAGCAAATAAATGCCTCCCAGCTGGTTGATCCATGGCCTTGAAGCAGCATACCATTCAGAATACTTTTTTTTTTTTTTTACGGCTGTTTATTGGCTAGAGGTGGCAATGAATGCTCTCACTCAGACAGAGAAGGAGGCCTTTCAGCTGCAGAGACCAGAGGTGCTGTTCTTCTTGAAGTCGCTGCTATTGGGGCTCCAGTGGGAGATGTTGACAGGGCCCCGATGACATTTTCTTATTATTGATTTGATGTGAACACCTGGACTATGTCTACAAGACACAGAAATAGGCTGTAATTGATTTTTGATGTGCGGAACAAGCCTGGAAAATTAGTGCTTGTGTTTAGGTCTATTAGCTCATTCCTTTGCTATGAATTTCTATTATTAACATTGCTCTGGAATAGAATTTTCATTTTAATCTTATAGAATTTCAATATTTTGAATGCCTGAACAGATCATTTATTATATTTTCTGTTATTGCAGTGTTGCTAGGTGACAATGTATGCTTTCATAAAGGTTTCGTTTGCATGCAAAAACATGATAGGCCCATGTAGTAGTTTCCAGAAATCTTAGAATGATATCACTCAGTGTTTAGAAGAAAATCAATCAAATATAACACAGCTAACATAGATGGAGGTTGAGCCTGCACTGAGCACTTTACAGGTATTGTTTCATCCAATAACAGAATCTTATGAGGACAGTGGTCATGTGTGGGAGTGCTTTGAAGATCATGGCATGGAAGCACTGAAGGAGAAGGTAGTTTGCCCTAGAAACGAGCCATGGAGCTCACAGCTGGGCGGAGAGCTCCAATTAACAATCTGAGCCTCTAATGGTTAACTACCTGGACTGTCTGCAAGGCAGAGTCCCCAGTGGGTGGAGGCAAAGAGTCATGGAAAAAAAAAAAAAAAACACTAGCTACGATGGAAGGATAAAGGATGTCTTCACAAAGCAATAGGGTCGCTGGGCGTGGTGGCACACACCTGTCGTCATCCCAGTACTTGGGAGGCTGAGACAGGGGGATTGCAGGTTGAAGGTCAGCCTCAGGAGCTTAGCAAGGCCCTGTTTCAAAATAAAAACTAATAAGAGAGCTGGGGGTGTAGCTCAGAGGTAGAATGCCCCTGAGTTCGATTCCCAGTACCCAAACAATAACCAAAGGGCAATCGGTGAAGGGACTGTAGTATATCCAGTTGGTGGAATATGATTCAAGAATGATTATTTTAATTACATATAATGATTATACAATATATTACATAAAATTATAAGATGTACATATTATATGTAATAGAATAAAATGTCACATAAGCTACGTATTAGTTATATAAAATATAATGTATTGCATATTAATGTTTCTATGTATATAATGTACAACATGTAAAACATTACATATAATTACATATGCAATATATAATTATGCATAGACATATAATTATAATATATTACAGATTACATGATTATACACATATTACGTAATGATATATCATATATTTATATGTAATATATAACTGCATATGTAAATACAGATAATTATAACATGCAATATATGTAATAAAATAAAACATAAACTGTGTATATATATTAATTATACAAAATAAGTATATTATTCTGGAGAGAAATGAACTCAAGCTCTGTAAAGATAAGGAGAGAACGTGAGTGCAGGTGGCAAAGTGAAGAGCGCCCATCTGAACGGGCTGCACACCGTTTCAGTCCAGTGATCTGGCTTTCTGGCAAAGGTAAACTATGGAAATGGTAAAAACTTCAGCGGTCGTCCATGCAGAGAGAAGTACGAATAGTCAGACTCCCGAGACCTTCAAGGGTAGCCTGGCAATTTCCGTGCCTGCTACGACTGCGGCGTCTGCACGTTCTGCACCCGGCAGGTGCGCCAGAGCGGGCGGGCAGCCCTGGCCTCCGGGTGCCCGCCACGGGGGCCGCACTGCGCATGTGTGGGGGCAGGGCCTCTGGCCAACTCTGCGTTTCCAGATTAATTTTGCTGCGAACCTAAAACTCTCCTGAAAAATAAAGTCGTTTTTTCCTCCACTACCACTGTGAACTACATTATGATGTGAAACTAATACACCAATAAAAGTATATATAAAAAAGTACAGTTCCTGCTCCTTAGCAGGGACTATATAAACGTTTGTAAAATAAAATACAATCTTTGGGTACAGAACACCAAAGTGGAAGAAAAAAAAAGGCTTCAGAAGAAGACCCAAGGAACAAGAGGTATAAAGTTTGCAATACCCAAGAGGAAGTTGCCCCCAGAGCAATAGCGCTGGGTCAGGCACCCCTGCGGGCTGGCACTGGTCCCTCAGCCTGCAATGCCTTCTGGGAACTTGGCCACTTTGTTTCCAGAGAACCCAGTTGCTACAGCAGCAGCAAGCAGCTCAGTCGAAGCTTCTTCACCTCACCTGCCACCACTGCTCACAGCTCAGCTTTCCCAGAGTGGAAAGAGGATGTGACAGCCTTGGAGGAGCCCAGGTGACCAGACCTTACAGCGAGGGGCTCTGGCTCCTGGCACTACTGGACACAGAGGGGTTAGGGGGTCTGCGTTCTCAGAGGTGCAGGCGGGCCAGGGGCATCCTCCTGAAGCCTAGTGGGGTGTAGAGCTGCCATAAGAGAAGTTGAGTAACGCAAAGTGGGCAGCTTAAAACAACAGAAACCTACTCTCCCATGGATCTGGAGGCTGAAAACCCAAATGTGATACCTGCAGGGGCATCCTGCGAAGGCTCAAGGGAAGCATCCTTCTCCTTTTCCTAGATTTTGGGGTTTGTCAGCAATCCTTAGTATTCTGTGGCTTGTAGGCACAGGATTCCAATTTCTGCTTTCCTGGTTTCCTGGGGTCCTGTGTGTCTGCGTGTCTGTTTTCTCATCATATTGGATCATGACCTCATTCATTACATCTGCTAACATCCTATCTCAGAATATACTCACACTCACAGGTATCAAGGGTTAGGAGGTCAACATATATTTTTTTTGGGGGGAGGTGGATAAACAGGGACTCAGTTCAACCTAAAATAGTCCCATAGGGTTAAGCTTGATCAAAGTCTTTTCTCCCAGTTCTTGATTGTATAGTAGTCTGAGGAATAATGAGATAAGAATCCAGGTTCAATTATGTTTTTTTTCTTGAGATTTGCCTCCAAATAATCCTACCTCTTTGTTAGGGGAGATGATTTTAATAGACTACTAGTTCTTTAGCAGGGAAGGCAGTCATCAGATCCAACAGGACCAGTGCTTTTGTTTCAACGCAGAGTTTTTGTTACCATTGTTAATTTCCGTTTCATTCTTGTGGCTGGGAATTCTGATACGAAGTTACCTGTATGAATGTCAACACTGTCGCTTTTCTGTTCCACTGTTTTAGAGCATCTTCGCTAGAGCGAGAGTTATCCTAGTAATAAAAGCTTTCCTTTGTTTATTGTCAATTCTCTTCCTCCTGTGGAGGATTATGGTGCTATAGAAAATGCTTTTCCAAATGAGAGTGCCTTTGTTCAGTACATCATTTTAACAAAGTGTCTAGTCTCTTTGTAGAATAGTGTTCTGTTCAGTGAGCATGTTTATCACTGCCTAGTAGCAATTGTGGGAAGAGAGATCTTTAACCTGTCATTTCATAAACATAGCTTCCCCCGGGCACCATGCCAGTCATTGCTCAAATAATGGTGCGGAGACAAGTTTGCTCATTGAGATTCACACAGACTTGCACCTGTTGGGCTTAGAGAGTGCAAACTGTTACCTAAATTGACTTAGATCTTCACTTCAAAAATGCAAATGTCCCAGGTTTTGTTAAAAAAAAAATTAAGAGGACTGCAGCATTATGGCAAAAATATGGGTTTTTATTGTTACTTAGAAACAGCATGGTAAACCGGATTATAAGAACAGAAACTTATTTCAGTTATCAGCTGTAGGACCTGGGAAATGCATTGATAGTCCCTACCCCTACTCCCAACATTTTACTGGTGGTAGATTTCACACAGAAGTCTTAATTTTTGTGAAGTCTACTTTTTCAGTCATTTCATTTATAGTTTCTGAGTTCAAGCCTAGGGATTTTTCCATTCTTAGTTCATACAAATATTCCCATGTTTTCTTCTGGCACTTTATGATCTTAACTCTTAAGTTTGAAGTTTTGTTCCTGTTGGAATTGTTTAAGGAATGAGGTAAAGATCCACCTCATTTACTTTTTACTCAATGGATGACCATTTTTCTGAAAAAAATATCTTGAACAATCTATCTTTCATATGATAACTTTCCATACATAATACACTTTTGACTTATTTTTGGATTCTACTTTAATCCATGGTCCCATGGCTAGTGGTCAAAATCCAGCTTGCTACCTGTTTTGGTAAATAAAATTGTATTAAGACAGAGCCACATTCATTTGCTTATGTATTGCCTATGATTACTTTTGTGCCATAGAGACAAAACTGTAGAATTATGACAGAGACCATATGATCGCCAAGCTGAAAATACTTACATGGAACTTTTTTTTTTTTTTTTTGGCGGTACTGGGGATGGAACCCAGGGGATTCTGCCTCCGAGAGACACCCCCCAGCCCTATTTTTTATTCTTTATTTTGAAACAGGGTCTCATTGAGTTGCAGAGGGCCTAAGTAGCAGAGGCTGTCTGCAAACCACAATCCTCCTGTCTCAGCCTCCCAAATGCTGGGATTAAAAGCAGGTGCTACCACGCTCAGCTAACATGGGACCTGTTATAGACAGTGTGCCAGCTTTAATTCTCTCTCTGTCTCTGTCGCTCTCTCTCTTTCTCTCTGCCCCCCCACCCGCATTTGGGGTATAATTTTTAAGTATACTTTTATCGGTGCGTTTTAACTGTACACCATAATGAGGCAAAGTGCATATATATACACATAGCACTTGGTGTGCTTCCTTCCAGATCCTACCTTGCCCCATCCCAATATGTGTTATTGAGATCTACAGTGATATACACTAGCTCCTATTCAAATCCACTCCTTGGTACCATGCTGCTTTAGTAACCATAGTTTTATAATAAAATATCTAGTTGTTCTATTTGTTCTATTTGTTTACATTTCACCTTCCTGAAAACTTTAATATTTTCTTCACTCTTTTGAACAATATTTATAATATTTATTTTTTATTTGGTATTTAAATAGTACTTCTTATTCCATCATATTTCCCGACCATTTTGGATTAACAAATAATAGAAGTATTGATTATTAATTTTATTTTTGTTTCCAGCCAACATCCTGAAATTTAAAAATTTTTAAACAGATTTTTGGGAGAGCACATTCGATTTTTTTCATACATCTAATTGTTATGATTTTATTTAGTTTATTATGTTAATAATATCTTGTTTACATTTTATTAATTGTTACAAAGTGCATTATAATATTTTAATATTATATTTCATCTCATCACAAGCAACTATATTTTTCTTCATCATTTAATATCTACACTTATTTTCTTATCTCTTTGGCTATCATGTCAGTAATTGAAAAAATATGTTCATACTAATCTTCTTAGTAACTTTCATGAAAATGTTTCTCTCATTTACCAACAAGTCTCATTCTTTTAAATTTTTGTTTCTAAAAAAAATGGATGCTGATATGAGTAAAAGGTAAAAATTTAATCTCTGCTATTAGGAATCAGAGCCCCCTCCACCCCGCCCGGGGTGGAAGAAGGACCAGATGAAAGGAGGCAGGGCATCATTTAGCGTGAGGATACTCTCCTTCTCTTCCTGGCTGCCGTGTTCATTTTATGAATACTCACTGAACTACACATTTATAATATGGAACTTTTCTGTATGTGTTTGCCACTTGGATGGAAAATTAAGGGAAATGGTGGTAAGTTTTGTCAAATGCCTTTTAGCAACTATTGTTCTAATAGATTTTTTTAAAAAAATTTAGTTTATGTGTTGATTTATGCTAATAAATATTCTCATCTTGAAGTGTTCTTTTATTCATGGACTAATAGTGTTGGACTATGTTGGCCTGTCTTTCATTTAAGGCCTGTTACAGTTAAACATGGAAGGGCCCCTTGGGGAGCTCATACATTGGAGCTGATGTAATCGAGTCATGAGGTGTGTAATGTCAGCAGTGGGTAAATCCATTGTAATGGACCTATATGGGTGGTGGCCTAGGCCATAGTGTGTAGCTGGAGATGGTGAGTCCCGGGGGTTGCGGCCTTAAGGACTACCTGTGGCTCCTCCTCCCCGCACTGGCTCACTTGCTTCTGGCCGCCATGATGTGAAGAGCACAGCCTACGTGCTCTCCCTCTCCCTGCTTCCTACTGCGGTCCCTGGCTTCACTTGGACTGAACCTAAAAGCCATGAGCAAATGAATCTTCCTTCCTCCAAGTTGCATGGTCAAGACTTTAGATTATAGTTGTGAAAATGCTAATGCAGAATATAGTACTGGAGCACTGGGGTCATGGCTGCATCTAAGTGTGACCACATGGAGTGTAAATCTTTGTAATTGGTATGTGAGAAGAAATTGGAAGGGATGGAATGTGCCTAGAAAAGTGGATGGCAGAGACCGTGCTCAGGAGGTTTTGGAGGGCAAAGAGGACTCCATAGGAAAATGGAGTAGAGGCCATATGTTTGTGACTTGGCAAAGAATTTTTGCCCATGCCCTAAAACTGCGTGAGACCAAATTTAATGATGGACTGATTAATAAACTGGCAGTGTAAATCTGAAAATTGTTGTTTGGAGTTGATGTAATTGAGTCATGAAAGTTGCAATTTTAGCAGTGGATAATCCATTTATCTGGGTGGTTGCTTAGAGTGCAACATGTAGGGTGTAACTGGGGCTGCTGCCTGGGGGTTATATATGCATCCTCATCTTCTTACTCTCTCACTTGCTTTGGGCCTCCATGATGTGAGAAGCCCAGCCCAGGCTCTCTCCCTTTCTCTGAGTCCCTCTGCCATTCCCTGAGATCGAGGTCCCTGGCCTCACATGGACTGAACCTGAATTAGGCTACCAATTTATTTTTAGTCAGTTGAATTTTCACACAACTCACTGGTTGATTAAGTTTGGGATATTTCTGTTAATCAAAGTATACTCCTCTTTCAACCATGAAAATAAAAGATATAGAACTGATAATCTATGGGGTCTTAAAATCAAGAAAACTTTGATTGACCATATTAGATGAGAACAATACAAGCAGGGTCATATTAACATCTTCTGTTTCAAGAGAGGTCAACCTAATCTGAAGAGAATAAACAATGACATGAGCATCTTGTCTTTGTTAAGGGATATTGAGTAGAGAAGTGAGCATGCAGGGTAAAAGTAGGGGTCCTCAGGAAGAAACTAAGGGAAAGTATGAGTTAATAGAGTCAACATCATACATTTAGCTTAGCATCAGAAAGACCAGGACAGGATGTAGGAGAGTCAAGAAAAGTACCACATCATAAGATCACAAAGTCAAGAATTCAGAAGCTGAGATATAATACCAAGCAAAGGGGGAATGAATGGGGGGGGGTCTAAAGCAAACTTCTCAAATATCAGTTAACATATGAAATTGTCCTTGGCCAAGAGAAAAGGCTGGCCCAGTACTAAGCAGCCTACTCACTTACCCTTTGATACCACATGCTTGGGTAGCCATTTTCATGGGGAGCAGCAAAAAACATCTAGGTATGTTTTGCTTCTAGTATTTGAGTAATCAGATTTCTATAGTTGTCATTTTCTATCCATTTTCAAACTCCTATTATTTCGAGAGTTCCAGAAAAGCAAATTCATTTGGTACAGGGAAGGATTTTGGCAAGGAGAGTAGAGTTGCTCACTGGCTTCGTATATTTGGAAGCAGCCAATAACTAGTTGTCGCTGGTCTATTATTGATTATGCCCACTTACAGCATGAACCTCCAAATGTGATTCATGATTAAGGTAAGCATACGTCCTGGTTGGTTCAGGAGAATACTAGTTTGGGTGAAATTTTATGGTAGTCCCAGTGGTATTGCCTTAATAGAGTCAATTTTTTTTAAACTAAAAATTATTTTCTCTATTTTTCTAGGCAAATAACTCCCAGTTCTAACTTTGAATTCCCAAAGACTTGACATTGATTGATTTCAGGTTGGAAAACAACATCACAGTTAAGTCCCCAGGAATTATAATGTGTAACCACAATAGAGAATGACCGTACCAAGAAATCCAGCTGCCAAGTAAGGCAACAATATCACGAAACCACTCTGACAAACATATGCAGAGAGGGAGTTGGAATTCTTTCAATTTAGGGCAAAGATGCCTTGAAAATGAATGTATGATCTTGCTTTTTATTTATAAGCAACCATTTTAGCTCCAATATTTTTTTTTTGGTGGTACTGGGGTTCCTGGAAGCCCTTCTACCTCCGGGCTACACTCCCAGACCTATTTTTTATACTTTTTTATTTGGAAACAGGGTCTCCTAAGCCAGCGCGCGTGGCTGGCTTTGAACCTGCGCGATCCTCCTGTCTCTGCCTCCCAAGCGCGGGGATTACAAGCGTGTGCCACCACGCCCGGTTTAGCTCCAATATTAATAATTTACTTCATTGTGTCTACTTTGGTTAACAGTGTCTAGTGCTACAGATTTACAACAGTAATTTGCCATAACATGTTTCCAATAACCAGACATTAACACTGCAGGCACATGCTGAGGAGACCTTTTGCTCCCTGGGGCTCACTCCTCCCTCAACAAAATGAGCCCGTATCCTCCCCAACCCCCACTCTGAAACTTCCCAGGAGCCTGGTGTTTTTTCTAGGTCCTTCATAGCTTTGCAAATATGTGCTTTTGGCTTGGGTACACACTTGGCATCTGCTTTGGAAATATTTCTGCAGCTCAGGACAGTAAAGACATCTGTTATGAAAGGCAAGCCACAGGTATACTTTGGATACTGCCATCTGAGGAATACATACAGGCAGAAAATAATGGTTTTGTCATGTGTGTGTGGTTCTTTGGAGGCAGGCATTCGCCTGGTTTCGGGAACAGCCATCTGTCCTGTGTGGGTGGGTGAACGATGTCTCTGAAGTCCGGCCATACTGGTCAGGCAGGCTACTCACTCAGAAAGGGTTAAAGGCAGAATGTCTACATCCAGGAGAGAATGCTCTAGAAAGGTCTCTTAGCTGCAAACCTCTCAAAAAAGGGCTTATCCTACACACTTCCTCTCCCCTTATCCTAAACAGCTTCTTCACCTTTGGGTTCATCTCATCCTGAAAGGAGGCCAAGGAGCACCCTTTCCTATGGGAATGGGTTGCTTCCTTAGACTAAGAGGAGGGTTGAGAAACAAAGCAAATGTGTATTCTGATCTGAGGGTGTCTAATGCCAGACTTCTCTGGAAGTAATTCTGTGTGTAGGGCAAAGAAGAGACAAAGGAATGGTGCTAAGGTCTATTACTCACTGAAGTGAGCTATGTTCACACACATCCTCTCAGTTAAGCTCCACATCCCCCCTGGATGAGAGGAATCTTTGGTCCCAATATCCAGACCAAGAAATTGAGGTGCAGACACATTGGCTTATCCAAAAGTCGTCAAATGACAGATAAATATTTTGTGTCAGCCCTCTTCTGATCCCAAAGCTATTTTTAGATCTTTCTGCTGGAAAACACTCAGAGGACAGCCACAAATAATTGAGAAGCACATTTCTGTTTTCTATTTTCTTAATGTGTCAGAAAAGCAGAAAAGATGGACAGGAAGAAACCCAGGGGTTTGTGACTTCATTGAGCGGTTCAGCAGTCCACTCTTGTTTTGATATTTGAGCCAACCTTTGTCACACAATAGAATTTTAAGAGCTTTCCTGAGGTATTATTGATATATAAAAGAACTGCAAATGCTTAATGTGTACAATTTGATGACTTTGACATACGCATACTGTTTTGGTTTGAATGTCGAATATCTCCTGGAAAAGCTCATGTATTGGCAATGTGAAAATTTTCAGAGGTTAAATAATCATGAGGGCTCTAACCTTATCAGTGTGCTAATCTTTTATGGATCAATGGATTCTAATTTTAATGGATTTACTGGGTGCTACTGAAGGTAGGTAGGACATGGCTAGAGAAGGGAGATCATTGGGAGTGTGATGTTGGAGATTATATTAGTTTCTGGCCCCTTCCTACTTCTCTCTCTCTCTCTCTCTCTCTCTCTCTCTCTCTCTCTCTCTCTCTCTCTCTCTCTGTTTTCTGACTACTAGGTGGTTTTCTACACTACACCTTCCCACCATAAAGATTCTGCCTTAGAGTCAGGCAGCAATGGACTGAACCTCTGAAAACATGAGACAAATAAACCTTTTCTCCTCAAAGTTGTTCTTTTTTGATATTTTGATTGTAATAATAGAAAACCTAACACCCCCCCACACACACACACACCCCTCTGACATTATTACCCCAAAGTAATCCACATAATGATGACTTTCTTTTTTTTTCCCCTTAGGTAATTAGTACCTTTTTTATTTTTTTATTTTTTTAAAATTTTTTATTGGTGCACTGTATTCATACATCATAGTGGGATACAAAGAAAACTTTTGTAGACATACATGCACACATCGCCAGTCAACCCCAACCTGATCCCCACCCCATTCCCTCCCCATCCCTCCTTCCCATGCTTGTCTTAGTGGCTGACATCTAGTATTATAGCAATTTATCCAAAATTAAAAACGATAATCTCACATAACAGTTTCATTTGTCTGATACCAAGCTTTTGATAACATAAAGATAACATTTCAATATTTCTTTTTGCTTTCTTTCTTACCAGAGAATATTTTTTCTTTTTTTTTTAGGTGAAACTATCATATATTTATATATTTATTTTTCAGAAAAAAATCTATCCTAATATGGAATATGGATTCTAGATACCCAAAACGATCTCGAAAAAGAACAAAGTTAGGAGATGTATATTTTCTGATTTCAAACCATATAAAGCTACAATAATTGAAACAGTGTAGTACTGTTCTAAAGGCAGATATATAAACTATTGGAGCTAAATAAAAGCCTAGAGCTAAATTCTTCCATATATTGTCAAGTTATATTTGACAAGGTTTCCACGAACATTTGGTGGAGGAAATAATAATCTTTTAACTAAATAATGTTGAAAAATTTAAATTACATGAAAACATTACAATATTTCTTTTTGCTTTCTTTCTTACCAGAGAATATTTTTTCTTTTTTTTTTTTAGGTGAAACTATCATATATTTATATATTTATTTTTCAGAAAAAAAATCTATCCTAATATGGAATATGGACTCTAGATACCCAAAATGATCTTGAAAAAGAACAAAGCTAGAAGATATATATTTTCTGATTTCAAACCATATAAAGCTACAATAATTGAAACAGTGTAGTACTGTTCTAAAGGCAGATATATAAACCATTGGAGTTAAATAAAAGCCTAGAGATAGATTCTTCCCTATATTGTCAAGTTATTTTTGACAAGGTTTCCATGAACACTTGGTGGTGGGAATAATAATCTTTTAACTAAATATTGTTGAAATAATACTTATATGGAAAAGAATAAAATTGGACCTTTACCTAATCCCATATACAAATATTAACTCAAAATTGATAAAAGACCTAAATATAAATCTTAAGACTAGAAACTTTTAGAAGAAAATCTGGGTCACAAAACCTCACAACATTGAAATTGGTAGTGATTTCTTGGATATGATTTCAATGGCACAGGCAACAGAAGATTATACAAACTCCCTAAAAAAAAAATTGTATATCCAAAGACAATGTAAACAGAGTTAAAAGTTACTAATAGAATTGGATAAAATATTTCCAAATACTATATCTGAAGGTGTATTAATATTCCAACTAGACATACTAAAAATTAACAACAATAAAGGCAAACAATACAATTTAGAGATAGGTAAAAGACTAATATAAATAATGAATCTCCACAGATAACCAATCTTAGTTGTCTGTTGGATGGAAACTCTTGTTTCTCTGGTTCTGGTGTGTGTTACCTATTTCTTTTTGTAGTTAATCTGAGTATTTTCTCTAGCGCTGGTTTTGAAGACATAAATTCCTTCAGTTTCTGTTTGTCATGGAAGCTTCTTATTTTTCCATCTAATTTGATAGAAAGTTTTGCTGGGTAGGAATTTTTTGGCTGGAAGTTGTTTTCTTTCAGAGTTTGGAATATGTTACTCTGGGAAGTCTGGAGTGATTCTAATTGGTTTGCCTCTGAATGTCACTTGGTCCTTTGTTTTTGTTGCCTTTAAGATTCTCTGCTTGGCTTCCACATTGGTCATTTTGACAATTATGTGGTGTGGGGATCCTCTTCTCCGATCCTGTCTAAAGGGAGTTCTATAAGTTTCCTGGACCTGTGTTTCAACCTCTTGCTCTATGTTTGGAAAATTTTCTGCTATTACTTCCTTGAAGAGATTGTTGATCCCTTTGGTTTCACTTTCTTTTCCCTCCTCTATTCCAATTATTCTTAGGTTAGCTCTCTTAAAATGGGCCCATATTTCTTCAATGTCAGATTCCTGCTGTCGGACATTTTTTTCTAGATTAGAAACTATGCATTCATTTTTGGAATGATCATCTTCTAAGAGCGAGATTCTGTTCTCCATGTGGTCTAATCGGTTGTTCGTGCTTTGAATTGAGGCCTTTACTTCATTAATTGCATCCTTTATCTCTTTTTGGCTCTCTCTGAATTCTTTTCGAAGCACCTCTATTATTTCTACAGTTGTTTTCCTGATTTGATCTTCTATAACTCTCTGCATTTCTGTTTTATCAGGTTCTGATGTTGTGGGGTTGTGGGCATTCATTGCTCCAGTATTTTTCCTCTTTCCCATGATTTCAGAAGTTTGTGCCTTCTCTGGGTTCTTCCCTTGGGTCACTATGACTTCGCTTAAGGTGTTCTGGATCTCGAGTCTGTAGTATCTCTGACCCCACTAATCCTTTACTGGGTTGTATCACAGAGTCTCTGACCCAGGGAGTCGATAGAGGCTGCTTTAGACTATGGAGGGTGCCAGGTTGCACGTTCTCCTATGGTGTGATATCTCTGCCACTGCCACTCCCCCGCTGGGTCAAGTCCCAGGAAGTACAGTACTGGGATTTCTCCTCTGTGGCCCACAATTTGACTCACTGTTCTTGAGTACGCAGATGTAGCTGTACTGGACTCAGTGAATTCCCTGCTGCTGCCGCCGGTGGCAATATGGCGCCGCTTCCACTCCCTCGGCCGTGAGACTGGCGTATTTTTTCTTCTCTGGTTTTCAGTTGCACTCTGAATCCCTGCAGTGTGTGCTGAGCTCAGCCACTGGGAGCTTTAGATGCTCCCTGCGCCGAAAGATCCCGCCTGGCTGTTCTGCAGCAGCTCACCTCGGCTTGCTGTAGCCGTCCGGTGAATTCGCCGCTGCTGCCGGCAGTATGGCGCTGCTGCTGCATCCTCGGGCATGAGGCCGGTGTATCTCCTTGTGGCTCTGAGCTCTGTTCTCAGTCTGCTTTCTCTCTGGAGCCTGGTGATTTTTTTGTTTCTCTGGTGATGGTGTTTTCTGGCTATGAAAGGCGCTGATTTTGTGGTAATGGAGATTGGTTGTTAGCGGGGCTCTTAAGCCCCACTTTTCTCAGTTGCCATCTTCCCGGAAGTCCAATGATGACTTTCAAAAGTTTCCTTATGTCTCTGTGTAATCTTTCTTTCTTTCTGAATCTCTAAGATCTGCCTTCCTAACAAATTTTGAAGTAAACAGTATCTTGTTGCTATTAGCATGATGTTTTATAGCAGATCACTACAACTTTTTTCTTTTGTACTGGGGATTGGATCCAGGGGCATTCTACTTCCTAGCTACAACCCCAGCCTTATTTTTTGATTTTTAATTTGAAATCTGGTCTTGCTAGGTTGATGAGATACTCACTACTTGCCGTGGCTGTCCTCAAACCGGCAAGCCTCCTGTCTCGGCATTCCAAGTTCTGGGATCATGAGCATGTACCCCAGGCCCAACTTACAACTTCTTTATTTCCTATAAGTGAAACCTTATACTCACTGAGCAGCATCGCTCCCCTCCAGCCCCTGGAAACCATGGTTCTATTCTCTGCTTCTGTGAGCTTGACTATTTTAGATTCCACAAGTAAAATCATGCAATATTTGTCCTTCTGTGACTGGTGTTTCACTGGGCCTAAAATCCTCAATATTTTTATGGTTCCTTCAAGATCTCTAGCATCTGGGTGTGTTTTTGCAGGTGACCATGGAGAGGTGCCCAAGAACAGCAAGCCTCCTTTCCTAGGGAGCTATAATCACTGGTGTTGAAAGGCAAACATCAGTGAGCCACTGTGTGTTTCCAGTTGGTATCTGGGACTGTCCAGGGACTGGTGTGTGGAGCCATTGACACTTTCCCCTAAATTAATATTTCTGACTCAGCTGACTGTCCTTTGCCCAGAGTCAACAAGGTTTGGGGTCATGGAAAGTTCAAAGTAAAAGGTCTGGGAGAAGATCAGATGGTGATGGCACGAGGGTACTGATTAACCTACCTGTAATGTATGTGCTTTGGATTGGTCTTTATTGTATTCTGGTGGTGGTAGCATGAGGATATTGATTGACCTGTAACTGTATAAATACCTCTGGAAAAACAAACCCAGCGTCGGTGCAATAGAGAATATTGACCCAGGAGTAGTCATTGACCAGTAGAGATATTGACCCAGGAGCAGGGGTCGGTCAGTAGAGATAGTAGGCTGGCATGCCCTCCACATTAGAATAAATTAAATATTCTGAGAATCAAATTCTTAGAGTTAAATTCTTCATCCTCACGCCTCTCTTCAGAACCCATACTTTTGCCGGCTGGCTCTGGCAGACTGGCAGTTCTTAGACTGCTGAGTAATCAGCATATAATCAGGAGGCAAAACTCTCTGGGATGGAGGATTCTGAGGAGGTCCATGTAGGCAAAGAGCCCAGCACAGAACCCAGGATGAAGTTGGCTCTCTGCAAACTCCGTGAATGTGAGCTTTCCTCTTTCTTCCTTTTCTTGGCTCCTCCCTACCACCACCTTCACTATTTCTCATTCTCTCTCAATCTGTTGTTGATTTTCACTGAGTCAATAAATTTCCTAGGAACCAAATTACAAAATTTCAGGGCATGCAAAATACCAGCCAACAACTCAAACAGAACCCCATGCTTCTGGGGTAGTGCATGCATGAGCGTGGGCCAAGCTGTGCTTGCGGCTGGTGTAGCATCCTTAAACAAAAAGAACTGGACTGTAGTGTGAGCTCTCAGTTCACATCCCAGCTCAATGTAAAGTCACCCGCGGAGTGAGAGATTTTTGCAAACCCTTCCTCAGCTGCTGCTGCTTTCTCTATAAAGCAAGGGTAATACCTGCTTCAGGGGATGGCCACAAGGACTAAATGTTCTAAGTGGAAGAACACCCCGATAGCTCTTGCTGTCTTCTAAGTGTCAATGGGCTCTTTACTTAACACACAATTTTATAAAGAAAGCTCTTCACAGGCTTTGGTTAGGGAGGCTTAGGGAGCAAGCATGGGACCTTGACCTCTTAGTAAACTCTGGTGGCTCTCTGCTTCCCTGAGGGAGGGCACCCTGCTCCCTGGGCTCTATGGGGTGGGTAACTCAGTATGACAGCTGCAGGCTCAGAAAGAACAAATTCCCTGGGGCAGAGAGAGAAGGGTTTCGGAAGAGAGCCCTCATCAACTCTGCTTGCTTTGGGGGCTACAGACCAGCTGCTGCTTCCCAGGGAATTTCACTTATGAGAAAAACTTCTGGTCACACCAATTGGTCCTGAAGGGTTTGACTTAATCTAAATATGTGGCTCGTGTTCTTTTGCACATGTGCGAGGGGAAGGAAAGGCAAGGGGTCCCGGGACCTCTTTGTCTCTTGATTGTATAACTCATGATCCATAAATAAATAATTTGACAGAATCCCCAAAGGAAATCAAGTCCTTTTGAGTGTGTGTGTGTGTGTGTGTGTGTGTGTGTGTGTGTGTGTGTGTTAAAACACACATAGGGAAGAGAGAAAATGATCATTCCAGTATCAAGACATCAGGAAGAGAAAAGTTTGCAAAGGCTGTTGATGATCTTGCAGAGATAAGAAGGGTAGTTTGGGTCCAGTGCCCACTGAGGCAGACACTCAAGATAGCTTGGTTGAGGCTCCTGTCTTCCTTGGCATGGGATCTTCAGCAGAGCCAAGGTCTGCTGCAGATGTGGGCAGAGCAGGGTGTGACAATGTAGACCTGGCAGCCAGAGCCCTTGGAGGCTCCCTGGGCAGCCTCCCTGCAAAGGAGGATCACCTCCTCTTGCTTGGACAGGAGCCTGTCCCCAGCTTGGCCTGTGCTGGCCAATTCCCTGCCACCGGGCAGCTCTCATGATGGGTATGTGGAGCCTCAGTCCTGTGGTTCAGACAGTTCTCAGCTTGGCTGGTCCCCCTCATATCATGGTCCCTGCTGGAGTGGTCTTTCTCCTGGTTTCTTCTCTTTACCTTTTCTATTCTCCCCTCTCCCCTCTCCCCTCTCCCCTCTCCCCTCTCCCCTCTCTCCCTCCTCCTCCTCCTCCTCCTCCTCCTCCTCCTCCTCCTCCTCCTCCTCCTTCTTCTTCTTCTTCTTCTTCTTCTTCTTCTTCTTCTTCTTCTTCTTCTTCTCTCTCTCCCACCCCTCTCTGAGGTACTGGGGATGGAACCCAGGGGCATTCTAGCTCTGTGCTACACCCCCAGTCCTATTTTTTATTCTTTATTTTGAAACAAGGTCTCACTGAGTTGCAGAGGGCCTCACTAAGTATCTGACACTGTCTTTGAACCACAATCCTCCTGTCTCAGCATCCCTAATGCTGGGATTACAAGGGTCCACCACCACGCCCGGCTGCCTATTCTCTTGCTTATTGCCTGTTCCCTCTTTAGAATCTGAACTCGATTAGTAGAGCAACTTCCTGCCTTTTTATCACCCCCATTCACTCCTGGAATGTATAATGTATCCCGCAGTAAAGGAACCTAACAAACACTTGCAGAGTCAAAGGCACCTACTACGCTTCCTCACACCAAAAAATCCCAAGTACTCTAGACTTAATTTTAACTAAGAAAATAGCATCCACTTAAAGAAAAACACCTGATAAAAGAATGTGCTTTAAAGTGTTGCTTGTGTTTTACATTTCTGCAAAGGAGGCATAAATTAAAGTGTTTCACTCTCCCGGTGGACCTCTGACAGCAAAATTAGTATGAAGGAGAGGAGCACATAATAGGAAAGGAGGGAAAGCTTTAAGATGCTGTGTGTCTCCTGCAAATTGCACAGTCTAGTTTGGATTCATGTGTGAGAAAGAAAACTTTTTTAAGTCTTAGAATTGATAAATATCAGTTTAAATTCTTCAGACACATGAAGCCTTAACTTCGAACGTGCATTTAAGGTAGCAGGTGTTTGCTGGACACTTCTGCAGTGTAGGTGACTTCTCTAGATACTAGTGTGACAGTAATACAAGATGAAGGCCTCCTGTGGCCCCTCCTCAGGGGCTCCAAGTCTAGAGGCAGCAACAAGCAAAGGGTCCAGGCAGCTGGGAAAGCCCAGCTGGGGCTGCTGCTGGCTTCCTGAAAACTCCAGCTGTGGAATACTGAAGTCCAAGAAAATGTTGCCATCTTCAAACCTCTGCCTCACTAGTAATGGAAGCTGATGGATACATAAGAGCTAGGCAGAAGCGAGATTTAACAATGAACCTGAAACAGGTGTGAGCTGTCAATCATTCAGCAATCCTGGGGTGCCTCAGGTACCTTGGGCAGTCTAGTTGCTTCACTCCGTGCAGCTTACCATCACTGGATGCAGCTTACCATCAATGGATGCAGCTTGCCATCAATGGAGGCAGTTTGCCATCAATGGGTACATCTTATCATCAGTGGATGCAGCTTACCATCAAGGTTGAACTGGGAAGAGAATCTACAAGATAATTCAAAGATCATTCCATCCATAACCCAAAGGATTTCTTTACAAATCCTCTGAGGGAAATGTGTGCCCCTGGCTTGCTCCTGTGTCAGAGGAGAGCTTCCTTTTCAAGAGTGGTCCTTCTCTCTGTGATTTGCATGCGACTGTTGGATTGGGCCCAGGACCTACTGAAACAGGTGGGATGATTTGATTGATGACAGCGGAGAAATTGACTTTCAGTTAGTTTTTGAGTCAGAAACATCTTACAACTTCCAAATAAATGATGATGGCGGGAAGCACAGCCTGTGCCAAGTATCCCACGTCACGCTGAGTTAGAGCGTCAAATTTAAAGAGAATGTTAATGGCATTCGCTAAGAAATTTGCTACTTGCTTGCTCAGGAAGGCTGTTTGCCCTCTTCCCCCTTTCTGGTTTGTTTGCTAAAATCTGGCCTCTTCCTGGATTTCTTCTTCCTGCTATTATGTTTGGGTTCAAGTGATGCCAGGGAGAATGTTGTTATTGGAATTAGATGCCACAGTGGCTCTCCTCATGATCTTTCTGGCTGGCAATCCCTGAAGCTTCTCTTATCTATTTTGGTTGGGGTCCTTAGGGGTCAGGAGAGCAAGGTCACCAGCATTCTTGGTAGGAGGATGGAGCCAGACTACTGCTTGAGAGACCCATGAGATGCTGCCCTTACACACACCCAGCAGCAGGACTGCACCACCCCGCCTTCCAAGCCCCTCAGACGGCTCCTGATCATAGCTCACCCAGTAACCCAAGAGACCTAAAGCTGCATTCCCAGTTTAGCAGTCTCAGAGCTGAGAACCAGTGTTCTATACGTACCCACAAGACAGGAAGCCTGAGAAATGCCTTACCAGGACAAGCAAAAAATATCATTGGATTCGTGAAGATTTAAATATAGTGCCTTAACCTTATTAAAAAGAGACTAGAGATTGTTGGGCAATGGCACCAATGCTTATAAATCAATGCTATAGGAAGGAACTTCCACAGATCTTGCCAAACACAAATATATGGGGTTGAAATTTTGATAAAAAGCAGCACATAGGAATGTACTTATGTCTAAAGGAGAATATTGATGACTTTTTTAGTTAGAGTGAATTATTATACTTATTTTAATTTTTTATTGGTGCATTATAGTCATACATCTTAATGGGGTACAAGATGGTAGAGCACACATGCACACATCCCTCATTTAGCCCTTCCCCAATTCTACCCCATTCCCTCCCTCTCCCTCCTTCTCATGTTTGGCTTAGTGATTGACTTTGATATGTTTGTGAATGACAAAGGCAACAGCAGCAGAAATAAATAGTAAAGAAGTCCTCCTCTTCCTTTCCAGGTGCACCCCAACTCCGCTACCATCATTACCATCCCCAGGACAGCAGATGCTATGGGAGACTTCATACTTGGAAGTCTACTGATAAGCTTGATCTCATGGAATTACTACAGACACAGTTATGCAGGAGAGACTGTTATGGTTTACAACTACAGATGAGAAAAATTAAGCTTTCAAAAGGTCAAAGGTCACATAACCAACCCAAGGTCACCCAGCTGCTAAACCATAGATCCACTCTTACCAGACTTTGTGGTTTAATTTTTTTTTAAGTTGCAGCGATGGAAACCAGGGCCTCGCCATATGTAAAGTGTACACTCCACCACTGAACTACATCTCCAGCCTGTAATAATTGTTATTGCGCAGACCTTGCTCTCTGACATTAACCCCAAGAGAAGCAGCCATGGGAACAAGTGGGGAAGCCACTTTCTCTCCAGCCAGGATTTCCCAGGCTTCGGTGTGACCTCTGGGTGGGATTGGCGCTCCCAGCTTCCCCCATGCCATGAATGGATTCATCTATGTGTAGCATATGGCCTTTCTTAAAATATAAACCCATCACAAAGCAAATGCTGGAGCCAAGACAAAAATCTTTAAATTTTGCCCTTAAAAAGTTCCTCCTGAGAGCACGGTAAATTATACTGCTAACTTTCCTCCCGTTCAGTTATTCCATCCAGTCTTCTCTATTCCCATCCCCTCTGGAACTGCCTAATGAGGTTGACTTGAAACCTAGCAATTTTGAGGTTTCCTTTTTACTCCTCTTTAGGAACATCTGGCAGCTATTTATTTCCTACCTGGGAGCACTTCTCAACTGCAGCCATGAGCCAGCCTGGACCTAGGCTCAAACATCTTGTTTCCCAATTTGTTTATAAACTCAGTCAGCTTCCTGCTGGCCTCTGGCCTTTCTCTACCAGCATCATCTGCACTGAGGTTTCCGGATGCCGCCCTGGGCTTTGCTTGTTTGGGTTACATGGTTAATGCTGCGGGCTCCTCCGCTCTGCCCACTAGACTCTGATTCTATGGCAGGGACAAATTCGTAGCTCTGTAGTCCTGGAGCCTGGCCTGGGCCTGACATGATGAATATGAGTGACCCTGGTAAAACGGGAGGAAGAAAGAAGAAAGAAAAAGAGGAAGGAAGGAAGGAAGGAAGGAAGGAAGGAAGGAAGGAAGGAAGGAAGGAAGGCGGGCAGTACCCTCTCCTTATCTGCAGTTTCACTTTCTGTATTTTCAATGACCTGCAATTCCAAAATACATTATAGCACAGAGCAATAAGATATTTTGAGAGATCATATCCACATAACTTTAATTACAGTACACTGCTATGCTTGTCCTGTTTTATTACTGTTGTTGATCTCTTAGTGTGCCTCATTTATAAGTTAGACTCTACCATAGGTATGGGCATACAGTGTGGGAAGAAACGACGGTATCTCTAGGACTCAGCACCATCTGCAGTTTCAGACATCCACTGAGCGTCTTGAAATAGAGTCATCATGATAAGGGGATGCCTGCATTATTTCTATTACCATTATTTGGTTTGGTTTTTGTGTGATTTGCTTTACCGTGAAGGCACATGAGGCAGAGAGAGGCTAAGAGGAGGGGGTCCTCCACCGCATCTCCCGGACCTCCTAGAGGCGCTGAACTTAGAGCGCGGTGTGATGGTGCACACCTGTGTACCCAGGACCTGGGATAGGACCACCGCAGGTTCAAAGCCAGCCTCAGCAACTTAGCCAGATTCCGGTTCAAAATAAAAACAAAACTGAAAAGGGCTGGGATTGAAAAAGGGAGGTAGAATGCCCCTGGATTCAGTCCCCCATACTATAGAAACAAAAACCCACCAACCAATAAACAAACAAGGCAGCTAGTTAGTTTTCAGAAGTCTGGGTCTGCTGCCCACCATGTGGATGACCCCAGGCAGGTTTTTTAACCTTCCTTTCTCCACTTGGCTTCTGCAAAGTGGAGAAGATGCAAGTACTGTTTCCATAAGAATTTAATAAGGAGTAAATATGTAAAGCACCAGGAGTTGTGCCAGCCCATCAAAAGAACTATTTGACTCTCAGTATCGTCATGAAACAGCACAGATGTGAAACCTTAGGGACCTGTCTCTAGGAAGACATACCTTCATTTGTTTAATAAATATGTATGTCACCTAATTTGTGCTGGGCATCGTCTTAAGCATTAGGATGAGACTTAATCAAGACAGGGAGGATATAAAGTTCACAGTTGTCCCCTTTATCCACAAGGGATGTGTTTCCAGACACCCCAGTGGATGCCTGTGCCCAACCACAGATGGTACCAAACCTGCACAGACGATATTTTTCCTATGCTATAAATAAAAGATGAATAAGGATAATAGCAAAATAGAACAATCATAACAATGTGCTGGAGTAAGAGTTCTGGGAGTGTGGCCTCTTTCTCTTGGAAGAGTCAGGATAAATCTCAATTGTTCGGGAACCCGTGATAGTTGACTGAAGGTGACTAGAGCTGTAGAAAATGGCACTCGGGAGAGGGGACCACTGTGCTGTGTTAATTGTACACCAGGCATTAATGGTGCAAAGGAAGAGCCAAGTGTCGCCACGGAGAACAACGCAGGGCGGGGCAGGGATGTGAGGCTGTTGCACACCACAGCTGGGGACACTCCAGGCTGCCAGGCCCGTGTGCAGCCTGATTGCCAACCCTTTCTTTTCTGTTCTTGTACCCGCGGGACTCCTCAAAGATCAGCAACTCTGGAGTGGGGAAAGATGGTATCCATGCACACCTTTACCACACTCTCCCAAAGATTACAGCATGCACTTCGGCAAGGCTTCCCGGGGCACAGAAGATGCTGCAGATCAAGGCCCAGAGAGGAGCCCCGGGCACCCGGGAGCTATAGTGACCCGGCCCTGCGAGACACAGGGCAGGAGCCCGGCTGGCTGGGCCTGGCCGTTAACACGTCCTCCTCTGGACCAAGGGGGTGGTGCTGCCAGGGTCATTTGGTCACCCAGATAAATGAGAATTCTGAAATATTTTCCTGTTGACTGTGGCTGTTTACAAAGAAGCTTCCATTTCTTCCCTCTTTGTCTAAAAACTGTAGAGTCTTAAACTACAAATCAGTTTTTTTTAATCTTTTTCTTTTTTTTAAAATTTGAAGTATGTGATATTTTTCTTTTTCTTAGGATATTATTAAGACTTGAGGTCTGTATTTTTTACTTTCAGCAAGCACTTTCTGTTTCTGTCCTAACACTGCTGTCACTGCACATTTTTTGAGTAGAATTCATTCTAAAATCTCTTCGACCTCTGGCAAGATGAGACCTTTTTGGTATTTCTGGATCTTTACAGGAACATGATGTCAGATTCTTGATTTCCTTGAATCTTTTAAGGACTGGGAATGGCTGCCTGCCTGAGCAATAATAAAGATCTGCCCTTCTTTACATAGGAAAGACAGAGAGTGGCTTTCCTCCATGTTTGAGACTCACCAGACATTCTCCCCAAGAATGAGCTCTATCTAAGAGGAGCAGGCCCAAGAGCTTGGGAGACGACATCCCATTACTTACAGAAGGCATCTCTGCATCAATTTCACTGACAAGTGTGCATAGATGCATTATGCATCACATGTAATACATTATTTCAAGAAGGATGCCTTCCTCTCTATTAACTATATGTAAAAATATAATATATAATGAATGCGGTAGTGTATTATACAATATATAATATATAGTAAAAACTAATATCTATATTACATAGAACATATATGAATTTACTATGTAGTACTTATCTATCATATATTATAATATATTGATGTCACATTATATATTAATATATTTATATATGATATTATGCTACTTAATATATATGTAAAATTTTATGTATTTATTTATTTATTTTATCGTATTTTATTTTTTTGATGGTACTGGGGTTTCTGGAAACCCTTCCACCTCCAGACTACACTCCCAGACACCTATTTTTTATATTTTTATTTGGAAACAGGGTCTGTTAAACCAGTGAGGCCGGCTTCGAACCTGCGCGATCCTCCTGTCTCCACCTCCCAAGATGACAAGCGTGCACCACCACGCCTGGCGTTATTTATTTATTTATTTATTTATTTATTTATTTATTGGTGGTACTGGGGTAGAACCCAGAGGCTTTCTATCTCCAGGCTATACTCCCAGACCTATTTTATACTTTATTTGGAAACAGGGTCTCACTAAGTTGTTGAGAGCCTCACTATGTAGCTGAGGCTGGCCTTGAACCTGTGTGGTCCTCCTGTCTCAGCCTCCCAAGCGCGGGGATTACAAGCGTGCGCCACCCCCGGCTTGTATTTATTTTTAATGAAGTATTTCTTTCCTGAAAGAGAAAACTTGCACCACTAGGCAGATACTCCAAATTAATTAGTAATCTTCACTTGCTTTTCAATTCCTAGACAGTTGGTATGTGCCCTGTGTGTAAAAGACCAAATCATGGGCTAAGTCTAGGCAAACAATATAATTTATGAAAAAGATGCTTTGGGGGAGGGTGGTGGTACTGAGGACTGAACCCAGGAGTGTTTTACCTCTGAGCTACACCCCCAACCCTTTTTTGTTATTTTTTATTTTGAAACAGGGTCTCACTAAGATGCTGAGGGTCTTGTTAAGCTTGGCAAGGCTGGATTCAAATGTGAAACGTCCATGTTCTCTGCATCCAGGTGCAAATCCTCTCCCTCCACACACTTTTAATTACTGCTATTTTTCTTATACCACTTGGGATTGTTGATATTTTAAAGAGCAAAAAAATTAATTATCACAGAACACTCCTTTCTCACACACCCTAACTGGATATTAAGAGATAATTTTGAATGAATGAGCAGAGGGCAATGGAGCAAGTGTCACAAAACATAATTTTTTTTTTTCCGTTATGAGCTACCTATCTGAGTTCCACTATGGTTAAATCAAAAGGTCTCTTTTGGGTCTCTGTCAGGTGGACAAGCCATAACGTAGGAGTGGAATTTCATGCTTTTCCTCTTCTCTCTCTTTCTCACTGGAGGATATTATGATAATTGAAGTCTCCTCCCCTTCTCTTCCTCCTCCTTTATCCACCAGCCTTCATTCCTGTCTCCCTCTCAAGCTGTCATAAAAATCCAAGACCTTCAATTACATTCAACTTCAGGTAGTCAACGAATGATTTTATTTTGCATAATTATGCACCAAATATTACCTAGCACATAAAAGTTATTCATTATTTATCTGAAATTGAATCTAACTGGGCATCTTTTATTTTTATTTACTCAATCTGGCAGCCCTACCTCTTTCAACATTTTTTTCAGTATCCTTAAAAATAGGAAAAATCGAAATTCTACAATAACCCTCCATATTTGGGCCTTGTTTTTAACCAAAACCCCTCACCTGTCATAGTCTTAAAATTTCTGAGAAAAAGAAACGCATTTTGAATGAAATTGGACCACAGAATCAGAGACGATCTATTCCTAACATTAGCACTGAATATTCTTTCTTATTTAATAAAGGAAAATTGTGGTATAGCCAGAAGAGATGCAAGATGGAATAAACTGTTGGATGGAGCACCAAGTGGTACCCACTTTACAGAAATCGTAAAAGAAATTCAACAGGGAGACCTTCCCTTGGCTGTGAAATTTCCCTTCGGATGTGCTGTAAATGGGCGTACACAAAATCACCTGTACACGGCCGTCTTTAGGATGCTATTTAACTTTTTCTTTTTCCTTTCTCGTTGCAAGAACGGCCCCATCTTAACCTGGGGGAAAAACTGAAATAATCAACGATACCTGGTTTTCTTATTTGTGATGTAGCTTTTGAAGAAGACATACATTTCCATAGTGCTGACTCACTTTGTATGGATGGAAAACCGCATCAAAGCTTTTGGTCCGGCGAAAGAGCAAAGAAGATACCTTTCCTGGAGCCAGAAACCCAAAGCCTCAGCCCAGCACTGCTGTGAATTGGCTGTGTGATCTTGATTGCACCCAGGGGCATCTCCGATCACTAAAATGGAGTAGGCATGAGATCTCTATGTGTCTTTTCCTGGTTACCACTCTAGGATTTCAAAATGATTCAGGAAGATGAGCAGCAGGTCTTCATCCCGCAATTCTTCCTTCCCAAACGCTACATTTACTGGGTTTTTCCTTGTCGAATTCTGTGTCTCTCCCCTTTCCTCTGTATGTTCTACAGTTGGGGAAAGTTCCCTGGAAAGGCTCGAAATAGCAACAGCCAAGAGGCGGACAAAAAGTCGGCTGGCTCCACGGGGCGGATTCTGCCAAATACTTGTCAACAAGTCGCCACAGGACATGGGAAGGGACCAGTGCCGGGCGCGGCCGCAGCTCCAACTTGGGGGTTATTACCTTCCCCAGAGAACTCGGCCAATGCAGAGGTCCCTCGGAGAGCCCTAGAAAACTAAGATACTGGCTGGAGAGAGAGGAAAAAAAAAAAAAAAAAAAAAAAAGGTTCCCGGGACACAAGCGCAGATTAACCACTTGGGGCTGGGCTGAGAAGCCGCCTACATCCTGCTTCCTGAAGCCCTCCAGTTCCTATGGCAACGCTGAGGCCTCCTTGAAAGAACTGAGACCCAAGGATTCCATCAATTGTGTGCCCTGGAATGAGTCTTGGGCCCCAGCCTGAATCCACAAGGGGGTACACCCTTGGCTTTGAACATTGACTCACATGCCCAGAGGCTCCAAGCTTTCCAAACCACCATAATGTGTCCCACATTCTGGCCCCCCTGAGATCACTGTACTAAACAGGGAATGAATTAAATGCTCAGCAGAGGACAAGTCAAGAAGAACACGGTGTCTTGGTTATTGGCCCCTAGGAAAGGAGTTCCACGGTCATCTCTACCAGCATTGGCCACAGCTGGGTGTAAACCCCTGGAAACTTTGGCTCTGGCTACATTTAGTGGCAGTTTTCACTTTCTTCCTAATCCAGTTTAGTAAAAAATCCTAATGGGAATAATTCTTTTTTGAAAGACAGATAGATGTATTTATCACTCTAATTTCATCTTAATGTGTATCTTAAAACTGTCCTTACACCAATAGCTTTTCTAACACTGAAATCCAGAATGCAAAGTGCTCTGAGAAATGGGTTATAATTTCCACTGATATATCTTAAAAAATTCATGTATGCGAAGATATAACATCTGTGGTATGAATGGCAAGGGTGCCACATTAGTAATCTCCGCTGCTGTAGTGTTAGTTGAGAGGAGAAATAATACAACCCCTCTTTCCCAGGGAGCTTGCAGTTCACTGGGGATTGTTATTTACATTTTCAGTTCATTTTAAGTCTACTTACATATACTAAGTGCCTATCATCTGCAAACTTTGCACCAGGAGTTGGAAATATAAAAATGACTAAGGAAACTCCTTAAAGGGGTGGTTGTCTTGAGGGATCAATACATATGAAGGAATAATTGAAATACAGTGTATCAGATGAAAGATATTTTGTGCTATAGACCCAGAAGAGAAACACTTAACCCAAGCTGGGGATGAGACTTCCTAAAGAGATGACTATGGATAGATGGGCGTGGTGGCGCACGCTTGTCATCCCAGCATTCGGGAGGCTGAGACAGGAGGATCGCGGTTTGTGGACAGACTCAGCTACTTAGTGAGGCCCTCTGCAACTCAGTGAGACCCAATTTCAAAATAAATAATAAAAAATAGGGCAGGGGGTGTAGCTTGGAGACTGAATGCCTCTAGGTTCCATCCCCAGACCCGCAAAAAAAAAAAGATGACTGTTGAACGTTTATAATAATTCTTTGAAGAAATGGTAATAACTGTTTACAGAGAGTAAAACTGAAGTTGAAAAATTCACATGAGAACTTCTTCCAAAGAGCAGTCAACACTTGGATCCATTTTAAGCCAAGCCCAAGCTCTTCCCACCATAACAAATTGTCTTCACTTTTACTTTTTCTTTAAAAAAATTACCAGTGCAATGGGCTCCATCATCTTATTAAAGTGGGAAGACATTTATTTTCTCCCAAGCATCTCTTCCCTCAGCTTTCTCATCCTGACAACACCCTCCACGTTGAAAAATCTCACTCATAAGAAAATTTCATAATCTGAACATCTAACCATGTTACTTCTTCTCTGTGCTCCGTCAGCAAATGGAATACTCTAAAATGTTTTTGTCAGAAGCCACGGGCATGCATGTAAAAATTAGAAGTGACTTAATATTAAACTCTTGGTCTTGAGAAGCCAGGTTGATGCCTGCATGTGGAGAATGAGAGCGAGGCTATATATCAAGGCCACACATTGCACCACATGCCAGAGTCTTGTAGGAAAGACTGGGAAGCAGGACTGAATAAAAGTGGGATGACCTGGATTCTCTTGACCATGAGCATGAGCATGAATGAAAGGGGGCAAGATAGAGACTTTCCTCCCATACCTCAGTGAAATAGATCACCATGAAGAATTCCAGATGAAAGTCTAGAACCCGAATGAGTCGCTAGGAGCCAGAGCATCTCTTGACCTCTAGTATTGCTAATAGAACAAAGCTTGTAACAATCAGACTGTGCTGTATGTAGATTAGCATCTTCTAAACTGAGGCTGACAAATACCAGTGTTCTAGAATTCACAAGGAAGATGGGGTCCACGTTACCAGCAATGTCGAATTTGTATTGAAGGATGACTTGGGACAGTCTCGGAGAATTCCCTTTTAGATGTAAAGAAACAGGATCTGAGCTGGAGAAAGATTCAGTAATTCTGGGAACTGTCAATCATTGGATTCTTGCTAATGTTGAAGAAAGAAAGGGAGGAATTCGTATCCAGTGTCCGTCTAGCTGTTTTACCAGTCATCCCTTGAATTGCCAATGGGGCCAATTTATTTTCATGTTTTAGTTTTTTTTTAAAATTTTTGTCATGTTTATTTTTAATTTTATTCATCCTTTTGTCTATTTTTATATTATTCAGCTTCCTTTGCCTGTCATGGAATCTGGAAAGTTTTATTTGTTTGCTTTTTAATTTTAATTTTATTTTTTAGAGTTTATTATTTTTATTTTATTTTTCAGTGGTACTAGATATGGAGCCCAGGGACATTCTACCTCCAAGCCACACCCTCAGCTCTATTTTGTATTCTTTATCTTGAAACAGGGTCTCACTGAATTGCAAAGGGCCTCACTAAGTAGTAGCGGAGGCTACTGTCTCAGCCTCCCAAATGCTGGGATTACAAGCATGTGCTACCATGCCTAGCTGCTTTTTAATTTTTAATTGTGATCTTAAAGTTTTTTTTATTTTTAATTGACAAACAATGATCATACATATGTATCTATGGAGTACAATGTGATGTTTCAATGAATTCATACATTATGTGGTGATCAAACCAGGCTAATTAACATAATTAGCAAGCTTTTTCATCACTCTGCTGAACAGAACACCCGACAAGACTAACTTAGAGGAGTGAAGGTTGATTTGGCTCATGGTTTCAAAGGTTCAGTTCATGGTTGGCCGGCTGCAAGGCAGAAATATCACAGTGGCAAAATGTGGCAGAGGACAGCTGGTCGGTTCATGCAGCTGGAAGCAGGAAGAGAGCTAGGAAGGAATAAGGACATATACAGTCCCCAAGGCCATGCCTTCCAGCCATACTCTACCTGCTGGGCAACCCATTTAAATTGTTAATTCATTAGTGGGTTAATTCAGGGATGAGGTCAGCCCTCATGATTCAATTGTTTTGCCTCTAAATTTTATTGTATTGCTAATACATAAGCTTTCTGAAGGAACATTCCATAGTCAAACCATAACACATGTCCATCACCTCAAACATTGATAATTTCTTTGAGAATATTTAATTCTCTTTGTTAGCTATTTTGAAATATGCAATACATTATTATCAGCTATAGCCACTGTGCAATGCAATAGAACACAAGAATTTATTCCCCCTAACTTTTGCACCGTTTGATCCAGGGCTCCCCTCTTCCCACTCATCTTTCTCCAACATCTCTGGAAATCATCATTTTATTCTCCCCTTCTATCAGTTTGTTTATTTACTTAAAGTGAAGGTTATTTTCTCATTTTCCTGTGAAAATAAGGCACATTTTCCCATGGGGATATACGTTTTACATATAATTAATTAAATGCTCCAATACCATTTATAGACTAAGCCATTCTTTCCCACACTATTTTGACAATTATAATGTCTTGCTAAAGGAAAATACATTCTATATATATTTGTTTATTTTCCAGGAATGTCCTGGCTTTCCAATGCATATTTAGTTTCCCAAATAAGTTTTAGATGTTTTCTAAACAATCACGTTATATTGAGGTTGTATTTATAAACTTGGGAAAACCGATCTGTTTTATTTGACTCTTCATATCCAAATGTTCATTATTTATATGTTACTTCATTTTGGTGACCTTTGGCAATTTTGATCTTGTATATTTTTTGCTTATTATTGGTATGTAAACTTTTCTTACTATTGAAAGATTAAACTGTAGTTTGAATATAGTCATTTTTTTTCTAGAAATTCTTTATCCCGAGTTTTCAAAGAAAGTCATTGTGTGGTAAACAGAAAAGCTATTCTTTGCCATTAGAAGCTCTTAAAATTGTTTTACATGTTCTATTATTAAGTATCACTATAAAAGTCTAGGTACTGATTTTTCTGTATCATTTTGCAATCTTTTGGGGCCTTTATAAACTGAGATCTTTGTCTTTCTTAACTGATGAAAAATTCTGAATCACTATTTCTTAAATATTTATTTCTCCCATTTTCCTCTCTGTCTAGACCCCTATTATTTGACAGGGATAGTTGTGTAATCTCCAAATCATCTAACCTCGGTTCCTTCTTTCCAAGATTTCTACTTCTCCCCAATACTTTCACTACTCCCCAAGAAATACCAGAATTATTTCCTTGACTGAACTCCCATTCACTAATTCTTTCTTTGACTATATCCATTAAGCAATGTATTTAATCTCTGAAGTTTTAGCTCAGTACCTTTAATATTAATACCCATTGTTTTCTTAGTTCTTTTTAAAAACTCTTGTCTGATTCTTCTTACCAATATTCTGACTTACATTTTTAAGGGTATTTATTATGCTTTTTAAAAATTACCAATAATGTTATTCCTAATTCTGGTCTCCGGATTGTGCTGTTAAGTTGGCTGACTATCTTTTAAGCCACAAGGGTGAGGATAAAATGTCAAATTTTTCCCAACCCCAAACTTAGTGTTCTGGTTTACCCCAGGCTTACCAGGCTGCTACTCCTCTCTATGCTCATAAGGGTCCACAGAGGACTCTCTTCCCAGAAGTTTTATTACAAATGGGTTTTAGTTTCTCAAATATACATACTCTTTTTTTAAAAAAAAAACCTCTGTTATAGGACTAAGGAGACAGGGTATAACCAGTACTGTTTTGCCACCTCTTTGGCACATCAAATATATTTTATACTTAATTATTATTGCTCTATGAGTTTATGATTTGGTAATATTTATTTTGTAAAATGCATCCTTGTGAACCTTTTAGTTATTATCCTTCTCTGCCTCTACACTGCTTACATTTGCAGTAAACTTTTTTCTTAATTAATAAACTTGATTTTTAGAGTAGTTTATTACTATAAAAAATGAGCAGGTAGTACAGTTTTAAGAGGTTCTTTAAAACACATTTTGTTTGCCTACAAGTAATTTATCAGATATGTGTTTTGCAAATATTTTCTTCCAGTCTGTGGTTTGTTTTTATATATGCTCTTAGCAGTGTCTGTTGCAGTGATGAAGTTTTAAATTTTAATGAGGTCCAAATTATCAATTTTTTCTTCTACAGATTATGCATGTGGTAATTTTTATAAGTGTGCTCTGTGTATTGAATTAAAATATTCCTCAAGTTGTTGCCTGTTACATCAAGCTAGGACTGTTAGCCCAAAGCCGATGAACGCTAAACTAAAATTCCTACACACCCAGTTGCTTTAAGTATAATCCAAATGAACATTTGTGTAGAGCTCGTCTACTTTGCATATCTGTGAGACTGTTTCCAGCATCTTTTAGCCATAACTGAGACAAAACTGGTAGCTATAAAAGATCATAGACTTCTGCTGCTCTCTAACCCAAGACTCCCCACCTTTCTAAAACTTACTATATCTCCTACACTAAAATATCAATTTCTTCCTCCAAGAGGCTTCTCCCTATTTTTTCCTGCATGGAATCCATGCACCACTGTCTCTAGAAGGACTTTTGAGAGGAGGAACTTCTTCCATTTAAAAGATGCACAGTAAATCTCATTGCATGACATTGCCTCTTGTGGTCCTATAGAGAACACCTTGTTCCCTTTTGACTACCTTGGTCTACCAACCCTTAAATCCTGAAGCTTGCCACAGTGTTTATGTAGAAATTCATTGCCAAACCCAGCATCACCTAGATTGTCTTCTATGTGACCATCTAGAGGTTTATAGGTTTGCATTTTATGTCTTGATCTATGAGCCATCATTTTTTTTCTTTTTTTTTTTTGGTGGTACTGGGGTTCCTGGAAGCCCTTCTACTTCTGGGCTACACTCCCAGACCTATTTTATATTTTTATTTGGAAACAGGGTCTCCTAAGCCAGTGCGCGCGGCTGGCTTTGAACCTGTGTGATCCTTCTGTCTCTGCCTCCCAAGCACAGGGATTATGAGCATGCGCCACCATGCCCGACCTTGAGCCATCATTTTGAGTTAATTTTTGTGAAAGTTGTGGGGCTAGGCTCTAGAGTTGTTATCATTTCCCAGGGATGACCATAGGCAAAAAAGACTATTTCTTGAAAAGACTCCTGTTATGGTTAGATATACAATGTCCCTGAAGAGCTCAGAGATTAACGTTCAGTGTTGACATAATTAAGCCAGGAGGGTTGTGATTTCATCAGTAGATAAATCCATTGTCACAGATTTACCGTGGTAACCTAGGTAACCTAGGTAGTGGGGTATGGTAACCTAGGCAACCTAGGTAGTGGGGTATGGTAACCTAGGTAACCTGGGTAGTGGGGTGTGGCTGCCCAAGGTAGGTCCCTGGAGATGTGGCCTTACGGATTGTGATTTTGAACCTTTGAGTCTCTGAATCTCCTTGCTTGCGTGCCCTGCTTCTGGCCTCCATGATAAGAGAGCAAAGTCCTTTCTCTCTTCCTCTCTCTGTCTCCCACCAGAATGCTCTGAGATTCACAGATAACAAGAACTGAACCCAGAATCTAAAAAAAAACAACAAAAAAACTCTTTCATCCTCTAAATTGTGGTCAGTAGTTGTCTTGGATTATAGCAACAAGAATATTGACAATTACATTTTCTGTGCTAAATTGACTTTGCTGCTCTGACAAAGATGAGTTCGCTCTTTTTGTGTGGGTTATTTCTGGGCTCTCTCTTCTGATGCATTGATTTGACTACTCTTTGGATAACACCAGTGTCTTGATTACTGTGGTTTTACAGTAAGATTCGAAGTAGGGTAGTGTCAGTCATCTGACTTTGTTCTTCGGTGTGGCATTGGCTCTTCTGGGTCCTTTTTCTTTGCACGGAAACTTTAGAATCAGTTTGTTGATATTCACATAAGTTACTGAGATTCCAGTACACTTTTATCAGCAAGGTCTCTCATAATAGTCTTAACAAACCATCACTGTCCTAGTTAAATCTAATTTCCCAGCTAATTCTCTTAGGTTTTCCTGTCTTCTCCTTTCTCTATCAATTCTCACTTTGATGTCGTTGTATTGTCTAGCACTTTCAGAATAATATTAAATACAAATAACACTATAGGTCTTCTTAACTCCTCTCTGATAACGCGTTCACTATTTCTCTGGTAAGTGTGGCATTGTCATAAGTATTATGCAGGTATTTTAATCCTGTTTTGTCAGTAACTTTCTTTCTGTGCTTCCCTAAAAAGAGTTTTTTTTTTTTAAAATCTCATGTCATAGAAGTTGTCTTTTATCAAGAACTGTCTTTGCATCCTTCAAAAATGACTGTTTGATTGATCTATTTTGTCATACGAATATAATCATAAATGCCAATTTATTTCTCAATCTTGAGCTCTCCTGGAATTTCAAGTTTAAGTTTTTTTTCTTTCGTGTGTGCGCACTGATATCTTACACCATAATGAAGTTCAGAGAGATAGAGACAAACATATACGCAGCACTTGGTGAATTTTTCTCCTGGCTCCCACGCATAATATTAAGACTGACATTGATACTTTTGTGAATGTCCATCATGTCCATTGAAGTGTGTCCTTCACTGACTCTCCCTCCCTCCCCTCACTCACTCCGCTGGGGTCTCTCCTCCTTTGTCAAGAGCTCCTTTTGTATTCTAGTTTCTCCCTAGCTTCCACATATTAGGGAAAATATCTGACCATTTCTTGTGTGTGTGTGTGTGTGTGACTGACTCATCTCACTTAGCATAATATTCGCTAGTTTCATCCATTTTCCTGAAAATGACATTTTGTTCTTCTTTATGGCTGATAATTCCATTGTGTGTCTATCTCATAATTTCATATTTTATAAGTGTTAAGTTTTGCTTAAATTTGCCCAGGGGAGTCTTCATTTCACTATACTCAGGATTTGACTTGGTAATGTCTTCTTTAATATTTTTATACTTATATTCATAAATGAGATTGTCTGAGGTTTTATTTTTAAGGAATAATTTTTGTCTCCTCCATACTCTCAGTTTAAGTAGCACAACAATGATCTGTTTCTTGACAGTTTGAAAAATGCTGTCTTTAAACCTGTCTCGACCTGACGTTTTCATAGGGTATCATTCTTTAATAAAAATGCTTCCAGTTTGTTCTCTGATGAATTTTTAAGGATATCTTCAAATGACTTTATATTCAACTTTAGGCTTTTGTATTTCCTGAGGAAATCACCTATTTCAATAATATTTAAATCTGGAACAGAATATGGAATTATCTACTGGTTTAGAAAATTCCCTTGAATCTTTTTATTTTCTCTTACTTAACTTTCTATTGCTGTCTCTTTTCTTGGTTAGATTTCCAAAGAACTCTGTTTTGAGTTTACTTTAAGGCCATGCTTTTCTACATTTTCCTTTTATGTTAATTATTATATGCATTTTTCTACATACCTAAGTTATTTATCTTTATTTATTTAGTTGAATGCACAGTTCATTTTTACCTCATTGTCTTGTGCTTAATAAGAAAAGTGACAAGGGTCATGAAGTTTCTTCTGAATGTATACAACTTTTTCATAGCATTTGATGTGTGGGTGTGGGTGTGGGTGTGGGTGTGGGTGTGGGTGTGTGTGTTGCTGAGGATTGAACCCAAGGCATTATACCTCTGTGCTACATCTCCAGTCCTATTTTCTTTTTGATTTGAAAACAGGGTCTCAATAAGTTGCTGAGGTCCTTGCTAAGTTGCTGAGGCTGGCCTTGAACCTGTGAGCCTCCTTATCTCAGCCTCCCAAGTACTGGGATTACAAGCCTGAGCTACCATGTCCAGCTAGAATTTAATTTTTGATGTATAATATTCTCACTGTGGTTAATTTCTTTTCCAAAGTATGAAAATAATGTGTATTTTTATAGAAAAATAAAATCCAAAAGAACTGCCAGTAGTTACATCAGATACAGTATCTTTTATTTGGATTGAAAAACAGTTGTTTTGAGTTTCCGTTGCCAAAACCCATAACAATCAAGGTTAAAATGTACACTGGGAGGCATATCTACAAGAGATATCTAAGGAGGATCAGTGTCCTTAATATGAAAACAACCCCTGTAAAACTTTGAGAAAACATAAAATACTTCAACAGAAGAGGCAGGTGCACATTCAGGTACTCAAGAAAAAGCAACAGGCTAAAAATTGTATTCTTAAGATCAGTTTCACTTAGAAAAAAATGTCAATTAAAGCTACAATGAGAAAATATTTTGTTTTTCATTTGTTTGTTTTTAAATTAGCAAAGAAGTTTTTCTTCAGTTATAACTCCAAAGGTGACACATTTTTGGAGAAAAAGGCTCTCTCCCCATTTTTTAATATAATTGAAAATAAGAGGGCTAGGAATGTAGCTCAGTGGTAGAGCACTTGTCCTACAAGACCACGGGCCTGGGTTTAATCCCCAGCACTTCAAGACATAAAAAGAAGAAGAAAGGGAAAAATATATAAAATGGTTATTTTCTAAGAAGGTAAAAGTGCCAAAGACTTAGCTAAAGGATGTTTACTAGAGGTGAAAATTATCAACAATTTGAATGTTAAGTAAACGGAGACTGGCTCATTTCACCATGCTAAAGTAAATGAATGGACCAAGTATCTATTAGAAATGGCACCATGGACAATATTTATGGAAATGAAGGAAATGTTGTGATATTTTGATATTTTAAAAGGCAGATCACAAGCATGTATTTATTGCATGATCTCATTTTGAAAGCATAAAGATATGTGACTTATTTTCAGTTGTAAAAGCTTATACGTATATGTTATATAACACATATGGGTATAATACATCCTGAGTATGTATATATAAGGAGTATGATATACTCATATATTATGAGTATGGTACTTTTCCTCCTCTGCTTTCTCTTGCTTATTGTGAAATTCAGGGGAAAGCTAGATTAGGGCACATAAAAATGGCCCTCATTATCTTCAAAAATACTTTTCTAAGTATTCCACAGGCCTTTCCACCTGACAATGTATCTTCAGATTTGGCAATTAGAAGGTCACCATGGCTGTGCCTACCAGAGTTGTTGAGAAGCGTCGGAGAGTCCAAGTCTGTGACAAGTGTTTGGAGTCCTAAACGCCAAGGATGTGCAGATCCAAGAGCAGACGACTGCATGAAAAGGTTAATAGCGACTGTTTCCAACAATGGCCATATTTCTCAACACGATAGTAAAAGGTGGCAACCAAGATGCCGACCTCAACACAACTCCCTCTTCTTGCTCTGATTGTCCCCATTTTACTTTCATTTACTTGTGCACGTTTTCTACACAGTGTTATCATTTATTTATGATTATGCATCCATAGACAAAGTCCTAACCTACCCCAAGGAGAATCCCTCCTGTCTCTCTGTTATAAAAGCCTCCCTCCTCTCACCTCCCTCCTGTCACCCCTTGTTCCCCTACGTCAGGAAACCACTAGTTTGTTCTCCATTTCTAAAATGTTATCATTTCAAAAATATTACATCAGTGGAAACATACAGTATATGGCCTTTTGCATTGGCCTCCCCTTGCACCCAGTATACACCCCGGAGATTTTCTAACATTGTTGAGTCTCACAGTTTAATCTTTTTTATGGCTAAGTAGAAATCCATGGGAGAGATATACCACAGTTTGTTTCACAGGTACCTGTTGGACCGATTCTAACTGGAGGGTTATTGTGAATAAACTGCTATGAACATTGATGAACAGGTTTTGTGTAAACACAACTTTGTTTTAATTTCTTTAGAATAAATGCTCAGCCATGTCTAGGTCATAAGGTAATTGTGTTTTTAGTCTTTTAGGAAACTGTCAACCTATATTTCAGAGCATCTGTCCCGTTTTACTTTTCTGTCTGCAATGTGTAAGTGACCTAGCTGTTCCAGTCTCCTCAGCCTGTGTTATCATTATATTTCATTTGAGCCAGTCTGATAGGCATATAACAATAGCCCATTGTAACCTTGAATTTTCTGATGACAGTAATGTTGAATATCTTAAAGATGTCTGTATTGGTGTGTTATGGCTGTACACAGTAGTGGAATTTGTTACATATTTGTTCATGCATATAACATAATCTGGCCAATTTTATTCCCTATCACCTCCCCTTCCCCCTCTTCTCCTCCTTTCCCCTGGTTCTTTTTCTGTACTCTATTAGTCCTACTTCTATTTTCATAAAATACCTTCTTTTTTTCTTTTCTTTTTCTCTCTCTAGCTTCCACATATAAGGAAAAAAAGCAAGACCTTTGACTTCCTGAGACTGGCTTATTTGTTAACATAATGTTCTCCGGTTCCATCTGTTTTCCAACAAATGGCATAATTCTGTTCTTATATAAGGCTGAATACAACTCCATTATGCATACAGACCACAGTTTCCTTATCCATCTGCCTATTGATAGGTACTTAAGCTTGTTTCATAATTTGGCTATTGTGAATCATGCTTCTATAAACATGGGCATGCTTGTGCCCCACAGCTCTTAATAAATGTGTCACTTTCTTAATACCTCTAGTTATTTTTTATTTTTGAAAGTACTGGGGATGGAACCCACGCCCTCACACATGCCGGGCCAGTCTCTCTCACTGAAGCATATTCCTAGTCCTTGAACACATGTGTCACATTTTTTTTTTGAAAGGTGGGGGGGTACTGGGATTGAACCCAGGGATATTCTACCTCTAAGCTCTAACCTCAGCTCTATTTCATTATTTATTTTGAAACAGAGTATCACCAAGTTGCTGAGACTGGCTTTGAACCTGTGACCCTCTTGTCTCAGCCTCTCAAGTACTGGGACTACAGGTGTGCACCACCATGGATCACTTTTATTGGGATTAATCCTCTGTTCCTTTAGGCTATCATAACTAGTGCTGGTTTAAGAAGCAATACTGAGGATTAGATAGAGAAAAAGTATTTGCCCCATGATTGTGATTTATGATGTGCCCTAATAAGCAAGATAAAATATATGCTAACTACTAATATCAACCTGCATCTATCTTCTGAAGACAATGTAGGAAAGGTAAATTACAGAATTCATCTAGTTTTAATGCGTCTCATTGTTGGAAGTGTGTCCATTTTCCCTAAATGTGCCAAGCAATGAAACTATGCTTGACCAGTCTCTCCTTGCTCCCTCCCCCCACCTGGAATTTGCAACTAGAATTAATTGTGGACAGCTTTGGTTCATCGCTGCACGGTTTATTACGGGCTGCAGGTTGTAGTAACAAAGCCTCTCCATCTGTCTGGGTCTCCAGGCCTCACAGGAGGCACCACTAATTTATCAGGCTTCCTTATTGCTTTTTCGTTTGGAGAAGTGACTAAACACACATGAGACAGCCAACCAAATTACTCATCATCGCCTTCCATGCCTGGCTTTGGATTTCTAAAAATGATATGCATGTGTGGGATATATAACCTTGCAATAGATGAATAATTCATAGTGTCTGGGAGTGTCTCACCATCTAACGCACGCACGTACAAACACGCGCCTTCAATCTTGTTGGCTTGCGTG